>NC_138765.1:93788205-94388205 GCF_965113315.1 Podarcis vaucheri
TAGTCACCGTCACTTGGGACTAACTTCTTTATGGAATGGTTCTAGTTGTTATGTAACCTAAGTCTGCCTTCAGGGATAGGTCTGTGAACCTGAATGAATCTGTTGAGTAAACTACTTTTATATTAACGTTAATCAGATTCTTGTCTTTATTCTTTTTAAGAGGGATTAGAGGGGATTTTACCAGGAAGGAATCTTTAATAGTAAGGCTCAGATGAGTCAGCAACAAGCTGATCGCTGCGTAATTTAAAAAGGGGGAATGTTTGGAACTCTGCTAGAATATGGAACTTGCCAGCGCAAGTTAGGAAGGATACCATTAAATAATATATCCTCTCCTGCCTCCCTAATCATCCCCACATGAGTCTTATTGGGAAACTCTGCTTCTGCTTAGTATAGAACGTTTCTGAGGCAGGATGGAGAACCTTTTCCAGGCAAGGGCCACATTCCCTCATGGGTGACCTTTCAGGGGCCACATACCAGTGTGAGCAGGACCAGAGGGGAAAGTGGGCAAGACAAACAATGCTACTCTTACCCTGCACTCCAAAAACCTTTCAAACACAATTTAGAGACTTTGACACCCACACCCACATGCACACACCTTGCAGTCAAGCAAGAAGCAACATCCAAGGACATATTCCAGCCTGGCAGAAAGACCTGAGGGAGGCCTGTTGCTGGGCTGGTGAGGGGGCAGGCCTGGAGAGAGTGCCAAAGGCCTGAAGGGCCAAAGTGCCACACATTGTTTTTGCTTCCAATTCCACTGCCTCCATGTGGCAGCTGCTGGGTAACTTTGGGCTAGTCACACTTCTCTGAAGTCTCTCAGCCTCACTCACCTCACAGAATGTTTGTTGTGGGAGAGGAAAAGAAAGGAGATTGAGACTCCTTCGGGTAGTGATAAAGCAGGATATCAAATCCAAACTCTTCTTCTTCTCCTCCTCTACTTTTGCAGCCCCAGACCTCCAATCTGCAGGGACCTCAACTGTTCTCCAGGAATTCTCAAAGATTATTGACAGAGACTCTGTGATTATATCTGCAAGCTTGGGTGCAGCTCATCAGGCCCTGGAGATTTGAATTCATTTAAAGTAGCTCATTGTTCCCTTACCCTCTCTTTTCCTATCTTGGGCTGCAGCTCCCTCCTTACATCATTCCTTCTGTTATCACCAGGTTGAGCAGTCCAGCCTTCTCTCTGTCACCCAATACCATTTCACGCGTCTTCATGCAGAGGACCTACCCCTTGTTTGTTCTTCCTCTGGCTTTGAATATAGTCAAATAAACCTTTTAAAATTGTTTTCAACCTCTCTTGCAAGCCTGAGCTCATTCTGAGCTTTAGCCCGCCTGACTTTCCCCCTGCAACTGTTGGCTACTCATGCATGCTCCTCCTTTGTGATTTCCCCTTTCTTCCATTTCTCATACATGCCCTTCTTAACCCTCAGCTCATCTGCAAACTGTTACCAGACGTCCCCATTTCCTGGAGACTGTCCCCGGATTTGCGAATAAGTCCCCAGACAAATTCCATCCCCGGAATGTCCCCGGATTTCATCTAACATCCCCGGGAAACGCAGTCTCAGCAGCCCGGAGCAGTTGGCTCTGGCTGGCTTCAGGAGCTGCTTGGAGGCCCCCATATGATGGTGGTGCAGGGGCTCAGAGATGCGCCTTCTGGGCTGCCTCCACCTTCCCTGACCCCAGCAACTCAGCTGGGAAGGGAGGCTTCATGCTGCCTATTGGAGCAGCCTCCCAACTCCTACTTGTGAGCAGGGCAGGGGTCTCTCAGTTAGGCAATGGGAAGCCTCCCTTCCCAGCTGAGGGATCCCAGCCCCCTCCTGCTTGCATGAAAGTAGGAATGGGATTGGGGCTGCTCCAATAGGCAGTGGAAGTTCTGTGGGTGTTGAGGCCCCCAGGGCTCCCAGAGATGGTGCCTATGCTGGGCTGACTCTGCTGGGGGATTTAGGTCCACCCATCTAGGCTCTCCAAATCATCCTGGGTCAAATCAGATGATATTGCTACAAGAGTTGGGCACCACCCCCACTCTCTGCCGAGTGTTGGTGAGATCCCAGGGGGTTCCAGGCACTCACCCAAGGTTTGTGCTCTTTTGGAGAACTGAAGACACGGCAGACACTGTTGTAGCTTTAAGAACTATGGCTTATTCACCTATTTACACCTTCAGTCTGTCTGGAGGCAGTCCAGATCTTACAGCACAACCATTTCAAGAGGGGTTTATTCAGGGGTGTATGAAGGGGGCGGGGGGTGCAACCCAGGGGAGGTGACAAGATGGCCCACTGCCCCCCCCCAGCTGCAGAGCGGCCAAGATCACATGCGCAGCATCCATACAAGATACCGCTTGAGCGCTGTCCGTACGGGTGCCACGCATGCGCACTCCATACGGGCGCTACGCATGCGCTGCCAGCTGTTTGCCCCGCCCCTCGGCGCCCCTCCCCAGGTGCTGGAGAGGCTTCCTTTGCCACTGGGTTTTTTCCCCACAGCAGTGCAGCCCTGGAGTCTGCCAATTGTTGGCCAAGCTCCAGGGGGATCGACACTTGAGGGTTCAGTTCTGGCGGATCAATGCCAACATCAGGCTGAATTACTGTAACGTACTGTCTGTGGGGCTGCCCTTGTATCTGGTCCAGAAGCTGCAACCAGGGAAGAATGCAGTAGCCAGATTACCTCTTGGCAGGGCAAGGTCAGGCAAGGTGAGGCAACTACTTCATGTGGCAGAATCCACTGGGACAGCATATCCCATGATTGACTTTTCTTCTACCCCTTTTTCCTGATGTCAATCTTTCTTCTGCCCTTCATCCTTGGTGCGCAGGGGGGGGGGCATGATTTTGCGGTAAACCTCAGGTGCCAAAATCTTTTGGGCTGGCCACAGGAGCCAGTTACTGGCAACGTGTTCCTCTGCTGTTGAGAGAGCGACACTGGCTGTTGATTTGCTGTCAAAACAGGCGCAAAGTTTTTGTGCTAATTTACAAAGGCCTGAACAACTTGAGTCCCAAATACCTTAAGGACAATCAGATTCTTTACACTCTGAGTTCCTCTGATGGGGCACTTCTGGCGGTCCTCCAGGCACCTGAGGTTTGCTTGGCCTTTACGAGGGAGCAAGCCCTGCCCTGTGGAACTCTCTGCCTGTAGACATTTGGCACAAACTGTCCCTGCCACCTTTTAGACATCTCTTTAAAATTGTACTTTTAAGACAGGTCTTCACAATATTTTTATTGTTAACTAACCAATATTTATTGCTGTTCTATTGTGACATCAAACAGAGCCAAAGAGCCTCCAGGCTTCCTCTTCCTTGCAGACAAACAAACCATTCTGTAGAAAACCCGTTTGGTTTTGGCAGCAAACCCAATGATGTCTGACCAGTGAGACTGTGCTGTGATTCATCAAGAAAATGACATGTCTTTATTTCTGCCTTTCTTGTTTAAGGCTAAGCCTGAAGAAGAGTTCTGTGAAGCTCAGAAGCTGCCTGTGTTCCTATCTGGTCTGGGGCCATTGGCCCTGCATCACATGAAAGGTTGTGCAGCAGGAACTGTGCTGGGTTGCATCTCACCCTTTATCTCCTTGACAAAGTAGCCCAGCTCATCCTTGACAGTCTTTATCTGAAAACTGTCTAGACTATGGAGCAAGCTGGGTATGAGCACATGTTTGTGGCTAGATTAAATTCCTCTTGCTATGACCTCTGGAATTTCAGCAGCTGTGGGAGGACTTGGGCACCCAGCAGGTGGGAGGTTACTCTGCTGCCCCAGGAGGAGGAGCAGGAATTCATGGAAATGTCAGGGTTAAATAAAGGTGACCGGAGTTGTGTGTGAGAGAAATATTATAAATGGAATTTTGAAAAAGTAAAATAACAAGAATGGAATTGTGAGTTCTTTGCAAATGCCTCTGTTATTTCTTCATCGGGCCTTTTCCACACTTGGCATCTCCCTGCCACTCGCCACTTATTCCTTTGGAAACCCTTGAAGGGCTGCGCCAACCAGAGGCAGGGATTTGGGTGGGTTGGGTTTGTGGCTTCCCCGTAATGTCCTTTCAAGAAGACTTGGAAAATGAATCTCCAGTGTTCATCAACATTGAGCCGACCCAGACAGCAGGCAGTCGGGGGAGAGGTGCCTGTTTCCTTGCTCCCTTGCTTGCTGAATCTCAGCCCTACCTGCAAGGCAAGGGAGCCACGCTTTCCCAGGAATTAGCAGAGGTTGCTATGCGTTGCTCCCATTTGACACATGCCCAATAATGGTTTTTTAAAAAATAAAAAGCAACATTTTAGTTCTTGTTTTCATTATTACAATTCATTGGCTGCCTTGAGTTCCTTTGGAGAAATTTAGGAAAAACCAACCATTTCCAGTGCTTGGCCCAGGACCAAGAAAGGACAGCAAATGGTCAGTTGCCTGAAGATATCTTGAGCCGTCTCCAGTATGGACTGAACAAGGGAAGGGTTAATAATGTTGCATTTCATCTCAGCTCTACACCTTCACAAACCTGGATGATGATGATTACATTTATTCAAAAGTTACAACACAGCTATGCCCACTACCATATCATAATGAAGCCTCCTAGTGTATTCTGGGCTCTAGGAGACTTAGTTTGATCAGAACTGAGTCTACTCTTCTAGAGTTAACACTAAATACACGACTTCTGTTAAAGGAGCCGCCCAAGACTGGAGGGCTGAGAAAATTTGTGTCCCGGGCTTCTTTGACTCATCTACCCATGTACTGTCTGAATCCAAGGGGGACACTGGTTGCCAGATGTGAGCTCTACTGGCATTATTTTCAACTCTCCTACCCCACTATCTGAATCTACACATTTTTCTTTTTCCATTTTGCCTAACAGACACATTTTCTCAAACCAATTTTCCCATATGTAGTGCATTTTTATACAATATTTTCACAGATGTATGATTTTTTTTGTACACCTTACCTCATCTATGTGTTTTGTATATTACTTGGCTGGAGAAGTGCGTCTCAAAATTCAGAGAACTGCAAATTCAGGAGGACGGCTGTGTTTTGGTTTGTGTAATGTTTGGAAAGCATGAATTTTGTGGACTTGCCTTTAAATTCAAATTGAATTGAATTTCTTTTTTTTATAATTAATTTTTATTCAATTTCCAATATACATTCCATCCATATTTAACATCCACTTCTAATATATACATCTTTTAGACTTCCCTCAGCCTATCTGACAATTTTCCATATTATCACAATTACTCACATTTCTTAAATTTATATTGCGCTTTAACAATCTTAATCTTATCATATCTTTTAAGCAACATTTCTATCAATCATTGGCTTCTTGAAAGCCAACAAGCGTTAACTGCTCCTCACATACATTTTTGATATACTCTGTAAATTTATTCCAGTCCTCGGTGAATCTCTGATCGCGTTGGTTCCGAATTTTCCCCGTTAATTTGTCCATTTCTGCATATTCCATCAGTTTCATTCTCCATTCTTCCCTCGTTGGCATTTCTTCCTGTTTCCATTTCTGGGCCATCAAAATTCTAGCTGCTGTCACTGCATACCTAAATAACTTCACATCCTTCTTTTTAATTTCATTCCCTAATATTCCTAATAACAATGCTTCTGGTTTCTTAACAAAAGTATATTTCAACATTTTATTCATCTCATTATAAATCATTTCCCAGAAACCTTTCACTTTCTTACACTCCCACCACATGTGATAAAATGTTCCTTCTTTTTCCTGACATTTCCAACATTTATTACTGACTTTATACATCTTACCAAGTTTCACTGCTGTTATATAATTTATATAATCTATATATAATTTTCATAACATTTTCTTTTATTGTAGTGCATGCAGTGAATTTCATTCCTTCTTTCCACAATTTTATCCACTCATCAAATTGTATATTATAACCAAAATCTTTGGCCCACTGAATCATAACTGATTTTACTTCTTCGTCCTTTGTATGCCACTCAAGTAATAATTTATACATTTTTGATAAAATTTTAACATCACTATTCAAGATTTCTTGATGAAACCTAGATTTCTTTTCCTGAAAACCTCTTTCTGACATCTCTTTTTTGAACATTGCATTCAACTGAAAATAGTGCAACCAATCATTCACATTTTCTTTAACTTCTTCATATGGTTTCAATTTCCATTTATTACCTTCTTTGATTATCAAATTCTCATATGTAATCCATCTCCCTGTCATATTGATCTTTTTCACACTCATTATCTCCAATGGTGATAGCCAATATGGAGTTTTAAACTCTAATAAATTTTTATACCTATTCCAGACTTCAATCAACAATCCTCTAAAGATGTGGTTTTCAAAACCTTTATGCACTCTATTCTTTTCACACCATAAATACGCGTGCCAACCGAATCTATTATCATAACCTTCTAAATCCAACAATTCTGTGTTTTCTGACTTTATCCATTCTTTCAGCCAGCAAAGACATGAAGCTTCATAATATAACTTTAAATCTGGCAGGGCAAAGCCTCCTCTATCTTTTGCATCTGTTAATATCTTAAATTTTATTCTTGGCTTCTTGCCCTGCCAGATATATCTTGACGTTATTCTTTGCCATTCTTTGAATATTGTCACACCTTTAATTATTGGAATTGTTTGGAACAGAAACAACATTTTCGGTAGCACGCTCATCTTTATCGTTGCAATTCTTCCCCATAATGATAGTTTCATTCTTCCCCACACCTCTAGATCACGTTTAATTTTATTCCATATTGGTACATAGTTGTTTTGAAACAGGTCAATACTCCTGGGAGTTAACATAATCCCTAAATACTTAACTGTCTTAACCACATTCATCTCTGTTTGTTGCTGTATTCTTTCTATTGTCTCTTGATCCATATTCTTAGCAATTATTTTAGTTTTTTTCCTATTTAACTTAAAGCCGGACACCTGACCAAAATGTTCTATCTCTTCTAACACCTCTTTGACACTCTGCATAGGATCTTCTATAGTTATAACCAAGTCATCGGCAAAGGCTTTGACCTTGCATTCATTACTACCAACTGTCACAACTTTTATTTTTTCATTATTTCTTAGTGTTCTTAGGAAGACTTCTAGGACCGAAATGAATAATAACGGAGATAAAGGACACCCTTGTCTTGTATCCTTAGTTATGGCAATGTTTTCTGTTATAACATTGTTAACAATTAATTTTGCTCTCTGCTCCGAATATATTGCCTTTACACCACTCAGGAAAGATTGACCCATATCCATATATTCCAAATTCTTTAACATAAATTCCCAAGAAATATTATCAAAGGCCTTCTCGGCGTCCACAAATATCAACATCGCTTGTTTATCCTTCCTGTTTGACAGATACTCTATTATATTAATTATATTTCTTATGTTATCTTTCATCTGCCTACCAGGAAGGAAACCTGTTTGATCCTTATGAATCATTTCCTTTAATACCTTTTTCATCCTATTTGCTAAAATATTTGCAAACATTTTATAGTCATTATTCAGTAATGAAATTGGCCTGTAATTTTTAACCTGTGTTAAATCAGAGTCTTGTTTGGGAATAAACGTTATATATGCTTCTTTCCAGGTCTCAGGTATTTCTCCTTCTTTCAATATGTTATTCAGTACTTCTTTCAATGGTACAAGTAAAGTGTGTTTCATTTCTTTATAATATCTTGCGCTGAATCCATCAGGTCCCGGCGACTTCCCACTCTTCAAATCCTTTATTGCCATTTGAATTTCTTCTAATTCTATTGGTTCATTCAATTTAATTTTATTACTCTTTGATATTTTTTGCACCTTTTTCTTCATTAAATACTCCTCCATTGTCTTTATGTTGAGTTTCTCTTTTCTTTTATATAGATCTCGGTAAAAGTCCACAAAACCTTTCGTTATTCCTTTCGGATTCTCAATCTCTTGATCTTCTATTTTGATTTTATTAATTGTGTTCTGTTCTTTCCTTTTTTTAATTTGCCACGCTAACCATTTCCCTGATTTATTTGCAAATTCAAAATTCTTTTGTTTAATTCTTCTTATATTCCATTCTACTTCTTTATTGATTATCATTGCAAATTGTGTCTGGAGCATTTTTATACTTTGCTTGACCTTTTCATCCTTAGGTCTTATAGTTAAATTTTTTTTTTCATTCTCCATTATTTGTCTTAAAATTTCTTTTCCCCCTTTTCTCTCATTCTATTTTTTATTGCATTTTGTTGAATGAAGAATCCTCTCATAACGGCTTTGCTCGCATCCCAAACCGTACTCATCTTTGTTCCTTTGTTAACATTATTTACAAAATAGTCCATTAAACATTTCTGAGCTCTGTCCACAATCTTCTGATCATCTAAAAGACTTTCATTTAATCTCCACCGAAAAGATTTTCTTCATTTCCTTTTAAAATAGCTTTAACCGCATTGTGGTCTGATAGAACCTTAGGTTGAATCTCAGTCTTTATTATTCTTGTGGTTATTTCACTAGAAACCCATATCTGATCAATTCGTGACATTGCTTGATTTACCTCTGAATGAAAAGTAAATTGTTTTTCTAATGGGTGTCTCAATCTCCATATATCCACCAAGTTACAATTTTCCACCATGTCAAAAAAGGTTTTTGGTAACTTCCCTTCCTTCAATTTGCCTTTAGCCCGAAGTCTATCCATCTCCATTGATACCACACCATTCAAATCACCCATTATTATTACTTTTTGATCCAAATGTTCAAATAATTTTTCCTCCAGACCTTTGAAAAATTCTACTTTACTACCATTTGGTGCATATACTCCAATAATTATCAGTTTTTCACCTTGCCAATTGACTTGGACTGCTATGATCCTGCCTTCTTCATTCTTAAATAATTGTTGTGCCTCTAATTTGTTTTTTATGTACAATACCACCCCTCTCTTTTTGCTTTTATCCGATGAAATAAATTCATTTCCTAATTTTTTATTAATTAAAAATTTTCTGTGCGTTTTTTTAACATGAGTCTCTTGTAAACAAATAATATCCAAATTCTTTTGTTTTAAATATTGTCCCACTTTATTCCTTTTTTTATCGTTCATTCCATTCACATTCCACATCCATAATTTTAGTGCCATAGTGTCTGCCAATTAAATATTTTTTCCTCTTATATTTTTATTTCTCTTCCTCTTCTTGTTCTTTTTCAGTTTCATCTTCCTCTTCCCGTTTTTCTCCTCTTCCTCTTCTTTTATCCTTTCTGCTTCGCTCCTCTTCCTCTTCCAACTCTACAGAGTCTCCTTCATCACCTCCTGCTCCTGCCACCTCTGCTTTTTCTCCTTCTCTGGTCAGTTCTTTGTATCTTCTAAAAAATTTATCCACCTCATCCGATTTTGTCAGTCTGTGCCTCTTCCCTTTGTATGTAAATGCTACTCCTTCTGGAAATTCCCATTTAAATTCAATTTCGTTTTTCTTCAAAGTTTGTACCAATTGTCCATATTGGTCCCTTTTTTTTCAAAAGTCTCAACGGCACGTCTTTAAAAATAATTATATAATTTCCATCAATGTTTAAACGTTTCTCCCTGTTTTTTTGCAAAATCAAATTTCTCATTTCTCTATCTTTGAAGATAATCAGTCTCCAGGAAATTTCTTAACTCTGGTCGATCTTGTTTTAATCCGGAAAGCATTTTGTATTGTTTTCTCCACTTCTTCTATTTTCATATCCAACCATTGGGCAATTTCTGCCGTCAGTTTCTCTTTAACCTTTTCTCCCTGGGTTTCCGGCACAGACCTCAACCTCAGATTAGTTTCCCGTTGCCGAAGTTCATTCATCGCAACCGCATCCCACAGCTCGTCCTGTGTCCTGTTCACTTCTGACATTTCTGCCCTAATTTTTTCCTCTTCCTTTCGGACCGCTCTCATTTCTAATTTTGTCCTTTTCATTCCTTCTTCTAAATTCTGTGTTCTTTTGACAATTTCTGTGTTCTTTTTAGCAATTTCTTTCACCTGGTCTTTTAATTCATTTACTGTTAAGTCTATTTTATTGTCCATTTGCTCTAATTTTGTTTCCATTTGGCCTAATTTACTCTCAATATTTTTCTCACTGCTTTTTATATCTGTCTTTAATTCTGTAAACATCTTTACAATATCTGCTTTCCACTTTGGTTCTTGTCTTGAACCCTTTCTTTCTCCTGGTGTTGCACCATCACTCTTTTTCTGTGGATACGACATTTTTAACTTCCTCTCCTCCCCCCTTTTAACTTAGGCAAGAGAACCAAAAATCTTATTTTTCAAAGCAAGAAATAAAAATTAACAAATTAATTAATTTCAGTTTTAAAAGTAATCTTCAATATCACTCTTATCAATTCCTAATTCATTAATACTTTAGATCCTTTAAACCGGCCTCAAACAAAAACAAAAAATTAAAAAAATATTCACTTTGAATAAATCAATTATTTCCAATTTCTAATTTCAATAAGAGAAAATCCCCCCAAAAACCTCAGTTTAGACCAGAATAGAAAGTTCATAAAAGTTATAAAATGTACTCCTTCAAAATTATCACATATACTCCTTGAATGCAGCAAATGAATCAGAACCCTTAAGTGCAATAAGTGTATCCAAACAATCTTCTTGCCACTTGATTAGCTATATCCCTGGAATTGGTTGCAAGTTTTGAAATAAAACAAAGAACTCTTAAATCCCTTTAAACAGTCTCCTGCAGAGATCACATTAATTTAAATCCAATAATACAAATAAAAAATGAAGGAAAGACCCAAAGTGCAGACTAGAGATTCAAACCGGTAGTCTTCAAGGAAAGGGGAAAAATAAAAATAAAAAACCATATAAGAAGAAACCTCTTTCTTCCAAGCTGCCGTGTCCAAATGTGTCTTCAAAAATTAAGTCCTCAGCAATTATATCCACAAGGAAAGGGAAAGCTCCTTCACTGGCAACAAAATGGCTACAAGAAGCTCCTTCACTGGCAACAAAATGGCACTTTGTATCTCTAACTTATAGCTCCAAAGAGTGTGTGTGTGGGGGTTGTATTCCGCATGAAAAAAAGAGGGTTTTATAGTCACTAAGTCCTTAAAAATCCCAACAAATAAAAGCAGAAAAGGTTGGTGTCCGCAGTCTTAAATTTCCTTTCTTATTACTTGAGCCAAAAGGCTCTATTTAATTTCCAAATCAATGCCTTAGAGTCCGTAACTTTAATTGCGCAGTTTCTTTAAAAGTGAAAGTACCGTATTTTTTGCACCATAACACTCACTTTTTTCCTCCTAGAAAGTAAGGGGAAATGTCTGTGCGTGTTACGGAGGGAATGCCTGTGGGTGGCATGCCTACATATTTTCCTCCTCTAAAAACTACGTGTGTGTTATGGTCGGGTGCGTGTTATAGAGCGAAAAATACGGTAATCCAGCTTGCTGTCTCCCATTGTCTCCCCGACACTCACAGCCGATTCTCCGACAGACTGTTTTCATATGCTTCTCAGCAAATCCTTTCCCCCTCTTAATTGTGACTTAATTTTAATCTTTGTGAGAAGCCTTTCAAATAAAAACTATCTAGTATATCCGTAAAACTTCCCGCTTGTCGTAACTTACAGTTTTCTCCACTCCGCAAATTCCTCTTGTGTCTAAATAAAATTCCTGGCAAGGCTGACCTCCTTTTTTCCACCTTACCACCACGAATTAGTTCAAATCCAACTTTTAGATTTAACTTTTTAAGGTTCCAATTCGTTTTCTTTTTGTTTGAAAACAGATCGCTTTGTGCGCAAGCTAGGGGCTTCGCTATAGAGAGATAGAAATGGCTTCCCGCTGCCGATGTCTCAACCCCGCCACACTTGTCGCCTCCAAGAAGGAGGCTACTTGGTGGCCGGAGGAGAATTTAAATGGCAGTGCCGGGACCCCTGCCTCTTGGATTCCCTTCCAAGAGTATTTGGGGGGCTGCGGCGCCCTTGCAAACCCCCCTTTTCTCTCCCGATAGCTGGATACTCTCGCAAGCAAGAGATCCCACTTGCTTTCACTTTGCGATCTGCCGGAAGTCCCAAATTGAATTGAATTTCTTATGCTGCCATGAATGTGCTCTGCACACGCACAGAGAGAGAAGGAAGGAGAGAGCGTGCGAGAGAGAGAGCCCTCCATCTTTCCACTGAGTCAATGCTCCTTTCATTGGCTGGTGGAAGCATCATTTCACAGAAAACACTCACAATTTCTCCCTCCCTCAGATATTTTTCATTCTTGCCCAGGAGCAGATTATGAAATAGTACAGAGAAGTAATAAACTGTTTTAAAATAATATTAAATAAAGAAGTTTCTGTAGCAACAAGAGGAGAACTCAATCCAGATGTTTTCTATTCCAAGGGCTTTTAAAATTCCAGATGGGGTAGTAAAAATGTGATCTCTAACTCATGTAGCTGAAGATGGAAATTGCTCTTGGGTGGGTTAACTTGTTTGGAAAGCACCTACATGTTATTGCATGGCCTGCCCACTGCAGGCACGCCAAGAAGCTACTGAAGTATACGGAAAAGCATTTGACTGCATGGACCACAGCAAACTATGGCAAGTTCCTAAAGAAATGGGAGTGCCTGATCACCTCATCTGTCTCCTGAGAAATCTCTATGTGGGACGAGAAGCTACAGTTAGAACGGGATATGGAACAACTGATTGGTTCAAAATTGGGAAAGGAGTACGACAAGGCTGTATATTGTCTCCCTGCTTATTTAACTTATATGCAGAATTCATCATGCAAAAGGCCGGACTGATGAATCCCAAACCGGAATTAAGATTGCTGGAAGAAATATCAACAACCTCAGATATGCAGATGACACAACCTTGATGGCAGAAAGTGAGGAGTAACTAAAGAACCTCTTAATGAGGGTGAAAGAGGAGAGCGTAAAATATGGTCTAAAGCTCAACATTAAAAAAACTAAGATCATGGCCACAGGTCCCATCACCTCCTGGCAAACAGAAGGGGAAGAAATGGAAGCAGTGACATATTTTACCTTCTTGGGCTCCATGATCACGGCAGATGGTGACAGCAGTCACAAAATTAAAAGATGCCTGCTTCTTGGCAGAAAAGCGATGATAAACCTAGACAGCAACTCAAAAAGCAGAGACATTACCTTGTCGGCAAAGATCCGTATAGTTAAAGCTATGGTTTTCCCAGTAGTGATGTATGGAAGTGAGAGCTGGACCATAAAGAAGGCTGACAGCCGAAGAACTGATGCTTTTGAATTATGGTGCTGGAGGAGACTCTCGAGAGTCCCATGGACTGCAAGAAGATCAAACACATCCATTCTGAAGGAAACCAGCCCTGAGTGCTCACTGGAAGGACAGATCCTGAAGCTGAGGCTCCAATACTTTGGCCACCTCATGAGAAGACAAGACTCCCTGGAAGAAACTCTGATGTTGGGAAAGATTGAGGGCAAAAGGAGAATGGGACGACAGAGGGCGAGATGGTTGGATAGTGTTCTTGAAGCATGAGTTTGACCAAACTGCGGGAGGCAGTGGAAGACAGAAGTGCCTGGCATGCTCTGGTCCATGGGGTCATGAAGAGTCGGACACGACTGAATGACTAAACAACAACCAATATTTTTGTTTCTTTCCTGAACATTACTTTTGCAAAATTATAGGTGCCCAGGGCCAGCCTTGTGCCTGCTGCATGAAGGTGACATTGTGCCATCGCCTCAAAGGGGGCTGATAGGGCAGCTGGGAAATGAAGCTACCAATCATCAGCCAGAGCTGGGAATTCCATTTCATTTTTTTTTTTATAGTATTTTTTATTAGTTTTACAAAAGTTTTTATAACAGACAAACACAAAAAAAAAAAAGAAAACAAACAAACAAACAAGTATAACTTCATAATGTCATTTCATAAACTTCTTTCCTCGGACTTCCCCATACCTCCCCTTTCTGCATCCTCATGTCCAAATTTTATAGCAACTTATAAATATTTTTTCCAACTCTAATTCGTCATAGTCCTTTCTTATTCTAATCTTATATTACTGCAACCCTTTCTCTCTATCGAATCTCGACATTCTAAACTTCATCAAGTTTATAATAGTCCTTAAGATAAATCTTGAATTTCTTCCAATCTTCTTCCACAGTCTCCTTTCCCTGGTCTCGAATTCTGCTCGTCATTTCCGCCAATGTCATATAGTCAATCACTTTCATCTGCCATTCTTCCACGGTGGGTAGATCTTGTGTCTTCCAATACTTTGCGATCAATATTCTTGCTGCTGTTGCTGCATACATAAAGAAAGTTCTATCCTTTTTTTGCACCAATTGGCCGACAATGCCCAAGAGAAAGGCCTCTGGTTTCTTAAGAAAGGTATATTTAAATACCTTTTTCATTTCATTATATATCATCTCCCAGAAGACCTTAATCTTCGGGCATGTCCACCAAAGATGATAAAAAGTACCTTCAGTTTCCTTACATTTCCAGCATTTATTATCAGGCAAATGATAAATTTTTGCTAGCTTAACTGGGGTCATGTACCACCTGTATACCATTTTCATCACATTTTCCTTTAAGGCACTACATGCCGTAAATTTAATTCCGGTGTTCCACAACCTTTCCCAGTCAGCAGACATAATATTATGACCAATATCCTGTGCCCACTTAATCATAGCTGATTTAACTATTTCATCTTGTGTGTTCCATTTCAACAGCAAGTTATACATTCTTGACAAATTCTTAGTATTGGGTTCTAGCAGTTCTGTCTCGAGTTTTGATTTTTCCACCTGGAAGCCAATTTTCCTGTCTTGTTTAAAAACCTCCATTATTTGATAATAGTGGAGCCAATCTTGTACTTTGGGTTTTAGTTTTTCATGGCTCTTTAATTTCAGTTTCTCTCCATCCTGTTCTAAAATCTCACAATACTTTGGCCATCCGACCTCCATATTAACTTTCTTATGGGCCTTCGCCTCTAAGGGTGACAACCATCTAGGGGTTTTGTTTTCCAACAGGTCTTTATATCTCATCCAAACATTGAACAACGCTTTCCTTACAATGTGATTTTTAAAGGCGCTATGCACTTTGATTTTGTCATACCATAAATATGCATGCCAACCGAATGCGTTATTGAAACCTTCTAAATCCAAGATATCTGTATTCTCGAGGAGCATCCACTCTTTCAGCCAGCAGAATGCTGCTGCCTCATAGTACAGTTTTAAGTCCGGCAGGGCAAATCCCCCTCTTTCTCTTGCATCTGTTAATATTTTATATTTTATTCTGGGCTTTTTGCCCTGCCAGACAAATTTCGCAATATCTTTCTGCCACCTCTTGAAACAGTCCATCTTGTCAATAATCTGCAAAGTTTGAAACAAAAATAACATTCTAGGCAATACATTCATCTTAATTACTGCAATTCGGCCTAACATTGATAATCTCAAATTTGACCATATTTCTAAGTCTTTTTTAATTTCTAACCAGCATTTTTCATAATTGTCCTTATATAAATTCAAATTTTTAGATGTTAAATTAACCCCTAGGTATTTCACCTTCTTAACCACCATCAAACCCGTCTCTTCTTGAAACTTATTCTTCTCCAAATCTGTCAGGTTTTTCCCTAAGACTTTAGTTTTTTGTTTATTCAATTTAAATCCAGCTACCTGGCCAAATTGTTGAATTATCTCCAACACCTTTTTCGTGCTAGTGTATGGCTCTTGTAGAGTCAAAACTAAGTCATCTGCGAAAGCCCTTAACTTGTAATGTTTTGCTCCGACCTGTACACCTTTAACTTGCTGGTCCTCTCTAATCATGTTCAGCAACACCTCCAGGACCGAAATAAAAAGCAATGGGGAAATTGGGCACCCCTGTCGTGTTCCTTTTTCTATCTTAAGTTCCTCAGTTATTACATTATTTACAATCAACTTAGCTTTTTGTTCGGAATATATTGCACCCATACCATTCTCAAAACCTTGTCCTACCCCCATCCCATGAAGGTTCTTTTTCATAAAACTCCAAGAAATGTTGTCAAAGGCTTTCTCCGCATCCACAAATATCAAAACTGCTTTAGTATTTATGTTCACCTCTAACTTTTCCAAAATGTCTATTATATTCCTAACATTGTCTGAGAGGTGTCTCTTTGGGAGAAAGCCTGCTTGGTCTCTGTGGATCTTTTCCATCAGTACTCTTTTAAATCTTTTTGCTAAAATGTCTGCAAAAATTTTGTAATCCACATTGAGTAACGAAATTGGGCGGTAGTTCTTCAATTGAGTCTTTTCAGTCTCTGTCTTTGGTATGAGTGAAATATATGCTTCTTTCCACGATTCGGGTGCCTTTTTTCCCCTCTAAGATCTCATTACAGACATCCTTTAACGGTTGAATCAGCCATTCCTTTAACGATTTATAGTATCTGGAAGTCAGTCCATCTGGCCCTGGAGATTTGCCCAGTTGCATGTCCTGAATGGCACCCTCTATCTCTTGTTCTGATATTCTCTGGTTTAGATCCACCTTGCTTTGAGGAGAGATTTTTTGTAATCCGTGTTTATTAAGGAATTTATCTATGTCTTCTTCATTTTGTAATCCTTGAGAATAGAGTTTTTAAAATAACTCACAAAACAATTTCTTATTTCATTTGGTTTAGATATAGTCCTTCCATCCACTTCTAGACTTGTAACCGTATTTAATTTCTGTCTTTTCTTAAGTTGCCATGCCAGAAGTTTGCCACATTTGTCTGCCGACTCAAATGACTTTTGTCTCATTTGCTTTATTTTCCACTCTATCTCTTGGTTCATCAATTCCATATATTGTGTTTGATACAATTTAATCTCCCTCAAGATCTCCTGGGACTTTGGTTTTGACCTTAATTTTCTCTCTCCTTCTTTTATCTTTTCCAGAATTTTTTCTCTTTTCTCCTTCTGCTTTCTCTTCTTTATTGAGTTTTGTTGAATCAAAAACCCTCGCATCACCGCTTTACTTGCGTCCCAGATCACTCTTCTTTCCACATCGCCCCTTAGGTTGATTTCAAAATAGTCCTTTAAAGTTTTTTGGGCCTTCAAGTGGAATTCTCTATCTCGAAACAGGGTGTCATTCATTCTCCATCTAAACTGACCAGTTGTTGTAAGTTTCATTTCCATCTTCACGGCGTTATGGTCGGAGCAGGTTTTTGGGCAGATTTCTACCTTCTTAATCTTCGGAGCCATTCCACTAGTGATCCAAATTTGGTCGATTCTGGTCCAGGTCATCTGTGCTTGGGAGAAAAAGGTTCCCTCTCTTTCAAGAGGGTTCCTTGTTCTCCAAATGTCTATTAAGTCCATGTTCTCAGTCATTTCAAAAAAAGTCTTAGGGAGTCTCCCTTCTTTAGTGAGTATCAGTCTTTGTGTCTTGTCCATATTTGTAGAAACTACACCATTCATGTCTCCCATGATTATCATGTTATAATCCAAATAGTCCATCAAAGTTTCATGAAGTTTTTTAAAGAATTCTGCTTTACCTTCATTTGGTGCATAAATCCCAATTATCAAGAATTTTTCTCCTTGTGCTTGTATCTCCACCGCTAAATATCTTCCTTCTTCATCTTTAAAAATCATTTTTGGAGCCCACTTCTCTTTTGCATAGATCACAACTCCTCTTTTTTTCACTTTGTCCGACGAAATAAATTCTTGTCCCAATTTTTTGTTCATAAGTAGTCTCCTGTGGGCTCTAGTTATGTGGGTTTCCTGTAAGCAAATCACGTCCAATTGTTCTCTGTACAAAATGTGGAATACTTGTCGTCTCTTCAAAGGCATGTTCATCCCATTACAATTCCAGCTAAGGAATTGCAGGGCCATCTTGTTATTTTTCTGGTATTCCTCCAACTGCTCCCAGTTGTTGTTCCTCCTCTGTTGGCGGTGGAAGGTTCTGTCCAAACGAGAGGTTCAATATGTCTATTACACTCTTTTGCTCAGCAATTGGGTCTAAAGTTCCTTTCTGTAGATCTTCTTGATTTTTATGCAGGAACCTGTCCTTATCCTGTGTCGTCTTTATTTTCACCTTCTTTCCCCTGTAGTCAAAGGACAGTCCCTGTGGAAATTCCCACCTAAAACGAATGTTATTCTTCTTGAGCAAGTAGACCAAGTCCTTATAAAAAGCTCTCAAGTCCAGAATATGTTTGGGGATATCTTTAAAGATCTGTATCGGTGAATTTCCAATTTGTAAGGCTTTTTCAAAATGCAGTCTTAGTATTTTATCTCTTTCCTCCTTCGATCTCAAGGTAATCAGGCAGTCTCTCGGTACCTTTCTATTTTGTCTTCTGCCCAGTCTGAAAGCCGTTGTAATTTGAATTTCGTCTTCCTCTAAATCTTCCCAGGCATCCGCAAACTCCTTCATTAAAAAATCCGTAAGATTGTCTCCTTCATCCTCTGGAATTGATCGTAATTTCAGATTCCTTTCTTTTCTTTGTAATTCCCACAGTGCCAGAGTTTCATCGTGGTCGTAGACCTTCCTGACGATTGGTTCTAATTTTTCCTGGGTCTCTCCAGCAATAGTTCTGGCTTCCTCCGCAATTTGACGTGTGGCAGAGTTCTCTTGCGTAAGCTTGTTTATAGATTCTGTGTTCAAATCAAGTCTAGTTGTCAAATCTGTCAATTTCTGTGAATTCTCTGTCAATTTCTTAGTATTCTCTGCCGTTTGCTTTGTTAAATTCTCCAGGGATTGGTTTATCTTGAGAAGGGCTTGTGATACTGCATCCATGGAGACTGCTGTACCTCTTTCTTGTCCTGTTGTCACTATAGAAGTTGTTCCTGAGATCGAGCCTCTTTTCTTGTGTTGCTGTAGCTGCTTTGTCTTTGCTCTCGTGGTTATCTCATCTGCTGGGCCACTCATATCCCAAGGTCGTTTCCCACAGGAGCCTTCACCAAAAGGAAAATTCCACTGTCCCAAAGCGTAGCAACTTTTAGTTTACCCTCTAGAGGGAGCAAATCAGAATGTCCGCACACCGAAATAAAGAGTATTTATAAAACAAATTTATCAGGAGGCTTCTATAAGTATATTGCAGCACTTTCCCAATAAATAGAGTCCCAGCCTTCCCTGATAAATTGTATCCACAAAGTCCCAAAACTTTGTATCAAATAAACAATAAAGCTTCCACTTTGTTACCTTCACAGGAATCTGAAGTCAGTTCAGTGTTCCTTTGTTTTATGAGCAGTTCGTACCAGGTTGGAGGCTGCAGAAAGTTTCCTTTTCTTTTAAATTAGTCATGCAGCTTGTAAAGTCACTTTTTCCTCCCCTCTGCCCTGCAAGCTAGAGGGGACGATCAAAGTCCAAATGTCGGATTCAAGCAGTTAAAAGCAGTTTTCCCTTGCGGATGCAGCTTAATAACTTTCGTTGCTTTGATTGTCATGCAGTCGGGGGAAGGCAGACTTCCTTAATTTTTGCCTTTCCCGTTTTCAGCCTAATTTCAGGTAGTTTTAGTACGAATAGAGGTTCAGTCTTACTCACGGGTCTTTTTTGTCCAGATTGTTTAGGAAGGGAATCGACGCTCTCCACTAATGGCGATGCGGCTTCACTCTGCGGGCTGGGTAGCGATTCTCAGCACCGCGCTCCCCCGTTGTCGTTCCGGAGCCTTTAAAAAGGCTCTTTCTGCGGTAAAGAGGGGGCGCTTCGGGTGCCCACCGAATCTCCTTGTTCACAGGATCCGTTCCTGTGATTTTAGGGGTCCCCCGCTTGCCGAAGCGGGTCAGACCCGAACTCGCAGAGCCGTCCTCTCTCCGGAGCTCGGAGAGAGAGCAGCCATTAGCGCTGGCGCCGAACCGGAAGTCCCTGGGAATTCCATTTCAGTTTGTCTTGCTCAACTTGTTCGGATTTTATTTTTTGTGCAGTTTTATCAGTGCAGTTCGAAAGCTGGATGGAGAACCTTTTTCCTGCTGAGGGACACCTCCTGGCCACAGCCTATGCGGAGATACCGGTACATTGCATTTCTATTGAAATGAGAGTAACAGGGTTGAATCCAACTAAGTTCTGTTCATAGTAGACCCACAGAAATGAATGAACTTAAGTTATGTTATGCCTATTAACTTCAATGGGTCTACTCTGAGAAGGACCAATGTTGACTACAACCCATGATTGTTATGGCTTGTCTCCAGCGCTAGTCCTACACAGAGTAGACCTATTGAAAACAATGAACATGACTAACATCCATGAATTTCAGTGGGTTGACACTGAATAGACCCCAATATTTGTACCACACATAAATTAGTCAATGCAGTTTTGATGCAACTCTGCATTCTCGTTTGTCCTTTTGTCCAGTGATGGATTTCCTCGTGGTTTTTTTGGCGATGCCTAAGTGGCCACCCAGAGGCAGACGGTGGGTTGCCGGCACCCAGGATGGGGCAAGTGTTGTGCCCCCTTGGTGGATGGGGCGGCTGGGGTGGAGGCCTTGGAGGCTGCCCTGCTCCTTCCTCCCTTTCTCTCACCTTGTCCCAGTCCACCCTGGAGGTGCCTTGTGGCCAAGGAATGGCACTGCTGGTGGGACAAGGAGGCAGCTGGAGCACCTGGCGGGAGAGGGAGGGGAGCGAGCAGGAAGGCTCAAGTTACACCCTCCTGCTTCTATTCATGCTGTGGGACCGAGTGACACCCGTCACGCAGCATGGATGGGAGAAGCACCCCATCAGCTCCCACCACTGGCCTCTTTTGTTTATCCAAGCTCTCGCCCTGCAAGAACTGGCTGGGTGCCAGGCGGCCTCCTATCCTCCCCTATCTCCATGGGCTTCCGGCCTGCTCCCTCCCTGGGAAAAACTTCTCTCGGGGCCCCTCCCGCCCCCATGACCGACTTCCTCTCCCTCTCTCTCTTTTCTGTGGCTCCATGTTGTGGTTCTAAAGACAACAAAGTACATATTCTGCCATCTTCCTCCAGTATCTTAAAACATGTACACCCGTTAGAGAGCTCTTTGATCCAGTAGTTCATGCATTTTCTAAATAGATAAATAAAAGCAACAAAAGCATTTTTTCTTTATTTATTAATAAAAACAAAATATTTTTTTTGTTTGTTTAAATAATTTTGACAACATTTTTCCAGTTCAAAGGTATTATAAAAAAACAGCTATACTAAAATTATAATGCATAGCATTAAGTATGCAAATATTTGCAAACCACTAAAACCTGAGAAACAACAATAAATCTCATACACATGGTTGCATTCCCATAAGTATGTATGTCTAACCATCTTGCTGGTATGTCAATGTGATAATTATAGTTTGGGGTTGCTTTGCAAATCTGTCCAGCCCATAGACCTGATGACTGGTGCAGCCGGACTTGGAGACTGGACATTTCTTGATGCTAATAGAGGTTCACCTTCCTCCCTTCCCCCAAGTTTCTGTATAGAATAGAATAGAATCATAGAGTTGGAAGAGACCACAAGGGCCATCGAGTCCAACCCCCTGCCAAGCAGGAAACACCATCAGAGCAACAGCATGAACTAATTAGCCCTCTGGCACTTGGTAATGAAAGTTAATAAACACCTCATGGGGCTTCAGGAGCAAACAGGCCCTGAACAATGGGGGGGGGAGAGCCAAAGGAAGTCAAGAGCAGCGGAAGCAGAGAGGAGAAGAAGCCACAGGCAAAGTTCTCACGCCTTTTGGGGCCACACCGCCAGAACTGGCCTGGGGCTTCTGCTGGAGGGGCAGTGCCAGCACCCTGCGACGACGGACACTGAAGACTGCTCCATTAGGGCAAATGAGGGACTGATCCACTAGTCCCTGGTTATGGAGGGTGTAGCAGGAACCCCCCCCCACCCCAATCATTCAGTTTGTACAAACTTCACACACTCACACTCACACTCACACCACACTTCTGTTATAAATTCATAGAAAAATCAACCATACATCGGATTTGCACTGTTCCATTTTTATTTTACTCCATATGACAAGGACTATCAAAGGGGGGTGGCTTGGTTCTGGTCAGCCATAATCCCTTCACCATCCCAGCACATCCACAGGAGCCCTGCCCAGTTGCTATGCCAACCCTGATGGTCCCAGACAGAAGACCATCAAGATCACAAAGAACTTGCATATGGGAGTGGATTCAGCACGGACTGGAACAAAGGACAATGATCAGCTCTTCCCTTTGGGGGCAGGAAACTGCCAACTCCCCTTTGTCTCCTGGAAGTGACTCATGGGGAGGGGGAAAGGAGGAACCAGCCAGGTGACAGGACACTCAGGTTACCACCACAACTCCTCCCTCAACCCCTCCTTTCTGTAATGTATGCATGATGTCAACCCCTCCTTTCTGTAATGTATGCATGATGTTTCTGGGGGTGGGCTTGACCTAGAGGATGGGAATTTCAAAAGTTTTTATAAGGTCTTGCACACCATCTTTCTGGGTCTTTCCTCTCTCCTGCAAGTGAGGGGAACACCCTGTTGCAACAGTTCAATCAAGGCCAAGCCTACAGGCTGCTGTTTTGCTCCAAGTTATCCTGGTTGGTGTCTTTACTTTTTGTCCAAGGGAGCCCTCGGATTTTTCCGGTAGCAAGGGGAACTTGTTGGGAGGCTGGTGCAGAGACTTGCTCTGCTGCTGCCTATGCCCCATGCCTTGATGCTCCTCCCGCTGGTACAGACACCACATGGCTAAACCATAATATGTGAACAAGAGAGGCGGCACAAATACAAGATGGGTGACACCTGGCTTGAGAGCAGTACATGTGAAAAGGATCTAGGAGTCTTGGTTGACCACAAACTTGACAACAGTGTGACGCGGCAGCTAAAAAAGCCAATGCAATTCTGGGCTGCATCAATAGGAGTATAGCATCTAGATCAAGGGAAGTAATAGTGCCACTGTATTCTGCTCTGGTCAGACCACACCTGGAGTACTGTGTCCAGTTCTGGGCACCACAATTCAAGAAGGACACTGACAAACTGGAACGTGTCCAGAGGAGGGCAACCAAAATGGTCAAAGGCCTGGAAACGATGCCTTATGAGGAACGGCTAAGGGAGCTGGGCATGTTTAGCCTGGAGAAGAGGAGGTTAAGGGGTGATATGATAGCCATGTTCAAATATATAAAAGGATGTCACATAGAGGAGGGAGAAAGGTTGTTTTCTGCTGCTCCGGAGAAGCGGACACGGAGCAATGGATCCAAACTACAAGAAAGAAGATTCCACCTAAACATTAGGAAGAACTTCCTGACAGTAAGAGCTGTTCGACAGTGGAATTTGCTGCCAAGGAGTGTGGTGGAGTCTCCTTCTTTGGAGGTCTTTAAGCAGAGGCTTGACAACCATATGTCAGGAGTGCTCTGATGGGGTTTCCTGCTTGGCAGGGGGTTGGACTCGATGGCCCTTGTGGTCTCTTCCAACTCTATGATTCTATGATTCTATGATTCTATGATTCTAAGATGCAACTGTAAACACAGATTGTTGTCATATTTATTTCTGATAGCTATGTCATTCCTGTTTTGGCTAATATTCCCAACTTTGTGTCCTACAATGACGACATATCTTAACCCCTAAGGAAATGTACATACAGATACACAATAATCAAATTTTTAATTCTTTGGTAGCAGATGGGCTGCATTTTCCTAACCTTTACCTCTTTCCAATGTGCAAATGGTTAAGATCATAATGTTTAACAGTTTCTCTTGAAGTTTTACGTGCATATAAAACATTCTGCAGGAATGTACTTTTGAATACAAAATTTGATCCAATTACAATTTTACTAGGACTTAAAAACCATAGCCAGGAATCTGTTTTTAGGGAGTTTTAGAATGTTGTGGCCTTTCCAGTAAATTCTAAAGCCCTTGTGATTAAATTGCCTTGTGACTTTCTTCTGAGATTAATCTTTTGAATTCGCATGCAAAAGTGCCAATATTTCAGTCCAAAATTCTGTTAGCTTTCAGAATGCGCTAATGAACACAGGAAAAACAAACGGGTACGATATTTTCTCCAGCTGTAAGCAATTGCTTATGGAGTCATCTCAACGGGCCTGACAACAAGAAAAATCTCTAGTGGCTGAATTGGAAGTGAAATGCTTCACTGAAGAACTAGCAGCATTGCCTCTCTTGAAAAAGTTAGAAACCTGCTTTGAAGAAACCTGTCTCTCTCATTGTATGCAGAGCTTGCTTCTACATGCCGCCTTTTGGGCAGAGCTGTTGCAGAAGCTCCGCAGAATGTTGTAGAAGAACTGCAGTTGCCGTGCAAACCAACCTCATGGACTTGGAATCTGCTGGAAGGGGCAGCCCCTTGCTGGCTTCTTAGGCAGAAATAGCTGTGCCCCAAAGGAAAGTGCAGGCTGTGTGCTGCTTGTTGGACCACACACACTTCAACACTCTTCAGATGAAAATAGGGACATTTCTCACTCCCCTCAACCCCCCAGAGCATTTCCTGTCAGAAGAAGGGCGAGTGCCGCCACCACCACTCCATGGGACACAGCGCACACGGCCTCCACTGTCCTGAGAAAACCCCTTAATCCTGATTTTTTTATTCTTTGGTAGATTCACAAAAAGAAAAACACACACCAATAAATACATTTTAGAAAGGGGCAATATTAGATGCACAATAATGCACAAAGCATACACAAAGCACACACACAGAATCAAGACTCCTTTCTTCCGTCCCAGGGTCTCCCTGCCCTCTGCCTGCCCCTCGGAGCCAGTGTGTCCTGCAGGGCTGGACCTCAGTGGCAGCAGCCTCTGCTCCTAGCCCCCTCTCCTGCAGCCCCTAGGAGCTGCCCAAGGGAGGAGGCCTTTAGTTAAGTTAAAAATGGTCAGATTCATGTGCTTTTCCACACAGCATTCAGAAAAGTTGTACAGGCAATAAAACCTGGCTTAGTTACAGTGGTGAAAATTTGTAAATTACCGGTATTAGTATAGGAACACAAGAATGACTTGTAAGAGCCCTGCGGTCTGAGCTGCAGCAACCAGTTCAAAGTCTCTTCACAGGTTGAGCTTCTTTGGTAGACTTGTCAGAGCCAATGTAGTGTAGTGGTTAAGAGCGGTAGTCTCGTAATCTGGGGAACCGGGTTCGCGTCTCCGCTCCTCCACATGCAGCTGCTGGGTGACCTTGGGCCAGTCACACTTCTCTGAAGTCTCTCAGCCCCACTCACCTCACAGAGTGTTTGTTGTGGGGGAGGAAGGGAAAGGAGAATGTTAACCGCTTTGAGACTCCTTAAAGGGAGTGAAAGGCGGGATATCAAATCCAAACTCTTCTTCTTCTTCTCCTCTTCTAAGCTCTCAGTTTGCACAATTAAGGAGGATTAAATTGCTCTGTCGTGGGACGCGGGTGGCGCTGTGGGTAAAACCTCAGCGCCTAGGACTTGCCAATCGTATGGTCGGCGGTTCGAATCCCCGCAGCGGGGTGAGCTCCTGTCGTTCGGGCCCAGCTCCTGCCCACCTAGCAGTTCAAAAGCACCATTAAGTGCAAGTAGATAAATAGGTGCCGCTTTATAGCGGGAAGGTAAACGGCGTTTCCGTGTGCTGCTCTGGTGCAGGCTCGCCAGAGCTGCTTCGTCACGCTGGCCACGTGACCCAGAAGTGTCTTCAGACAGCACTGGCCCCCGGCCTCTTAAGCGAGATGGGCGCTGTCAGAGGCTGCCTCAGGTCTCAGCTCACAAAAGACCAACGCCAAGCTCTTCTTATATAGAAGGATGTTTATTGCAGTTCTTTATTGGTTCCACAATTGAGGCGTGCAGCCCCGCGTCTATTAGCCTTAGACGTTTGGAGTCCCCTCTGAATCGGTCCCGCCCCTACACCAGCTTAAGAGGCTTGTGCTAGTCCACCTCTTCCTGTCTTTCCTTTTCCGCAGGGTCTTTCTGCCCCCCTGGGTTCCTTCCCTCCTGCTTTCTCCTGAAGCGGATTCCTCAGATGCCTGCTCCCCCCTCCTTCGTGCTTTGGGGCCAGGCTCCTCCTCCGGGCTCTCTCCATTTCCGCGCGCCTCCACATTTGAACTTGGCGCACGTTCGCTACCCCTGACCTTCCTCTTGACACTTACACTACTCCCTGTACTACTCTCCGCCCCTTCCGGCAGGACGTCCTGCCCCGATCTCCTTCCCCTGTCTCCTTCCTGCTCTGCTCCGTGTGTCACACTGGGAACTCCACTCTCTTCACTCCGTTCCTGCTGGGAAGCCGGCCCCGATCTCCCACTCCCACTCGGGGTTTCCCTGCTGCTTCCCTGCTCCTGGCAGGTCCCCCCTGTGACCCCCCTTGGCCTGATTAGGGGCGCCCCCTTCTGGGAATCCTCCGATTCACTTGAGAGACTCATGGAAGACCTCAAGTCATTGTCATCCTCTTCCTCACTGTCCTGGGATTCTTCCCCATCGCTCTCCATCTCCCCCCTCACCTGTGCCTCTGTCCCTGAACCCCTGACAGGCGCACAACCCCAGAGTCGGACACGACTGGCCCATACGGGCAGGGGTACCTATACCTTTACCTTTAAATTGCTCTGTCACCCTTGCTCCTCAATTCCACTTAATAAAAACAAAACCGCCACAGCCTTTCTGCCATTTAAAAAGTCATTAAAAAAGCGCACTGAGAAGCATGGGGTGGATAAACGATTTAAGGAGAAATGAATGAACATTGCACAGCAAATGAGGATGAGAGCACATTGTCCCATAACATCCCTGAAAACCTGTTAGAAGAAAGGCTTGGTAGGGGGCTGTACATTATCTAACCTCCTTGTAAACTTTTGCAAGGAAAAGAGGATACAGTGGTGCCCCGCAAGACGAATGCCTCGCAAGATGGAAAACTCGCTAGACGAAAGAGTTTTCCGTTTTGGAGGTGCTTCGCAAAACGAATTTCCTATGGGCTTGCTTCGCAAGACGACAATGTCTTGCGAGTTCCTGCTGGTTTTCTTTCCTTTCCCCCCCTTTTTCTAAGCTGCTAAGCTGCTTATCAGCTGATCCGATAAGCTGATAAGCCGCTAAAAGCCGCTAATAGCGCTAATCCGCTAATCCTTCAATGGGCTTGCTTCGCAAGACGAAAAAACCGCTAGACGAAGAGAATCACAGAACGGATTCTTTTCGTCTTGCGAGGCACCACTGTAGATGCTTAGTCGACAGACTGCCTGGAGTAGTCTTCAGTTCCTGGAGCAGCATTTCCCAGTCTGGGACCCAGATGGCTTGAACTCAAATTCCCATCATGCTGTGTTGGCTGGGGCTGATGGGATTTGCACCAGGTTGGGCAAGTCTGTGCTAGAGCTAGGAAGCATTAATATTATTATCATCCTTAATTTATGAATCGTCTTCTAAACAACCACATACAGGCGAGGTTGCGCCATCTGATTTCACCTCCAGGTTGCCTTTGTGTGAAGGAGCGACTGCTCTGGTCAGAGAGCGAAGGGAGTCCGATGGGCTGCCTCTCAAGAACATGGATGAACCCAGTGGCAGAGGAAGCGGGGTGCGGGCTGCCCTGGGTGTCATCACTGGGGGAGGGGGTGGCAAAATGACAAAAATGTAAGTTAAAAAAAATTGAGCTCATGAAACTTTTTCGTTCAGTCAACAAACGTAAAAAAACGCAGCTGGCAGCACTTACCGCAGGGTCTGCAGCATGCCTGAGCCACACATCTCTCCTGGGAGTGAAACAGCAGGGTAGGGCTTGCGTCCGCCCACCACATCTCCCTCAGCTGCCCTACAGCTGAGGGGGAGGTGGCGGAGAGGCCCCATGCAGCACGCTCCACCCCCATGGGCAGCATGTGCCGCAGCGGGCTCCTGAGCAGCTAGCTATGCCACGAACTTCCCTTTGGGCTCCTGCCTCAGCTTTCAAGGTTGGGAGGGCAAGCCAATCCCTGCCCTCTTAGGCTTCAGCTGAAACAGGAGCTGCCTTCTATGTCCTTAGCCTGCCAGGCTCCCCAGAAGGGGTGTCAGGATTTTGCTGGAGGAGCCTTGCTTTTCTAACCTCTTGAATATGGGCACCTGTGGTGGTGGAGGGGCCTGGAAACCACTGACTGTTTCCCAAATAGGCCTTTGCTTGGAGCAGACAGAATTCCATCTTTCTTCAGTTTTGGTTTTCTCATGAAGTGGTTCTGCTCACCACACCTGAAAAAGGATATTGCAGAGTTGGAAAAGATTCAGAAAAGGACAACCCAAATGATCGAGATGCTGGAGGGATGTCACTATGAGGAAAGGTTGCAGAGTTCAGGACCAGTCGCTGCAGAGCAAAGGCTAGCAAGAGTCAACATGATAGAAATACAGACAACTCCCCATTTATGCATGTTCAAGGCACATGTGACTGCATGTGTGCATTGCTGTGAACCCAGAGGTCACACGAAAAGGGACAAAAATGGCCCTAAAAGAGTGCATAAACGGCCAAAGTGGACAAAAATAATGCCTAGCAATCCCATGAGCCTTTGCATTTCCAGAGGTTTAGAGGGTGTTTGCCGGGTTTTCAATGGAGTTCCCAATATTTGCAGTTTCACTTAAACACGTGGTACCTCAGAACATCACCACCACGTAAATGGGGAGTTGCCTGTATAAAAAGCAATGCATCATATGGAGAAGGGGATAGATAAAATTCCTGTCCCCGCTATTCCTAGCACTAGAACTCATGCATATCCAATGAAGCTGAATAAAGTACTTCTTCAGGCCATGTACACTTAAACTATGGAATTGGATGGCCCCCATTTGGATGCTCTGAAAGAGGATTGGACAGTTTCATGAAGGGGAGAGCTATCCATGGCTACTTAGCCACATGGCTTTGTTTTACCTTCATGATCAGAGGCAGCAAAGCTTCTGAAGACCAGCTGCTGGACGCCACAGGGAAGGAGGCAGCTGCTGTGCTTAGGCCTTGTTGCAGGTTTCCCACTGGGAGAGCAGGACGCTGGACCAGAAAGGGCCTTGGCCTGAGCTACCAGACTCTTCTGATGTACTCATGTTCCCAGCCACAAACAGGACCTGAGCGCAATGGCACTCCTCCCACTCATTTCCCCCAGCAACTCAAATCACTTTTCGACACACACACCCCGGTCTATCTCCTGCTTTTGTGACCCTGCAGTATCAACTCCCTTGCTGTGTGAAATGTTTTAAACATGCTGTGTTAGCAGTCAGTCGGTATATGCCCTTCTGACCTTCTCTGCTGTCATGGCTCCATTAGCTTCACCCATAGCATTTGTCAGTTGATGCTGACATGGCCTGTAGAGAGGGCAGAAGGAGCAAATCCATTTCCCCAGAGATGCATTGTGCTTTGTGTGATAAAAAACTTCAATCTGAGTCCATCAGTTCTTTTTGCAGAAACTGATGTGCAATGAGGAAAAGTAAGGCTATTAATAATACTGTAATAGATCAGGGGAAGGCAGATCAAAACCACCAGGTCCCCAGAAAGTCTCCTGCTCAAGCCCCATTTAGGAATATGGTCTCAAATAGTGCTCTGTGGACCACCAGTGGTCCATGAGCTTCACTGAGGAGGTCTGGGACATGTCTGTGAAGAACAGCTGGGGCTGGGGCTGGAGCTGCTCCATCATTCTTAGAACCTGGCAGTTAACTCGAAAGGTAAGCAAGACAATAAATGGGAGGCTAAAATTAAGGTTTATTTTGATTCAACTAGAAATCATACACGTTGAGCATCATGCATTAGAATTGCTACAACAGGCAGAAAAAGCATTAGGTGATCTGCTGAGACTCTCTGCAACTTTCAAATGGTCTGTGGGCAGAGCAGAGGTAGAGATGAAGAGTTTGAGAAGCTACTGGTCAAAATGCATGGGACATAGGAAGCTGCCTTATACCAAGCCTGGCTGTGGTCTATCTCTCTCAGCATTAATATCCACACTGGGGTTTTAGACAAGCTGTCTCTCCCAACCTTACCTGGAGATGCCAGGTATGGAATCTGGGCCCCCCTGCATGCAAATATGTGCTCTACCACTGAGCTATGGCCCAATCCTAAATTATTAAGAACCGAGGAAGCTGCCTTAGAAAGAGTCACACCCTTGGTTCCTAAGGATCATTATGGTCTACACTGATTGGCGGCAGCTTGCCAGGGGTTTATTCCAGCATTACTTGGAAATGGCATGGATTGAAGTTGGGACCTTCTGTGTGCAAACAAGCACATTCTTACTAAGATGTGAGTCCAATATGAAAATACTTGCCTTTGGTTGCATAATGAATCACTTGATTTTGACTTAATATCTGGAAAAAGGAGCACAAATCTGGATTTTAATAAATTCATCTTTGGACAGGTGTACAATGCAGCTCAAACATAACATGGTGTACCACTAATACAGCACCAAAAAAAGCAGAAAAACTCAGGGTTCAGGTATGGTCCCGTAATGGCTGAGTTTTGCATCTTTTCTGTCAGAGAACTGGACTTTCTGACAAGCAGCGAAAGAACAGGCACAGAGGAAGAGCAGAGAGAAGGAGTTAGCCACAGGAATTCAGCTGCAAGGCTCAGATAGTGACACAGACACAGAAATAGAGAGAGTGCAATCACCCCGATTGCGTAGACTCACGAGATTAGACAAGAAGCGCGAAAATTATAGGAAGAGGAGGTGGGGTTTCTCCTGTTTGGGGAGAAGGGGGTAGAGCTCAGTCCTGGCAACTGTGGCATCGGACGAAGACTGAAATTAGAGAACTGGGCAAAAACAAACAAGATGAATTTTAACAGGGAGAAATGTAAAGTATTGCACTTGGGCAAAAAAAATGAGAGGCACAAATACAAGATGGGTGACACCTGGCTTGAGAGCAGTACATGTGAAAAGGATCTAGGAGTCTTGGTTGACCCCCCGGGAAAGAGACTCATCGTGGACTACAGAAGGACCAACCAACTCATGATTCCCAGCCGGTACCCCTTGCCACGGATTGGTGACCTGTTGAGGTCAACAAAAATTTTCACCAAGCTGGACCTGAGGGGGACGTACAATCTGATACGTGTGAGAAAAGGTGATGAGTGGAAGATGGCTTTTAATACCAGATATGGAAATTTTGGGTACTTTGTTATGCCGTTTGGATCACAATTGAGCACAGCCACCTTCCAGGCCTTCATCAATCATGTGTTGGCGGGCTTGTTAGATAATACAGGTTTGTCTTATCTTGATGATCTTTTGATATACTCTGAGAGCCCAAAGAGCACGTGCAACACATAAAGGAAGTGCTGCAACGGCTGAGGGCACACCAACTCTACATGAAGTTGGAGAAGTGCCAGTTCCACGTAAGAGGAGTTTTTGGGATACCACATGCCTCCTGACGGGGTGTACATGGACCCGGCTACGGTGAAGGCGGTGCTAGATTGGCAGAATCCTAAGACTAAGGAAGACTTGCAGAGGTTCTTAGGCTTCATGAATTATTACCGGAAGTTTGTGCCCAACTACTTTCAGCTCACAACGCCCCTTACGGACTGCTTGAGGGGCAAGAAGCTGTTCATCTGGACAGAGGAGGCGTAACGTGCGTTTGAGAGACTCAAGGAGATGTTCACAGCAGAGGCGTACTTGCACCATGCAGATCCACATTGGCCGGTGGTGATGGAGACAGATGCTTCTGAAAGGGCAGTAGGAGCAGTGCTGCTTCAGGAGGACCACAATGGGGATCTAAGGCCATGCGTATTCCACTCCCGGAAGCTGAACACCTCGGAGCAGAACTACATGATTTGGGAGAGCTACTGGCTATAAAAGAAGCTTTGGCCATGTCCTAGAGGGACATTTCTAGAGGGTGAGCAACACCAAGTGGAGGTGCTCAAAGATCACAAGAACTTAGAATACAGGCAAACAGTGAGGCAACTGAGCCAGAGGCAAATCAGGTGGGCACAGTTCTTTGCATGTTTCAACTTCAGCATACAATACGTGGCGGGGCATCTAAACCAGAGGGCAGATACCTTGTCCCGGGAACCTGAGTACATGGAAGGTGAGCAGAAACAAGAGTTGAGACACATTCTGAAGCTGGAACAGTTGCATCTGGTGGCGGTGCCTGTTGTTGGGGCTGAGGCATTTAAACGACTGACGGAAGGGGATAAATTCGTGTGGCAGAAACTGGCAGCGGTGTGGAGAGGTGAGAACAGCACCAAGAGTTTCACAGAAAAGGAAGGTCTTTTGTTTAAGGGAGAGGTGCTCTACATGCCAGAAGGGGACTTGCGGGAACTAAAAAGTTTAAAAGTAGAGAAGTAAAAAAGGAAAAATCAGTGCTAATTACAGTCCTGTTATCTGTGGAGCTCCAAAGCCTGCTTGCTAAGCCGTTGCCATCTTAGAAGATCCCATTACCTTCTGTGGAATCCCACTTGCGGACACTAGTGCTGCGGCAGTGTCACGATAACCTGATGGCGGGCCATTTTGGACATTACAAGACCCTACATCAACTAACGAGATGATTTTGGTGGCCAAGAATACAGGAGTATGTGAGGGCATGTGAAACTTGCCAACAGGTAAAAATGCCTCAGGTAGTGCCTGCAAGACTGCTGCAACCACTTCTGACCCTGCAAGGACCTTGGGAGATGATTGCGACGGACTTTATCATGGACTTGCTGGCTTCTCAGAAACAGACAGTAGTCTGGGTAGTGGCAGACTTGTTCACAAAAATGGCATACTTTGTGCCGTGCCAAAAGCTGCCATTGGCCCAGGAGACGGCACAGATGTTTGTGGACCATGTGTTTAAGCTGCTGTTGAGAGTGATTTCAGACAGAGGGGTGCAATTTTGGAGAAAGCTGATGCAGCTTTTAGAGGTAGAAGTGTGCCTGACCTCAGTGAGACACCCACAAACCAATGGGGAGTCTGAGAGAACCAACACTACTTTGCAACAATACCTTTGTTGCTATGTGAACTACCAGCAAGAGGACTGAGTAGACAAATTGAGACTAGTAGAGTTCGCATATAATAACACAGTGCATGTGTCTACCCAGCAAACTCCATTTCTGGCCAACTATGGAAGACATCCAAGAGCGTTTCCAGAGCCATGGAGCACCTTGTTGGTGCCAGTGGCAGAGCAGTTCATGGGTGAAATGCAGGCTCTACAGGAACTGCTAAAGGAGAAACTTGACGCTAAGGCCGCGTACAAGAGAAGTGCTGATGAGCATAGGCAGCAGGGAGAGGAGACCAGAGTGGGGGATAAGGTGTGGTTGTCGACTAAAGACTTACCAACTAAGGGGAGGTGCAGGAAGCTAGAGCCAAGGCGGTTGGGACCATTTGAAGTTGCAGAACAGGTAAATCCTGTATCGCTCAAACTTAAATTGCCTGCCTCAATGAAGATACATCCTGTATTCCATAGGGCTCTTCTGTCGCCATCTGTTCCGGCGAACCATTTCCAGGAACCTAAGCAGGCACCTCCTTCTCCAGTTATGGTGGAAGACCAAGAGGTGTATGAGATCCAACAAATTTTGGATTCGAGGTTTTGTAGAATGCAGCTGCAGTATTTAGTGTCCTGGAAAGGTTAGGGTCCTGAGGAAAACTCCTGGGTACGAAGCCAGGATTTGCATGCCCCAGGATTGCAGCGGCAGTTCCACCGTAGGTACCCCCACAAACCCAGAGGGTGGAGGGAGGTGGTTGACCTCAGCAAAGAAGAAGCTGAGGAGAGTGGGGACTTCCGGGGTGGCGCCATCGGTAATGGCTGCTTCCCTCTGACTTGGAGGGAACCGGCTCTATGGAAATCGGGTCTTACCGCTACGGCGCAGCAAGGACCCTTCAAAAATCACAGGCAGGTGAAGCCTGTGACCGCGGGACTCGGCGGGCACCATTTGCGCCCCCCCAATCGGCAATCAGCGTTGCTGTTATTGGAGAGCGCTGCCTTTTTCCTGGGACAATTGGACTCTGAAAACAACTACCCGTGAGTAGGATCAAAATTGGATTTAAAAGGAAAAAACAGCTAATTCGGTACTGAGCGGGAAGGCACAACCAGAAAGTCTGCCTTCCTTTACTGTAAACAGATCAAAGCAAAGAGACTGTAAAGCGGAAACATAGAAAGTCGCTTGAAAAAAGAGCTAAATCTTAACATCTGTAAAGTGGTCTCCCCTCCGGATTGCAGGAGAGGAGGGGGGAAAGATTGAGTTGAATTTACCTGCAAAAAAGAAGGGAAAAGGAAGCTAAAATCCACTGTCTAAAACCTGGGAACGGACTGCCCCTACATAAGGAAAGCCGCACAGTGGAAAGCCTATTTTTGAGAGCTAATTTTGTAAAAGAGACTTCTCCTGGCTTGAAAGTAACTGCTTAAGTGCATTGAAACTGTTGTCTTTAAGTGAATTGGGGGGCTTATAAAGCACATAAAGCATTCAAAAACCATATTGTCAGGAAAGCATTGTTTAATGTCTGGATAAGATATAAGGATTTATTGGAAAATAAAACTCCAAGGTGGCTGTCACCAATGGAAGCAAAAGCTCTGAAAAGGCTCAATATGGAGGCCAAATGGCCAACTTATTGGGAAATTTTGGAACAAGAAGGAGACAAATTGAAATTGCAGAACTTTGAAAAATTAAAAAACAAAGTGAGAGATTGGCTTCATTACTATCAGATGATGGAGGCATACAATTTGGATAAGAAAATTGGCTTCCAGGTGGAAAAGTCAAAATTAGAAACAGAACTGTTAGAACCCAAAACTAAGAACTTGTCAAGAATGTATAACTTGCTGTTGAAATGGAATACTCAGGATGAAACGGTGAAATCTGCTATGATTAAATGGGCACAAGATGTTGGACATAACATTATGTTTGCTGACTGGGAGCAGTTATGGACCACAGGTATGAAGTTTACAGCATGTAATGCCCTAAGAGAGAATATTATGAAAATGATATACAGGTGGTACATGACCCCAGTCAAGCTTGCAAAAATCTATCATTTGCCCGACAATAAATGTTGGAAATGTAAGGTACATTCTTTCACCTCTGGTGGACGTGCCCAAGGATTAAGGCTTTCTGGGAAATGATATATAATGAATTGAAAAAGGTATTTAACTATACCTTCTTGCAGAAACCAGAGGCCTTTCTCCTGGGCATAGTCGGCCAATTGGTGCCAAAGAAGGATAGAACTTTTTTTATCTATGCTACAACAGCAGCAAGAATTCTCATTGCAAAGTATTGGAAGACACAAGGTCTACCCACTTTGGAAGAATGGCAGATGAAGGTGATAGACTATATGGAATTGGCAGAAATGACTGGCAGAATCCGGGACCAGGAAGAAGAGTCTGTGGAAGAAGATTGGAAGAATTATTTTTTTTATAAGAAATTTATTGCGGTTTTCTTTACATAACACAATAAGAAAAAGCACCCAACATACAAAATTCCATCACCACAAAAGTATAGTAAAGAGTTAAACAGAAAATAGATAAGAAAGAAAAAAGAAAAATATAAAATACAGTTGATAGCTAATCATAATTTCATAATCTTAAGACTTCCTCGCATCTCCCTTCTCTGCATTCTCAGTTTAAAATTTATCGACAGCAATTTATTAGCTTGTTTCAGTTCATAACTTTTCTTATGTATCGTATTTCAAAAATTAATTAACTTTATTTAGCTTATTTTCTTATGTCTTATAACCAAGTTACTGCTGTCCTGTTACCTTCAAACTTACACCCTCCTAACATTCATACAGTTTGTAATGTTTTTGAAGATAATCTTTAAATTTTTTCCAGTCCTCTTCCATCGTCTCTTCTCCCAGGTCGCGGATTCTGCCGGTCATCTCTGCAAGTTCCATGTATTCTATCAGTTGCGTCTGCCATTCTTCCAGTGTGGGTAAATCTTGGGTCTTCCAGTGTTTTGCAATGAGTATTCTTGCTGCTGTAGTTGCATACATAAAAAAAGTTCTATCTTTCTTTACCACCCCTTGGCCGACAATGCCCAGAAGGAAGGCCTCTGGTTTCTTAAGGAAGGTATACCTAAATACCTTTTTTAGTTCATTATAGATCATTTCCCAGAAAGCCTTAACCTTTGGGCATGTCCACCAGAGGTGAAAGAATGTTCCTTCAGATTCTTTACATTTCCAACATTTGTTATCGGGCAGATGGTATATTTTTGCAAGCTTGACTGGAGTCATGTACCACCTATATATCATTTTCATAAAATTTTCTTTCAAGGCATTACATGCCGTAAACTTCATTCCGGTGGTCCATAACTTTTCCCAGTCAGCAAACATAATATTGTGACCAATGTCCTGTGCCCATTTTATCATAGCTGATTTAACCGTTTCATCCTGTGTGTTCCATTTCAGCAACAAGTTATACATTTTTGAAAGTACCTTGGTCTTAGGTTCTAACAGTTCTGTTTCTAGTTTTGATTTTTCCACCTGGAAACCTATTTTCATATCTGTTCTAGAAACCTCCCTAATCTGAGCATAATGTAACCAATTTTGCACCTTATCCTTTAATTTCTCAAAACTCTGGAGCCTCCAAGTGTCTCCTTCTTTTTCCAAAATTTCCCAGTATTTCGGCCAATTGGCCTCCATATTGAGTCTTTTCTGGGCCTTGGCTTCTATTGGTGATAACCACCTTGGGGTCTTATTTTCTAGTAAGTCTTTATATTTTACCCAGACATTAAACACAGCCTTCCTGACAATATGGTTCTTGAAAAGTCTATGAATTTTTACCTTGTCATACCACAAATATGCATGCCATCCAAAAGCATTGTTGAACCCTTCCAGATCCAGGACATCAGTGTTCTCAAGCAAAATCCAATCTTTCAACCAGCAGAGAGCTGCAGATTCATAATACAGCTTCAGATCTGGCAGGGCAAACCCCCCTCTCTCCTTAGCATCCGTTAGTATCTTAAACTTAATTCGGGGCTTTTTGCCCTGCCAGACAAATTTAGAAATATCTCAGTGTGGTGTAGTGGTTAAGAGCGGTAGTCACGTAATCTGGGAAACCGGGTTCGTGTCTCCGCTCCTCCACATGCAGCTGCTGGGTGACCTTGGGCCAGTCACACTTCTCTGAAGTCTTTCAGCCTCACTCACCTCACAGAGTGTTTGTTGTGGGGGAGGAAGGGAAAGGAGAATGTTAGCCGCTTTGAGCCTCCTGAAGGGGAGTGAAAGGCGGGATATCAAATCCAAACTCTTCTTCTTCTTCTTCAAACTCTGCCACTTTGTGAAACATTCCACTCTGTCCACAATCTGTAGGGTCTGAAACAGAAATAACATTTTAGGCAATACATTCATCTTAATCGCAGCAATTCGGCCCAACAAGGAAAGTTTAAGTCTTGACCAACTTTCTAAGTCCTTTTTAATCTCTGTCCAACATTTCTCATAGTTGTCCTTAAATAAATTCAAATTCTTGGCAGTCATGTTCACCCCTAGGTAGAAGATTGGGAGAAATTTAAAGATTATTTACAGAAATATTGTAAAATGAATGAATGTTAGAATGATGTTGGATAGAAATTAAGTGGTTTCTAGCTGTAATGCTTTAAGAGAATTTGAAAAAAGGTTTATAAATGGGTAAAAGCTTGTTACCGGAAAATCCGAGGGTTCTCTTGGACAAATGAAGACACCGACTAGAGCAATCAGAGCAAAACAGCAGCCAGTAGGCTCGGTCTTTATTAAAGAAAAAGACTGTCGCGACAGGACTCCCACCGCCCACGAGGTGAAGCAAGATGGAAGCCCCGAACAAAAGGAGACCCCAACTTTTATTTGTTACTAATCCCCTAAGCTACACCCTCAGAATTACATCACATTTACATCATGATTATATTAAAAATAGGAGGAGCTGGGGAGGGGTTACACAGGTAATCTGAGTGTCCGGACACCTGGCCGGAGCCTCCTTCCCCCTCCCCACATGAGTCACGTTTAAGAACAAAGGAGAAGGGTGAAGTTTCCTGCCCCCTGAGGGGAATCCAGTCATAGTTCTTTGTGAGAGTCTGTGCAGAATACACTGAGATATGCAGCTCATTGTGTCCCTGATAGCCTTCTGTCTGAGCCCATCACCTGTGGCTATCAAGGTTGTCACGTCCGCTTGGAGGAAGCACAGGGTACGTGACTGCTCGGTCAAGGGATTATGGCCGCTCCGTATCAGACCAACCCCCTTTGAAAGTCCTTGTAATATCCTGCTGAACAAAAGCGGTCCAGTGAAAATCCAAAGTACGGCTGATTTTTAGCGAATTTATAGAGAATATTGTCCTTGAAGTTCAAAGCACTTTCCCTTCAGGAAGCGGCTTGCTACATTTTGATTAGATCAGTCACGGTCAATTGAACTTGGAAACTTTGTATTGAGAACTGTCAAAGGTAAGGGGAAAGTGCGGCAGTAGCCTGCAGTACAAGCGTGGCTGCCGCAAGGGGCGCTGTTCGATAATGCTGATTGGCTGAGGCGGCCGCCGGTTGACAGCAAATCTTGGTCGTCCGGTCTACTCGTAATAAAGATAGGCCTATGCGGAGTGCTGTGGCGTGAAGCTGTCAAGCTAGCGCTTCCTTATTTACGGAAGGCTTTTTAAGAGATGGCCCTCTAGAGGGACCCCTCTGGGCTAAGGAGGGAAGATGCGTGTACGTGTGAGTGTGGTGCTTGTGCGAACATGTGTTAGTGTGTGTGGGGGGCGATTTCCGGCGACAGTTCCCCCCTTCGAAGATAAGATTGCGAAGGTAGGGAAACCGCGCAATCCTTCTCTCCGCACAAATCAATAGAAATCTGACATGCAGTACCTAGAGTCCTGGCTCCGGAAGTCCTGCAAGGGTCCCATCTCGATGGGAGTCGACGAAATTCCTGGAGTCGGTGATCTGTAGGTGGCGGTCAATCGCGGGTGGAGGGTAGGAAGACAAGAGCCGCAAGTTTGACAGCACATCAGGAAGCAGTGGATCGCGCAGCAGAAGAAAGCAATGCAGATGGCGACAGCGATCAGTATTAAAAGGCCGTTTCCTAATAGTTGTTTTATCCAAGCGGACCCGGGTAGCCAGCTCCAGAACTGTGTGTCCGACAAGCCCTCATGCTGGATGCCCCGAAGCCCTTCCGTTAGTTTATGGATGTTATTGAGATGACCCGTGATGTTCAGGGTCTGGTCAGAGACGTGTGTGCAGCACTCGTTTCCGACAAGAGCACATACGCCTCCAGTCGACGCAAGGACGTAGTCCAAAGCAAGGCGGTTTTGTATCGAATTTTGCCTGACCTCTGTCAGTTCCGTCAGAATGGATTGGGTGGCTGCGTTGGATTCTTCCATAAAGTTCAGTAATATGTCTGTTAATTTGAGGATGTCGACATGGTTGGAGCCTGCTCCGTACGCGGGGAAAAGGGCTCGCCCGTAGGTTTCTCCGTTTGCTGCCACATCGGAGAGTTCTGATAAATCCTTTGCCCTCTTATTTCGCATCCTTCCGGGGGGGAGTTTTTGGGTTACCCGGATCCCCGGAAGAATTAGTCCAAGGTAGCAGGTGCCCCGGGAGTGGGGGCTGGCCCATACATAGCCGCGGTGGCCGCAAATCCAGAACAACCCTTGCAGGCACGGGTCTATACGGCCAGTGAGAAAGGTGCGGAAAACACATTGGGAGGTTGGGGACGGGTCCCAGGGTTCGGGTAAGCCCATTACACACTTCCATGCAGACAGTAGATTGGGATGGGAGGAGGGGTTGCCTTGGTGCCATAGGGTAATTTTTCCGGTCAAGGTAATGTCAATGGTGTACTTACAGGTGCTCTCGCCGATGACTTTGTCAGTGCCGCTGAACTTCCGGCAAAGATCACCTGTTGTAGGTCCAGTTAGGTAGATGTACTGGTGAGTGAAGTTGACGGCAGTCAGGTTCCAGGACTGTACATCAGCGGAGAGATGTTGTTGAAGGGTAAGGGGCACTCCGAGGAAAGGCAGGCCGCTGTGGAGATGAGCAGGAGCATTGGCACAGATCCAGCATTCACTGGCGGCTGTTTGCTTAGCGATCTGAGAGATTAGTTTCACATAGGTGTTGGAGTGCCATGTGGACAAAACGTCATTATTTGTGGGGTTTTCGGATATTGACTTTGTCGAGGTGCGGTACCTGCGGGGTGTAGTGGATCTTGACGAAGTAGATAGGTGAGGTTTGTAGTGATACCGCCGCAACGTTGAGGTCCAGTGGTATCCCATTCTGTTGGGGTTGTAGCGGAATAATGCCAGCCTTCCAGATATGCCTTGCCGTCCCAGTTGGAGGCTAGTCCAATATCCCAAACGCAGCAGTATCTTCGGAGGCAGACTCCTTGTAAAATGGTTTGGCGGGGGGCGGAATCTACTCTTTGACAGTAGAATCCGTGGATTAGGCGGTCCGTTTGGTGGTTCTGATCAGTATAAACTGACTCGCCACCACCATTGTTAAGGAGAGTCCAGTTAAGTGTTTGTTGCGGTGTACCATCAGAGAAGAGTACGTAGGAACCATTGAGGCAATGTGCACGGTTCCAGTGGCCGTCTCTTGTGAGAATGAGTTTGCCGAGAGGCCTGTAAGAGGGTGAGCGAATAAAAAGTTCCCATGCCTGGTGCGCTGCAAGGATCGGTGATATGGAGTGTCGAAGGAGGACACGAGTCTCAGGCAAACAGAACTCGAAATCTCCAAGGCGGTCTAATGTTCCTCTTTTTACCATATCAACTATTCCAAAGTCAAGATATTTGTGTTCAGTTTGTAATCCAGGGCAGGAAGCATGTGTGATCTTGGTGTTTTGAGAAGAAACGGTGGTGAGAAGAAGGATTGGCAGGGTGAGTATGGTGATGGTCGGCATCGTAGGAGAGGTAGTGGAGCTGTCAAACGAAGAGCTGTCAAATGGGGAGCGGTGGTGCTGTCAAACGGAGAGCTGTCAAATGGGGAGCGGTGGAGCTGTCAAACGAAGAGCTGTCAAATGGGGAGCGGTGGTGCTGTCAAACGAAGAGCTGTTAAATGGGGAGCGGTGGAGCTGTCAAACGGCGTGTGTTTTGCGGAGTTTGAGGCGAATTGGGGGTTGGTTGTTGTGGTCGGGTGCTGGGATGATTTCGGAGGTCCAATGGGTTGATGAAGACGGTTGGTCGGGTGTCGAGTTGCAGCTCGGCATCCAAAGAAAAATCAGTCTCACACCATGATGGGTTCCGAAATATTGCTGCTCCTAGGGCTAATGCAGCACAGCTTTTATTGTGTGAAATCAGAAAGATACAAAATACAAGCCAAGCAATTTGTTCTAAGCCAGAAGATAAGGACCTTTGCGCTAGACCGTGTGAGCATCAGGCCATGCTACGTTAGCCAATCATATAGGACAGCACGAGCTGTTCACGCGCTGTTCATGCTCCAAGGATGCTTCTAGCTATGAAATCACCCTGCAACAATAAGAACTTTGCTCATGCTCTCATGTACAAGCAATCATTTTCCCACATGTCCCCTTTTCTTGTTTATATTATTAGAGGAAAAGAGGGACCATTAGTCCAAATCGTACACTTCATTGCCTAAGCGTCTACACTTTGCAACATAAATTCCTCTTGTAACCCCTGTGGTGGGCCGTGGTCGGTACCACCATGCAGTGCATTGGGAAATCAAAGAGGGTATGCATTGAATGCAACAACACACCATAATGAAGCTAGCAATACATGCAATTACAAAATTACAATCAATAATATATTTCTTAACCATAATCCATTAGGCAACTGTCAGGGCTGCTACCCAGTCCCAGCTCACATAGGACCACGCTACCAGCGTTCACGTTATACAGGTTCCATTTTCAAACTGCAATGTGCAGCCCTACGTCTTCTATGTCAGGCCGGCGAAGATCCGTCTGAGTTTCCGCCTCTAGCACACCAGCTTAATACCCTAGCCTTGCTCCACCTCCTGCGCCTCTCCTTAACGTCTCTGGGTCCTTCTGCCTGGGGTTTCCCCCTGCTCTCCCCCCTTGCTCTGACCGCTGGCGCTCCCTTCTGGGAATCCCCGGACTCACTGGACAGGCTCGGGGATCTCGGGTCATCATCCCCACTCATCCCTCCTTCGTATTCCTCCCCCTCGCTCTCTGTTTCCTCCCTTCTCTGCGTCTCTGCTCCTGAACCCCTGACAGCAACCAAGAAAATAAGCAATCCCATGGATCAAAACCTTCAGGTGGATTCAAAGGATTATGGGCTATCATTTGTTCCATATGATCAATAGTAGCAGAGATATTGGTCGATTGATCAGTTATATACATACAGCAATGAGAATGAATTAAGGCACAAATTTCACCTTTAGATGCAAAGATTACATTTAAAGCATAAAAAGTTTATAAAACAACTTCTCTTATTTCTGACATTTCTTTGTTAATCATTTTTAAAGCCAAGATGGTGGAATTGAACAAATTTTCTGTCCAGTTTGCCAATTTATGCAGATCACGGTAGTTCATGGCTGCACCTAAAGAAGGCAGAAGGGACCTAGAGATAGCTGTCCCTGTATATTGAGAAATAGGTGATTGTACTTCCCTTCTGTTACGCAAACGGACCGCTGGGAGCTTATCTATTTTATACACCAAGGGTACTACTATACCTAACGTGCAGGTACCAGAAAAGGCAGAGGGGATTTCTTTGTAGGCACGTGTGCCACAAAGTAACCATAAATCAGATTGAAGCAAACATGTAGTTCTGCTGCTCTTTCTCATCCAGTCGAACCAAACATAAAGGTCTCTACACGCAGCTTGTTGTTCATAGGTCATGTAAGTTGTGACATTATTAATTAAAACCTTTGGTCTGCCACTCATGGTTGTAACATTAAGAAAACAAGAAGATCCATTAATGTATTCATATGTCCAATTACAATATGGATAATGACCTAATTTTTTTTTTGCTATTATGATTAAAACGAAAACAATAGGAAGCTGATTCTACAAGCGATAGAAATACAGGAGGTAAACTTATGCGATTGTCCTTCATATTATTGCTAATCTTATATGAAGCATTTATAGGAATGCTAGAATACCACCACCAAAAAAAAGGTTCAAAGCTTTGAGAAGCTTTTTAAAATCATTTTTCTCAGCAGCTAAAAGGCACTAGCCAAGCATATTCCGCTTGCTGTAGCCAAAAGATTGCAACAAGGTCGAGAACAGAGCCCATTGTCGCAGGCCTTGCTAAAGAACCATATTGCAACTTTCTGTCCGGGAACCATGCCAAAGCACAAGAATGAAACAAATGGAACACACTAAAAACCCCTCACCCCCTCCCTTGCCAAGAGTCCACAATAGTGCCAAGACAGCCCTCTGTACATGCTCAGGGGAACACATCATAGGGCAGGACTCCTGAGGGAGGAGAAAAAAATATCTGGGGGGTAAAATCCAAGTGATGTCAATAAGGATGAGAATGGTAAATTAGTCCAATGGCTGTTTCCAAGCAACCTGTGTGATATTTCGTGGCTCAATTATTGGCATGTAAAAACCACAATCCAGAAGAAACCACACAGCCATTTCTGCAGATACAGGAGCCCATTTGCTGTAAATAGGCCTCATGTACTGCTCCGTGCACTGCTGAGCCAAAAGTCCAAGCCCAACGAAACGTGATGACACAGATGGGATGGTTGCTATTAGGAGGCAAAACTGTAATGATGTTTGGTGGTTGAAGTGGCTTCCCAAGAAAAAGGGGGGCCAATGCAGTAGGGGTGAAGATGGCCTTTCAGCGTGCCAGGAAACACTGGAATAGCTGTGGAAGAGCCTCTTCCATTGCAGAGGTGACTGTGATCTTGTCCGCTGGATTCTTATGTCCTTTAAGGGCAGAAAATAGTGGAGACAAAGTGGAGGTGGGCAGGTCCAAATAACTCTTTATCCAATTCAGCTGTCCAAGAATTTGTTGTAAATCCACCAGTTTAAGATGACCAGGAAACTGTAGTTGAGGCGTAACTGGAATGGCTGCAGATGCTGTCAGCTTGTGTCCCAGGTACGTAATAGGTAAAGTCCGCTGGATTTTTTCCTTAGCCATTGTCAATCCAACAGGTTGTAGCCTTTGCAGGAATTTGGGACACGGTGGAGGACAAGGCCGTGGCTAGCAGGCTGTGGCTAGCAGTGCCCACTGACTGGCAGGCTTTAAGCATATCAGCAATGGCTATATTTGATGTTGCCATTAGAAGGTGCAGCTCTTGCGTACAGTGCTCATTTGCATTATCAAACACAAGCTGGCGTACAATCGGTTCTTGTGCTGCCAGGTCCTGAACTTGCTGCTTGAAGGTATTATACAAGCGATCAACAAATTGTCCATAGGGCTTTGTAGGGCCCTGTCTGACGCTCCCCCACCGGCCATTGCGCTCATTCTTGTCATCAGGGACAGAGGCCAAAGCCTCCTGAGCTGAGGCTGTGGTGGCTGCCCAATACATAGGATCAAGGGCCAACTGTTGGGCAATAGGAAGAAAATTTCCTCCTCCCGTCAGCCCATCGAGAACATCGGTTTGGGTCAGCATGACGGGGGCTGGGGGTGCAGGAGCAATCACAGGAAAGAGATTTGGAGTATCAGCATCAAAAGGCAGCAACGGAGCGGCGGCACGGAGAGATTCTTGGAGAGGAGTAGTAGAAGCGGTGCCAGATGCCTTGGGCGGAGGAGGTGGGAGAGCGGGGGGTGCTGCCGAATTTGAAGAATGCAGGGGAGTGACAGGAGGAGCCGAAGGGAAAATGTCCGGCGGTTTAGGAGGTAGGTTTGAGGCAGGCAAAGCGGGAGCCGGGAGGGCGGGCGAAGAAGCTGTTGCAGCAGCCAGAAGAATGTTTGAAGGAGTTAAGCACGACATAGCTTTGTAGACGTTACACCAGGCATGCAAAACCTTGACATCAATCTGAGGATGATTTTGAAAGAAGTGCCCAATTTTTTTCCAATCGTCTAACTCCCAATTTCCGTCCTGGGGGAACCAGGGACAGTGAGTGTCCAGGGCTTTTATAAGGGACTTAAGGTCAGCTTTCCGAACAGCAAGGTTGTTACTGGCCAAAAGGAATTTAAGATCTTTAAAAAAAATTTTCTGTGGTGCAGAGAGAGACTTTCCCATGATTGCAAGAGTTGCAAAAAGAGCAGGGAGCACTTACCGGAGGGATCCTAATGAGGATGAGGGAGGCGCCTTTTGCCCTGTCCGGGCGGAGATAAGTGCTGATAAGTCCGTAACGTAGTCCAGAATCACATTCACACGGGAGCTCTCACCAGGGATCCACTACGTGGATGAACGACGCGTCTGCAGCCCTTGCCAGGCGAGGTGAGGCTGAACGTTGTAAAACAGCATGAAATCCAAAAGAAATCACACGGGAGCACTCACCAGGGATCCACTACGTGGATGAACGACGTGTTGGTGAGTGCTGAATAATGAAAAACAACGTGAAGTCCGAAGGCAGTCACACGGGGCACCAATTGTCGAGTTGCAGCTCGGCATCCAAAGAAAAATCAGTCTCACACCATGATGGGTTCCGAAATATTGCTGCTCCTAGGGCTAATGCAGCACAGCTTTTATTGTGTGAAATCAGAAAGATACAAAATACAAGCCAAGCAATTTGTTCTAAGCCAGAAGATAAGGACCTTCGCGCTAGACCGTGTGAGCATCAGGCCATGCTACGTTAGCCAATCATATAGGACAGCACGAGCTGTTCACGCGCTGTTCATGCTCCAAGGATGCTTCTAGCTATGAAATCACCCTGCAACAATAAGAACTTTGCTCATGCTCTCATGTACAAGCAATCATTTTCCCACAGTCGGGTCCGGTCTGTTGGGCCCGATATGTGCCCCGAGCTGGTCCGGTCTGTTGGGCTCGAGTCGTGCCCCGATCTGGTCCGGTCTGTTGGGCTCGATTCGTGCCCCGATCTGGTCCGGTCTGTTGGGGGTCCTCTGTATCGGAGTCGTCGTCTGGCGGCCGGCGTGGGGTGCAGTATGGTGAGTCGTCTGAGGCAGGTTCGGGTGCAGAGGCGGGTTTGCAGCGGGTGTGATGTAACCAGGCTGTCTTTTCTGCTACCTTAACGGAAGTTGGAGTGGTTAAAAGTATTTGGTAGGGGCCCTCCCAGGTGGGCTGTAGGGGTATCTTATGATAGTTTTTCGCTAGTATCCAGTCCCCTGGTTGGTAAGGGTGGACATTTTCGTCGAGGGGGATGTTTTGGCTTGAGGCAGCGTATTTGTGGAGAAGAATTAGTTGCCTCTGGAGTTGTATTACATATTTTGTTAATTCTGACTCGCCAACCTCTAGTTCTGATGTTGGGTATTGGGTATTATACACTGGAGAGGGTCGCCCAAACAATAGTTCATAGGGAGACAGTTTGAGATTGCCGCGGGGGCATGCTCTAAGGTTATGAAGGACTAATGGAAGAGCATTAACCCATTTGATGTCAGAGTCTTTACAAAGTTTCCCAAGTTGCGATTTCAGTTGCTGATTCATTCTCTCAACCTGTCCTGAGGAAGGGGGGTGATATGGGGTATGTAGTTTCCATTTAATGCCAAGGGCAGCAGCTACTTGTTGTATTACATCCGAAGTGAAGTGTGAGCCTCTGTCGCTGTCTATGTGTCGTGGGATTCCGAAGCGGGGTATAATCTCTTGTAATAGGATCTTTGCAACGATGTGTGCGGTCGCTTTACGTGTTGGGAAGCATTCCACCCACCCGGTCAACTGGTCAATAATCACTAGGGCATGCTTGTATCCTTGGCAGGGTGGTAGATCTATGAAATCTATCTGAAGACTTTCGAATGGAACGAAAGCCCATGGCCTGGCCCCTGGTGGGCATCTAGCGGTATGTTTTGGGTTGAAGCTTTGACAAGTATGACAGTTCTTAACGGCAGCCTTAGCGGCAAGGGCAAGGCCTGGGGCATACCAACAGCGTTGAATTGTGTCAATTAGTTTGTCTCTCCCCCACTGAGTACATTGGTGTAGGACTCTCAGATGCTTGGGTACCCATAGCCTGGGCATTATGAGTCGTTTGTCTGGAAAATACCAAATGCCATGGTCTAATTGTGCCCCTTGTTCCTCCCATCCTTTTATCTCTTCTGGGGTCGCTGTTTTATACATCTCTGTGAAATCTACATCTGATAAGATTTGTGGCCCTTGGAATTCGCTGTCTGTGGGAAGGGGCTGAAGGGCTGCCTCTTGAGCTGCGCGGTCAGCACGTCGGTTCCCTATTGAGACTGCGTCCCTTCCTTTCGTATGTGCTTTGCAATGTACTACGGCAATGGCTTCGGGAAGGTGTATAGAGTCCATGAGGCGCCGTACTAGGGGAGCATGTGCTACCTGGGTACCTGCTGCTGTCAAGAAACCCCTCTGTAACCAGATTTGTCCGGTTGCATGCACTAACCCGAAGCAATATTTGGAGTCCGTATAGATAGTGACTTTCCGTCCTGCCCCTAGTTCACAGGCTCTGATGAGGGCGATGAGTTCTGCTGCTTGTGCACTGTATTTTGGGTGGACGGGTCGTGCCTCTAAGGTATCGGCATCGGAAACTATGGCGTATCCGCTTTTACGTTCCCCTTCCACAACTTTAGAACTCCCATCAGTATACAGGATTAGGTCCGGGTTCACTAAAGGTAGGTAGTCAAGGTCCTCGCGTGGTTTTTCTACATGGCGGACTATTTGAGAGCAGTCATGACGTGGGGTGCCATCTTCGGGGAGGGGTAGGAGTGTTGCAGGATTAAGAGAGTTCACCCTTCTTATGGTTACGTTTGATGGACTTAGGAGAATGGCCTCGTATCTGTTTAAGCGTTGTATTGTGAACCGTTGGCACCCTTGCAAACTAAGAAGAGTAGCGACAGCGTGAGGAACGTTAACGGTCAGGTCATGTCCTAGGACAGTTTCTTGCGCCTTCTCTAAAAGGAGGGCTGCCGCCGCTACCGCCCTGAGACACCCCACATTCCCGAGTACGGTAGTGTCTAGCTGGAGGCTGTAATAGGCGATAGGTCTATTTTTCCCTTGAAATGGCTGAGTGAGGACGCCAGAAGCTACTCCCTTGTTTTCGTGTACGTGTAGGGAAAAGGGTAATCTATAGTCCGGAAGTCCGAGGGCGGGTGAAGTCCTTAACTCTCTCTTAATAGATTCGAAGGCTTCCAGCGCCTCTGCAGACCATTGCAATTGGTCAGGGGCTTTGTCGTGGGTCATAGCTGTGAGGGGACGGGTGAATTCCCCGTAGCGCGGGATCCAGGCTCGGCAGAATCCGCTCATTCCAATGAAGCCACGGAGCTGTCTTTTAGTTTTTGGTAGGGGCAATTTGGTTATTGCTTCAATCCTGTCTGTTGTTAGTGCGCGGGTGCCTTTTCCTAAGATGTGACCAAGATATTTAACTTCCTGTCTGCAATATTGGATCTTTTTTGGGGACGCTTTATGTCCCTTCTGTGCTAGTATGTTTAAGAGGGCTATAGTGTCCTCTTTGCAGGATTCTAGGTCCCTCGCACAAAGTAAGATGTCGTCAACGTAAAGCCTCAGGGCTGAGCCCCTTGGCAGATCCACGTCTGATAGATCTTGGTGTAGTATAGATGAGAAGATTGCCGGGGATTCTACGTATCCTTGGGGCAATCGGGTCCACGTTAACTGCCCCGTCTGCCAAGTGAAAGCGAAGAGGAATTGGCTTTCTGGGTCTACAGGGATGCTGAAGAAAGCGGAGCATAAATCTATAACAGAATAGACTACGGTTCCTTCCGGTATAGTGCTTAGGAGGTGGTGAGGGTTGGCAACTACCGCGTGTCTGGGGATGACAAAAGAGTTAACGAGCCTGAGATCTTGGACCAGGCGCCATTTCACGGGGTTTGTATTAGGCTTTTTGACAGGAAGAAGAGGGGTATTGCATGGAGAGGCACACGGGACTAAGACTCCCATTCTCAGGAATTCATCAATCATCGGGGTTAGTCCGTCTATTGCGTCCGGAGGAAGGGGGTATTGCTTTGTGCAAGGGAAAGGTAGGTCCCTTCTGTAGTTGATCTTTACTGGCGTTGCGGACTTCAAGAGACCCACAGAAGTAGATTCAGTCCCCCATAGGGAAGGGGAAACACTATTGAGCAATTCTGATGGGAGATCGATGACAGTATTATGGGCTTCTTGCAAGACTCCTTGAAATCTAAAGATGGATTCGTCTGGCATATGCAAATAGATTCCTTCTTGGCCACATTGTATAGTTGCATTCAATTTACAAAGCAGATCCCTCCCCAGGAGGTTTACAGGACTAGATGTCAGTAGGAAGGTATGTTTGACGGATAGAGGTCCAACCGAGACCTTTGCTGGTTTGGAGAGAGGGCAGTTTCGAGGAATCCCATCCAGTCCCATTACGGTTCTGGTTTCTTCTCCGGGGTTCAAGTGGCTGTTAGTGAGAGTTGAATAGGTGGCTCCTGTATCCAGAAGGCAGTCGTAGGACTGCCCGTCGATTTGCATTGTGCAAATCGGATCAGAGGGTGATAATTGCAAGACAGGACAAAGAAAAGAGAAGGAGGCGGGATCTGCTTCTGGTTGTCAATGTTGTGGGTATTCGTCCATTACCATTTCATGAGCAGGGGTTGCAGCATGGGCGATCGGGTTAAAGGGGTTTAGGCGGTCTTGAGTGGGGTTTCTGGGTTTCGGTTGCGGGGGAGGACCTGCACGATATGGCGCTTGAGTTGTAGGTTTGATGGGTCCGTATGAGGGATTAGGTTCCCTGGGTCTAGTTTGAGTAGATTCCCGGTAATCCGGTCTATAGGGGTCTAAGTCTCTGAATTCGGATCTTACATTTTCAGTCAGGAGGGGGCAGAATCTCTTTATGTGCCCTACCCCTTCACAGTTGTAGCAAATGCGCGGGTCTCGGTAGTCGGGTCCCCTTGATTTGCCCTTGTCCTTGTAAGGGGGGGCTGCCCCCGCATAGGCTAAAACTCGCGGAGAATCGGGTTTTTGGTCTTTCTTTCTCCGCTCGTCTCTTGAATTAAAGACTGACTTAGCAATGGAAAGAATTTCGGTTATAGTCTTTCCGTCGTAGCCGAGGTGTGCATTTAGAGCTTTCCTGATGTCGGCTGACGCTTGGTCCTTAAAAAAACCTTTAACTATTACTTCATGCTGCGGACTCTCTGGGTCTATTCCGCCCCAGGTTTTGATGGCAGAAACTAGGCGGGAGTAATAGTCGGATGGGTGTTCTTCAGGTCCTTGAAGGACAGCTTGGACTTTTGTCCAGTTTACAGTTCGCTGACCAGCAGCTTTGATTCCATCTAGGATGGCTTTTTTGAAGATCTTTAAACCCCATACCCCGTCCGTTGTATTATAGTCCCATTCCGGGTCGTTAAGGATCGTCTGAGTAGTTAGAGGGGCCATAGATGTCGGTCGATTTGGTTGGTAGCCCTCTCGAGTCAGGGCTTCCCCTGCCTTGGCTAAGATTTCTCTTTTCTCTGCCTCATTAAAGAGAGCCCCCAGGAGCATGTGTACATCTGCCCACGTGGGGTTGTGGGTTGAGAAAATGGTGGCCACCTGGCGGTGGCATTTGTCAGGGTCATCCCGCAAGGACGGCATTTTGTCGGACCAATTCATTAAGTCCGATGTAAGAAAGGGTTGGTGTGTGAAGACCATACGGGGTGGACCCCCTGCCCTTTCCGGAGGTATGGGTAACGCTCGCAGGGGGAAAATGCCCTCTGCTTCTCCATTTGGCAGATTATCTTTGTTTCGTGTTCTGCTGGCGACGGGTCCCTCTCTTTCCCCGTTTAGAAGTTGTCCATTAAGTAAAGGTCCCACGTCTAGATTTGCCTGGTCTTCGGTTAAGTTGGGCATACTTGGAGGGGGCTTAGTCGGTTGGGTAGCTATCGGCTGTGTATCTGATGCGTTCGAAGAAGGGGCCGGGGTGGCGCTCGTGGTGCCTTCCCTGGGTCCTGCGCCTCCCCCTCCAGCCCCTGCTCCAGGTCCCGGTGAAGGGGGGGCTCGCGGTTCTGGGTAGTAGAAAGGGACGAGGGTCCTATTCAGCTGTTCCTCTTGAGCCCTGATCTCGTCATATGGAGGGGGTCTAGTTGGTTTTAAGACAGCCATCTGCCGGACTATTCTAGCTTGTTGTTGTTGGAACAATTCACGGGCCTCGGCAAAGGCATTCAGATAGTAAAGTTGGCGGGGCTTCTCGTCGGCTAGATAAGACTTAAGTGCTTGCATCCTTGTGACGTTAAAAGAGCCATGAGGTGGCCATCTCTGGGCCGGGTCTAGATGGTGAGTGAAGGCGACCCACGAGGTATTGCAGAGGTCTCTCAGCTTAGACTTAGAGAGTCCCTTCCTCCCTCTCAATTCCTTCCAGCTATGAAGAACGAACTGCAGAGGGGTATCGGAGTCCTCCCCGTGGCGGGAAAGCTTCATGGAAGCTTTATCACCAGGAGGAGTCCAATCAGAGTGTCGGGAAGCGTGGGCTCCCATTACTCTGTGAATTTAAAGGGTGGTCCGCAAGCGATGCGCACTAGAGTGTAAAGATGGGGTAGACAAAGAAAAGGAGACAAGGAATACGATACAGAAAAGGAGGGGGGTAGAGAAAAATAGTATTCTTTCAGTAATTTTTTTAAGGTACCTTTGTTTATCTCTATTTTCCTTTCCTTTTTTTAACGTAGCTTTGCCTACCACTGAACTATGTTCAATTTATCCCAAACCTTTGCCTCAATCCTACGGGTCTCTCTTTTCACCCGATACACAATCACGGATCCTGATTTTTTTTTTTACTGCAGTACTACTCACGCAACTGGTCCTAGTGTGGGGCCCCACTTCGTGAACCGCCCCTTCTACCTTCCACGACAGCCTCCTGCCTAGCCTTTGAGACTAAGTTCGGAACTCCCTACTGGACGCTTGCGCAATGCAATGCCAGATCAAGGTCCGAGAAAATGAAAGCTTAGAAAGGAAAACAAACGACCTTGCGTTCTCACATACTCGGGTCATCCCTAACAAAGGTCGCCGAGCAGGAGGGGCGGCTTCGTTTGCATAGTCAGGAGAGAGTGAGGGTGAAAATGCTTTGAAGGACGCCTCTGGACGACTCCGAAAGAGGGACGTCAGAGAAAACAGTAAAGAGCCACGCTTTCCCGGACTCAACTCCAAGACGGAAAACGGGGGAGAAAAGGAGATAGAGAGATCAAGGCGTTCCTGGACGACTCCGAAAGGTAACGCCGGAAAACAGTAAAAGGTGCCACAATTTCCCCGGCCCAACACCGCGTAAGAATTTGTGGGGAGAGAAAGGGAAACGTCAGAAGCGAAGGAAGGAAAGTCTGGCTGTCGTGGGACGTTTAACTTTCCACCCCCTCCCAATGTGTTTTACTTCAAACCATACTCACGTTCGAAGGTGTCCCTCGCGGATCCCGGGATCCTTCCCCTTAGCCGGCTATACCTCGCCTTTGCTCTCCCTGGTCGGGCTTCTGGTGACGGTTGATTACCGCCCGCAAAGAGGAGGCAGGGAGAGGAAAAAAGGATCCCCGGGCTAAGGTTGCCCGGTGGCGCCCGATCCCCTCTATCTCCCCTCTCACCTTTGCAGGAGAACCAAGTGTCCCTTCGTGGTCGCCAAAAACTGTTACCGGAAAATCCGAGGGTTCTCTTGGACAAATGAAGACACCGACTAGAGCAATCAGAGCAAAACAGCAGCCAGTAGGCTCGGTCTTTATTAAAGAAAAAGACTGTCGCGACAGGACTCCCACCGCCCACGAGGTGAAGCAAGATGGAAGCCCCGAACAAAAGGAGACCCCAACTTTTATTTGTTACTAATCCCCTAAGCTACACCCTCAGAATTACATCACATTTACATCATGATTATATTAAAAATAGGAGGAGCTGGGGAGGGGTTACACAGGTAATCTGAGTGTCCGGACACCTGGCCGGAGCCTCCTTCCCCCTCCCCACATGAGTCACGTTTAAGAACAAAGGAGAAGGGTGAAGTTTCCTGCCCCCTGAGGGGAATCCAATCATAGTTCTTTGTGAGAGTCTGTGCAGAATACACTGAGATATGCAGCTCATTGTGTCCCTGATAGCCTTCTGTCTGAGTGATGACCTGTGGCTATCAAGGTTGTCACGTCCGCTTGGAGGGAGCACAGGGTACGTGACTGCTCGGTCAAGGGATTATGGCCGCTCCGTATCAGACCAACCCCCTTTGAAAGTCCTTGTAATATCCTGCTGAACAAAAGCGGTCCAGTGAAAATCCAAAGTACGGCTGATTTTTAGCGAATTTATAGAGAATATTGTCCTTGAAGTTCAAAGCACTTTCCCTTCAGGAAGCGGCTTGCTACATTTTGATTAGATCAGTCACGGTCAATTGAACTCGGAAACTTTGTATTGAGAACTGTCAAAGGTAAGGGGAAAGTGCGGCAGTAGCCTGCAGTACAAGCGTGGCTGCCGCAAGGGGCGCTGTTCGATAACGCTGATTGGCTGAGGCGGCCGCCGGTTGACAGCAAATCTTGGTCGTCCGGTCTACTCGTAATAAAGATAGGCCTATGCGGAGTGCTGTGGCGTGAAGCTGTCAAGCTAGTGCTTCCTTATTTACGGAAGGCTTTTTAAGAGATGGCCCTCTAGAGGGACCCCTCTGGGCTAAGGAGGGAAGATGCGTGTACGTGTGAGTGTGGTGCTTGTGCGAACATGTGTTAGTGTGGGGGGGGCGATTTCCGGCGACAAGCTTAATGGCAAGGATTTGCTGAACTAATAAATCTAAGTGGAATACAAAAAAGGGAGGTATGAGGAGGTCCGGGGAAATAAGCTTAAGGAAAATAAGAAACGGAAAATTAATGTGTTTTTAACTGTTTTTATTTTGTATTTTTCTTTTTTCTTTTTCCATTTTTACTGTAATATGTTAAAAAAATCTCAATAAATATCTTATATAAAAAAGAAGAAGCTGAGGAGAGGGAGGCATGGTGGGAACCTGCAGCGAGAGAGCCCTCTGTGGCAGGCAGGGGAGCCAAGGAGGAGGAGGAAGAAGGGGGGCTTAGTGGAGGTGGGGGTGTCAGAGAACTGGACTTTCTGACAAGCAGCAAAAGAACATGCACAGAGGAAGAGGGGGGAGAAGCAGTTAGCCACAGGAATTCGGCCTTTGTACACACAGAGAGAGAAACGGAGAGACACAGAGAGCAGGAATTCAGCTGCAAGGCTCAGATAGAATCATAGAATCATAGAGTTGGAAGAGACCACAAGGGCCATCGAGTCCAACCCCCTGCCAAGCAGGAAACACCATCAGAGCACTCCTGACATATGGAGATAGTGACAGACACAGAAATAGAGAGAGTGCAATCACCCCGATCTCGAAGACTCACGAGATTAGGTGAGAAGCGTGAAAATTACAGGAAGAGGAGGTGGGGTTTCTCCTGTTTGGGGAGAAGGGGGCAAAGCTCAGTCCCGGCAACAGTGGCAGCGGAGGAAGACTGAAATTAGCGGAGCTCCAACCGGGGCTTTTGTTGAACCAATAAATCTTAATTACGGTAACTGCTGAAGTTGTCTCATGTGTCTGGGAGAGACCCAAGCCTTACATTTTCCATCATCTTGGTGTAATGGAAGAAACACAGTCCATATTCCTTTGCCTCCCAAAGATCAGCCATGTAACATGAGGCAAACCTTTTGTATAACTTTGCCCTCTCATCATATTCCCCGGAGTTTCATTGACTGGAGTCTGAATGTCTGGATGGAGGAAACATTGGCTGGAAGAAAGGTTGTTGAGGTGACCCTGGGATGACAGGCTGGCTAAGAGTCCAGCTTTGGTCACTGTGCTGAAACTGAAAGAGCATCCTGAGCACAGCAGCTGTCCTGGCTCCTGCTCAGACCATGACAACAAAAGCCATCATGTGACAGTAAGGAAGATATATTTATTGAGGCGTCTTTAAGGTCCAGGCTCAGCAAAAGGAACTGAATCACAACAGCCTCATGGCTTGAACTAGTTGATGGGAACTGTGGAATCTACTGGGCTAGATGTAGCAGTTCAAGTTTAAGGAGTCCAAGATCAGGGCAAGAAGTTCAGAACCTTGTGGAAGCAACGGAGGTGTCCTGACAGTTGTCCTTTAAAGGAGAGGCAAGCTTACTCAGGTGACTCCTGTGCTTTGTGGAAATGTCAAGCATGAAGACGTGCACTGTGTCAAGGAGGATGGGTCTGTTTCCAGAAGTGGAACTGCTGCTTCATCCTCTGCCTTCCCCTTCTGACTCTGGTTCCTCCACCACCAGTGGCTAGTCAATACCTTCTCCAAACCCCATGGATGTTCTCCTCTCCCCAGTAGGGAAGAGGTGAGTCAGAATCCCTGTCTCCCCATTCAAAGATGCCAGATTTTAGGAAAGGGGAGTACTTCCATTCCCTGGTCTCACTCTGCCATCTCACTGTCTTCTTCCTTCTCATTGTCCGTCACAGTCTTTCTATCCAAGGCAGAGCATTTATGACAGCAGCAGCCCTAAATGCTGAATTTTGCTTTAAGATGTCCATGCTCTAACCTGGCTGCTATAAAGGTAAAGGGACCCCTAACCATTAGGTCCAGTCACAGACGACTCTGGGGTTGTGGTGCTCATCTCACTTTACTGGCCGAGGGAGCCGGCGTACAGCTTCTGGGTAATGTGGCCAGCATGACTAAGCCGCTTCTGGCGAACCAGAGCAGCACATGGAAATGCCGTTTTACCTTCCTGCCGGAGCGGGAGTACCTATTTATTTACTTGCACTTTGTGCTTTCGAACTGCTAGGTTGGCAGGAGAACGTGGATGCTATAGACTTTAGTAAATTAGCAGTTTCCAGACTTCTTACCTCCCTTGAGCCCATTCTGTGTAGATATCACACAAGAAGAGCCGCGCTGGATCAGACCAGTGGCCCTTCCAGTCCAGCATTCTGTTTTCCTTGTGCCCAAACAGAAGCTGATGGGAAGCCCAGGAGGAGGACAAGGGCAACCCCACGCTCCCCATCCTACCAATTGCAGAGGCCTCTGGAACCCATTCTAGGAGACACACCTGGCTCATAGAGAGCTCTGGCCAGACTCGTTGGGACTGACATCAGCTGAGGCCAAAGCCCCCTTTCTGTGTCACTTGCGTGGAGAGGGCCAGCACCTGTGCACATGGCAGGGGCTCCGTGCTGCGTTTGAGTCTCTGCTGTGTGGCCTCTTGTTCTTGGCGGGGAGCTCCTCTAGGTTAGGGCACTTTGTGTATCAAGCGCAGTCCAAGCCCAGGAAAGGGAAAGATACTTGTTCAGGACGGTTTGTAATAGGAATAGGAAAAACTGTCAGTTTTGCTTTTTCTCTATTTCTCATTTTGATGCTCTGAAGTTTTCCACATTTGCATATCAGTCTGCAATTCTTTTACTTTTTTAAAAAATTCTCCTAATATGCACATTTTTGTAAACAACTTTGCAGAATATGTACATGCAATTTCTCTTAATATCATGCATTTCGTATGTTATTTTCACTAATATATGCATTTATATGTACTCTTTGCCTTAGTATATGCATTTTGTACACATGGCTGGGGGACTGTGGGTGTGCAAATTTTGAAAGATGGTTGTGTTTTTCTTCCTGTATTGTTTTGGGAAGTGATAATTAGGTAAGTTTGCCTGTAAATGTGAACTGAATAGAATTTCTGTCCTAGCAATGGTTTTAGCTGGAGGTGGCAAGGGGTATTCTGTCCTTTTTCTTTTTCGGCTGTCCTAGTAGTAGATTATTTCTGGGTCCCCATCTGAGACTGACTCATGATGTTACAGAGCTGATTTGGAACTAGCTCTGTGAAATGAACTAAAGTCCAGCAGCGATTATGAAAACTTTTGGGTCAGTTTGCTCCAAGCTGAAGCTCAGATGCTTAAAAGGACACCCAGATCCATTCCAACAGCACAGGTGACATTTAATATCTTCCAAAATCTTTGATTTGAGTGGCAAAGACCTTTTGGTAGCAAAACGTTGGCAACATAATCAAAAAATTCACTGGAGATTTAAGAGCCCAGGTTCCCCTACTCTCCCAAGCCCAAAAGAGCTGCCAAAAAACTCTCGGGAAACACAGCCCAATCTTTGTTTAGTCATTAATGTCGAGAGTAAAAGCAGAGAGACTCTTAGGAAATGCTTTAAATGACTAGGGGGATCTTAACTCTAAGGAGCTAAATAAATGCAAAGTAATTCCTCCAAGACCCTTTGCACTGCTCCATAATGTAATCTCATTTCTAAACACACAATTACAGATTTTTTTAAAAAAGAAACGAAAAAGAAAAAGAAAAAGAAAGCAAAGAAAATAAAACAAGCCAAAGAAAAGAATAATTATTTTCTGCTTCCTCATGCAAATCCTTTGACCAATCATTTAAGGATCAGGAGCAATTCAAGCTTCTGGTGGAAACACCCAATTGAAGGCTGGGGGGGGGGGCGCAGAGGGAGAGGGAGAGGCTCTGGGGGGAAGAGGGGGGAGTGAAAGGATTTACTTTTCTAAGAACCAGAATTAACAAAGGTCCTATTTTCTGTGCTTATGGTGTCTGGCTAGACAGGCCTTGCTGACAAGCTCTCAAAAAAACATGTGTTAGGCCTGTTGAAAAGGGGCTCACTGTTGACTGACAGACAATTGAACTGACAAATTGTTTCATTGTAGTTGACAGGGGGAGCGCAGTATAAGATAATTATGGTGAGGAGGGAAGCAAAAGGTCGGAGGTCAGAAGACACGTCTGACCCTGTTTTCTGAAAGACCTGAATGGAACCCGGGTCCGGGAGCCCAGAGTGTGACATGGACTCCTTTTCCCGTTCTCATGATTAAGAGCTAAAGAATATTGGGAAGAAGCGCCCCCTCCCTCCCCACCCGCACCCAGGCAGAGTTTCAGCCCTCACAGAAAACACTTGGCGCAACATCTCCTGCTAACAGGCCCACAAAGTCGCTTTCCAATAAACTCTGTTTCCCAGCCCCGGCTGCAATTCTGATGCGTCAAAAGGAAGACAGATGTGCCATTTGGACAGCAGGGTCTGCGCCCGTGGTGTGATCCTGGTGTTGCAATTCTGATAAGTCAGACGGGAGGCAGAAGTAGTTTCCAGGTTTGCCAGGTGGAGGCTCAAATCTCTAGGTGGCCTCTGGCGTCCTGCTGTCCCCTCTCAGGCGCAGCAACTGAGGCAGATCAATGGCCTTCGTTCTGCAGCCACTGGTACTGGGGTACCCTGACCTCCCCAAGTTTCCATACGAAAGTGGGGAAATGCAGCGCAACCTCTTCAGGTTTCAGGAGCAGCATGCTGGAAGCCTTGAAAGCAAGAAGCAACCTTTTACGACCTAAGTTTGATAACCAAGACCTAGTACAGAATGGCTGACTGTCCTATTCCTTAAAACACCACGCCAGAGCCACTCTAGCAAATTAATGCTATGAGCATCCTTGGCTGACGGCACGTGAGATGGGATCCTTGATTGACATCCCTATGATTACTGTTTTCAAACACACGGCAGCCTTCAGTCTTGACAGGTGTGCCAATTCATCACATTCCATCTGCATAGAGATGCTACCAGACTCCAAGCTGATCTTTGTTGGTCTAAACCAGGCAGTCCTGGAGGAAGCAGTGGCAAGGCACAAAGCATCCTTTCATTTTCTGAATGCAAGAAGTGTCTGTTGGATTAGTTGAAAGTAGTGCTGTGCTGAAAATGACTTCTGCATTATTATTATTATTATTTAAAAAAACTATTCTGCCTCAATTAATGAGAAAAGAAATTGCCTTTCAAAATTGTCAAAGGGGAGATAACGTCAGTGATATTCTCATGGGCAGGATGCAGGATTTTGTTGTACTTACCACATTCCAAGGTAGTCTAGGGTCCCCCCCCCCAAGTTCTTCCTTTCATTCCACATGTCATTCTGCAACCTTCCCAGGTGCCCACACTTCTTGTGCTATTCAAAAGGACTAAGGGCAGGAGGAATGATTGGGCCAGCTAAGGAACTGTCTTGCATTGATAAGCCAGGCCAAGTCAGGTGATACTCCCTGAATTTTATAACAGCTTCTTAGTCAAACAGATGCTCTGGTCTAAGCAGTTGTCTTGCTCTCTTCCAACACCAGTCTTTGCCTCTTGCTCCCTCTCAGGTGGCTACTTCTGAATGATCAAAAAAGAGGACACTCATTTGCCTAAAACTGGGGTATGCCTAGTATATATGAATGTATGCAAAATTAGGGGGGAAAGTACTATAATTCAGCTGCTGATGGGAATGTGGTGGATGTGCCAGATTAATGTCTTGCCTTGGAAACGAACTGAATAAGAGTCAATAAACTGAAGCTTAATTCAAACAGGGCCACAGCGCTCTTAGCATGTGCTTCCCAACCCAGATGTGCCCTGCTCTGGATGGAACGGCACTTCCTCTGAAGGAGCAGAGATGTACTCAGGGTACTTCTGGATCCATCAGTCACTTGAGCCTCAAGTAGTCTATGTGTGGCCTTCCATCAGCCTTGACTGGTGTCCCATCTGTGCCCCAATCCTGGGAAGGAGAGGTTAATTTTTGTTTTCTGCACTCTGGTGGCTTCTAGGTTGGGCTACTGCAATACATGGGGCTGTCTTTGAAGATGTTCACAAACTGCAGTTGGATTGTTGACTGGGGCAGGACTGTCGGAGCATATAACACAAATTTTGGCATGACTGCACTGGTTACTGACTCAATTCAAAGTGCTGATTTTGACCTATAAAGCTCAATACCTGATGGACCACCTCTCCCTACATGAACCAATCCAGACCCTGTGATTGACATCTGAAGCCCTTCTTTGTGTGCTCCCTCCATGGGAGGTCCTGAGGGTGGCAGCAGGAGAATAGGTCTTTTCACTGGGTGGAACGCTTTCCCCAGGGAGGCATGCATTCTGGTGCATTTTCTATCTGTTTTTAGGCACCAGCAAATACTTTTCTCTTTACCCAGTCTTTGGGCCTTTTTTTAAAAAAATCATTTTTATTTGATTTTACAAATGTAAATTTATAACAGTAACAAAAACATATCCATATAAAGAGATTTATCTGAATCTCAAGACTTCCCCCCATTCCCTCCATGGGACCTATTGTTAACATTTTCAACTGCATATTAATTCATAATCTATTTTTTTATCTGTCCATATTGTTCATAATGTTTGTTACATTACAAGTGAAATTAAAATCCTGCTAATGTTTTCATCTGTTTACAGTGGTGGGTCCTAAATAAATTATAAATTTTCCCCATTTGTTCTTGAAGTTTTTGTTCTCTTGGTTCCTGAGCTTTCCAGCCAGCTTTGCCATTTCTCTATGGCAGGGACTCATCTTTCCATCTCTGGGCTAGTAGCTAGTCATTTCTGCTCCTTCGGGATGTCGGTACCCACAATTCCTAATAAAAAAACACCTTCTGGTTGTTTTTTGGTTTTTTTTTTACAAAAGTTATTTAAAACTTTTTTTCAGTTCATTATATATCATTTCCCAGAAAGCTTTTATTACTTTACATGACCACCACATATGATAAAAGGTACCTTCTTTTTTTTTTACATTTCCAGCAGGTATTTGTACTTGTTTTATACATTTTTACTAACTTACTAGGAGTCAAATACCACCAGTACATCATTTTCGTATAGTTTTCTTTCAGCGTACAACATGCCGTGAATGTCAGGTCTGTTTTCCATAACCTTTCCCAATCTGAAATCTGAATATTATGCCCCAAATCCATTGCCCAGTGTATCATTACGGATTTAATTTGTTCAGTCTTTGAAGGGTTTGGGGCATTTGTGGCCTCTTTCAGCGGAGCGGGATCTGTAAGACCTGTCTTTTCTCTGGATATATGTGCTTTTAGGCTTTGATTGGTTGTGTTTGTTTTAAATGATGGAATGTTGCTTTGGGTCCCCTTTGTGAGGAAAACAGCCAACAGATATAACAAATAAATAAGTAATAGACATTGTGCATCTTGTCACAATGGGGGAGACTGTAGGCAGGTGAGCTCTGTGCCTCTTCAGCCGGCTTCCCAGGTGCTCCCTGTTGATGGCCTACTTTAAGGCCCCCCCCCCCGGTCTCTTAGGATTCTTTCTCTTTAACATGGGGTGGGACTAGATGGTCCTTTAAGTTGAGGACTGTCCTCTGTAAAATAGAAGGCATGCCCTGCTAGCTCCCTCGGCCTTTTCTTCCTTCTGGTCTCAACTGCCAGGGAGTGGGCCTTTTAACATTGTCATCGTCATCCAAAGTTACTGGAGAATGCTTCTCCTTGCCACCTAAAGCAGATGGAAACCTATGACAAATAGATGCCTTGTAATTATAAATATTTATTCCAATGAAACAGCTGCATTGCAAGGCATTCCTTTCCATAATGATCTTCAATGATGTAAACATTGGAATTTCCCAGAAGGGTTTACACCACAGCTGTCTGCATGGAAGGCAGAAGGGAAACAGGGGGGGGGAATGCAAGAGCTGGGGGGGGCATCCAGTTCTTGAAGTAGACCACAGCTGAAACTGATCAGAATACTACCTTTGAAGGTGACCCGGAAACTACAACTAATCCAGAACGCGGCAGCTAGACTGGTGACTGGGAGTGGCCGCAGAGACCACATAACACCGCTCTTGAAAGACCTACATTGGCTCCCAGTACGTTTCCGAGCACAATTCAAAGTGTTGGTGCTGACCTTTAAAGCCCTAAATGGCCTTGGTCCAGTATATCTGAAGGAGCGTCTCCACCCCCATCGTTCTACCCGGACACTGAGGTCCAGCACCGAGGGCCTTCTGGCAGTTCCCTCACTGCGAGAAGCCAAGTTACAGGGAACCAGGCAGAGGGCCTTCTCGGTAGTGGCGCCTTCCCTGTGGAACACCCTCCCACCAGATGTCAAAGAGAACAACAACTACCAGGCTTTTAGAAGACATCTGAAGGCAGCCCTGTTTCTGGAAGCTTTTAATGTTTGATGTATTATAGTATTTTAATATTCTTTTGGAAGCCGCCCAGAGTGGCTGGGGAAGCCCAGCCAGATGGGCGGGGTATAAATAATAAATTATTATTATTATTATTATTATTATTATTATTATTATTATTATTATTATTATTATGCACCTCCTGGTAGAAAGTATGCATTGTGCATCATGCTTATATCCCACTTGTGGCATTTTCTACAAACTTGCACAGAGTTCCCAAATGATTTATCCCCGAACCTCCAGATTTTAGCCATGATGGTCTGCACATTATGTGAATGTTGTGGCTTGCAAGGGCACCACTGGGAGATCCCACAGCCATCTCACACAAGCACATCATCCCAGCTCTGAACTACTTTTGAACACAATAAATGAACAGCTTGGGAAGGCCCTCATTGTGTGCAGCTTAGGTTGCCATTTTCTTAACCCTGTCTCATTAAGATGGATGAGGGTTTTTGCTTATTAGTAATTTGGCAAGTTCCTCTTTGTACAACGTCTCTGCACTTCTCACTAATGATGCTCTGCTCCAGTGATTTACAAAAGAAGCTCCCAGGACCGTCAGGAAAACACAGGCACCCACTTTGGGGGCACTCAGATGGAAATCAAATGTTCTGGAGCCAAATTTTTACTAAATATAAGAAAATGCAGGGAACCCACAATGGAAGAGAGAGAGAGAAGAATATTGTCCCTCTTTTAATTTCACTTCTGGTGTTTAAATCTTTTTTGACCCCAGGATATATATTTGTGCTGTAATTTACACACAGTTTGAATCTAGGAAAGAAGGGGCTTTCCTGGCTTTGTTCTGGTGTTCCAGTGTCATCCTGGGTTTTATGACAGTCATTAGAAAATGTTTAGAAACCATTAGTCCCTGTTGTGCACTTATCTGGTAAATCACTGGAGGAGCAGATTATCACCCTGTGCATTCCCAGCGTTGTTTGGAAAAGAGCTTGCCTCCTCAATGGATAGGGAATGGTTAGATCTGGACCCCTTATAGGGCTTGATGGAGGGCGGGGTGGGGGGGTGACTAAAACTCAGTCCTCCTGTCAGGGAACTAACTCCTCAGTCACCCAGTGTAAGAGATGCCACCTTCTCCTTCTTTAGCAGAGTTTTGTCTCTTTATCCAGTGAAGCAAACAGCTTATGCATTGAAATATACTCAGAGTCGAGAGTGGATTTCATGCTCTTTACTCAGCTCATTGTGGTGAGGAGGGAATGGAAGTCACCTCAAAGTATCAGCTTTGTATACATTATTTACAAAATGGGCTGCACGTGATTGGCTAATTCCGGAATTCTCCTGTAGGCCAATCAGGTTGTGGATTCACTTCTATCTGGAGCTGGATTGGATGGCTCCTGCCAACCAATCATACTGCTGCATTGTTCTAGGATCAATCAGACTGCTGCATTCTGAATCCTATTGTTCTAGGACCAATCAGACTGCTGCATTTTGGATCCTATTGTTCAAGGACCAATTAGACTGCTGCATTTTGGATCCTAGTCAACTCAGTACATAACACCACTCCCCTCTAAGTTCCAGTCCTGCCCGGGAGGTCGCATTCATAGTCCTCAAGGTATGCCGGCAGCCTACATGTGCGTTGCGGCCTGGGGTGTTCCCTGGTCCGGGCTCCAGGTTCTGGCTCGTGTTCCAAGGATGCTGGCTGTGATGGGGCTGTTTGGTCTGGTGCAACCGGCTCGCTCAGTCGTGGTTCTGGTTCCGGTGTCCTTTCGGCCTCGCGGGTCCTCTCTGTATTTACTGATTCTGCCTCTCCTGCTGTCCCCTCCTGTTCTATGGCCCTCACTGCCCCACTGTTCCCTTGGGACTCCTCTGACCTGTCCTCCTCCTGGGTTTCTCCCGGGAATCGTCGCCGTATCTGGTCGCAGTGGCGGCGCCAGCATTGCCCCCCATCCGTTAGCACCTCGTACGACACGGGGCCAGTGATCCTGGTGACTGTGGCGGGTACCCATGCTGGGCCTGCCCCAAAATTCTTAGCGTACACTGGGTCCTGGGCCTCGAAGGTCCGGGGGCTCCTGCCTTCCCCCACCACTACCTCATCCTGAGCTCTATCGGGGTGAAGGCGGTCCAATCTGATTGCAAGGCGCCGACCCATTAGTAGTTCAGCGGGGCTCCGGCCAGTCGTTGAGCTGGGGGTGCTGTGCTGTGCTAGGAGGAATGTGGCAAGGCGGTACTCCCAATCCCCTTGCATCATGCGGCGAAGGGTGTCCTTGGTGGTCCGCACCATGCGTTCTGCTTGGCCATTGGTGGCAGGGTGGAATGGCGCCGAACGGATGTGGCAGATGGCGTTCTGCGCTGTGAAGGTTTGGAATTCTCCTGATGTAAATGCGGTCCTGTTGTCTGAGACGAGAGTGTCATGGAGCCCGTGGGTTGCAAACAGCCTGCGTAGTACCCGGATGGCTGCAGACGTGGAAGTGGACGGTACCAGTGCGACTTCCAGCCATTTGGTGTAGGAGTCCACCACTATGAAGAATGTTTTCCCCTGAAAGGGGCCAGCGAAGTCCACATGCAGGTGTGACCATGGTGCTCGGGCGGACTCCCAGGACTGGACTGGGGCCCTTGGGGGATCTGGGCGGGATTCTTGGCAGGCCTGGCAGTGTTTGACCCAGGCCTCTATCTCTCCGTCAATCCCTGGCCACCACACATAAGGGGACTTTCATTCCCTCCTCACCACTATGCGCTGAATAAAGAGCATGAAATCCACCCTTGACTCTGAGTATATTTCACTGGCGACGAGGATGGGATCCCACTGAGCTGACCGCCACACACAGCAGCTCAGCACTGCCACCTGCCGCACCGCTGCCTCGCACCGTGTATCCAGGCTTCAGCTCCAGGACTCAAGGAACTCAGAATGGCAACCGACAGCAGTTTCTCGCCGTTCAACCCAGCATCTGGAGACTTGGAAGTTATGCCTCCCGTTTCACCTTCCTCCTAGAAGCCAAAGGGGTCACCAACGAAGAAGATGCCAAGAAGAGGGCGATATTCTTCAGCATCTGTGGAGAGGAGACGTTTGAAATCGCCCGGGCTCTCCTTGCGCCTGAAGACGTCGCTACTGTTCCATACAAAACAATAATGGAATGGCTGAAGGGGCACTTTTCGCCACAGCCCTCAGTGGTGGTTCGTCGAAATGCCTTCTACGCAAAGCGGCAAGCCCCATAACTGGGTTTGTGACCTCTCTCTGCCAAGCCGCCCGGTTCTGCAACTTCTCAGAATTGGAGAACATGCTTCATGACCGCCTCGTCGGTGGCCTGAAGGATGAGAAGCTGCAACAACGCCTCTACGCTAAGAAGGACCTAACGTTCCAGGTCGCCCTGGAGGAGGCCCTGGCAACAGAAGTTGCCGAGAGGTCGATGCAAGAGGCATGACCGAGCCTGCCGTCCCAACCGAGGGTCAACCATGAAGACCTTACCGACGACTCAGGATCTGACAGCGAGGAGGTGCACCGAGTACAGTAGCGCACTCAAGCAGTGCACAGACCACAGCTGCCTCGACGAGAAGGAGGGCACTGCGCAAGCTGCAGGGAGAGTCACGAGAGGAGGACCTGCCATTTCCGCAACGCAGAGTGCAGGCAGTGCGGAAAATTGGGACACATCGCCCGGGTGTGTCGGGCTTTGCCCACCCGACGCCAGGCATCAGATGACCGATCCAAGAGCCCAAGGTCCCAGGGCCCAACGCACCAAGGCAACTTGACGGAGCTCACAGACTTCCAGGTATACCAGTTGCCCCACCCCAACGTAGAGAAAATTTATGTAGAGGTACAGATAGAGGGGGCCCCGTGCCGCATGGAGCTTGACACGGTTTCAACTCTATCCATAATCTCGGCAAGGACCTTAAGGAAACTGTGTCCTAGTGGGGGTCTCAAACTCAGGCCGGCCCCATTCACCCTCCGGGACTTCCAGAAACGTAAGGTCCCCACAATGGGGGTGGGGACCTTCAGGGTGCAATATCGAGGGTGGACGCGGCAACTGGACTTGCTTGTGGTCAAGGGCCCCTACATTAGCTTACTGGGATTGGCATGGTTTGGACCACTGGGGCTAGCTGTCACCGGGGTGAACCACACTAGCTTACAAGTGGACGTGGACGCCATATGCAAGGAATTTCTGGGGGGTTTTGATGGGAAATTGGGACAGTATACGGGCCTCCCCATTGCTCTACAGCTTGACCCTGCAGTACGACCTGTCAGGCTCAAGGCCTGCTGGGTGCCGTTCGCCCTGAAACCCGGTATAGAGGAGGAATTGGACCGGCTCGTGGAGCAAGGAGTGCTGGAGCTGGTGCCTAATGCCCCCTGGGAAACCCCGATCGTCACACCCGTCAAGCCTAACGGTTCAGTCCACATGTACGCAGACTACAAATGTACCATAAACAAGGCCCTCATGGCCCACGCATACCCAGTGCCAGTGGTCAGCCATGTCCTTGCCACCCTGGCTGGGTCAAAATTTTTTGGCAAGCTGGACTTGGCCCAAGCATATCAACAGCTGCCAGTAGATGAGGCCACAGCAGAGGCACAGACGATTGTGACGCACAGAGGAGCGTTCAGGGTAAAGCGGCTGTAATTCGGTGTAAGTGTGGCACCAGGCATATTCCAGAATCTAATGGACTCTCTCCTTAAAGGGATTCCTGGCGTCACCCCCTTCTTCGATGATGTGTTGATCGCCGGGCCCACACCAGAGGAGTTTGAGGACCGCCTCCGCACCGTTCTGCACCGTTTCCAGACGGCGGGTCTCAAGGTGAAGCAGGAAAAATGTCTACTAGGAGTGCCTCAGGTGGACTTTCTGGGATTTATGGTGGACGCAGAAGGGGTCCACCCGACTGGGGACAAGGTACGGGCCATTTGTGATGCCCCAGCACCCAAGAGCAAGACTGAACTTCAGGCCTTCTTGGGACTATTGAACTTTTACCATTCCTTCCTTCCCCACAAGGCGGCGGTAGCGGAGCCCCTACACAGACTCCTGGACAAGCGGGCCCCTTGGGTGTGGGGCCAGCACCAGGAGGCCGCATTCCAGGCAGTCAAGGACTTGCTTGTCTCAAACTCGGTCTTGGCACACTTCGACGAGAGGCTGCCGGTGGTGCTACAATGTGACGCCTCGCCCTATGGCATTGGCGCTGTCCTGAGACACCAACTCCTGGATGGAAGAGAGGTATGTTGGCAGCGCTTGTACAAAACTTTTGGTTTGAGGTTTTCTGCTATCTGTAGGGCTCCCGCTCAAATGACTCAAATGACTCTACAGCTCTTTTGCTGTTAAATCAACAGAATGATCAGACTCAACAATGGCATTTAAAAGAATTCATGACAGGTTGTTGGCAGCAGATAAAATATGTATTGCACAAAAATGGAAGACATTGCAAGAGTGACAAATTTCCCTGTAGTTTAAAAAACACAAGGACCATTGTGAATATGACAAAATAGTGCCTAATTTGAATGTTTCTGGGGGACTGGAAACTCCAGAACATTTTTATGCTCTGTGGAGGGACTTCATTTCTTATACTGCTGCAAATAGCCTTAGGACTCAATGGTTTTAGCAGTGTGTGAAACATGGCTTTTCTAAGGATTTGAGAATGTTCTATATATCATGATGCCTCTCGGTTTTTAATTTGAAGTGACTGCAAAAATTAATCTGTAGTCCCTGTCCTCCCTGGTTGGGTTGTATTGTGTGTAGTGTGTAGATATGTAATGACTAAAATGGATGAATGTTGTTCTCTGCTGTCACTGCTGCCTTGTTCTGACCAGAGTATCATTCTCCAGGTACGGATCAGAGCCAGGCCTCCCTCTGCATGCAAACACACCTGGGGGCTAGCCTACCCGATCTGCCGTGCATGCCATTGGGGCTGAGGGCTGGACACCGTGGGGACCCCTCCCTCCAGCAGGAGAGAAATGGCTAACAGGTTTTGTTTTACTTCCTTTGAAAGATTAGCAAGGAAGGACCCCAATGGTCAAGCTAACATCAGAACAGTGTTCTTATAGAAACAAGGCTGGCTCTCTCCTCGGAATTCCTGAGATGTTTTGCTGGAGCAGAGCTCTCCAATTTCACCTCCATGTTTCACTTTAGGCAAAATGCTTCGACATCTTGGGAGTTCAGAGCAGCAGTGAAGGAGGGAGCTAATAACTTCTCACTGTTGGTGAGTCTTTGCCTGGTAGTTTACATTTAAGCCAATTGCTTGGTGTCTACATTCTCCTGTAAGGTTTCTATAAGGCAGCAAAGGAAGACTTTAGGGTTAAATTACTGCTGTGGAATGAAGATAGTAGTCCACTGCTGTTTCAAACGGGGCACCCAACAAAGGCGGCTGGTGAATATAGATGGCTGTTCATCAGTTAAAAGGGGAGTAATAAGTTTCTTTAACAAAGTTAATGAATTTGTGGGGACTTTGTACTTACTCAGTGGTAAGGAAAAGACACTTTGTACATGCTCATTGGTGTGTTTCTTTACTATTACTTGAGATGTTATAGAGATGAATGAGCCAAGTAGTGAAAATAGGTTTTGGTTCTTAGTTTTGGTAAACCCAGGCTAGGACTGTGCTAAAATAGGAGACAAAAGGCAGCAAGTTTCAAATTTTCCCAATCATAAATTCTGTTTGCCACATTTTCACATCAGGTTTTTCAAAGTCCTCACAACAAAATCATTTATTTTTAGCACACATTTCTCCTAATATACACATTTTTGTCTGCAATTTTGTTGCATATTTTTGCAAAGCAATTTTCCCTAATATAATGTATTTTGTCTACTACTTTCACTAATATATGCATAGAATCATAGAGTTGGAAGAGACCACAAGGGCCATCGAGTCCAACCCCCTGCCAAGCAGGAAACACCATCAGAGCACTCCTGACATATGGTTGTCAAGCCTCTGCTTAAAGACCTCCAAAGTAGGAGACTCCACCACACTCCTTGGCAGCAAATTCCACTGTCGAACAGCTCTTACTGTCAGGAAGTTCTTCCTAATGTTTAGGTGGAATCTTCTTTCTTGTAGTTTGGATCCATTGCTCCGTGTCCGCTTCTCCGGAGCAGCAGAAAACAACCTTTGTCCCTCCGCTATATGACATCCTTTTATATATTTGAACATGGCTATCATATCACCCCTTAACCTCCTCTTCTCCAGGCTAAACATGCCCAGCTCCCTTAGCCGTTCCTCATAAGGCATCGTTTCCAGGCCTTTGACCATTTTGGTTGCCCTCCTCTGGACACGTTCCAGTTTGTCAGTGTCCTTCTTGAACTGTGGGGCCCAGGACTGGACACAGTACTCCAGGTGAGGTCTGACCAGAGCAGAATACAGTGGCACTATTACTTCCCTTGATCTAGATGCTATACTCCTATTGATGCAGCCCAGAATTGCATTGGCTTTTTTAGCTGCCGCGTCACACTGTTGGCTCATGTCAAGTTTGTGGTCAACCAAGACTCCTAGATCCTTTTCACATGTACTACTCTCAAGCCAGGTGTCCCCCATCTTGTATTTGTGCCTCTCATTTTTCCCCCTTTTTTCATTTTAATGCACATTTTCCCATAAAATATGCATGTTTGTACTCTCACCCCCCCCGCACTCTAAAATTTGGAGAATGCAAATTTCAAAGGAGAAATGTACGGTAGTTTGGTTAGCATATAGTTTCAGGACGTTTTGCATTAATACACATATGTGAATTTCTGCCCTGCTCTGTAGCTCACTGTTTCTTTGCCGGCTGCTTTACCACCTAGAACAGGAGAAAGCAACGCAGGGAAGCATCCTCACAGGAAGAGCTCCCGAGAGGATGCTGGTATTAGTGGCAGAATTCTCTGGAGAGGACGCTCTGCCTGTTCCAGCTGCTGGTCTGGGGAAATTGAGTCAGTCCAGATTCTGCTTCCCAGCGGAATAGATAGCTCAGAAAGATGCTTCTGTTCCCATGGGAGCTGAGCCTGCGCTGTGGCCAGAGCCCTGCTCTGCTGCCCTTGGAACAGTGCAAAGGCCAGAGGGGAAAGGGCAACGTCTGATAACAGAAGAGAGCCACATCAAATCATTCATGTCAAGTTTTTTTCCAGGAGCTCTCCAGGCCTGGAAGGAAAGACGCAGAAGAGCAGTGTCAATTGTTCAGGCATGTATGGATCAGCTGCCTGCTTGCCTTTGTCACACATGCAACTAGAAAACCGGAGGAGCTGGCTGAAGACATTCTGTGCCCCCACGGAAAATCCAAGTGGCTTCAACCCACCTGCTGCCATTTTTAATTTTTTTATATTGATTAGGGCTTATTCTACTGGAAGCGCTTCCTTAACTGCAACAAGATACAAGCTCAAATTAAATAACCCATTGGCAAACTCCCTCTGATCAACCCTTGCAAACAATAGTGGTGTCCCAGACTGCTGCTTTTGGTAAAGCTGACTTCATTTTTATTAGATAGCCCACGTCTGACACTTTCCATACATTTGCTGGGGCGCAGTTTACAACACGGAGAGTGGGTACCATTGGCTATGTGCCCAACGGCTTTGCCACTGACCTCCACAGCTTCCTGGAAGCCTGGTGCAAAGTGCAGTCAATGCTGCCTCTGGCTTCAGGGCTCCCTCACAGGCCTTTACACCCCAATAAAGGGCTGAGATGAATATTTTTAAGGTGTGATTTTCTTGTTCAAAAATTGCAGTTTCAGCGGGGTGCTAATATTTCCCAAGCTACATTGTGGACAAATATTCTTTTTTGATTATTCATCTGGCCCGGCTGCAACAGAACATCTCTCTCCCATATCCGTCTCTGCAGCTGCAACAGACAAAAAGAGCCACTTGGACCCGTTTCCGAAGAAAAAAAAAACTGGGAGCCGCAAAACTCGTCATTATAAAAATAACTTTTTTGTCACTTTTTTATTACCGTATTTTTCGCTCCGTAGGACGCTCCTGACCAAAAGACGCACCAAGTTTTAGAGCAGGAAAACAAGAAAAAAAATCTGACTCAAATTTTGTACTAAATTATTTAAAACAGCAAAGTGTGTGGCTCCTGTCCACTTTGCTGCTTTAAAGCGAGCCATGGTATATAATGATGAGAATGGAAAAAGGACACATTCCATTATAATGTAGCTGTTTTCATTATCACTGGGAAGTCAGTATTGGCAGCAGTCACAAAAACTAAAATTTGAGCATTTTACTGTTATTAATCAATAATATTAATAGTCAGGGAGAGAAACCAGGGCTGTGCAAATGAGAAGTGCTTGGAGTATGGAGGAACAGCAAAAAGAAGATAATAATAATAATAATAATAATAATAATAATAATAATAATAATAATAATAATAATTTATTATTTATACCCCGCCCATCTGGCTGGGCCTCCCCAGCCACTCTGGGCGGCTTCCAAAAGAATATTAAAATACTGTGAAGCTAAAGATCAAATGATTGTGCTCCAGTTCCTAAATCTCTGAAGTTTTCTCAAAACAGGCATGGTTGTTTTGAAAGGAAGATTCAAAATGGAGTGACTGAGCAAAGAACAGAGGAGGAAAAGAGGGCAGATAAATAGCTTCCATTCAATACCAAGAGAACACAATGTTTTTGGTTTAGTATAGGTGGACTGTACTTGTAAGAATTTGTATAATGAATTATAGAGTTGGAGTGGAATATCAGAGCCTCTTTTCAGCAGTAAAGATTAGCTACTAGGAACATGGTCCACACACACACAGGATGTCTGGTTATAGCTGTGCAGTTTAAACTGTTCCTGAGCCAGATACCTGCTCAGTTTTAGCTGAAATTACTATTACTGGTTTGTGGAGATGCTTTGCATGTATTTATGACTATTTCCCCAAAACTGCTACTTGAAGAAATCCCCAAACTTACTATTTTTAAACTTCAAATGGAGCTCAGAATCCAGTTAGGCAATCCTTTGCAGTTGAATTAGGAGGCACTGAGAGACAGCAATTTGCTGCTCCCCACCCCCAAAGAGCAGCCCAGCAGCACACAGCCTTCCCTCTGCTTGCAAACCTTGTCGGGACTTCAGGGGAAAGCAAAGTCTGTAGGCAGAGCAGTGTAGCTCCCCACCCCCCACCCCCAAAATCACCCCAGCAGCACACAATCTTCCCTCTGCTTGCAGACCTTGCAAACCTTGTCGGGACTTCAGGGGAAAGCAAAGGCTGCCGGCAGAGCCGCGTGGCTCCTCCCCCCACCCCCCAAAGAGCAGCCCAGCAGCACACAGCCTTCCGTCTGCTTGCAAACCTTGCAAACCTTGTCGGGACTTCAGGGGAAAGCAAAGTCTGTAGGCAAAGCAGTGTGGCTCCTCCCCCCACCCCCCAAAGAGCAGCCCAGCAGCACACAGCCTTCCGTCTGCTTGCAAACCTTGCAAACCTTGTCGGGACTTCAGGGGAAAGCAAAGGCTGCCGGCAGAGCCGCGTGGCTCCTCCCCCCACCCCCCAAAGAGCAGCCCAGCAGCACAGGACAACAGCGATTTGGCTCCAGGGAACACACATTCGCTCCATAAGACGCACAGACTTTTTTCCTTACTTTTTAGGAGGGAAAAGTGCGTCCTATGGAGCGAAAAATACGGTATTTCTTTGTTTGACCCCTCAGAATTACTCCTCCTCATAGAAATAAACATTAAATTAACAAGTTACCTTTTTCATGATAAAATGGGCTCAGGACATTGGTTATAACATTATGTTTGCTGACTGGGAAAGGTTATGGACCACCGGTGTGAAGTTCACGGCATGTAGTGCCTTGAAAGAAAATATTATGAAAATGATATATAGGTGGTACATGACCCCAGTCAAGCTTGCAAAAATATACCATTTGCATGACAATAAATGTTGGAAATGTAAGGAAACTGAAGGAACATTCTTTCACCTTTGGTGGACTTGCCCGAGGGTCAAGGCCTTCTGGGAAATGATTTATAATGAGTTGAAAAAGGTATTTAAGTATACCTTCCCTAAGAAACCAGAGGCCTTTCTTCTGGGCATTGTTGGCCAGAGGGTGTTAAAGAAGGATTGAACCTTTTTTATGTATGCAACAACAGCAGCAAGAATACTTATCGCAAAATACTGGAAGACACAAGATTTGCCCACGCTGGAAGAATGGCAGACGCAATTGATAGACTACATGGAGCTGGCTGAAATGACTGGCAGAATCCGAGACTTGGGAGAAGAGACAGTGGAAGAGGATTGGAAAAAGTTTAAGGACTATTTACAAAAACACTGTAAGTTGTATGAATGTTAAGAAAATGCACGATAGAAATCAACATGGCACCAGCAATTTTAGTTGAAAGATACTATGAGAATAAGTGATGTTTAAGTAAAAAGATGAATTTTTGAGACAATATTATGTTTAAACTAAGCAGTTAAGCATATGATAAAAATATCTAAAGTTTAGAATCATAGAATCATAGAATCATAGAGTTGGAAGAGACCACAAGGGCCATCGAGTCCAACCCCCTGCCAAGCAGGAAACACCATCAGAGCACTCCTGACATATGGTTGTCAAGCCTCTGCTTAAAGACCTCCAAAGTAGGAGACTCCACCACACTCCTTGGCAGCAAATTCCACTGTCGAACAGCTCTTACTGTCAGGAAGTTCTTCCTAATGTTTAGGTGGAATCTTTTTTCTTGTAGTTTGGAGCCATTGCTCCGTGTCCGCTTCTCTGGAGCAGCAGAAAACAACCTTTCTCCCTCCTCTATGTGACATCCTTTTATATATTTGAACATGGCTATCATATCACCCCTTAACCTCCTCTTCTCCAGGCTAAACATGCCCAGCTCCCTTAGCCGTTCCTCATAAGGCATCGTTTCCAGGCCTTTGACCATTTTGGTTGCCCTCCTCTGGACACGTTCCAGTTTGTCAGTGTCCTTCTTGAATTGTGGTGCCCAGAACTGGACACAGTACTCCAGGTGTGGTCTGACCAGAGCAGAATACAGTGGCACTATTACTTCCCTTGATCTAGATGCTATACTCCTATTGATGCAGCCCAGAATTGCATTGGCTTTTTTAGCTGCCGCGTCACACTGTTGGCTCATGTCAAGTTTGTGGTCAACCAAGACTCCTAGATCCTTTTCACATGTACTGCTCTCAAGCCAGGTGTCCCCCATCTTGTATTTGTGCCTCTCATTTTTTTTGCCCAAGTGCAATACTTTACATTTCTCCCTGTTAAAATTCATCTTGTTTGTTTTTGCCCAGTTCTCTAATCTGTCAAGGTCGTTTTGAAGTGTGATCCTGTCCTCTGGGGTGTTAGCCACCCCTCCCTGTTTGGTGTCATCTGCAAATTTGATCAGGATGCCCTTGAGTCCATCATCCAAGTCGTTGATAAAGATGTTGAATAAGACCGGGCCCAAGACAGAACCCTGTGGCACCCCACTAGTCACTCTTCTCCAGGATGAAGAGGAACCATTGATGAGCACCCTTTGGGTTCGGTCAGTCAGCCAGTTACAAATCCACTGAGTGGTAGCATAGTCAAGACCGCATTTTACCAGTTTCTTTACAAGAATATCATGGGGCACCTTGTCAAATGCCTTGCTGAAATCAAGGTAGGCTACATCCACTGCGTTCCCTTCATCTACCAGGCTTGTAATTCTGTCAAAAAACGAGATCAGGTTAGTCTGACATGACTTATTTTTCAGAAATCCATGCTGACTATTGGTGATCACAGCATTCCTTTCTAGGTGCTCACAGACTGTTTGCTTAATGATCTGCTCCAGAATCTTCCCTGCTATTGATGTCAGACTGACTGGGCGGTAATTATTTGGGTCCTCTCTTTTCCCCTTTTTGAAAATAGGGACAACATTTGCCCTCCTCCAGTCTGCCGGGACTTCGCCTGTTCTCCAGGAATTCTCAAAGATGACTGCCAGTGGTTCTGAGATCACATCTGCCAGTTCTTTTAATACTCTTGGATGCAGTTCATCTGGCCCTGGAGACTTGAATACATCTAAACTAGCCAAATATTCTTGTACTATCTCCTTAGTTATTCTGGGCTGTGTTTCCTTTGCTGAATCATTTGCTCCAAATTCTTCAGGTTGGGCACTGTTTTCTTTATCGGAGAAGACTGAGGCAAAGAAGGCATTGAGTAGTTCAGCCCTTTCTGTGTCCCCTGTTTGCATTTCACCATCTTCTCCTCTGAGTGACCCCACTGTTTCTTTGTTCTTCCTTTTGCTACGGACATACCCATAAAAGCCTTTTTTGGTGCTTTTAACCTCTCTAGCAAGCCTGAGTTCATTCTGTGCTTTAGCTTTTCTGACTTTGTGTCTACACGTGCTGGCTATTTGAGACATAATATTTGAGAAGTACAAAATAAGAATTGAAACAAGGTAATAAATTGCTGTTTATAACTTTATTATTGAGAATGCAGGAAAGGGAGATGTGAGGAAGTCCAAAGGTTATGGAAATATGATTTGTGGATAGTGGTTTTTGTTGTATTTTCTACCTTATTTACTTGTTTGTTTCTGTTTTCTTTTGATTGTTATTTTGTGGTGACGGTATTCTATATGTTTGGTGATTTCTCTTTTGTTAAAAATTTGCAATAAATATCTTTATAAAAAAAACAAACAAGTTACCTTTTTTTGTGTGTGTGTTCTTCACTCCCCTTCAAAACAGTGACCAGCGTACATGCCCCTTAGAATGTAGCGGGCGGGTGGGCGGGAAGGTGACGTCGGGACGGTGTGTGACTAACGCAAGCACTGCCCCCATGCGACGTCACAGCCAGTACAGCGCCCGCCACAGTGGGGAGTGTCGGGGCACACAATGCGCCTCCTCCCCTCGCTAGTATCCGCCCCAGAGCCGCGGCAAAGGTGTAAAAGAGCCACATGCGGCTCCGGAGCCGCGGGCTGCAGACCCCTGCCCTAGTCCCCCAACCCACCTCTCATTACTTAGAGCTGCATCCTAGACTTTAATCTTCAGTGGGAGACTGTCTCCAGGTAGAAAGGAGCACACTGACTTTTCTCCCCACCCCCTCTCTCACACACATTCTCTTAAAATTTATATTTAGTAATACTTATTTGCATAAAAATATAGAAATAAAAGGACCACAAATATTCTAGAGACAATCCAGATTGGAGGGGCCATTCGTGGTCAGGGAACTCTAGGCAATGTCACACTTAAGTAAATCTTAAGTAAATCTTAAGTAAACATCAATGGGTTGCATCCAGTGTTAGTCCTACTCAGAATAGATCCAAAGTACAGCGGAGCCCCCCCCCCCCGCAAGACGAACGCCCCGCAAGACGAAAGGGTTTTGCGGTTTTTGAGCTGCTTCGCAAGACGAATTTCCCTATGGGCTTGCTTCGCAAGACGAAAACGTCTCGCGACTTTGTCTCCTTTTTCGTAAATCCGTTAATACCCAGGGTGCGTTGCTTGAAGAGGTGCAGTTGCGACCTGACTTCGAGGAGCAACTCATAGCACGCGGTGTGGTGGCCTTTTTGAGCTTTTTAAAGAGTTTGCTGAATTTTTGAAGCTTTTCCAAAACTTCTTTTGCAGCTGTTTGGTAAGTTAAACTTTTATAACTTTTTTGGGGGGGTTGGATTTTGGGTTGGGGTGTTTAGAATTCAAGGACTTGGTGTTGGGGAGAGGTTTGCAAGAATCTGGGAGCTTGTGTGGTTTTTTCTGCATTTTTATGATTTTCTGTGACCATTGGGCCATGTTGTTGTTTTTTGGAAAAAAATTCAGGGTTTTGAATTTCTGTGTGCTGGGTGGCTGGGGGAACAGTTGAGGAGGGGTTTGCAAGAATCTGGGAGCTTGTGTGGTTTTTTCTGCATTTTTATGATTTTCTGTGACCATTGGGCCATGTTGTTGTTTTTTGGAAAAAAATTCTGGGTTTGAATTTCTGTGTGCTGGGTGACTGGGGGAACAGTTGGGGAGGGTTTGCAACAGTTGGGGAGGGGTTTGCAACAGTTGGGGAGGGGCTGGGGGAACAGTTGGGGAGGGGTTTGCAATTTCTGTGTGCTGGGTGGGTGGCTGGGGGAACAGTTGAGGTTTTTGAAAACTTTGGTGATTTTTAAAGCTTTCCCCAAACTTCTTTTGCAGCCATTTGAGGATTTTGAAGACTTTGGTGATTTGCAGCCATTTCGTAAGTTAAACTTTTAAAACTTTTTTGGGGGTTTTGGATTTTGGGTTGGGTGTTTGGAATTCAAGGACTTGGTTCTGGGTTTGAATTGCTGATTTTTTTTTTCTTTTTCTGAGTTTACGAAGGTAAGAGCTGTGCTGCCATGGGACCCAAGAAGACTGCTGCTGCTGCTGCGGAGGCCGGCGAGAGGAAGAAGGAGAAGGTGATGCTGGAAATGAAGAAGGAGATCATCTGGAAGCACGACGGTGGAATGCGTGTGACGGACCTCGCCAGGGAGTACGGCAGGAACCCATCGACCATCAGGACCATCCTGAAGATGAGGGAGAAGATCCTTGTGACTGATGCAGCCAAGGGAGTCACCAGGATCATGAAGAACCGCCCAGCTGTTCTGGAGGAGGTCGAGAAGTTGCTCCTCATCTGGATAGAAGAGAAGCAGCATGCAGGGGACACAGTGACTGAGGCCGTCATTTGCGAGAAGGCCGAGGTCTTGCACGCAGACCTCGTCCGGGAACAGCCAGGAACCTCAGGCGAGCCAGAAGTCTTCAAGGCAAGCAGAGGCTGGTTTGACCGGTTCAAGGCAAGATCTGGAATCCACAGCGTGGTCAGGCATAGAGAGGCTGCCAGTTCTGATGTTTCTGCGGCTGAAGACTTTGCAGCGGAGTTCCTGGAGGTTGTGAAGATGGAGGGCTACGTTCCACAGCAGGTCTTCAACTGCGACGAGACCGGGCTGTTTTGGAAGAGGATGCCCAAAAGGACTTTCATCACACAGGAGGAGGCCAAGTTGCCTGGCCACAAGCCCATGAAGGACCGTGTGACCCTGCTCTTCTGTGCCAACGCAAGCGGCGACCTGAAGATCAAGCCCCTGCTGGTGTACCACTCGGAGAACCCACGGGCCTTCAAGAAACACAAGGTCGACAAGGAGCAGCTGAGTGTCATGTGGCGATTCAACAGCAAGGCTTGGGTCACACGTGTGCTGTTTGTGGACTGGGTCAATCTTGCTTTTGGCCCTGCTGTCAAGCAGTACCTGCTGGACAACGACCTGCCGCTGAAGGCTTTGCTTCTGATGGACAATGCTCCTGCTCATCCTAAAGGCCTTGAGGTGGACTTGTTGGAGGAGTTCAGCTTCATCAACATCATGTTCCTGCCGCCTAACACCACACCAGTGCTCCAGCCGATGGATCAGCAGGTCATCGCCAATTTCAAAAAACTCTACACCAAGGAGCTTTTCAGGCGATGCTTCAAGGTGACTGATTGCACCACCATCACCCTGCAGGAATTCTGGAAGGACCACTTCGACACCGTCACCTGCTTGAAGATGATCACCACGTCCTGGAATGGGATCAGCCAGAGAAATTTGAATTGCGCTTGGCGCAGCCTGTGGCCGGACTGTGTGGCACCAAGTGACTCTGATACACCAGAGTCAACAGTGGTGCAGGACATTGTTGCCTTGGGGAGGACCATGGGCCTGGAGGTCACAGAGGAGGACGTCAGCGAGCTGGTGGAGGAGCAGGACCACGAGCTGACCACCCAGGAGCTGGTTGAATTGCAGGCAGAGGTTGCGCAGGAGCAGGCCTGGCTGGAAGAGGAGGAAGCAAATGAGGAACGGCTGTCCTCCAGAGAACTGAGGGACATTTGCCAGAAGCAGAAGGAGGTGCAGGCTTTTGCAGAGCGGCACCACCCGAACAAGCACGTGGCACATGACCAAGCGAACACTTTTGATACGACGGTCATGTTGCCTCTCAGGGAGCTGCTGAAAAGGCGGATGAAGCAGCAGACCATGGACAGGTTCCTCAGCAAGAAGCAAAGAGTGGAAGAGGAACCTTCTTCGAGTGGTCCCCCAGAGTCTTAGAAAATGTATGTACAGTACACTTTGTTGATTTTTAAATGTTTTTCTGTCATGTTTAGAAACTTAATTTATTGTTCCTTCAATTTTTGAAATGCTCTTTAAAGTATGTGTGACTTTAAAGAGCAGTTAATAAACTCTTGTTGTACCAAATTTGGCTTTGTTTGGACTTTTTTGACCATAGGAACGCATTAATTGAATTTTAATGCATTCCTATGGGAAACCGTGCTTTGCAAGACGAAAAATTCGCTAGACGAAAAAACTCGCGGAACGAATTAATTTCGTCTTGCGAGGCACCACTGTAAATTAATGGACATGACTAATTTAGGTTTATTAATTTCAGTGGGTCTACTCTGAGTAGGATGGGGGTGGACCTTGGTAATATGGCATCCTGTCCGAGGCCAAAATTGGACACCTGCCCCCAGCCCTTCTGCTACCTTTCCAAAGCCAGGTAAGCAAGGCTTTAGTAAGTGCTGGGCTTTGGGAAGGAGGTGTGAGGTTCTGACAGTGTCCTAGAGCCCTCCCTCCTATTTCCCAAAGCTTGGGGAAGGAGGACTCTAGGATCCTGTCAGAATCTCAAGCCTCCTTCCCGAAGCCCAGCACTTACTAGACTTTGAGAAGAAGGCCCCTTGGCAGGGGAATCAGTTGGGTTGCCCTCAGTCCACCTCTGTGCAGAACTTAGGTGGCTAAGACCCTCTGGGTATGAGCTACTTGATTCCATTTACTTCAAAGAATCATATAATTGCAGAAGAGATGGAAGGGATCACCAGGATCTGAATGGGTCTGACTAATACAGTGGTACCTTGGGTTAAGAACTTAATTCATTCTGGAGGTCTGTTCTCAACCTGAAACTGTTCTTAACCTGAGGTACCACTTTAGCTAATGGGGCCTCCCGCTGCTGCTGTGCCACCGGAGCATGATTTCTGTTCTCATCCTGAAGCAAAGTTCTTAACCCAAAGTACTATTTCTGGGTTACTGGAGTCTGTAACCTGAAGCGTCTGTAACCTGAAGCGTCTGTAACCCGAGTTACCACTGTATTGGATCTTATTTAATATTTCAAGACAATCTTCATGATATGTTTCTTTTTTTATATATAAATAAGTTTTATTGTTAAAACTTATTATTAAAGCCTCAGCGCCTAGGGCTTGCCGATCGAAAGGTCGGCGCCTAGGGCTTAAACTTATTATTAAAGCCTCAGCGCCTAGGGCTTGCCGATCGAAAGGTCGGCGGTTCGAATCCCCGCGGCGGGGTGCGCTCCCGCTGCTCGGTCCCAGCGCCTGCCAACCTAGCAGTTCGAAAGCACCCCTGGGGGCAAGTAGATAAATAGGTACCGCTTACCAGCGGGAAGGTAAACGGCGTTCCGTGTGCGGCTCTGGCTCGCCAGAGCAGCGTTGTCACGCTGGCCACGTGACCCGGAAGTGTCTCCGGACAGCGCTGGCCCCCGGCCAATAGATGTGAGATGGGCGCACAAACCCCAGAGTCTGTCAAGACTGGCCCGTTCGGGCAGGGGTACCTTTACCTTTACCTTTAAGTTTTATTAACCGACCAATCAAATCAAATCAAATCAAATCATATCATATCACATCACGTAAATTCCGAATTACAAAGCCAAATTTTAAATTTTGTTGAGGGGACCCATATTTCAAGATCCGAAGGGGGATTCCGATCATCTTCTTGCTACTGCGTTAGTGTCCGAATCAGTCCAAACAAAGTTCAGAATTCTATCTAGTCTTATCTTGCTGTTTCCGCATCTCATCTTGTTCGTATATTTTCTCTTTTTTCTTTATGATCTCTTCTGATAATCTCCTTAAGCCGATAAACACCAATAATAATCCTGTGTGAATTTTCCGTTCATCCAATCCTCAAATCGAGATGGTTTCCATATATCATTGCATTCATAGATAACATTGCTCTTTCCATCATTAATCACAGAACTGTCATTCTTAAGTCCCTCTGAGAAGTTTCACCCACAATATAAATACAGCTCTATTTCTCTATTTCTCCTCCCAGACTTAAGTCCTCCGACAGAACTTCCCAATATGGCGACTGCATTTTTAACTGTGTCATTCCAAAGCCCTTATACATTCCACGCTCTTCTTAAAACATGCTTTGGTTAGAAAGTTTATCTCCACACAGACATAAATCCACAGCTTAAGTCCTTCAAATAACATTTCTGACTTGTGAGGGGGGGGGGATTCTTGTTTAATCACATAGAGGAAAGAAAGGAAAGTTTTCCCCCCTCCCCCATCCAGTCCTTTTGCCATACCGAGTCTTGGTATGTCTTCATCTGGTTAATTCTTGTTCTTCCGACTCGTCTCGTTTATCAGAGATCTCTTCTGTTAGCAGTCTTTACTCCCCCTCCTTTTGAAGTTCTTGCAGCTAGAGGTGCGGATCAGAGGCAGCGTCCAGGAGCGCCGATATCCACAGAAGGGCATTCTGCCTAGTGCCCCCATCCCCTCAAATTCGGGGGTGGTATAGGGCACAGCAGGCAAGGGCAGCCCCCCCCCACAATCCTGGGGGGGGTAGGGAGGCTATTACTCCCATCACAGCCTCCAAATTACCTCGTGTGGGTCGGAGAGATGTTATTGTCAGCCATCTTCTGATGCGCCCCTAGTGGCCAAGATATGTTTCAAAAGGATTTCAATACAGCAAAGATGGTTTCCAACTTTCCAAAATAGGAAAGGCTTCATTTCCTATAGTGGCTCATAATGTGACTTTTACCATCACTAAAGCTTCTCAGCTTTAGTGCAACCAATTTTCTGCAGTAGATCTTTAATGTTTTGCAAATATGAGTTAGGCTGTGCACACACCAAACATTTGAAGCACATTTAAAGCATATGGCTTCCCCAAAGAATCAGGGAGAGACTGTTGTTTAAGGGTCCTTGGGGTTGTAGCTCTAAGAGAAATAAAGTACAGTCCCAGGGGTCTTTGGGGAAAGCCATGCGCTTTATATGTGTGGTGTGTATGCAGCCCTGCAATGAAATCTTGAAGTTTGCCATACTCCTGTTCATGATTCTAGCCAGTCAAGCCTCCTTCCCTTTACAGGCAACTTCTGAAATGAAGAACTAACTTCTTGGCAATAAAATGACAACTTTGAATGCACGATGGGGCCAATGACATCCCCTGCGGCTTTCAGCTTCTCCACTGGCTTGTCTGCCACAACCCCTGCTTGGGCAGTTCCATCTGAAACCAATGCCTTGAACAGGAACATGTGGGCAGTGTCATTGTCACATGATGCCACAACCTAAGCAGCACAGTCTTTAGCATATGCGCCGCAGGGGTGTAAAGATCCGCCCAGCGCCCCCAAATTTAGTTTAGCCCCTAAACTAACTTTTATTATGCTTATGTCAGACACCACGCTTACGCCTTATCTCTTGTTTACGAAAGAAGGGAGGAAAAAGAAAGAAACCTTTTTATTTGCTCAACCACCACACTTAAACTTTTAAATATTGTTTAGGCACCTACTTAGGAGAAACATCAGTCGTGTCAAAGGTGCTGCTGACCCTGCTGCCACATAGCAGCGCAGCTCAATGCAATATGTAACATGATATTTTGATGTAAAAGTTCCTTTCGCGTGCACAGCGCTGTTGTGAATGACACGTGCCACCGCTGGCACACAGCGTCTTTGCTAAATGAGCGCACAAAGTCAAAAGTCCTTTAGTGAAACAGTAGGTATACATTTCGGTAATACCTAGGTATATATGTATTTTGTTTTTCTAGCTCGATCAAAATTATTTATTATTTCATAACAGGTAGATAGTTAGCTTAGGCAGCTTCAGCAGTGAGCGCCTGGCGCCCCCCAGAATTTGGCGCCCGGGTGCCCTCACCCCTTGCACTCCCGGGTAAAGACGGCCATGAACCCAAGACAGTGGGCGCGCCTAGGCAAACCTTTGCCATCTTGGGGTGGGGGGGTTGTGCCGCATGCTGACACATTCACGTTCCGCAACCTATTTTAACAAAATGTATATACTGCTTGGCTGTATTAAAAGCCTCTAGCCACTTTACAAGAAATGTTTTCAGTAAAAACAGTTGCAAACATTTAAAAATAATTAAAAGTAAAAGAAGAAAAAGCTTTCTTCTTTTTCTTTCAAGCTTTATGTGTCTGGGTAGGCTTGCCTAAAAATGCTTTAAGCAGGTGCCAAAAAGAGTGTAGTGAAGATGCCTGCTTGATGTCAATAAAATTAAAGTGGATTTGGCAACAAAGCCATGCCCCACGCCAACTGAACGTTTTGTGATAAGGTGAGTGATGGCATGCCTTCCAAGATTTCTCCAATGAAAATAGGGACATCCCATTCCATAATGATAATTTTACTATTTATATCCCACGCATCTGACTGCGTTGCCCCAGCCACTCTGGGCGGCTTCCAACATATATAAAAACATAATAAAACATTAAACATTTTTTAAAAAACCTTCCTTAAATAGGATTGCCTTCAGACAGCTCAAGGATCAGATAATTTCATACCCTCCAACATTTCTCCAATTAAAATAGGGACATCCTAAGGAAAAGTGGGACATTCCCGGATCAAATGAGAAATTGGGACAGCTTCTCTAAATCAGGGGCATCCCTGGAAAATAGGGACACTTGGAGGGTCTGTGATGAGGAAATGCTGTGGAAAGTGTGGAAAAACACTTGATGCTCCCCCCTCCAACTTCCCCACAAGCAAATCAGAATGAATACTCAAAGAGCAGACCATCTGGTAGTGACTTCAGTCTGTGGTCCAGATTAATTTCCTAGGCATTCAGAAAATTATTCTGCTTTTCCCAGATTATTTCCAGAGTGAATTTGGGGAATCCACTCATCACTGACTGCATAATTCCATGACTCCTCTTGGAGATCAGTTGCTTTTGAACAAACTAAAGAATGCTCTCTCTCTCTTTCTCTCTCTCTCTCTGTGTGTGTGTTTTAGAGAGGCCAAATGGAATTAGTGATTCTGCATTTTCTAGAAACCACTATTGCATTCTTAATATCTAAGTCTGAATGTTTAAGCCGAGGGGAGAGGTCTTTGCTTTCCAATCCACAGAGACCCTAACTAGAAAGAGTTAGAAAGGGTTTGATTAAAAATCTCTCCTTCCCTGCAGATGAAACTTAATCTATCTAGCCAATTGAAGAAGAAATGAGCAATCAGGTCTAAGCCAACACATCTGCCTGATGTTCAAGCAATTCCACAGATCCCTCCAATCTAATTCATTTTCTAGATTAGCAGGGAAAATCCATCACAAATATTATTTATGGGCTTGCAATAAATAACTCTTTGCAGAAGTTGCAATGTGTTCTTGTGAATTTCAGCAGGACTTTCAGCAAGTTGGAAAGGTCAGGTCATTCTGCGATACTAGCTCTATAGTGTTGGAGCCTTTCCCTCATCTGTTTCAAATTAAGGGTAATATTTGGTGTAACAGTGCTCTCAATGGGGGAGAGAGCCCCTGCACATTCCTCTTGGGGCTCTGGCACAGGCTGGGGTGGGGAGGGGAAGGGGACACAGGGCTCTGTAAACAAAGGTTGAATGGCATTTTTATTGGAGAAGCTATTCATTTTGCCTCTCTCTTCCCACTCTCCCTCTTTCATGTGCAACTAGGTTTCATCGTTTGGGGTTGGGTCTGTTGGAGGCTCTGCAAAGTGTAGATTCAGAGAGCCAGGAGCAAGGAAAATATGGATCCTGGGTTTATTTTAATGGCTGTTCATGAAGCGGAATGAAGTGGCAGAATTGTGGACTGCACCACCTACAGAGGTGGGAGGGTGAGCAATATTTGATAATGTTTCCCCACGTTAGAAAGCAACAAACAAAAACATCTTGCTGGACTCATTTTCTACATGCATGGCTTCTGTCTGTGAGCATTTAAAAAAAAAAGCCACCCCCCCAGTTTGCAGTAGTCCAGTCCAGAATTTTACCACCTTGCCAGGCGACTTCATTTTGGCTGCTTCAACACTAAACTTAAACCCTGTTATTTTCATAGTCGCATTTCCCCCCAAATAATACTGGGAACTATAGTTCATCGAAAGTGCTGAGGGTTGTTAGAAGGCCTCATTCCCTTCCCAGAGCTGCAGTTTCTCTCTTCAGAGGGGATGCTGGTGAGGGGACTAGGCGTCTCCAAACAACTTTTAGCACTCTTCACAAACTGCAGTTCCCAGGATTCCTTGAAAGAAGCCATGACTCGGAAAGTGGCACAAGAGTGCTGTGCATGTATGGTGCAGACATGACCTGTGTGTTTGTGTGGACATAGGCATGTCAAGTCCCCACTAGTGGCCCCCATTTACATTGAAGTTTCCCACAATGCCCTAGAGCAACTTATATGAGGGACATTGTGGGAAATAAAAATGGCAGCTCTGACTCAACTGCAGCAGGACCCAGGGCATAGTATCACAGAACTGTAGAGCTGGAAGGGACCCTGGGGGTCATCTAGTCCAACCTTCTGCAATGCAGGAATCTCAGCCAAAGCATCCAGGACAGATGGCCATCCAGCCTCTGCTTGAAAACCTCTAAAGAAGGAGAGTCCATCACCTCCCGAGGGAGACTGTTCCACAGTCAAACAGCATGTGTGTGCTCTGGACCAAGATGTCATGGGCCACATGCCCAGGAGCCCCAACCAGCATGGCCAATGGTCAAAGACAATGGGAGCCATAGCTCTCAACATCTAGAGGGCACCAGGTTGTCCTCCCCTGTTCTAGATGTTGCCTGCAGATAGCGCATTCCGATGAACAGCCCCTGCTCGGGACTGAATTTCTGCAGAGGGCACTTCAAGGTCTAACTGGGGATGGAGAGTTCCCTTCCTGCCATCTCACTTGGGATTCTGCTTCTGTCTTATGAACAACAGCCGGTGTGCTCTGTAGACCCAGCCAATGCTCAGATTTTGAATGCATGTCCACAGAAGCCAACTTTCCCAGCTGTGTTCTATATCAGTGCTCAGTGCAGGAGCAGAGCAGAAATGCTGAGTGGTGGGGGCTGGGGGGGGGAAGGACCTCCCGGTAGGCTTAACAAGAGCCTCTTCATAATGTTCCATAGCCTGGCTGAGATTCAGGACCTCACAGAGGGTTTTGGGAAGGTGGTGCAGGCAGAGCTGGAAATGGATCTTCTTTTTCTCCAAGCAAACAAACAAAACATTTATCACAGCTAACTAGCACAAACAAACCTTGATGAGACAGGTGGATTTCCTAAGGAGGTACCCAGCAGTCCCGATTCCCTGGTGACCTGCTGGAATGCAGAGTTAACCAGGGCTACTGACTGTGTGGCTCCGAAGCGCCCTCTCCGATTGCATGGAGCCCAGACAGCCCCGTGGTTTCCCTTGGAGCTGAGGGCGATGAAACAATTGCTGAGACAGCTAGAGTGCCGGTGGTGGAAAACTCATTCTGAATCGGACCGGACACTGGTTAGAGCTCAATGTCGAGCCTACCAAGTGGCAATAGCGACGACAAAAAGGATGTTCTTCGCCGCCTCTATTGCACCTGCAGAAACAGCAGCAGGAGACTCTTTCAGGTGGTTCGCAATCTATCAGAACCACTTTCGTCACTGGGGCCTGGTAGGGACCCCAAGATCTCCTGCAATGATTTTGCAAAGTATTTTTTCAGATAAAGTCGCTCCGATTCAGAAGGAGGTAGACTCCACCATGGGAGCAGGGCCAGGGCGGGAGAGTGCTGGACTCCTGTCTAGTTGTGCTATATGGGATCAATTCCAATCTGTTACCTCCGAGGATGTGGACAGGCTGCTTGGATGAATGAAACCAGCCACCTGTCTCCTTGATCCATGTCCATCCTGGCTGATAAAAGCGAGCCGGGAAGGGCTGGGCGATGGGCTCTGCAGGGTGGTGAATGCTTCCCTCTGCGTGGGAGCTTTCCCAGACCCGCTGAAAGAAGTGGTCATTAAACCGCTTCTTAAAAAAACATCTTTAGACCTGGCCAATTTGGCCAACTATCGCCCAGTCTCAAATCTTCTATTCTTGGGCAAGGTGATTGAGAGGGTGGCTGCTGAACAACTCCAGGCACGCCTGGAAGATGTGGACCATTTGGATCCTTTCCAACTGGGATTCAGGCCTCCTCATGGGACTGAAACTGCATTGGTTGCACTGGTTGATGATCTCCAGCGGGCTAGGGACAAAGGTGAGAGCTGTTTCCTAGTTCTGCTGGATCTCTCAGCGGCCTTTGATCTGATTGATCATGACATCCTTCTGGACTGTCTAAAGGGGCTAGGAGCTGGGGGCACTGTTATACAGTCGTTCTGCTCCTTTCTCCTGGGCTGTGTCCAGAAAGTGCTGTTGGGGGATGAGTGTTCAGACCCCTGGGCTCTCACTTGTGGGGTGCCTTAGAGTTCCGTCCTCTGCCCCATGCTTTTTAACATCTATATGAAGCCGCTGGGAGAGATCACCAGGGGGTTAGGGCTGGGTGTTCATCAGTATGCGGATGATACTCAGCTCTATCTCTCTTTTAAATCAGAACCAGTGAAGGCGGTGAAGGTCCTGTGTGAGTGTCTGGAGGCAGTTGGAGGATGGATGGCAGCTAACAGATTGAGGTTGAATCCTGACAAGACAGAAGTACTGGTTTTTTTGGGGGGGACAGGGGGCGGGTGGGTGTGGAGACTCCCTGGTCCTGAATGGGGTAACTGTGCCCCTGAAGGACCAGGTGCATAGCTTAGGAGTCATTTTGGACTCACAGCTGTCCTTGGAGGTGCAGGTCAATTCTGTGTCCACGGCAGCTGTCTACCAGCTCCATCTGGTATGCAGGCTGAGACCCTACCTGCCTGCAGACTATCTTGCCAGTGTGGTGCATGCTCTCGTTATCTCCCGCTTGGACTACTGCAATGTGCTCTACATTGGGCTACCTTTGAAGGTGACTCAGAAATCACAATTAATCCAGAATGCGGCAGCAAGACTGGTGACCGGGAGTAGCCACCGGGACCATATAACACCCGTCCTGAGGGACCTGCATTGGCTCCCAGTACATTGGCTCCGAGCACGATTCAAAGTGTTGGTGCTGACCTTTAAAGCCCTAAACGGCCTCGGCCCAGTATACCTGAAGGAGCGTCTCCATCCCCATTGTTCAGCCTGGACACTGAGGTCCAGTACTGAGGGCCTTCTGGTGGTTCCCTCACTGAGAGAAGTGAGGTTGCAGGGAACCAGGCAGAGGACCTTCTCGGTAGTGGCCCCTGCCCTTGGAACGCCATCCCATCAGATGTCAAGGAAATAAGCAACTATCCTACTTTTAAAATACATCTGAAGAAGAAGAGTTTGACCATATGAAGAGGTTAAAGAATATGTAAATGATTGGTTGCACTATCCCCAAAATGAAATATACAAAGAGGATTTAAAGGGAAAAGGATTTGATGATAAAAAAATCTAAATTTGAAATAGATATATTAAACAATGAATGTAAAACAATGTTTAAAATGTATAAAATACTGTTGGAATGGCATTTGAAAGATAAGGAAATGAAATCGGTAATGATACATTGGGCAAAAGACTTTGGATATATTATACAGCTTGAAGAATGGGAAAGGTTGTGGAATGAAAGGATAAAATTTACAGCCTGTAATGCTTTGAAAGAGAATATGATGAAAATGATGTATAGATGGTATATTACATCAGTGAAATTAGGTAAAACGTATAAGACAAATAATAAATGTTGGAAATGAAAAGAAAAAGAAGGAACATTTTATCATATGTGGTGGGAATGTAAAAAAGTAAAGAACTTCTGGGAAATGATATATAATGAGATGAAAAAGATGTTGAAATATACATTTTTTTAAAAACCAGAAGCATTTTTACCGTACTTGGTATTATAGGTCAGGACATTAATAGGCAAGATGTTAAATTGTTTTTATATGCAACAACCGCGGCAAGAGTATTGTTAGCCCAGAAATGGAAACAAGAAAAAAATCTGATGAAAGAAGAATGGCAGACAAAATTAATGGACTATGTAGAATTGGACAAAAGGACAGGAAGGATTTGAAACCTGCAGGACCAGAGATTTACAGAAGATTGGAAGAAGTATATGAATTATTTGAAGAGCAACTGTAATCAACAAATTATGCTAGTAGGATTACAAGAAGTTTTGTAAGGAGAAATATATGAAGTGTTACAAAGTAGGAAAAGATAGAGATATTGGTTATGAGTTTGAAATGTAATAGGGAAGATAAGAAATGCATATTGAGAGATTAGATTGGAAAATTTTCAGACAGGATTGATGGAAGTCAAAAAATTGAACAAGATGAAAAAGTATGTTTAATTACTGTTGAAAATTATATGTTAAAGAAAATTGAAGAAGAGTTTGGATTTGATATCCCGCTTTATCACTCCCCTTCAGGAGTCTCCAAGCGGCTAACATTCTCCTTTTCCCTTCCTCTCCCACAACAAACACTCTGTGAGGTGAGTGGGGCTGAGAGACTTCAGAGAAGTGTGACTAGCCCAAGGTCACCCAGACTAGAGTCCACCGCTCTCAACCACTACACCACACTGGCTCTGAAGGCAGTCCTGTTTAGGGAAGTTTTTAATGTTTACTGCTGTACTGTGTTTTTAATATTTTTAATACTGTGGGATTTAAAGTACATGGGTCTCTCTGTGCACTCGTTTTCTTGCTTCTTTCTTGAGAATAAGGAGATAAAAATATCAAGAGATCTGAATTGGGGGCATCTGACTCAGGTCTTAGCCAGTGTGATATGCCAGTTCACACTTAGCATTTCAGTGCATTTGTGTACATACAACTAAATATATTTAAAACTATGAAATTCATGGACACAGCGTTACCATTTGTGAAACATAATGTACAAGAATCTATTTGCGGAGGACTTGAGACTACAATGTCCATGATGCAGTGCAACTGTGAGGAAAATACATATATAGTCCCATATATTTTTGATGGAAGGAGAACCAGCCGGACTACAATAGCTTAGGTTCAGAAAAGAGATCTGTAAATCTAGCGTGTCTTGTGGGATTAGCACACATTTACATGAAACTGTGCCAAGCCTGTTCAATATTACTTGCCACCCAGTTAAAAATGATGTGTTTCACTTCAGCATGAACAAGCCTGGGAGTTGTAGCTCAAGCCTCTGGGGGGCATCAGTTTGGGAAAGACTGAGTTTAAACCATGATGCATCCTTTGAATCTGCTGCTCCACACAGCAACCATCATTGGGGCAGCTCATCTTCCGCTCTGATAAGCCTTGAGGAGAGGTCACTTAGGGCATCTATGTAAGCCTCAAAGGCACGGTCAACTTTGAAAATGCCAGCAGGGGAAGAAAAATCATTTACATCTAAGTTGTTTGAATGCAGGAACCCAGCCCAGTGGCACTGAAGAAACAATATGGTTATGAGTTTGGGCTGGGTGGAAGTAGGCTGTCTGTGAGACCCTTCTAACCCCTGGACCCAGCAAGTGTTAAAATATAAGCCAGGCAGTATATTCCCCCCAGGGATACTCAAGGGTGCGCAGTACCGGCACCTTTTGTTGTTGTTGTTGTTAAAAAGTGTGGCACTTACTGTAACAACTTCACTGTGAGTACCGGCACCTATTTTTCTAGAAAAAAAGCACTGAAGCCAGGCTTGTTTCCTGTGTTGAGGTGATGGGCCTTTAAGGGAAACAAAGGAAAGGGGTAAATGGGTGGGGTGGAGCCCCTCCTCCAGCTTGTCTTGGTTAGTGAACTGGACGTCCAGCTAGGGACATGGAGTGCCTGTCTCCTCTTTTTACCTGTCAGGCAGGTGCGTACTTTTCCTTCTCATATAAACTCTGGTTAATAGGCATCAAAACAAGTGAAGGAAAAACACCAGAGCCCGGAACAGCCAAGAGCTCAGGCTTACTTTGTGCTCACGTTGAGCCCCTGAACTTGTCAGGGTCAGAACCCAACCCTGGAACAATTGATGTCTCTGAGAGCAGGAACAACACAACCCCCTTCCTCTGCAGGGACCCTTGGAGCAACTGGGGCAGAGCCTCACCCTGTGAGGATGTCTAAGCATTTTTATTTGCTGTTGTAGTAAGGGTGGATAGATAAGTATTTTTACTTGTTCTCAAAATGTACTAATTCTTAAAATGTACATCCTTTTTAAAAAAAATCAAGTGTACATATGATTGTAATAAACTCATTTCAACAATGTTGAATGTGATAGCTTATGATTGTATTATTGCCCACTAAAAAAGCAGAGGCAGAAATTTGTTGAAAGCTGGTAGGTGGCGGCATTCATCATGTGCTGACGTCTTGTGCCTCCCCTCCAAAAAGACAGACTAAAAATACTTCCAGGAGGGTGTGCTGCTGTGATTATAAAATGGTTTCTGAATCCAGTGGCCCTCTTAGCATCATTTTTCTTGGACTGGTATATCCCCCCCAACCCCCCCCCCTGCTGTGCCTATTCTGAAAAATGGGAAGATTGACTGATATCTCTTAATTCCTTTTAGGCTGCAATCCTATAAGCCAGTGGGTCTTATACTTTCTTCTCTGGGGCCTGGGCCACACTTTCAGAATAAAAATTTGCTCACGCCACATCAATTTTTTTTCCTTGATAAGAAATACATTGGAAAACAAAAAGAAACAACTCATAGCTGTTCTTTATTTATGACACAGAGCACAATTACTTTATAATACAATCATGGGACATGCAGAAAGTATAATGCAATGAAGATACATAAGAGCATGCATCATTCCCAAAATATAATGATAAATGAGTCTCTTACATCTAGAACCATAGAGCTGGAAGGGACCCATGGGATCATCTAGCCCAACCCCCTGCAATGCAGGCATATGTAGCTGACCCATATGGGGATCAAACCTGCAACCTTGGCGTTCTCAGCGCCACACTCTAGTCTCGGGGTCCAGGAGGTGGCCCCGCAGTCTGGCTCTTCGCAACTACCAGCTAACTAGGTTTCCTTGCTTTATTGGGGAGCCCACGCTCTGACCCTGGTAAAAGGCAAAAGCAGCGCTTGCTCTCTTGCAGACCTGCGGAGTAAGACTGCGGGTCAGCTGGGCTTGAAGGCGGCATCCCTAAACACGTCGAGGACTCCAAGAGGGCCGCGCACAAAGGGGTCCGGAGTGGGGTGTCTTATCCAGAAAACCCGATGTTCTCTTGAACACCGCGGAACGTAGGCTGCAATCCTAACCCCACTTACTTTGGAGCAAGCCCCCTTGAATTCAACAGGACTTACTTCTGAGTAGACGTGGCTAGGCTTGCGCTGTTAATAAACTTTGGGGTAAACCTACGCAATCCCGGGCTGCACAAATACACCCCCCCCACCTCGAGAGTACTTACTTGGAAGTAAGCCATGTGGAAAACCAGCGGGGCTTTACTTCCGTGAGAGAGCGCTGCGCACCTTTTGCGCCCATTACGGGGTCTGGAGGAAAATCCCGTTGGGCTGAGGCGCTGCCCATCCTGGCCAAGAAGCGCGCGCAACTTCCAGCTGCGATTCTGTGCGAAACCCCTTTCGAAACCGTGCCCAGGATGGCGCTAGCCGGCTGCCGGCGCGAGCGAGCGAGCGCGCCAGATGCGCCCCCGCGGGGGATGCGCGCCGGGAAAGGCGCCCGAGATCCGCGCCCGCGCCTTCCTCCGGGCGCCAAGCGAGCGCCTCCGCGGCTCACCTTCCCCGCCGCGCGCAGCCTGGAAACCAGCCCCGGCCCGCGACGCCATTGGCCAAGGCAGCCCCTGAGCGACAGCGGGAGGAGGGAGGGAGGAAAGGGGAGGGGCGCAGGCCGGCACGGATTGGCTGCGGGGCGAAAGGGGCTCCGCAACTCCCGGCAAGAAAGTGCTCTTCGGTGGTCCCCTCGGGTCCCGCTGCTGACTGAGATCGGGAAGGGGATCCGCGAGGCAGAGAAGCGTCCCGACCCCGTGGAGCAAGCGGGGGAAGAGCTGCGCAGCAGCCGCAGCCGGGGCAGGAGCTGATGGGGGTCTCGCCCGGGGGAGGGAGCCGCGACCACCTTCGGGCTCCCCCCGTCCTTATGTGCCAACCTCCAGAGCTCGGGGCAAAGAGCAGGCAGCTGATGCCCAGCCGCTCGCAAGGCGCGGGCTTCCTTGCCAGAATGGGCGCAGGCTGGTGCTGCAGAGGCCCCTCGCGGAAGGGGCCCCGGGTGCTGATCCTGGTGGCCTTTGGGCTTCTTCTCCTGCCCGGCCTGGCCAAGGGCAACGAGTATGACTACGTCAGCTTCCAGTCCGACATCAGTGCCTACCAGAGCGGGCGCTTCTACACCAAGCCCCCTCAGTGCGTGGCCATCCCGGCTGACCTCCGCCTGTGCCACAGCGTGGGCTACGACAAGATGGTCTTGCCCAACCTGCTGGACCACGAGACCATGGCGGAGGTGAAACAGCAAGCCAGCAGCTGGGTGCCTCTGCTCAACAAGAACTGCCACATGGGCACCCAGGTCTTCCTCTGCTCCCTCTTTGCCCCCGTCTGCCTGGACAGGCCCATTTACCCCTGCCGCTGGCTCTGCGAGGCCGTCCGCGACTCCTGTGAGCCCGTCATGCAGTTCTTTGGCTTCTACTGGCCCGAGATGCTCAAGTGTGACCAGTTCCCGCAGGATGACGTGTGCATTGCTATGACCGCCCCAAATGCCACGGAGGCGTCCAAACCTCAAGGTAAGGGTCTGCCATGAGTAGCACCCTTCTCTTTTGGTGATAAGCAGGCAGGCAAAGTTGGGAGAGGTGCCTATGACCACCTTAGGGTCAAGCCAGTCTGTGATGGCCCTGCTGTGAAGCCAGGTGAGATGATTGCTTCAGGTGGCAGATTAGGGATGGGGGGGGGACACAGGCACTCCAGGCCCGCCTGGGGCATGTTCTCTTGGGAAGGTCTTATGGATGTTCAGGGAGAGGGTCCTTAGCTTCCACACAGAAGGTCCCAGCCTAATCCCCCTCCTTTTTCTGTTAAGGATCTCTGGTAGTTGGGCTGAGAAAGAACCCTTTATGGTGGAAAGCTTCTTCCAGTTGGAGCAGATCTGGGGCTGGCAATGGGCTGCCCTGAAGATGTTGTTGGACACCAGTTCCCATCATCCTTGATCCTGTAGATCATCCTTGATCCTGTATGTTGCCCCCCCCCCCGGAACAGACGATCCTGGGATAGAGGAACCTGTAGAAGGCAGGCTCCTGTGTGACGTTAAGGAGGACATAAGAGGGAAGGGCTCCAGCTCCACGGCAGAGGCACCTGCCTTGTAGGCATAGGATCCCAGGCTCAATCCCTGGCATCTAGGTTGGGGTGGGAAAGATCCTGGAGAGCAGCTGCCAATCATGGGAGAAAATTAAAATACATGGATCAGTGGTTTAACATGGTATAATGTGGCTTGCTAAGAGCTGTGGGGGATCAAATCCAAGATTCATCTAGACCAGACTTTGCCAACTTGATAGGTTGCTGACTGGGGCTGATGTTGGGTTGGCGAAGGTTGACGTATCTCAACATCCTGTTTCCCACAGTGGCCAGCCAGATGCTTCTGGGAAACCCACCAATAATTGTTGCTGGTGAGAACCCTCTCCTCCCCGTTGAGCTTGCCCAATCCCCCTTCATAAAGTAAAGCCAGCAGGCCTTAGCAGGTTGGGTGGGCAGGTCTATCAAGAGCTGGTACACAGAGGAGGGCATCCTGGTCCAAATCTCGTCTCTGCCATGAGGAATGTAGGGGTGTGACCCTTAAGACACACTGAAGGCAGATCCACACCATACATTTAAAGCATAGAACTTCTCCTAGAGAACCCTGGGAACTGTAGTTTAAGGCTGCTGGGGACTGTAGCTCTGTGAGGGGGCAAACTACAGTTCTGAGGATTCTTTGTGGGAAGACATGTGCTTTAAATGTATGGTAAGTACTCAGACTTAAGCAAGCTGCTGTCTTTAATCCCTACATGTTAGGGATACTAATAATAATAATAATAAGAAGCCACCATGCAGGGTTGTTGTGAAGTTTGCCAGGGTAGTGTGTTTGAAGCACCTGGAGCACTTTGGAAGTGCCAAGGAGTGCCTCGTTCTCTTGTGCAAGCCCCTTGGAAAAGGCCTTGATTGCTTCTGCTCAGGCCTCTTCCAATGCAGAGAGAGTGCAGAACTTGCAAAACCATTTGGTTTTTCCTCCTCAAGCTACCTTGATCTGGCCCTGGAGCCAGTGTGGTTGAGGCGTTTGGGGCTTTGCTGTGCGTTCTGTTTTCCCAGTGAAAAGGAACTGGCATTGAAATAAAAACAGCTGCATCAAAACCCAGCACAGTCATGTGATGGCACAGAATAGCGACGAAACATTAACTTGAGTACAAAAAATGCAAGAACAACATCTGCAAGAGGTGTGCCTCTCCAAAAAACCTATCACAAAGGAAGGTTTTAACAGACTTCACAGGTCTGTTCTGAAACCCACCTACAGGAAGCCTAGAGAAGCTCCCTTGGGAGGTTATTCCACTGAGATGGCCCACCTTACCTCAGGTTGTGGTTGGGGAACCTCAGGCCCAAAGGTTGAGCTTGACCCTTTTGTCCTCGCTGTCTGGCCCCTGGACTCTGCCCAGGCCACACCTCCCCTTCCCAGAGTAGCCTTCTCGCTGCTCCAATTCACACCTCTTTGAGTGTTTTTGGCGTCCATGGTTCTGGCTTCACTTCACGGGGGATAGAGAGGGAGGTGGGAGTGTGTGTAGAAATGAGACTTCTGTGCAAAAGTGTCAGTCCTTGCTCAGCCCACTTTTGCCTCTGGCCTCAGCCAGCACTGGCACGGGGTCCCTAGAAAGTTGCTCAGAAGGGAATGTGTCCCTCCAGCTGAAAAAGATTCCTTGCACCTGGATCAGATTACGGGAACGGACACAAGGCCTTTCCAAGAGCAATGGAGGGAGCAGGCTGGCTCAGGAGGACATGGTCAGAGGAGATCAATGTTAGAGTGTGTGCTGAATGCAGAAGGCCAGCGGTTCAGGTTCCAGTAGGCCTGGGAAGTTTGCCTCAGAACCAGTTGCTGGCGATCGCAGGGGGTGGGGGGTGGGATTTGCATAGGAAATGTTTCCTTCCAATTCATTCCCCACCACTACTCCCATCCCTGGTCAAACACTGGCTTGACAGAGTTTCTTAAGCGCTTCAATAATACAATAGGACAAAAGAAATAAGTGTGGAGACCGCATGCAATGATGACATTCACCAGCATTTTAGTGCAAATTTCTTGTAATATACAAATTTTATATGCATTTTGGCTCAATGCACACATTTCTGTAAAGCAATTTCCTCAATTCAATGTTTTGTATGTTATTTTCACTAGTAAATGCACTCTGCTCTATGCATGCGAATTTCAAAAGGTGTTTCCTGTATTACTTCAGAAAGTACAAATTTGGTATATTTGCCTTTAAATGTGAGCTGAATTGAATTTATCCTCTGTCCCCACAGCTGGCCATTGGCCTTGCTGGCTGGGGCTGGTGAGAGTCCAACAACATCTGGAAGTCTTCATGACTCTCATCCCTGCTGCAGATCGTGGGCATGCATATGTCATAACAGGCGTGATATTTGAGGGATATATATGTATGCCTCAAAGAAGCTGCCTGAGTACTCAGGGACATCTTTTGGGTTGATTCACAAAGCAATCCATGTGTGTGAGAGAGGGAATCTGTGCTAGCCAGCCATGTGCACCTTTCCCTTCCACTGGACCTCTGGACAGTCAAACTGTTGTGACGGTTCTGATGTTCTCCTGGGATTGGCACAGCAGACGCTGCTCTGCCCCACCAACCTCTCTCTGCTCTCAGCCAACCTCCACCTGCCTGCCTTTGCACTCACATCCAGTCCAGGGGTCACCCTGCCTGTCTTGGCTCCCGTCCCAAACTCAACAATGGTAGCTCTTCCGTGAGGCAAAGAAAGCTTCTCCAACATCCGCTTTCCTACCTGGCCAACCCAATGCCTCTGGGAAGCCTGCCATCGGGACAGGAGGGCAATGGCCGTCTCCAGGTGATGCTTCTTTGCCACAGGTATTCTGAGGCAGCCTTTCTGGAGGTAAGGTGGCCATTATCACAAGGGGCCTTTTGTAGCCTGGCTATCATGAACAGCAAAATCCATGGCTTAGCAACTCTATGCTGTGTGAAGAACTGCTTCCTCTCTTGTCCATCCTAAATCTCCCCAACATTCGGCTACACGGGGTGACTAAACACACTGTATTCTAGTCTCCTGAAAAAAGGCCTACCCATTTTCTCCACCGCAGTCATAATTTTATACATGCTCCCTACTCGTCTTTTTCTCTGAACTAAAAAATCCCCAAATGTTGTAAGCTTTCCTTGCAGGGTAATGACAGGGAATTTATGGCCCTCCAGATGTTGGACTCCAAATCCCACCACCCGCAGCCAGCATGGACAACAGTCAGGGATGATGGGAATCATAGTCCAACAGCAACTGGAGAGCTGAAAGTTTCTTGTCCCTGTTTTAGGAGTTGCGCCAACCCTCGTAATCATTTTGGTGCTAGTGGAATCTTTATCTGTTTATTAAATTTATATCTTGCTCTACTTGCCAAAGGATCCCAGGATAGCCGATATATTCTTCATTGCTGTTGATTTAGGGAAAAGAAAGCATCCCATGAGCTTTTTCAATCTTGCACAGTTTCCTGGGAGGGAGTCCCATTTCACTCAATGGATCTTACCTCTGAGTAAATGTGGAGAAGGCTGGGCTACTTTCTCAGATAATAATAATAATAATAATAATAATAATAATAATAATAATAATAATAATAATAATTTATTTGTATCTCCCCGGCCAAGGCCAGGCTCAGAGCAGCTAACATCATAAGAACAACACAATATGCATAAAAATAGACATCAATTCATTAAAACACATCTTAAAATTAATTCAGACAAGTTAAAATCTGGGCAGGTGGCAATTATCAGGGTGGAATTGAGAGTGGTTAATACTTGCCAGGACCAACTGTTTCCACTGATCATACAAGGACCTGTGAGCGGGTTGGGGGCCTCCTTTGGGCTTGTTTTATACAAAGGAAAGTAAGTCAAACTGCATGGACTCAAGAGCATCCTGATCAAATTTGCAGATGACACCAAACTGGGAGGGGTGGCTAACACCCCAGAGGACAGGATCACACTTCAAAACGACCTTGACAGATTAGAGAACTGGGCAAAAACAAACAAGATGAATTTTAACAGGGAGAAATGTAAAGTATTGCACTTGGGCAAAAAAAATGAGAGGCACAAATACAAGATGGGCGACACCTGGCTTGAGAGCAATACATGTGAAAAGGATCTAGGAGTCTTGGTTGACCACAAACTTGACATGAGCCAACAGTGTGACGCGGCAGCTAAAAAAGCCAATGCAATTCTGGGCTGCATCAATAGGAATATAGCATCTAGATCAAGGGAAGTAATAGTGCCACTGTATTCTGCTCTGGTCAGACCACACCTGGAGTACTGTGTCCAGTTCTGGGCACCACAATTCAAGAAGAGGAGGTTAAGGGGTGATATGATAGCCATGTTCAAATATATAAAAGGATGTCACATAGAGGAGGGAGAAACGTTGTTTTCTGCTGCTCCAGAGTAGCGGACACGGAGCAATGGATCCAAACTACAAGAAAGAAGATTCCACCTAAACATTAGGAAGAACTTCCTGACAGTAAGAGCTGTTCGACAGTGGAATTTGCTGCCAAGGAGTGTGGTGGAGTCTCCTACTTTGGAGGTCTTTAAGCAGAGGCTTGACAACCATATGTCAGGAGTGCTCTGATGGTGTTTCCTGCTTGGCAGGGGGTTGGACTCGATGGCCCTTGTGGTCTCTTCCAACTCTATGATTCTATGATTCTATCTTGCCCAAAGGCCTGGCGGAACAGCTCCGTCTTGTAGACCCTGCGGAAAGATGTCAAATCCCGCAGGGCCCTGGTCTGTTGTGGGAGAGCATTCCACCAGGCCGGGGCTACAGCCGAAAAGTCCCTGGCTCAAGTCAAGGCCAGTCTAATTTCCCTGGGGCCCGGGATCTTCAAGGTGTTGTTATCAGTAGACCGTAAGGTCCTCTATGGGGCATACCAGAAGAGACGGTCCCATAGGTACGAGAGTCCTAGGCCACATAGGGCTTTAAAGGTTAAAACCAGCACCTTAAACCTGACCCTGTACTCCACCAGGAGCCAGCGCAGCTGGTAAAGCACTGGATGAATGTGGTCCCGTGGCAAGGAGCCCATAAGGAGCCTCGCTGCGGCATTCTGCATCCGCTGGAGTTTCTGGGTCAGTTTCAAGGGCAGCCCCGCGTACAGTGAGTTTACAATAATCAAGTCTGGAGGTGACTGTCACATGGATCACAGTGGCGAGGTCAGGGCGAGAGAGGTCAGGGAGCAACTGCTTAGCTTGGCGGAGATGAAAAAATGCCACCTTTGTTATAGCTGTAACCTGCGCCTCCATAGAAAGCGAGGCATCGAAGATTACACCCAAACTCTAGACAGAAGGCGCTGGCACTAATTGTGCCCCTGCAAGGGATGGGAGTTCACCCCCCAACCCTATATTGTCCCAACCCAGCCAAAGGACCCCTGTCTTTGAAGGATTTAACTTCAACCGGCTCCCACATAGCTATCCAGCCACAGCTTCCAGACATTTGATCAGTGTGTCTCGGGCCGAGTCAGGATAGCCGTCCATCAACATATAAAGCTGGGTGTCATCAGCATACTGATGGCAGCCCAACCCAAAACTCCGGACAAGCTGGGCGAGGGGGCACATAAAGATGTTGAAAAGCATAAGGGAGAGAATTGCGCCCTGCGGTACTCCACACACCAAGGAGTAGCGCGACACTAGCTCCCCCCCCCCCACAGCACCACCCTCTGTCCCCGACCAGAAAGGAACGAGTGCAGCCATTATAGGACTGTGCCCTGAATCCCCACGTCGGCGAGGCGGTGGTCTAAAAGTTCATGATCGACCATGTCAAAGGCTGCTGGCAGATCTAAGAGAATTAGCAGCCCCAACCCACCTCGATCCAGCTGCCTATGGAAATCGCCTGTTAGGGCGATCAGAGCCGTCTCGGTCCCATGACCAGAGTGGAAGCTGGACTGAAGCTATAGTGCGTGGCCTCACTTGGTTGGCTTTTCAAACGGGTGTTTCTCATTTTTCTGATATTAAGTTTTATTCTCCACATTTTTACAATGATTAGCAATTCTTTTTGTAAAAAGCTGTCTTGAAATTTTATCAACATCTTAGTGCAAATTTCTCCCAATATAGACACTTCTGAAAGGAATTTCCTCTAATATACAGTGGTAACTCAGGTTAAGTACTTAATTCGTTCCGGAGGTCCGTTCTTAACCTGAAACTGTTCTTAACCTGAAGCACCACTTTAGCTAATGGGACCTCCTGCTGCTGCCGTGCCGCCGGAGCATGATTTCTGTTCTCATCCTGAAGCAAAGTTCTTAACCTGAAACACTATTTCTGGGTTAGCAGAGTCTGTAACCTGAAGCGTATGTAACCTGAAGCGTATGTAACCCGAGGTACCACTGTAATGTGCTTTTGTATGTTATTTTCATCAACATATACATTTAGATGGACACTTTACCCTATTATATGCTTTTTTTGGTAAATGTTACATAGCGATAGAACTGCAAATTTAAAGGAGGGCTTGTACTTCAGCTTGCATATTATTATGCCCTTCAACATGTCCAGGCCAAAAACTGGGACATGCATCTCCCAGGCAGGTCACATGACCAACACGAGAGTGCGGCCCCCAAAATACACTTTTTCCGGGGGTGTGCTCTCCCATGAGAGCATGGTGCTCAAAAACATGCATTTTGTGGTGCTGTACGACAAAAGCACTTTTGGGGGCAAGGTTGTGGTGTCCAAAATGGCTGCCACACTCTCACATGAGAAAATGGGGTATCCCGGTTTTCCCAAGACAGTTGAAGGGTATGCATTATTTTGGAAAGTGTGTATTCAGTAAGTTTGCCTTTAAATGTGAACCGAAATGAATTTATTCTCTGTCCCTGGTTGACCTGTGAGTGTCCTGGCTCTCACTCTCAGACAAAGTACATGGACTCCTGGCTAGAGAATCCCCAAAAGCTTTATTCCAAAAGTTAGGACACCATTTAAACACAGACCAAGATACAGAACCTGAAGCAGGACTTTAAGATATACATGACTGGGCACAAGCTAGGATGTGCCCACACCTGACTGCCCCCTTTGGTCCCATTTTGAAGAGCAAGGCCAAGGTGGGTTTGGAGCGCAAGGGTTCTTTGGGAGGTCCATCCTACATGGTCCGTTGTACCTCTTGGATCTCGCAGAATAGCTGGGATTTTGTGTTTCCTGGCAGCGGAAATTTATCAGCCTTGGATTGGCTTATGCTTGCAGAGTGCCCCGCCCTTCCCCAGTCCAGACATCACCCGCCTTTTGTTGCTCCTCTCCTTCTCCTCAGCTGAGCCTGGGCGCCCCTCTTCCATTCTGGCCCGAGGTGGGTGCAAACTGTGTGGAGTGGGTGGTCTGGGAAAAGTTGTGAGGGATGTGTACGGAGGCCTAGAGGGCTGTATTAAGTCACCGGAGCTGAGATTCCCCTCTAGATATGAACGGGATCCGTTCCGGAGCCCTGTTCACATCTAGAGGTAAATGTATCTAGCGACGGCACGTCTGCGCACGCGCGCATCGCTTTCCGCCGCTTCTGCGCATGCGAGTGACGTCATTTTGAGCGTCTGCGCATGTGCAAGCGGTGAAACCCGGAAGTAACGCCCTCCGTTACTTCCGGGTTGCTGCGGAGCACAACTTGAACGCGCTCAACTTGAAGCAAATTTAACCCGAGGTATGACTGTATATCAAACCCACAAAGGTGACTTGTGTTTGTGTAAGTTTCTTGGTGTTCCTCCAGAAGATCCTATATAGACATTCAAAACCATTTCCAGTTTTTCCTCTATTAACGCCTGAGAAGTGGGATTTGTCCCTGCCTCTGAAATGCTGACTTGCCTGAATTCCTTTCGCTTTAGGCACGGGGATGGCAAAGGCTGCAGACCTGCTGGATGCACTGGGTGGGAGCTGCCGATTAGTAGAGTGTTGCACATTCCTCTCCCTCGCCCTGGAGTAAGGTTTTGCTTTGAGCAGCACTGTGCTGCGCAAAGGGTCAGAGGAGGGATGCTGCTGCTGCAAAGAGGTGGGAAGGAAACCTTATGAGACACAGGCTTAGCTGGGCAAGTCCAAGAACATCTCTACACTGCAGCTTTGGATTGGCTTCATATTATGCATCCACTTGTTATTACATTTGTTTCTCCAAAGAGGTCAGGGTGCTCTACATGTTGTTTTCTGCCCACCCCATTTTATCCTCACAACAACTCTGTGAGACAGACTAGGCTGACAGATACTGGCTGGCCCAAGATCACACAGTGAGCTTTGTGTGATTTTTGAACCTAATTTATTTCCCTTCCCCTCATTCTCCTCGCTGAAAAAAGCAGGGCCAAAAAATTCTGCCATCAGCTCGTCTTCTGGTGGCAAATCCCTTGTGTGCTGTGTGAAAAGTGATTTCTCCAGTCTGTCCTGAATCCCCCACCATTCAGCTTCAATAGATGACCCCAAGTTTTGGTACGGCGAGCAATATCCACTTCCGGCACACCTTGTATTAATAGTTACAACTGTTGCCCCCCACCCCAGTCTCCGCTGGGGGCCAGATTCCAGGGATTCCTTACCAAGAGTTTGTGTTTCCTTTTGGAAATAAGGCACAGCGGAGACTGAGGTGCCTTTATGAGATATGGTTCATTGACACATCTATACCACCTGAGCCTGCAATGGTGGAGTTCAGAGTATTAACCCCCCCCCCGCCAAGGGTCTTGTATCTCCCACAGCCGTAGCCTTGAATTCAAACAGAGAGCAGAGATGGCTTTGCCTCTCTCTCCACTTGCTGCTTTACCTCTAGGTCACATCACTCTAAACTCGGGCTTGGTCCTCCCAACCATCTCTGAGTTGACAATTACCATTTTTCTGTTTCTCATTTCCCCCCTAGCCTTCCATTCTCTACATTTCCACGCTTGGTAATTTATTTTTATTTTTTAAGTCCTCCTGAAAATTCATCAGCATTTTATAGTGCTGATTTGTTATAATATGCTAATTTTTGTATGCAATTTTGCCTTATAGTCACATTTCCTCGAATATAATGCCTTTTTGTATGTTATTTCTACCAATTATGCCTTTCTTTTCCACCATCTTCTGTACCCATTCCTTGGTTGGAGAAATGCTTTGCAAATTTCAGATAAATTTGAATGGCTGCATTTTGCTTTTGTAAAGTGCCAGTCACATAGATTAGAATCATAGAATCATAGAGCTGGAAGAGACCACAAGGGCCATCGAGTCCAACCCCCTGCCAAGCAGGAAACACCATCAGAGCACTCCTGACATATGGTTGTCAAGCCTCTGCTTAAAGACCTCCAAAGAAGGAGACTCCACCACACTCCTTGGCAGCAAATTCCACTGTCAGACAGCTCTTACTGTCAGGAAGTTCTTCCTAATGTTTAGGTGGAATCTTCTTTCTTGTAGTTTGGATCCATTGCTCCGTGTCCGCTTCTCTGGAGCAGCAGAAAACAACCTTTCTCCCTCCTCTATGTGACATCCTTTTATATATTTGAACATGGCTATCATATCACCCCTTAACCTCCTCTTCTCCAGGCTAAACATGCCCAGCTCCCTTAGCCGTTCCTCATAAGGCATCGTTTCCAGGCCTTTGACCATTTTGGTTGCCCTCCAAAATGTGAATTGAAACAAATTCCTCCCCCATCCCTGTCTGTAACTGTTCTTTTGTGAAGAGACTGCGAATCCTCTGTTGGGGACCATCAGCTCAGTCTTCACTTGGCTGAGGTCCATGGTAGAGAAACAAAATGGAATCTAATTTCATTTGTTGCATAGACACCTGCAGACCTACACACAGAAGGATTCAGGTATGGCTGCGTTCTGGGAACTTCTGTCATCCTAGCTGGAGTTTTCTTTGGATACATATTGCTCTGGAAATCTTGTAGCTCTCCTCCACATTTTTCATGGCTGACTTCAGGGCCTGTGTAGACATCTTAGGAGAAATGAGCGAAGAGGCAAGTGAAACGTGAACGGAGGGGGGAGAGAAGAGAAAGCAATTCCATTGTAAAGATAATGACAGGGAATAACAAGACAGGTTCAGCTTTGGAGGCTCTGATTGCTGATACTGACAGTCTGTTTAGATGGGAAAGGGCTCTCTGGTTTTAGGTCTGAAGCCCATTAAGCAAAGGTCTCGGTCAGGGCTTTTGCTTCTCATAGGAACATAAGATGTGCCTGCAGAACCAGGCCAGTGGCCCCTTTAGTCCAGCATCCTGTTCTCACAGGGGCCGGCCAGATGCCCATGGGAAACCTGCAAGCAGGACTTGAGTGCAAGAGCACAAGCCCCTCCTGTGGTTTCCAGCAACTGGTATTCAGAAGCATCACAGCCCCCAACCAGAGAGGCAGAATATAGCCATTGTGCTTTCTCCGGGTTTGCCAATGAGCCTGAAAATTTTTTTGGCTGTGCTGAAGGAGCACACCCAGCATTGACCCCTCCAGGGGTCAGGTAGTCTAAATCTCCTAGCACCTGGGACCTTCTGCATTCAAAGCTGATGCTCCACCACAGAACCCTCTAGCATCCCAGGGGCAGCACTGCGGCCCTTATAGTGGTAGTCTCCCCAAATAATTATTTTGCCCTTCATACTAATCCTCTGCTGTCCCCTTTCTTGGCAGGCACTGCAGTATGTCCTCCTTGCGACAATGAGATGAAGTCAGACGCCATCCTGGAGCACCTGTGTGCGAGTGAATTTGGTAAGGAGAGCCTCCTTTTTCTGAGCTTAGCTGCCCTAGGCCAGGGATGGAGGACACTTGTTTTCTCAGGAACCAGAACAACCCAACCCTCCTCTTCCAGCTCAAAAATGACGGCGGCACTGGCTTACAGGAAGGGGCTTCTCACCTATGGAATGGGTGGGCTGGGCTGGTAGGAAGTAATCCATAGTTTGGTGTGGAAGATTTTGCAGTCTTTGATGGCTCCCTCCCTGCCCGCTACATTTGGAGCTACCAGCACTTGGAAACAGTGGGGTGGAGGGCAGACAGTTACCTGACTTCCCAGCAGGTGAGTCAATGCTGCAGGGGAGAAGTGGCAAGGTCAGTGAGGTGTCAAGACAGTAGCTGACCTAATCCACCCCCCCCCCGGTGGTGTGTTTCCACTGCTCTCATCTTCTTATGATGCAGAGGCCATAGACAGTGCCTTGAGTTGCATGCTGGCATAAAAGCAGTCTGTAAGCGCTATATCTGTATGGCGGGCTGTGGCAGGGAGTATCCAGCCAGGATGCCCCTGGAGCCAAGACCGGCTCTGGTATTTGGCCAGCACAAGTTCAGTTCAAACGAGTGACGTTTATGCCTTTTTGGCAAAGCTTAATTTTCCAGGAAGGAAATGAAAGGCCTATTGAAGAAGGTGGGCATTCCTCTGGGATTAGTGCTTGGGTGTGCCATGTTTTGTCAAAGCAGGGAGTGGAACTCTCTTTTTAACAAATTCTTGACTCTCCAGGGCAGCTGCTTTGCCAAATCTTTCCAAGTCCAGAGTGGTTATTGGGAACATTTTTATACCAGGAAAATAATATCAACAGCCACTCCTGAGTCCTGGCTTGGTCAGGGTTCAGCCTGGATGGCAAAACAGATGTGGAGGCGAATATCCAACTTTTTGTTCAAAATGGCAGCGCAGCTTCCAACATCTGAGTGCAGGCTCGGATAGAAGCACACATTTGCAAATATTCAAAATTCAAGTCATTGGGAGTTGTAGTCCAAAACATCTGAGGTGCAACAGGTCGGGGAGGGATGTTATAAATATTGTCCCCTCACTGATAGTTTGCTGCAGTATGAATAATAAAATCTTGGTGCAGAAACAAGGAGATTCAATGTGGTCGGTGCTTTTGTGAACTCAAGCCCTCTTCATCAGATGCATGAAAAGTTATCCCCAGTTGTGAAGTATATCTCTCTCCAAGCCCCTCAGGGCAGCACCTTCAGTGGATTCCTTTATCCTAGGGATTGCCAAGATGGTTCCCTCTAGTTGCTGGCACTGGTGGCTGGTGCCCATTGGGACTGATAGAGCAGAAGACAAGCAGAAATTGGGATGTTGCCTGAGGAGAGGAGGTATGGCCTGGGGAGAGTCCCAAGGGCCAAGGAGGGAGGACTGGAGGGCCACATGGCTCCCAGGCCTGAGGTCATTCCCCCCACCCCGTGCGCAAGGTGGTAGTTTGCTAATTGGGATCATTGAGACATAAGGAAATATATACAGGGGAAAGTGAAAACCTGAGAGACTAAAAGAAATACATAGTCAGGTTCATCAGTAGCGAAAATATATATTCCAGATTCCTCACTTCCACTAAAATATGTTTGTCAAGGTTGACTCCTTTGTAAACATTCTGATCCTTAGCCAAATTCCTCATCCTGACCCTGCAGGTTCCTATTTCCTGGGGCACAGACTGAAGACACGTGAGGCAAGAGCCTTGCTGAAACTAAGCAGGTCCAGGTCTGGTCTGTTCCTGGATGGGAGATTGCTGGGGCTCCCTTGGGTCTATTGCACTGATCTCCATGGAAGGAAGAATGGTGGGCTATACACAAAAGTAAAATGGTTAACATTTCAAAGGTGATGCTGGAGGTTCTTGCCTTTCCAAGTTTGTCGTATGAGATGTTGGCTTTTAAGTGGTACATGCTAGACTAAGAACCCATTGATGCAGCCGTAGTCTCACATAATGGTGGCCAGAAGAAGTAGATCATCCCATCCCATCCCATCCCATCCCATCCCATCCCATCCCATCCCATCCCATCCTATTTATTATACTAATACCCCACCTTTCCTTCAAGGAGCCCCCTTCTCCTCACAGCAACCAGGCCATGAGAGTGAATGTCTGGCTCAAGGGCACCCAGTGAGCTTCAGGGCTGAGTGGAGATTGGAGTGCTTGACATGTGAACCACGGCACCACACAGGCTAGACCTTGGAAACCTTGTTCTTCCCAACTTTCCAGTTGGCTGGAAGCAATGCTTGTTCACCTCCAGTGACAAGGCCAATATCCACTTACAAGCCTGTCTGTCATTGTGGAAGAGCTTTAGCTCTCTTGGAAAAAGGTTAGAGCTTTGTAAATCTCTTAACTCAGAGCCTGGGTCACTAACATGGCTCCAGTGGGTGCACCCAAGGGTGCCATTTCTCTGCCCTTCCACCACTGAAATCAGGCTTGAAAGAAGTCTTATAGCTGTTGTTGGAGAGGTGAGTTTAGCTGGGACGTCTGTGTGGTGCCAACAAGTTTTCTTGGTTTGCAAATGTGCCCATGGGCGGCCCCAAAATGCTGGCAATCCTTGGCCTGGAGTCTGGCTTCTAGTTGTAGAATAAGGATGCTGCAAATATCTATCTGTGTGTTTTCCTGTCCCCGATTTGAAAGCGTTGGAGGTCTTTGGCACAGGATGTGCTTTTTGGGAGAAAAGCAACAATTCTTGTGATGAGTTCCCTCGGCCAGTGGGAACTGAGAGGAAACCCCCCCCACACTTCTGAGTAACTAAGTACAGGCAGCAACTGTTTTAGGTGTGTCTGTTGACACACGGGTCCTTTTGGACCGGAAAGAGGCTGAGCAGGGGCGGAATGAGGAACGGGGTGGGCTGTGCTTTTATACATTCCACTGATGCGTGGAAGGTCTGGAAATGGAGCCCCTGCACAAAATGGCTGCTGTCTGTATGTGAAGAGAGGAGCAAGAAGGGACCAGGACACTTGGGGCTATTGTAGGTCCCCAGTACTTGCATTCTAAAGAGACCATGATGCCCAGGAACCACTATCTTTGAATGCTCTCCTCTCCATGTGTGCTTGCTGTACTTGGGGCTTAAGAAGTCTTTACGATCATTGGAACAAGCCTGAGCTGTCACTGGTCCAGAAATACAAGTCTTTAAACAGGGCAATAAGATTCCTGCAGAAGGTTGCTGCAGCTGCAGTTTAAAACCTTGCTCAAGCAATGAGATGAGCAATGACAAGGAGAAGAATCTTCTCAGTGGTGGCTCTGTGATTGATTTCTGAGGATTTCCCAAGGCTCACAACGCACTTACTTAAAGAAGGGCTAAAATAAATCCCTGAATATTGCTGTGACTGGTTCCCTGGCTTTGCAGAACTAGTTTTGTTGAGTTCTTCAAGTGTTGCTGGGTTTTGTTTCTTTTTTTAAGGTGCATTTATTGCACAGCAGTTGCTAGGGAGCCCAAGTGGGGAGAGTGTTGCTGCTGGGTTCAGATTCTGCCACCAGGAGAAGAGATGCTGGATCAGAGCCATCCAGCAGCCAGGTTCCTCACACAGTATAAAGCAGAAGTATAAGAGGTAGGGATGGCCAGCCCCTTGAATGGCTTTAAAAAGAGACGATAAACATTCATGGTGGATTCATCAATGGCTACTAGTGTCAGGATGCTGTCAGCGGCTCCCGGCTGGTTGCCCAGGAAAGTATAAAGACAAGGAAAAGTTTCTTAAGTCCTTTTTTATTTCAGTCTTTACAGAGAGAGGCTATAGAACCCAGCCTTTTGGATAGTGGCGTTGTCTCAAGTGAATCTCTCCCATTTCCTCATTCGTCATCTTCATCACCTCCTCTACAGGTGTTGCCATGTCTTTGAACTCTTTGCTCTCCTACTTTGAAGGCTTGCCGGGTTTTGGGAGATGGAGGGTCTGGAATACTTTCCAATGACAATGTGTCTGGCTCTCCCATGATTTCCCAACTTTCCCCCTCATCTGCCTCTGAGCTGCGACCTCCTGCAGACCCCTGTATATTGTCTTGCTCTTCTTCCTCCCTGGAAGGGTCAGGCGGGGAGGCGGTCTCCACCATTCCTCCTCCTTTGCCCAGCCCCTGACACCTAGTCATGCTGTTTGTGCATGACTTCCTGCTAGAGGCAGCATGAATGAGAGAGGGCTGCTGCTCTCCTGTCCCAGTCGGCCACTGTGCTAAACAGGAAGTGGGGCCTTTGACCTGATCCTGAACAGCCCTTCCAATGTTCTATGGATTTTCTTGAACCCATAGCTCTGGGTAACCAAGCTCAGACCTTGAGATTTCATGGCTCAAGTCTTTGATTCCTTGCCAACATCTTGTCATCCTCCCCTTTAAGAGTGCGCTGAGGAGGCTAAATGTGCAAACCAAGCTCCCTTTGCTCCAAGCCAGGGTGGTGGGGACAGCCCTGCCAGCATCCACCAGTGAAGAGCGCCCTCTCCTGCCAGCTGAATGCAAGTGTTTTGGACTAGGACTCCCACCAACCCCAGCTGGTGGGGGTTGTAGTCCAAAACATCTAGAGCAGTGTTTCCCAACCGGTGTTCCGTGGCACACTAGTGTGCCGCGAGACGTTGCCTGGTGTGCCGTGGGAGGGAGTCGGGCGGCGAGGGGCGGGGCGGCGACGGCGAGGAGCGAGCTCCCTCCCACATCCCATCGCCGCTCTGCCGCACGCTAGCTCTTGACTGCTCTTGCCGCACGCTAGCTCTTGACTGCTCTTGCCGCTCTTGCCGCACGGCTAGGCTAGGCCGGCCTACTGGTCTGTCGCAGGTGGAAGGCCTGCGCATGCGCGAGGTTTTCGCGCCTTCGGGATTCCCTTCACGCCTTCCTCCTCCCGGGGCCTTGAGACCGCGGGAAGCGGCAGCGCGAGACCGGCGTTGAGCCTGGCAGGTATTGCGCTTGCCAAGGCAGTCATTTGGGAAATGAAAACTTGGAAAGCAAGCAACCAGTTCAATCTGAGGTACGTGTATGCTTAATATCCTGTATCTGAAACCTGTTCTGCCCCCTCCCCCACACTTGGTGCCATTTTGCAGACTGTCTACTGAAACGTCATACTTTTCTCAGCTTAAATGTTAATAAGGCCTCATCTACACATGCAGCAGAGTAAGTTGACCCAGAATAGTACCAATTCAGATGGCAGATGGGAGAATGACAGTGCTGAATGCTTTCCCATGTAGAACAGTCCCTGCAAATAAAAACCTAGCATATTTGGAAGAGGGATGCTAGCCTAACCATTACCTTCTATGCTGTTACTATTTTTTTATTTTTTTTTACATAAGTAAAAAGTGACCTTTCCCCATCTGGCATGGTGGTGTGCCTCGAGATTTTTTTCATGAAACAAGTGTGCCTTTGCCCAAAAAAGGTTGGGAAACACTGATCTAGAGGGCAGCTGGTTGGGGGAAACTTTTCTAGAGACTAGACATAAGTCTGACTGGGAGTGGGGGCGGGCGGGCGGGCAGGGGAAGCACATTTGCAAGGAGGAATTGGTGCTCTCCTCCCAAAGCTACAGTGTCCAGAGCTTGCCATGAAGAGGGATGGACTGTTAAACCACTCTGGGAACTGTAGCTCAGCGTGTATATGGGGGGGGGGGATGAGGGCCTCCTAACAAGTCTCAGCATCCTGAACAAACTGCAGCTCCCAGAAGTTTTTGAGGGGGGAAGCCGTGGCTGGTTAAAGTGTGATTATAGCACTTTTGTTGTGTGCCACACATGTGTCCAAAGCCAGGAGCCAGAACCAAAGGGGTGAGTGGGGCTGAGAGAACAAACCAAGACAAAGCCTTGGGAGGCCAGCACCTTGGGAAGACGCAAGGATACAGGTGCACCTCAGGAGTCAGCTGGGGAAGGAAGCCCTCTCAGTCTCCTTCCCACTCTGGATCGGCAGAGAGAGGGCTTTTCCACACCTCCATTTGCCCCCAGGGAAACCCAATCTTCAATGCTGGGTTGGAACAAACAGCAACCGGGTTTTCCAGAGACTGCTGTTTGGTCTGGTTTAGCACTAAAGAGCGGGTTTTCTGGGGGAAAGCGGCAGGGCAAATGCGGAACCACACTGCAAAGGTGGGGCCAAGTCCAGAGCCAGTCCAGCGCCTGAAGGCCCTTCCCTGAGAGTCTTCCCCCTGCAGTTCAGTAGCTTGCCACCTGGGGCAGCACTTCACAGATCCCAAGAAAGGGCTTTCATATCACTTACTTCCAAATCCTTTTTTAAAAAAATTGCTGGAGATGGCACAGATTTTATTTATTTAAATTTATCTCCCATACTTCTGCCTAAAGGAACCCAGGGTGGCAAACACTGGTGTGATAAAAAGTAATGCAAATAAAAATAAAATAAATGTATATTCAAAAAGATATGAAACAGGCACATGCTCTGCTTTTTAAGAACAATAACGAGAGCCCTGCTGGATTGCTCCTGGAACCTTCTTCATGCCAAAAGAAAAAAAGAAAAAGGTGCTTTATCATGGAATTGTGAAGTGGGAAGGGACCCTAAGGGTCACTTAGTCCAGTGTTTTTCAACCTTTTTTGGGCAAAGGCACACTTGTTTCATGAAAAAAATCACGAGGCACACCACCACTGTGTGCGGAGAGGGAGATGTCAGAGCCCCGCTGCTCTCTATGGGGAATCGGATGAGAGCGGACCACCTGTCCGCTCTCATCTGATCCCATCCGATCTGACCCCCACCCAGGATGGATGGAAAATAGGGTGGACACAGTCCGGCGCCCGCCTAGTGGGCAAAAATTTGACTTTTTAAAAAAATATTTTGAATTTTTCAATTTTTCCCACGGCACACCAGGCAACATCTCGCGGCACACTAGTGGTTGAGAAACACTGTCTTAGTCCAACCCCCTGCAATGCGGAGGGCCATAGCTCAGTAGCAGAGCACCTGCTCTCCATGCAGAAGGTCCCAGTTTCCACCCACAGCATCTCTAGGTCAGGCTGGCAGAGACTCCTGGCTGAAAACTCCAGAGAGTTGCTGCCAGTCAGTGTAGACAATGCTGAGCTAGCTGGAGCCACCTTCAGTCTCTGTCTCAGGCAGCTTCCAATGTTCCCACATTTATGATTTTTCTCGCTTTAAAACCCCCAAACAAAAAAACTGGGGGGGGGGGAGGGTCAATTTGAGATGGCCTCATGGCTCGAAGGGTGTAACCCCCCCACCTGGTTGCAGCCCTGATCCAAGTCACTCCTTCCTGAAGCTGCTATTACACCTGAGGAAGCCTTAGGGAGGAAATGGTGCCTGTGTGTTTTCCCCTCTGGGGCTAATAGAAGTGTCAGAGAAATTTTCTGTGGGAGAATCAATGTGGGGGATCCAGGTTAGTCCCCCCTCCCCCAGTGCTGCTGCGTGAACCAGATAACCCCCCCCCCACTCTGGCTGTTTCTCGAGAAATGTCCCATATCTTGTCTTGTTTGGCCCTGTTACGGCTAAAATCTGGGTGCGGGGTTACTCTGCCACCCAGCTCGTCGGACTAGGTCCGCGGGTCCCTGCGGAAGAAAATGAGCTCAGCCGGATGCAGGAGCAAACTGCAGAAGATCCAAGTTTATTGCGCAACAGGTTCAAGGCGAGATTGAACAGCGAGAAAGGGGTGACATGAACTTTTGAAACTCCCTCCATGTCCCAGAATACAGTGCAAAATACATCCCAGTTACATCATGAATACATTAAGGAGAGGTTGGGTTACACAGATTAACATATGGAGGAGGGAGGGGGGGAATATGCAGAGGGCTGGAGATATGCGCAGATAAGCACATCCTGAGAAGACAATGGTCCATGTACACGTAGTCTGTCACCTGGCATTGCCCGGAGGAAAGGTTTGGCAGAGTGATTTTGACTGGATTACTTGAGAGATTATGGAGGACAGGGGAGGGGTGATGGAGTCCTAGAGAAATTGAGCAAATATATTGTAGTGAAGAAGACATGCCCCCCCCCCGTAACAGTCCCCCATTCGGAGATAGATTTGCATTAAAGTTCTGTAAGAACTTGCAAATCTTTTCTCCGCACCCTAAATCTCGGTGAATGGGATGTGTGGCTTTATGCAAACCTGAAAGGGACTTGCAAGCCATGCCTCTTACGGTCATTTGCAAGTATAGCAGTGCAGGTAGCTGCATATAGGGTATTATATAAAAGAACACCTCTTGTATTTTGTTGCTAAATTACTTGTGGCATTCTAACACTTTGGGAGAGACCATTTACTCAATAGTGTTCTATGCTTTACACCTAGCAGGAAGGTCCACTAATGACTGAAAAATGCAGTTGGTGTTTTGTCCTTCGCCATTTTTGTGTATTTCTCAGGTGTCAAGCTAGCTCTTCTGTGGTCTCACACTGACATAGTGCTACAGCAACACATCCTGTCTGTTGAGTCCCCTCAGGGCTTTCAATTTACCATGTCGCCTGGCATTCACCATAGCTGGCACAGGTTTGGGCATCTCGTGAGGGAGAGGTCTTCGCCTTGGCCTTTAGCTATGGGATTTTATTATAGGCTGTGGTCTGGCACCCACGGGAAGTTGCTCACTTGCACTTAAAGGACCAAAAAGCTAATTGCAGCCTGGATACACGTGCCCAATTCCAGTAGAGTCCAATTTGAATTTATCTTGCCCCGTGGTTCTCAACTTTCAAAATCAATATGTTAAAACCAAAGCCATTCTTTAAGGGGGCATTTGTCCAAATGAGTCAATTTAACTCTATAAGGGACCATTCTTGCTACATCAAGGCATATACATGTTTCTTGTTATCAATAATAATATAACATATGGTAGTCGTGTCCTCAAATAAATAAATAAAATTTGGGACATGATCTACACCCAATTTCATCTGGCATCCTAATCAAACATCTCAAATAATAATAAGGAGCGTTGCTTCAAATCTACCTGATAAAATATGGTTCCGATAATAATACTTGGTTGTGGTTAGATTAATTTCACAGCTATACGGGAAAACCAAGATTAATAAGTAAATAAATACAGAACAATTGCTACTTGAAGACAGTACTGAATCTGCAAGAGATGCAGAGAAGTCATAGAAAAGATTTGAAATAGTTTTCTGGAACAGAAAGAAAGAAATAGTAAAAATCTGGGAACTTCATGTATAGAAAAACATTAAATACATAAATAAATAGGTAGGGAAGGTTGGACTCTGCAGAGTGCCAGGTGGGACAAGGAAATATGATCACCAGTTGACTTAATCTAAGTATAGTCTGCTCTATTGGAAAGCATTGTAATATATGGGAATCCTCCATGAAAAACTTGGGTGTAAGCCATATCCTTCTGCTGTTCATAGTTATGTATCCTACATTATACAGAAACAATTACACACAGAAATTTTTCTTTGTGGAGATAACACATTATCAGACACACTTCAGCATTCCTACATAATAACACATAATACACAAAACGTACAAATTATTAATTCTACACTATATCTTGAGGCAATAATGTGATCTTGAGGCAATTCTTGCTGCTTTTACATGTATTTCCAAACTTGGCACAAGGGCATTTCCTTCAAAATCCAATTAGTCAGTTTCTCAAGTCTTTTATGGGAAGAAATTGTTGTGGCCACTGTGGTGCATTGGCAGGTTGCTTAGCTGGTGAGGAGATGGTCTTAGTATTTTGGTCTCCCGCAAAGCATCCTTTGGAAATAGGCCTGTAGGATCTGAAGACATAATTAGTTGTTGTTTTTTCCTTCTTTTCTTTTTAAGGAGGAAGATAATAGTCAAGAAAGGAGAGAATATTCTAAAATTTTCTTCTTGGGAGGCTGTAAATACAAACTCATAGTTAAGCATTTTACCCATTTGAATATTATAATCATTTACATTTAATTTCCTTCACTTAGTTTGGCTGTGGAAGAAACGAAGGGACAAAGCCTTTGTTAATTTGAACACAATTGGCAAATTGTTAAACATTTTGCTTATGTGGGTCCGAATTCTCTTCACTATCCTGTTTGAAAGGGAAATTTTTTATTTCCTGTGAAAATCTGTCAGGAATGCTGTTCCTATAATGCATAGGTATATAGTACTCACAAAACCAAACGAGATAAAAGACAAGCTCAGTGGGAAAACTGTGAAAAGAATTTTGCATGTTAGATTGGGGAACTGCTCAAGAGAGGAACTCACAGTGGGAGTGCTTTGATATTTACCTGTGAAAAGAATTTGGCATGTCCAGTACTTAACTCTTTTGTTTTAAGTAGCCCCTGGAGCAAAACACATTAAGGATGATTTCCCTCAATGGTTCCAAGTTTTACAGAAGGAAATTTGTATAGGTTTCACGCTCTCCAAACCTTCTCTCTCTCCCCCCTCCTTTCTCTCGCTCTCTCTTTTTTGTAAGCTGATCTAGCCTCTGTGCATGTGCAGAGTTCATGTCTCAGCAAACCTTTTATACCATTGAAAATGTTGCATCTTTTGGCTCAATTAGAATAAGGAAGGGAAAGGTAAGGGGTAGATTTTAAAAATAGGGTTAGATTTTAAAACAAAAAAGAGAAACTCAGCAATTTAAGTATTCACCAAAGCTAGCAATTTCAGCCCAAGCAAAAGGAGTGCTTCCTTTATGTACAGGAAAGGGCTATCATTATTGGTCATTTTATCTGGTCATTCGCGGAACAATCAACCGCTCTCTTATTTATGAGTAAAAATGGCCAGAGAGTTAGAATTCATAGGATTTTTTTAACATTCTCAGTCATTTCAGCCTTACCATTTGCAGACAAATTTTACTGCCCTTTATTTACAGGATTGGTCAAGGCTAATTCTACTTGACTATATGAATTTTTATGTGCTTAAACTTTTAATAGACTTTTAAGTTTTTTTAAAAAAAAAATAATAGACAAAACGATAAACACTGTAATCACTTAAATGCCTGATATCACCAGTTCTGCTTCAAACATCATGGCTTCACCTCACACCTTTTAAAAAACAAAGAGCAAATCTGGGCTGAATTTTAACTCATCAGCCACAAATTGGGAAAGTTGAAAGGGACCTGGGGTCATCTAGTCCAACCCTAAAATACAGGGTTCATAGCAAGATTTGTACTACCAGAAACACACACATACATATGTACACAGACACAACTGGAGAAGAGATCACAAGCCATGCGCCTATCATGTACTAAGGAAGAGGAAAATAAAAGTACCCAATTCTATACAGAACCCTTTTAGCAGATCTTGAAGCTAGTTTGAGTGAGAGTTTACTTCCTTAGACTAAAGAGTGCAAGTTCCTATAGAAATTATCTTTAAAGGAATATTGAAGTGAACATTTTTCCTAAGATAGGGAGAGGATCTCTTATAAAGCATAGTTAAAACAGCCATAGATTTGATTTGAAAGGAATACAAAAGTGAACAATTTTTCCTGAACTTGCAGAGGAATAATAAGCCTAATCTATGCCCCCCCGTTGCAGTTTCCTTTAAAGGAAGCTTGTTGTTTAGTCGTTTAGTCGTGTCCGACTCTTCGTGACCCCATGGACCAGAGCACGCCAGGCACTTCTGTCCTCCACTGCCTCCCGCAGTTTGATCAAACTCATGCTGGTAGCTTCAAGAACACCATCCAACCATCTCATTCTCTGTCGTCCCCTTCTCCTTGTGCCCTCCATCTTTCCCAACATCAGGGTCTTTTCCAGGGAGTCTTCTCTTCTCATGAGGTGGCCAAAGTATTGGAGCCTCAGCTTCACGATCTGTCCTTCCAGTGAGCGCTCAGGGCTGATTTCCTTCAGAATGGAGAGGTTTGATCTTCTTGCAGTCCATGGGACTCTCAAGAGTCTCCTCCAGCACCATAATTCAAAAGCATCAATTCTTCGGCGATCAGCCTTCTTTATGGTCCAGCTCTCACTTCCATACATCACTACTGGGAAAACCATGGCTTTTACTATACGGACCTTTGTTGGCAAGGTGATATCTCTGCTTTTTAAGATGTTGTCTAGGTTTGCCATCGCCTTTCTCCCAAGGAGCAGGCGTCTTTTAATTTCGTGACTGCTGTCACCATCTGCACTGATCATGGAGCCCAAGAAAGTAAAATCTCTCACTGCCTCCATTTCTTCCCCTTCTATTTGCCAGGAGGTGATGGGCCCAGTGGCCATGATCTTCATTTTTTTGATGTTGAGCTTCAGACCATATTTTGCGCTCTCCTCTTTCACCCTCATTAAAAGGTTCTTTAATTCCTCTTCACTTTCTGCCATCAAGGTTGTGTCATCTGCATATCTGAGGTTGTTGATATTTCTTCCGGCAATCTTAATTCCGGCTTGGGATTCATCCAGCCCAGCCTTTCGCATGATGAATTCTGCATATAAGTTAAATAAGCAGGGAGACAATATACACCCTTGCCGTACTCCTTTCCCAATTTGGAACCAATCAGTTGTTCTATATCCAGTTCTAACTGTAGCTTCTCGTCCCACATAGAGATTTCTCAGGAGACAGATGAGGTGATCAGGCACTCCCATTTCTTTAAGAACTTGCCATAGTTTGCTGTGGTCAACACAGTCAAAGGCTTTTGCATAGTCAATGAAGCAGAAGTAGATGTCTTTCTGGAACTCTCTAGCTTTCTCCATTATCCAGCGCATGTTTGCAATTTGGTCTCTGGTTCCTCTGCCTCTTCTAAATCCAGCTTGCACTTCTGGGAGTTCTCGGTCCACATACTGCTTGAGCCTTCCTTGTAGAATTTTAAGCATAACCTTGCTAGCGTGTGAAATGAGTGCAATTGTGCGGTAGTTGGAGCATTCTTTGGCACTGCCTTTCTTTGGGATTGGGATGTAGACTGATCTTCTCCAATCCTCTGGCCACTGCTGAGTTTTCCAAACTTGCTGGCATATTGAGTGTAGCACCTTAACAGCATCATCTTTTAAAATTTTAAACATTCAGCTGGAATACCATCACTTCCACTGGCCTTGTTATTTGCAGTGCTTTCTAAGGCCCATTTGACTTCACTCTCCAGGATGTCTGGCTCAAGGTCAGCAACCACACTACCTGGGGTGTACGAGACATCCATATCTTTCTGGTATAATTCCTCTGTGTATTCTTGCCACCTCTTCTTGATGTCTTCTGCTTCTGTTAAGTCCTTTCCACTTTTGTCCTTTATTATGGTAATCTTTGTACGAAATGTTCCTTTCATATCTCCAATTTTCTTGAACAGATCTCTGGTTTTTCCCATTCTATTGTTTTCCTCTATTTCTTTGCATTGCTCGTTTAAGAAGGCCTTCTTGTCTCTCCTTGCTATTCTTTGGAAATCTGCATTCAATTTCTTGTATCTTTCATTATCTCCCTCGCATTTTGCTTGCCTTCTCTCCCCCGCTATTTGTAAGGCCTCGTTGGACAGCCACTTTGCTTTCTTGCATTTCTTTTTCATTGGGATGGTTTTAGTTGCTGCCTCCTGTATAATGTTGCAAGCCTCCACCCATAGTTCTTCAGGCACTCTGTCCAGCAAATCTAAATCCTTAAACCTGTTCCTCACTTCCACTGTGTATTCATAAGGGATTTGGTTTAAATTGTATCTTACCGGCCCAGTGGTTTTTCCTACTTTCTTCAGTTTAAGCTTGATTTTTGCTATAAGAAGCTGATGATCTGAGCCACAGTCAGCTCCAGGTCTTGTTTTTGCTGACTGTATAGAGCTTCTCCAACTTTGGCTGCAGAGAATATAATCAATCTGATTTCGATGTTGCCCATCTGGGGATGTCCATGTGTAGAGTCGTCTCTTGTGTTGTTGGAAAAGCGTGTTTGTGATGACCAGCTTGTTCTCTTGGCAGAACTCTATTAGCTTTTGCCCTGCTTTGTTTTGATCTCCAAGGCCAAACTTGCCAGTTGTTCCTTTTATCTCTTGATTCCCTACTTTAGCATTCCAATCCCCTATAATGAGCAGAACATCCTTCTTTGGTGTCACTTCTATAAGGTCTTGTAAGTCTTCATAGAATTGGTCAATTTCAGTTTCTTCAGCACCAGTAGTTGGTGCATAGACTTGGATTACTGTGATGTTAAAAGGTCTGCCTTGGATTCGTTTCGAGATCATTCTATCATTTTCGAGACTGCATCCCAGTACAGCTTTCGCCACTCTTTTGTTGACTATGAGGGCCACTCCATTTCTTTTACGGGTTTCTTGCCCACAGTAGTAGATATGATAGTCATAGAATCATAGAATCATAGAATCATAGAATTGGAAGAGACCACAAGGGCCATCGAGTCCAACCCCCTGCCAAGCAGGAAACACCATCAGAGCACTCCTGACATATGGTTGTCAAGCCTCTGCTTAAAGACCTCCAAAGTAGGAGACTCCACCACACTCCTTGGCAGCAAATTCCACTGTCGAACAGCTCTTACTGTCAGGAAGTTCTTCCTAATGTTTAGGTGGAATCTTCTTTCTTGTAGTTTGGATCCATTGCTCCGTGTCCGCTTCTCCGGAGCAGCAGAAAACAACCTTTCTCCCTCCTCTATGTGACATCCTTTTATATATTTGAACATGGCTATCATATCACCCCTTAACCTCCTCTTCTCCAGGCTAAACATGCCCAGCTCCCTTAGCCGTTCCTCATAAGGCATCGTTTCCAGGCTCTTGACCATTTTGGTTGCCCTCCTCTGGACACGTTCCAGTTTGTTAGTGTCCTTCTTGAATTGTGGTGCCCAGAACTGGACACAGTACTCCAGGTGAGGTCTGACCAGAGCAGAATACAGTGGCACTATTACTTCCCTTGATCTAGATGCTATACTCCTATTGATGCAGCCCAGAATTGCATTGGCTTTATTAGCTGCCGCGTCACACTGTTGGCTCATGTCAAGTTTGTGGTCAACCAAGACTCCTAGATCCTTTTCACATGTACTGCTCTCAAGCCAGGTGTCACCCATCTTGTATTTGTGCCTCTCATTTTTTTTGCCCAAGTGCAATACTTTACATTTCTCCCTGTTAAAATTCATCTTGTTTATTTTTGCCCAGTTCTCTAATCTGTCAAGGTCGTTTTGAAGTGTGATCCTGTCCTCTGGGGTGTTAGCCACCCCTCCCAGTTTGGTGTCATCTGCAAATTTGATCAGGATGCCCTTGAGTCCATCATCCAAGTCGTTGGTAAAGATGTTGAATAAGACCGGGCCCAAGACAGAACCCTGTGGCACCCCACTAGTCACTCTTCTCCAGGATGAAGAGGAACCATTGATGAGCACCCTTTGGGTTCGGTCAGTCAGCCAGTTACAAATCCACTGAGTGGTAGCATAGTCAAGACCGCATTTTACCAGCTTCTTTACAAGAATATCATGGGGCACCTTGTCAAATGCCTTGCTGAAATCAAGGTAGGCTACATCCACTGCGTTCCCTTCATCTACCAGGCTTGTAATTCTGTCAAAAAACGAGATCAGGTTAGTCTGACATGACTTATTTTTCAGAAATCCATGCTGACTATTGGTGATCACAGCATTCCTTTCTAGGTGCTCACAGACTGTTTGCTTAGTGATCTGCTCCAGAATCTTCCCTGCTATTGATGTCAGACTGACTGGGCGGTAATTATTTGGGTCCTCTCTTTTCCCCTTTTTGAAAATAGGGACAACATTTGCCCTCCTCCAGTCTGCCGGGACTTCGCCTGTTCTCCAGGAATTCTCAAAGATGACTGCCAGTGGTTCTGAGATCACATCTGCCAGTTCTTTTAATACTCTTGGATGCAGTACATCTGGCCCTGGAGACTTGAATACATCTAAACTAGCCAAATATTCTTGTACTATCTCCTTAGTTATTCTGGGCTGTGTTTCCTTTGCTGAATCATTTGCTCCAAATTCTTCAGGTCGGGCATTGTTTTCTTTATCGGAGAAGACTGAGGCAAAGAAGGCATTGAGTAGTTCAGCCCTTTCTGTGTCCCCTGTTTGCATTTCACCATCTTCTCCTCTGAGTGACCCCATTGTTTCTTTGTTCTTCCTTTTGCTACGAACATACCCATAAAAGCCTTTTTTGTTGCTTTTAACCTCTCTAGCAAGCCTGAGTTCATTCTGTGCTTTAGCTTTTCTGACTTTGTGTCTACACGTGCTGGCTATTTGTTTGAATTCCTCTTTGGTGGTTTCCCCCCTTTTCCATTTTTTGTACACATCCTTTTTTAATCTTAATTCAGTTAAAAGTTCTTTAGATAGCCACCCTGGCTTCTTTAGGCACCTTCCATGTTTCCGTCTCATTGGTATTGCCTGACGTTGTGCTTTTAGTATCTCCCTCTTAACAAACTCCCAGCCATCATGAACTCCCTTTCCTTTTAGTATTGTTGTCCATGGGATCTCACCCAGCACTTCCCTAAGTTTTATGAAGTCGGCTTTCTTAAAGTCAAGAAATTGAATCCTAGTATGCTTGGCTGCTCCTTTCCGCTGTATAGTAAACTTCAGAAGAGCATGATCACTCGCGCCTAATGATCCTTCCACTTCTACCCCACTAACCAGGTCATCAACATTGGTTAGGACCAGATCTAAAATGGCTGTTCCTCTTGTTGCTTCTCCCACTTTCTGGACAATGAAGTTGTCTGCAAGGCCAGTGAGGAATCTGTTTGACCTTATGCTCTTGGCTGAGTTTGACGTCCAACAAATATCCGGGTAATTGAAGCCCCCCATTACTACTATCTCCCTTCCTTTTGCATGCTTGGCCATCTGTTCCAGGAAGGCATCATCTATGTCCTCCGTTTGGCTTGGGGATCTATAGTAAACTCCCACAATGAGGTCTCTGTTATTCTTCTCTCCCTTAATTTTGACCCAAATGCTCTCACTTTGGCTTTGAGGATCTAAATCTTGGATCTCTTCACAGGTATACACATCCCTGACATATAACGCCACTCCTCCTCCTTTCTTGTCTGGTCTGTTTCTCTGAAATAGATTGTATCCCCCCATTATTACATTCCAATCGTGGGACTTATCCCACCAGGTTTCAGTGATGCCTATTATGTCATATTTAGTTTGCTGTACCAAGAGCTCAAGCTCATCTTGTTTATTTCCCATGCTTTGCGCATTAGTGTACAGACATTGAAGTCCATTAATCATTCCCCCGTGTCTCTTATTTAAGGATTTTTTCCTCCCACCACTTGGTCTGCGTGCTGTTTGCTCCATTTGGTCTATGACATTTGGATGATCATCTTCATTAATTGATAGACTCCTACCTTCAGGAGCACTGTCTCCCTCCCCCACATTAGTCAGTTTAAAGCCCTCCTGATGAGGTTTCTGAGATTTTTGGCAAAAACATTTCTCCCAACCGTTGTGAGGTGCAGCCCATCACTTGCCAGAAGTCCATCTTCAAGAAACTGCAGTCCGTGATCTAAGAATCCAAACCGTTCCTGTTTACACCATTTGCGAAGCCAGCTGTTCACTTCCACTATTTTCCCCTCTCTCCCTGGGCCACGTCGTTCAACTGGGAGGACAGATGAGATGACAATTTGTGCATTTAGTTGCTTCAATTTCCTGCCGAGAGCCTCGTAGTCTCTTTTGATCTTCTGGAGGCTATTGCTTGCAGTGTCATTGGTTCCCACATGAACCAAGAGGAAGGGGTATTTGTCAGTGGGTTTTATGATTCCTTGCAGTCGTTCAGTTACATCTTGGATCTTAGCCCCGGGGAGACAGCACACTTCCCGAGACATCTTGTCAGGCCAACAGATCACTGCTTCTGTTCCCCTCAGTAGGGAATCCCCTATCACCACTACACGCCTCCTCTTGGGTTTGGTCGGGGTTCTTCCGTGAGCTGTCCGTTCCAAGGTCGCCTGCACATTCCCTGAGGACTGACTTTGCTGCTCGTCTTCATATACCTGATCGACTGTAATGAGGGAGAGATCCTCAAATGGAGTCTGCTCTTCGTCTTCCATGCTAGGGGAGAGGACCTCAAAGCGATTGTGTATTTCTAAGCAATCAGAGTGAACCCTGGGCCTCCTACTTCTTTGAGTCACGTTTCTCCATATATCTGGCTCCTGTGTTGGTGAACTAGACTCCTTCTCAGGGGAGTCCCCTGTCTCCTCCTTGGTGGAGACGGTGTGCTCTGTTGCTTCCAAGAAGAGCTCCAGCTCTCTAATTCTTTGGAGCGTAGCTACACGTTCCTCCAGTTGCTGGACTTTGTCTTTTAAGAGGGCAATCAACATGCAATTGCTGCAGGTAAAGCTGCCTGCAACCTTTGGCAAGATGGCAAACATTGCGCAGGAATCGCAGGTGACTGCAGCTGTTCCCTCCCCTTCCATCTTGAGATCGTGTCGTTGGGGTTGGCTACAGAGGTCCTCCATCATAAAAAGCTTCCTCCATCATAAAAAGCTAACTGGATTCGCCCATTCCCGTCCATTTTAGCTCACTGATGCCCAGGATGTCAATATTTATTCTCGCCATCTCATTTTTGACCACATCCAACTTACCCAGGTTCATGGTTCTTACATTCCCGGTTCCTATGCAATCTTTTTCTTTACAGCATTGGACTTTCCTTTCGCTTCCAGGCATATCCGCAACTGAGCGTCATTTCGGCTTTGGCCCAGCCGCTTCATCAGCTCTGGATCTACTTGTACTTGTCCTCCGCTCTTCCTCAGTAGCATGTTGGACACCTTCCGACCTGAGGGGCTCATCTTCCAGCGTCATAACTTTTATATGCCTGTTGTCTTTGTCCATGGAGTTTTCTTGGCAGGGATACTGGAGTGGCTTGCCGGTTCCTCCTCCAGGTGGATCACGTTTGGTCAAAACTCTCCACTATGACCTGTTCATCTTGGGTGCCCTGCTCGGCATAGTTCATAGCTTCTCTGAGTTCTTCAAGCCCCTTCGCCACGGCAAGGCAGTGATCCATGAAGGGGAAAGGAAGCTTACTCGGGAGTAAATTTACCTGGCACAGAATAAGAAGGAGAAGGAAAAAAAAACCTGAAAGAGACAGAATGAAACAAGGGGGGGGGGCATTTTCTAAGAAAAGAGGCCAGGACGTCTTATAGAGACTGATATCAGGAGCCTTACAATAACTCTTCTGTCCAACCAAATCAAAGTTAAAACTGGACTCACATAATTTTCTTAGAAGGAACACCATACTTTCATAGGCATATGCTTAATGAAGTACATACACTGCATTTTAGCTTGAGAGAGCAGTTGGCTCAACTAGGCTTTTGCAGCAGAAACATTAGGTTATCAGCACCTTCCAAAATAAGACTGTAGACTCACAATCTCAAAAGTTGGGGCAAAGCAAGAGGTGGGGTAAACATTTGCACACTTCATTCTCATTTTCTCTTATTTAGGACTGCTAAGATCCAGCATGGCTTCCTTAGATTTAAATTTTGAAGCAAGCTTGCAGTTTAAACTATGCACACTTAAGAAAGGCAGTCTGCCAGAGACAGAAGGAACAGACAACACACATAACAGACAACATGTACACATACATATTCTCATATATGTATTAACAGACAACACACATAACAGACAACATGTAAACATATATATTCTCATCCTTTAGTTGGTTATTGCAAGGAGTTGGGCCACTACCTTTGGCTTCATTAAGTGAAATTAGTAGGAAGGTCCCACATGGTTTCATGAGCCTCCTTGCCTCTTTAAACACACCACCAGTTAATCAAACTGGTAGGGCTCACAACACTTGGTTGACTGGGTACCCCTTTATAGATGCATGCGTTGCTGTTGTTGCTTTTTGTTGCTTTTTCCTCTTTTGGGGGGGGTGTCTGGGATAGAGAAGGGGGAAAGAGAGGGGTTGATTAGGATTGGTATGTCTAGGGGTTTGGTATGCTTAGTACAGGGGCGTATAGTAAAGAGGAGAAGGGGCTTCTAGTTGCCTGGCAACTTCCTTAGTGGGTTTTAGAGAGCTCTAGCTATCCGGTTCCTTGCGTTCTCTTTCCTATTTCCTTATTTCCTATTTCCTATTTCCTTATTTCCTTATTTCCTTATTTCCTTATTTCCTTATTTCCTTATTTCCTATAACCTGGGGTCTCTTTCCACTCTGCCGGTCCTGCCCAATTCCTCATGGGCTATCCCTCCTGGCAACCTCCTACCTATCGTCACATCTCAGGAAAAGGGGCCCTACTGGACGCCCGCGCCATGCGGTGCCAGATCGGGTGGTCCCTGGATAGAATTTCGAACTGAAAATCCCCCTTGCTTTTGGAAGCGGGCTCACGCACGATACACGTGTTACGTGGCACCGACCAGTGCGGCTGGGATTGGGATAGAAAGCCAGACCCCTTCCTGCCCCCTCCGTAAGGGCGCTCGGGAAGTTCGGAAAGAGAGCTCCAACCCCTTGCTTTCAACTGGGATGCCCGTTGCGGAAAGTTGGCTGTCTTTCCAAGCCGGGTCTCACCGTCTTACTTTCGGATTCCCAATTGGTGCGGCTGGCTGGAGATTTTAAGGAAAAGAGATAGAGCTCAGAACCCCCCTTTCGGGTTGAGCAGCGGTCCACGGTCTCTCTCACTAACCGGACCAAGAGAAAGGCAAGAAGGAGTGATAGAGAGGAGGGCAGAGAATTCAGTTGCCAGGAGATTCCACCCCCTTCCCACCAGTGCACTGGATTTTCCTTTTTCCTTATACTCACGCGTCTTCTATGATGATCCCGGGATCGATGAATAAGCCGGCTGGATCCCTCTTTTGCTCCCCGGCTGAACTCCTAGGGCTTTCGATTACCGCCCAGAAGATGGCTGGGGGTCCAAAAGGATCTTCCCAGGCAAAATGGCCTGGAGCCGGCTGAAGATTTCGGGGCCCCCAGTCAGCAGCTCGGGAGAACCGCAAGCCCCACGTTGGGCAGCCAACTGTTACGGCTAAAATCTGGGTGCGGGGTTACTCTGCCACCCAGCTCATCGGACTAAGTCCGTGGGTCCCTGCGGAAGAAAATGAGCTCAGCCGGACGCAGGAGCAAACTGCAGAAGATCCAAGTTTATTGCGCAACAGGTTCAAGGCGAGATTGAACAGCGAGAAAGGGGTGACATGAACTTTTGAAACTCCCTCCATGTCCCAGAATACAGTGCAAAATACATCCCAGTTACATCATGAATACATTAAGGAGAGGTTGGGTTACACAGATTAACATATGGAGGAGGGAGGGGGGGAATATGCAGAGGGCTGGAGATATGCGCAGATAAGCACATCCTGAGAAGACAATGGTCCATGTACACGTAGTCTGTCACCTGGCATTGCCCGGAGGAAAGGTTTGGCAGAGTGATTTTGACTGGATTACTTGAGAGATTATGGAGGACAGGGGAGGGGTGATGGAGTCCTAGAGAAATTGAGCAAATATATTGTAGTGAAGAAGACATGCCCCCCCCTTCCGTAACAGCCCAAAGGCAATGTTTTAGAACAGCTGCTTTGAATGCCATGGTTGGGAGAGCAGCTCCTCTAGAGTAGTCCTGCTGCAGTGGGATGACTTTAGGGTGAGCAGCCAGGGGTGTTTGCAACCAAATTATGAGTCCCTTTGCTTGGCAGAGTCTGCTGCTGCTGCTTTTCCTGTCTTCCGTTCCTAATTGCACTTGGCTCAGGCCTCTTCCAGACAGGGCTGTTAGGAATTATTTGGCAATTATGCGTATTGTTTTTCTTTTGATAGCTTCTATTGATTTTTGGAAGGGGGAATCACAAGACCCTGCCAAGTCAGGCCTCAGTCAACGGACTTTCCTCCCTTAGCTGTTGGCCAGGAGTCATATCTTGCCTCAGGCACACCACCCTGACTACAACTCTGGAAATGCGTTTTTAATTGATTTACAGCACCTAAATGTGGCTAGTTTGTAATCCTGGGATTATGTCACCAGATCCACCCTTGTAAAGTATAGGCAGCTCATCTGCAGGTTGTGTAGATAGAGGCAGGGGAGAATTTTGATTTAGGTAGCATTTAAAGGTGAACCTACCTAACACACACATTATGGAACCATGCAAGAACCAAAACACAGCCGTCCTTCGCAGGTCACACTTTTCAAAATCCCGCAATGCAGTTCTCCAGCCAGGTAATGTGAGCTAAAAGACACATGCCTGCTTAAAAATTCATATATTTGTAAGGATGACATACAAAATGCATTCTTTTAGGGGAAATTGCATAGATACATGTGCATCTTAGAAGAAAATCACACTGGAATGCTGGTGAATTTTTATGAGGACTTTAAAAAAATAATGATCCCAAGCTGTGGCAACGTGGAGCATTGAGCTAAAGATTGGAAACATGAGAAAATGAGGGAAACAGAAATTGACACATTTACCCAACGTTACTAGAAACATTAATAATAACAACAATTTGAATACATTACCTGCTCTTCATTACCAGCAGACCCTGGGGCAGGTTACAACAATGTAAAATTCACAATTAAGAGCAGTTAAAACATATTACATTCACAATATGGTGGGCTCTGAAAGCGCACAGCTTCAGTCTTGCAGGCCAGGGTCAAGAGAGGTTTCTTCTGCGCAGAGCTGCCTAGCAGATGCAGCTGTGTGAGGAGGAGAGTCCACCCCTTGGGGGCTGCCACAGAGAAGGCCCCCTTGCTTCTGCTCAGAGTGCAGACATAGGTGCAGGCTCATTTCATCCCCACTGCCTCTCAAATGCCAAAAAAAGATTATTTGGAAGTGTGGCACCACCTTATAGCAAATGGCAAATAGTGGGCCTCTGAGTGTGAGGCAGAGAAAGGAAAATAGAATGGACAAGGAGAAGGTATTAAACATATACCAATGAAACCCTCAGCACCTGTCAACTTGCAGATTGCCAAGAAAGGGACATGAAGAATACTATCTCCCAGGACAGGCTCCACATTTGGAAAGCGCTTGGAGAAGCCTGGCTAGCTCTTCGGAAGGAAAGCGTTCCCCAGTGGGTGTCTTATCAGGCAAAACCATATGCCTGGCACTTAACACAAACCCTAATCTCGTCAGACTCAAAATTCTCATGAATTTCCACCAAGGTAAACACTGTTAACTGGCAGGTAACAGTTTCTGGGGAGAAAGCCAGGTCTATACAATGGAAGCTTGCATTGTTATGATATGTGAATTGAGGGTGTGTGTGTTCAGTTTGTCTTACACACACACACACACACACACACACACACACTCACACACACACACACACACACACACACACTCACACACACACACACTCACACACACACACTCACACATACACTTTGGAATATGACCCCAGCAGGGGGAGGAGATGGGCTTGGCATCCTCGGAACCCTTCCATTTGAGCTCTGCCTTCCACCAAGGTTTGCTCTGGGTGGTGCCCTGGGTGTTTGTTGATTGTCCAGAGGCATCTTCCAGACTAAATGTTGCAGTGCCTTTGCCTTGTCTCGAGTGGAGAAGGGCAAGCAGGACATTTCCAGGACAACTAAGTCCTTAGTATGGATGTTGCAGGCCCTGGAAACTACATGCCCCAGGGTTCCTGGTGCCTATAATACTCTGGGCACCAGGGAGGAGGTGCAGTGACTCAGGCTGCTGATCTAGTAAAGACTCAAGGGGAAACGACAGCCAAGCAGTGCAAGCAGAAGTTGTTTGTTTGCCAAGTCAGCTAATCATAGAACCATAGAAGTGTAAAGCTGGAAGAACTCTGAGCACTGGCACCGACTCCTGGGGGCCTGGGCACCCCAATTCCTTCATCCAAGTCATTTATAAAGATGTTGTACAGCAACAGGCCCAGGACAAAACCCTGCAGCACCCCACTTGTCACTTTTCCCCAGGATGACGAGGAACCATTAATGAGTACTCTTTGGGTTCGGTCAGTCAACCACCTAACACTTACCTTGTTCAAGCTACATTTTACCAGCTTCTTCGCGATAATATTGTGGGGGACCTTGTCAAAAGCCTTACTGAAACCAAGATACACTCCATCCACAACTTTCCCCCGATTCACTAGTCTGCCCTTGTGTGGACACAGTGTGGACACAGACTGAGGGTCCTTGCTGCTCTGGGCTCTGTGGTGCTGGACTGCGCAACTCATGGGAAGAAATGAAAGGAGATATTCTGCGGCAGCTCATCTGTCAGAACCAGCTTGAGATATTTTGTTCTAGTGGCAAAAAAACAACTAAATTGACATGATCAGGTCCCGGCAGGTGTGGTGCTGGGGGCCCTGCTTGTTTCAATGGGGGTTGTATTTCATTTGCCTGTTATTCTGCTGCCACAAGCAGTGCCCCAGGTCTGCCACCTTCATCTTTTCTGCATCTTGGTTCGAATTCAGAATATCAAGAAACCTACTAAACACTTTCTCTCATGTTCAGTCCATTTCTACAACTTTCAGAATTCACTCCTGCTTTGACCTCAGGTCGGTGGTTTGAATCTGCGTGATGGGGTGAGCTCCTGTTGCTCTGTCCCTGCTCCTGCCAACCTAGCAGTTTGAAAGCACGCCAGCGCAAGTAGATCAATAGGTACCACTGCGATGGGAAGGTAAACGGCATTTCCATGCGCTCTGGTTTCCGTCGCAGTGTCCCATTGTGCCAGAAGCAGTTTAGTCCTGCTGGCCACATGACCCAGAAAGCTGTCTGTGGACAAACGCCGGCTCCCTCGGCCTGAAAGCGAGATGAGCACCATAGCCCAATAGTCACCTTTGACTGGACTTAAGGGTCCAGGGCGTCATTTACCATTACCTTTTACCTACCTTTTCATTTTGATGCTACCCTATTAGCTGCAAGTCATTCTCGAAGTACTTCTGCACACAACACATAGTTAAATTGTGGAACTCACTCCCACAAGATGTAATGATAATGATTGCCAACTTGGACAGCTTTAAGAGCAGATTAGACATCTATATGGCTACAGGCAGTTGCTGGGTTTCACAAGAGTGCAACTGCACTCATGTCCTTAAGAAGGCAGGGAGAGAGAGGACGGGAGAGGGAGATGCTGACGGAAAGTGTATCTCTCTGTCCACTTATCTGCTTGGTCACTGTCAGAAGAGAAGGTTGGACTTGATGGACCTTTGGCCTGATCCAGCAGTGCTCTTCTTATGTCCTTATGCAGTGTTTTCCCCCCTAAAAAAATGTTTAGGGGTACTCTCATTTTGACTCAAGAAAATCACCATTTTATAGTTCAAATTGGGAAAAATAAATACAGTAAATGGACAAAAGTACAGTGATACCTCAGGTTAAGTACTTAATTCGTTCCAGGGGTCCGTTCTTAACCTGAAACTGTTCTTAACCTGAAGCAACACTTTAGCTAATGGGGCTTCCTGCTGCCACTGCGCCCCCAGAGCATGATTTCTGTTCTCATCCTGAAGCAAAGTTCTTAACCTGAAGCACTATTTCTGGGTTAGCGGAGTCTGTAACCTGAATTGTACGTAACCTGAAGCGTATGTAACCTGAGGTACCACTGTACAAAGATTCACTAAATGTTTAGTGGTATGCATACCCCTGTGTCCACCCAGAAAAAAGCACTGTCCTTATGAAATGCAGTGGAAACTAAAATTAAATCAATACCCCGTTTTGTTTTCTTACCCCTCTGACTGGCGGGTCGTTGCCTAAAGCCTTCTTGTCTTACAGATCTAATGGATGTCTTGGCAGCTTTCCTTCTCTCGAGATGGAAGAGTGAAGTGGGCTTTCTTGTTTCCTCCCCTTGATGCCTTTTGAGAGGAAAGGGATTCCAATGAAAGGAGCCCATTTCTTGGTGGGAGCTGGGGGATGGGCAGATCAGCCTATTTCTGGTTTGGTTTTGTTTTAAATTAAAGATTCATTTTTCAAATATAAGACAAGGAAAGGGGGGGGGGGAGATAAAAACATTGCCAGCCATCATATTAACAATATGGATGAATCAAATCAAATATTTAAAGTTACGGCTAATGACCAGCATCAAAGAAGCAAAACAAGAGGCCCATAGCACATATTTTACAGATGTGTATAATAGCAATAAATAAAAGTAGCAGAACATGAAATAAAATGGACACCAGCTTTTAAAAAGTGATAGTCATGGTACAAACTGGGAAAAGGAAAAAAAAATATTAGAAGGGTTTTGCTTGTTGTAGCTCAGTGCTTGGCTCCTCCAAGAGAAATAGATGCATTTTGAACTGAGAACAGTAAAAGGTCGTAAAATTCATCCGATGATCATTTGCAGATTTAATAAATCTGATAGATTTAATAAATCTGCAGATTTAATAAATCTGATTGATAAAGATTTTGCATAGATTTCACTAAAAGGAGCAAAGCAGGAGGACACGGGCCACTTGGGCCCATGGCAGGGGATCATGTCCAGAACGGCTTCAGGCACACCAGTGTGAATGCTCTGAGATGAGTGCAGAAAGTTCGCTGCTCTGTTGAACTGGAGGGCTCCGTCAGTTATAGTAGGGTAGGAGGTTGCACCCAGATTGTGTTAGTTCAAGGGTTCCCAAACTTTTCCAGGTCACGGTCCCCTTGGTTCCATAAACTCATCCCTAGTGCCCCCTACCCTACCCTGTAAAGAACATTATTCAGAGTAGCAGTTTGCACAACCCACCAAGGGAGAAAATAACACATTTAAATTTAAAATCATAACCATTAATTGCACATTTATTCAGAATCCAGTGAAAACTATTTAGTTTCATTCATTCATTCATTCATTCATTCAACAAACAGAATTGATGAACTTGATCCAGTTATACCAGCTTTTCAAAGTCTGATGGTCATTTGCGCCTCCAGCACCTGCCAGCTGCCCCCTTGACTCTTAGCCCCCCCCCGGTAATCCCACCCTTCCCAGGGGTGGCACCACCCACTTTGGGAACCACGGTGTTAGATCATTCCTAATTTAAATGTACAGATGAGTTTAGGCAGTTCATTTGTCCAAACAGGAATCTAAACCAGAGAGAATTTTAAGCCATGCGTTCAAAGGGGTCAGCCTGTTTCTGACCCATGTCAGTTTTGCATGTGTTCATTTGTATGTCTGCTGCACCACACTTTTGCAATAACCTGCAATTTCAATTTATGTCAGAAAGCTACATAAGGGGGCAAACAATAGCCCAGTGAGGACTGCACATGCTCAGAGGCCATGGAATGATTACTGTCTTTGGGGGAGAAAAAAATGGAAAATGGGAGGATGTGTGTGAAGTGGATGCTGGGATGCTAAACAGCAACAAGTCACTCTTGCCTGGCCACATTTGCAGAAAACTCCACCCTGCGATGTTTTGCTGTAGAGCTGGCCAGCCACTGTGGTGGGCGATGTTTGCCTATGCACCAAGGTAAACTCTTGGCTGTTCCTGGCAGGGGCTTTGTGATGGTCTGGCTTATGGTCATCCCCAACCAGAAATTTCCAAGTGTGTGGTAAAGCACACTCCTGTGCTGCAATGGCTGGTGTGCCCTGACAAATGAATACATGAATTCATTCCCCTGTGAGCCCCAAACTACCCACTTACTGAAGGGGGTCCCCACAGTGTCTCTGCATGACTCACGGCTCCAGCCTTACCTCTTCCTGGGTGTCCAGTTTTGCTGCATATCTCCATCAGGTAGAGTTGGACCACCCACATCTCTTGGAGGGGGCTGTGGAGATGTTTCTGCAAAATCACCTGCCACCAGAGAGCTTGCCCATTGCATCTATGAATGAGTCCCTGTGCTGGGGTTGTATCTTCCCAGTCATAAGGGACATCCAGAGCCATGTAGAAACAAAGGAACTGGATGGGCTTTGCTGAAGATGGATCATTCTTTTTTTCTCACACACTACAGAAGTAGTGTTTTTCCATGTGAGAATGAAGCAGACCTCCAGGTTTCACTTGGGAAGGAATGTGGTCCAGCAGTCTTGCTTTTTGGAAACTTCACTCGATGGGGCTTGAGATTTCTGCAGCATCCAGAGCCCCTGTGCATAGCAAGCTGGTCATTGCTTGCAATGCAGAGGCGTGTGGGATCTGTTGTCCTTTCCCCTTGGAAGGCATTTTGAGAGCAGTCCTCTAAAGCAATGAAAATCTATCACGGGTAGCAAGAGCAGCAGTGAGATGGACAGCATTGAAGAATGAATGCTTTTGGAGCAGCCCATGAAAAATGGGGAGCAATTACATCCTGTTCCTGTTGTGTCAGGTCATTACAGGGAGTTAATGACTTTCCATTTGTTGGGGTGGAGGGGAGATTTCATTTGTGGTGATATATATTTATCAAAGAGTTGACAATAGTTTGCACAGTGGAAGTTTGCTCAGTTCACTCATCCCACTTTTGTCTCTGGCCAAACTATTTGCTAGGTTTTTGCATTGTTCCAAAAAGCAACAAACTCTGTTTGACCAGAGGCAACAGAGGCCTGAATGACAAGTGTGTGCATAGTTGAGGTGCACCGAACCATGGTGAATTTTCTTCCAGGAGCAGGGGGTTACTTTTCAAAGTCGTGGCTGTGGCTATTGTCAATTTTCTTTTTTTTTAAACTTTGCAAAACGCTGCCCACCAAGGAGTCACCCGAGGCAGTAGATTTTGGGGACTCCAGTGGAGGCTCCTTTGCTGCCCTGGCTGCTCCTCCTGAGATGTCCCAGGTCATTTCTCCTGAATCCTCCTGCTGTTCCCATTCTTCTGAGCTGGTGCTCCAGGAGTGGTAGCTTCTCCTGGGCAAAATCTGTGCTGGGCCCATCCTCATGGAATGAGACTAAAGTCAGTTCCATCCCATTACTGTGCAAGTTCTTGAGGATGACTCTGTATAAATCCTTAAAATCTGCACAGGTTATGTTGTATGTTTGTGTGTTGCTGCTGTTTTGGTAAATTTAAATAGAAAACAGTAACAACCATCAAGAGAGTCACAAACGCATAAGCAAGTTCAATGAGGCCAAAGTCTGGACATCATTGTTCAAGAGGAAATATGAGCGTGACTTTTAGCCATCCAAGTTCATCTTTCCACAGACCTCCCTGTGTTGGGGTCGGGGGTGGGGTTACAGTCATGTTCAGTTGTTGCAATATAATTGATGAAGCTTTTTCAACCAGCACTGAAGTCATCTGTGAAAGTCTGGCTCTGACCTTGTGCGCCAACTTCTCCATAAGTTGCACATAAGTTTTTAATGTAAAAATGAAGGAAAGCAATGCTACAGAGTGGTCTGCCTCGGGAGTTCTTACAAGGAAGTCCAAGGGCTGCCTTTCTATCTCCATATTTTCTTGTTTTTAGCAGGCAATTTCAGCTGCTTCAAAGCAACCAGTGATTGTGTGAGGCGGTGGCTGCACATCTTGAAGTCCATGTAGCAATTCTCCCTGGGGGTGAGGGGTCTTGGTGACCTGTCATTGGTCTCAAACCGAATTTTACATCTTTAACACACATTGCATGTGAAGTTTTATTTAATTTCTTCAGTTTGTGGATTTATAAACCACTTCACAAACAAAAGTTAAGTGGATATAAAATGCAATATAAAATACAAAAGATGAGAAACTCATTCACCGAAAGGCAATAAATTCTACAATTATTCCAAAAAAAATGACTTGGTCACACTTGAGGGGAAGTCTTCTTTGGAGAAAATTCCCCCGAGAGCAGCATCCTGTCACCAGGGGAATTGCTTCATTTCCATTTGTGTGGCTGTAACAGCCCCGTCTCCTGGCTGGCTGCTCCATCTCTAGCTAGTGGCTAAATTGCTTTTATTACTTGCTATTATCGACTGAGTACATACTCACGATAAAAGGTAAAGGTACCCCTGCCCATACGGGCCAGTTGTGTCCGACTCTAGGTTTGCGTGCTCATCTCACTCTAGAGGCCGTGAGCCGGCGCCGTCCAAAGACACTTCTGAGTCACGTGGCCAGCGTGACGAAGCTGCTCTGGCGAGCCAGCACCAGCGCAGCACACGGAAACGCCGTTTACCTTCCTGCTATAAAGTGGTACCTATTTATCTACTTGTACTTAGGGGTGCTTTCGAACTGCTAGGTGGGCAGGAGCTGGGACCGAATGACGGGAGCTCACCCCGCCGCAGGGATTCGAACCGCCGACCATATGATTGGCAAGTCCTAGGCGCTGAGGTTTTACCCACAGTGCCACCCGCGTACTCACGATAGAAGATACCTAAACAGCCTCAGCCCAGTATACCTGAAGGAGCGTCTTCACCCCCATCGTTCAGCCCAGACACTGAGGTCCAGCTCCGAGAAGTGAGGTTACAGAGAACCAGGCAGAGGGCCTTCTTGGTGGTGGCGCCCACCCTGTGGAACACCCTCCCATCAGATGTCATTGAGATAAACAACGATGGTATTTGACTTTTAGAAGAAGCAGCCCTATATTGGGAAATTTTTATGTCTTATGTTTTACAATTTTGTATGTGCTATAAGCTGCCCAGAGTAAGTGGAGAGGATTTGAGGATTTTCTCCCTCTTAACACTAGAACTTGTAGGCACACAATGAAGCTGAATGTTGGGAGATGCAGGACAGAAGAAAGAAAGGACTTCTTCACACAGTCAGTCTATGGAACTCCCTCCCACTGGAGGAGGTGATGGCTGCAGACTTGGAGGGCTTTAGAAGACGTTCGGACAAATTCATGGAGGAGGAGGAGGAGGAGGAGGAGAGGGCTATCAGTGGCTGCCAGCCAGGCTCTCCTCTGCCTGAATGGAGGCTGCAGTGCTTCTGAATCCCAGTTGCTGGAAGTGCAGGAAGAGAGAGGGCTGCTCTTGTCTTCGACTCCGGCTTGTGGGTTTCCTACTGAAGCATCTGGGTGACCACTGTGAGGACAGGAGGCTGGACTAGACGGACCCCTTTTGGCCTGATCCAGCAGCCTCTTCTTTTATAACTATCACTATAGTTTATATATATAGTTTATATAACTATAAAATCAGAACCAGTGAAGGCGGTGAAGGTCGTGTGTGAGTGTCTGGAGGCAGTTGGAGGATGGATGGCGGCTAACAGATTGAGGTTGAATCCTGACAAGACAGAAGTACTGTTTTGCGGGGACAGGAGGTGGGCAGGTGTGGAGGACTCCCTGGTCCTGAATGGGGTAACTGTGCCCCTGAAGGACCAGGTGCGCAGCCTGGGAGTCATTCTGGACTCACAGCTGTCCATGGAGGCACAGGTCAATTCTGTGTCCAGGGCAGCTGTCTACCAGCTCCACCTGGTACGCAGGCTGAGACCCCATCTGTCCGCGGACTGTCTCGCCAGAGTGGTGCATGCTCTAGTTATCTCCCGCTTGGACTACTGCAATGCACTCTATGTGGGGCTACCTTTGAAGGTGACCTGGAAACTACCACTAATCCAGAATGCGGCAGCTAGACTGGGGACTGGGAGTGGCTGCCGAGACCATGTAACACTGGTCTTGAAAGACCTACATTGGCTCCCAGTACATTTCCGAGCACAATTCAAAGTGTGGTGCTAACCTTTAAAGCCCTAAACGGCCACTGTCCAGTATATCTGAAAGAGTGTCTCCATCCCCATCGTTCTGCCCGGACACTGAGGTCCAGCTCCGAGGGCCTTCTGGCGGTTCCCTCACTGCAAGAAGCCAAGTTACAGGGAACCAGGCAGAGGGCCTTCTCAGTGGTGGCTCCCGCCCTGTGGAACGCCCTCCCACCAGATGTCAAAGAGAACAACAACTACCAGACTTTTAGAAGACATCTGAAGGCAGCCTTGTTTAGGGAAGCTTTTAATGTTTGATGTATTACAGTATTTTAATATTTTTTGGAAGCTGCCCAGAGTGGTTGGGGAAGCCCAGCCAGATGGGCGGGGTATAAATAATAAAACAACAACAACAACAACAACAACAACAACAACAATCACTAGCTGGCAGCAAAATTGCTTTAAAAAAGCAAAATGACAGAAGACAAGCAGGTTTCCCTCAGACCACTTGAATGAAAATCCACAGCAGAGTGGTCATCTGGCAATGCAGAATGAAGCCCTGTCCTGTTCCCTGCATAGTGAATCTGGGCAGGAAGGGCTGGTGCTTCCACTTAGCACCAGGACTTCTGGGATTCCCTGCCCCCATCCTTAGTGATGTTGCTTTGGCTTGTAAGTCAGGGAAGGAGGAGTTTAATGAGTCCAGGGAAAGAAGATTGAGTTCCTGGTAGGTCAGGGCAATATATCGTCATATATCACCAGCTAAACATTGTGATATAATGATATATCATGATGCCTGAAAATAAGAATGAAGGAGAAAATAAGGTGGGGAGGAAGAAGCAGGTCACGGTTGATTCCTGGATGTGGACTTCAAACCGGTTTGAACTGGTGGAGTAGCCAGCCAGCCCTCCGTAGCCAGCCCCATAGATGATTGGGGACTCCTTGCGCAGGTTCTGCCACTGTATGGCAAGGCCAGGTGAGCGTCGCTGCCCAGGGCAGAGTGCATCAGCCGGGGCACCGCATGGCACTGTGCATGCAAACAAGGAGCCCCGGGTGTTGCTGGCCTCCCCAGGCACTGACCTCCCCAGAGTCGAGGGCATTCATGGAACAGCCTCTCCCCTGGGCTGCTCTGGGCCACCGCCAGCTTTGGCTCACATCAATAGTGGCCTCTCGTGCAAGCAGTGGCTACGGGGAGCCACCCTCTGGAGCATTGGCTCCTGCCGGGTGAGGCACCTGAGGTAGCTCTGTTCTGCCTTAGTGCCGGGCACAGCCCTGGAGGCGAGGAAGAGAAGCTAGGGCTGCTCCTGCCACTGCTCACAGGACTCAGCCATGCCTCCACTGCCCAGCGCCCCGTTAGAGGAGGAAGGGAGGACGGAGGCAGCTTCCTACTGCTCCTACTGTGTCACCCCAAAGGTGGAGAGAGTTTGCCAGGCAGGAGGCCACAGAAAGGGCTCAGCTTCAGCCTGGAGGTCAGCCTCTTAAGGATTCTTTCGGCAGGGTGGTGAACTGCAGAGGGATAGGCTTGATGGGGGCTCACGAGGCTGCTGTTCACCCCCATCCCTTCTTGTAGAAAGAGCTGCTCACATGAAGCTCACATCATGATGCCACCCCCACCCCTCCTCCTGGATTACCTGCTGTGGATGGTAACCAGAGGCAGCACTGCCAGGAAAGCCCCCAGGCTGCATGAGTGGGCTGTGCATCACAGCAGGCCTTGTGCCCACCTGTGTGTGCTGCTTTGCCCACAGGGTGCAGGCCGGTGCCACTGCCGCGTTGTGGCACATGCTTGAGTGAGTGGCAAGCAGGCATCAGGTGGAAGAGGGAGTGAGATGAAATGCTGGAGGACAGAGCTGTGTGTTCCGTGCGGACCACCCTGCACCCCTTCAGAACCCTGGCGCCCTGAGGTGCAGAAGAGGACCCTATCCTCATTCAGCCGTTAGTTTGATCTGTTTCTGTATGTGGAATGGGGAGGGTGTGGGGGTCACCTTCGCCTTTGCCTCAGGCAGCAAAATGTCTAGAGCCAGTCCTGCTACAGTTGAGCATCCCTTTCTTACCTGGTCCTCTGATGCCCATAGCCTACTGCAACTCACTGCATTCGTACACTCTTCTTTTCTTTTTTCTAGCTGCATCCATCTGGGTATTTCCTGTACATGCTGATGCTAAAATTAAGTTCTTGCTGAGCTCTTTTCTGGGTGAATAATGGCTGTGATGAAGGATGACCGAATGGTGCAGGGTTCAGTGGAGTGGCTGAATGCCCATCAATCTGGACGGGATTCCAGTTTCTCAGTAATTTGCACCTCAGGGATCCCACCTGGGACAGGATGCTCAAGTGTGTGTTGAGCTGATGGGAAAGCTGGGGAACCAGCAAAGGGATATTTGCTTTGGCAGCTCCACTGAAGGCCAAAAGCCAAGATCTGTGATGATAAGTGGCTGTATTTAAACTCTACTCTTTCCCAGGCGGTGCTTGCAGTGGAGGGTTAGGGGGTGAAGGCTTTTTTTCAGAGGAGAGTAAAAACTTCCAAGCCAGTCTTCTCCTCTGGCCGTTTGCCCAATGACTTCTGCAGGCAAAAACGATAAAGGGAGTCCTTGCAGTAGCCGGACCAACCTCCAGGCGGGATGAGGGCTATGCAGGACAGTGGACTTGCCTCAGGAATGGGTGGAAAACAACTAAATTTGGAAATACAGAAAAGCTAGGTGGGCAAATGTTGGGAAGGGCCTGGAGCTCTCCTTCCTCCACTGCAGGGGTGGCAGCAAACAGTTCTTTTAAAAAATAAATTATTCTGTGAACTGCCCTGACACCTCCGGGTATAAAGGTAAAGGACCCTTGACAGTTAATTCTAGTCGCAGACGACTCTGGGGTTGTGGCGCTCATCTCACTCTATAGGCCAAGGGAGCCACCATTTGTCCGCAGACAGTTTTTCCAGGTCATGTGGCCAGCATGACTAAGCTGCTTCTGGCGAAACCAGAGCAGCTCACAGAAGCACTGTTTACCTTCCCACCAGAGCGGTACCTATTTATCTACTTGCACATTGACGTGCTTTCGAACTGCTAGGTTGGCAGGAGCAGGGACCGAGCAACAGGAGCTCACCCCATCGCAGGGATTCGAACCGCCCACCTTCGGATCGGCAGGCCCTAGGCTCTGTGGTTTAGACCACAGCACCACCTGCGTCTCTCCGGGTATAGGGCGGTCTATAAATCCAGTAAAAATAAAAATGTAAGTTCCTCCCCTGAAATCTGGCAGAAATCCCACCAATAGGAGCATAGGAAGCTGCCTGATATTGAGTCAGACGATGGGCCTACCCACCTCAGCATTGCCTGTGCCAGGGAAAGCCAATGTTTTTGGACTACAACTTCCATCATCCCTGACCTGCCGGCTGGGGCTGATGGGAGCTGGAGTTCACCAACCTCTTGAGGACACCATGTGGCTGTCCCTGTTCTACGCTGACTGGCAGCGGCTTTCAGGTAGGGGCAGCGGTGGAGCATGTTCCCATGGCCCCCAGGGCAGGAGGGTGCAGAGGGTGCTGGAGCCCGCTGTGGCTGGCCAGGCCTTGCCATTCACCCTCTGCAAAGGCCAAGAGGGCTGGGCTAACCCTTTTTAACTTGACAGCGTCTGGCTTATGAAGGTAGATAAGCTCCCCATGGCCAGTTGTTAGTTATTGGAAGAGCCCAGCTCCTTGGCTCTGTGTAAGGCAACTTCCTGCTTTGGCTCCCTACCCTGACGGGCCTTTTGCTATCTTAACCCTGCCCTGGTCATCTGCCTTCCCCCTCAGGGACCAAGCCAGGACCAGGTCAAGGCAAGATAAATGTGTACAGCTGGGAGCGCAGATTGTACCATGAACTGAACAAGATGTTCGACCGCTTAAGCTTTTTCCGTTGCTTTAGTTGCATGTGGCCCTGGAGGATCCTATCTGTGGCTGATGTTCTCCAGGCATATGATGGAAGGGCCTTTGGCCCATAAAAGCTTATGCAACCATAAATGTTGTTTGTGCTTAAGCTGCTGCAACTCTTGGGTCCCGTTTTGCCTGGGCTTTGTTGGCAAGTCAGCAGCAAAGCTGTGTGGATGACAGCCAGGCATGCCGTGGTGCTGCTCTCTTGGGAAGATGCAGTTTCCACCTTCCCGCTCTGTACCTCAAGAGTGAAGGTGCTCGTGACAGCTTGCCACTGCAGGCACAGCCCCAGACTTGTGCGTGTTGAGGGGGGGGGGGGAGGAAGAGAAGCTAATTTGCTGTGACTTAAATGGAAAATATTCTCAGCTGGGCACAGAGCTTTCTCTGAGTTATTGATTGCAGCTTCAGCCCACAGTGAATGTTCCTTTGCGGGTGACGGTGTGATGGAATTCAGTTTAATAGGGCAAACAGGACGTCAATGTGTTGTGCATTAAACATGCCCTTTCTCTCTCCCGCCTGGCTCTGTTTGTTGCTCAAGCACATATGGCCCTTCAGCAGGACTAGTCAGTCTGCAGATTGCACCACGCTTGAAACATGGTGCATCATCCCTGCGCCCTCTTCTTATTGTGCTACCTTCTTGGTTGTACATGCTGCTTTGAGAAGAGTTCACAGTGTAAATTTCAAAGCAAGGAAGATGACAGAAGAAAGGAACACCAGAGATGGGTGGGAAGAGACAGAGGTAGGAGTAACAGGCAACTGGGTTGGAGTTTAGCAAAGTCACTTAAATAATACAGGCAGAGTCCAGAGAGAAAAGCCCCGATAAACACTTTACTGAGCAAACTGAGCAAAAACAGTGTATAATTTGAGAAGAAAGGAGCAGACCTTGTTTATAGCAGGCAGACATATAACCAGACATACAGAAGAAAAGCTTTTGCAGAACTGTACAATCAGCACTTCAGCAAAGATTAAGCCAATCTGCCTGGTTACTAAGCAACATCTCCATCATTCCCCTTCTTAGCTAGTCGACTTTAACACCAACAGAATTAACCCCTGAGTTATACACTGAATGATTAAAGCCTTATTTCGCCAGGGAATCGTTTTGCCCGCGTCCCCAGGACCAAAGAAAGAGTAAAATAACACCAGGAAAGTTTCTTCTTTGGAGAAAAGGGTTTTATCTGTGCATAGAGACAGCCAGCAGAATCATTTCTGAAATCTGGCTGCAAAGTAATACACATCAGCAAACTTTCTTATACCTGAAAGCATTCACCCATCTCTCAGACCTCCCCCAAAACTTCCCCAATCAGCTTGCAAGTTTTCACTTATTCCCTTTTAGGGCATATCTATATTGCTGGCTAAGCAGTCCCTCGTCTTACCCCTGTACGTGTGCCTTTTCTGCTTGCTTAGCAGTCCCTCCCCTCTCCTTCGTACACGTGTCCTTTTTGCTAGCTAAGCAGCCCCTTGTACGTGTCTATTCTTATCTTGCATTACTGAAGCAGAAAGCGCAAGGCAGGAAATGGCACCTCAGCCTGTCTGGTCGCTGGCTTGACCACAAATGCAGAAGTAAGTTTAATGCAGAAACTTACTATGTGTACTTAATATGAAGATTAACCCTTCACTCCCTACTCTTCTTATGAACAACCTAATACTTAGGTTCATTCTGGGGTGGGTCTATAATCTCTCATTAAAGCAATCACGCGGGGTCCCATCATCCTAGACATCATTCTCTGTAACATGCTTTGCATGCACTGCACCAAGCAGGGGATACAGAAGCAGAAAAGCAATAGAAGCATTATTGGGCCTGGCAGTGGGAGACACCAATTGCTCTTTTACTAATAGGTTTCTTTTCCTGCGTCACACAGACCCACCCATTCACCCTATGGATACGGAGGGGTGATGGATGGATCCACTGAGGCCAGAGGTGAGAATCTGGGAGGGTGGAAAGATTGTGGATGGTGGAACGGTTAAGTGGCAGTGGGAGGAGCGGCAGTCCACTCGAGGCATCTGTTGGGGCCAGGGTGCATACTAGACATTTAGACTTATTGACAGAATGGGCTACGCTCATGCCAGCAAAAGAAAATGCACATCCATATGACAAGGGCGGTTGAGATAACTCCCACCCACCAACCCCAAGAATGCCAGGGCTCCTCCCACCAATATTCAGGGGTCATTTCTGATATTCCTTTACTGCTGAGGGGCCCGCTGATATTCGTATTCAATTATTTGCCGGGCCTCAGGGGTGCCTCTCCACCTTACTTCAGAAGCTCCTACCACGTGGAGCAGCCTGACACACGGGGTGACTATATCAAGGGGCTCTGGTCCCAATATCAAAAGTCCTGGTGGTGCCTCTAAATTGGCTGGAGAGCAAGTGTCTACGTTGGGGGCGCTGCCCGCGGGCACCCCTCCCATCCAATTCTTCACCGTGCGTAGAGATATCAGCCTCCGGAGTGATATCAGCAAGGCGGTCGTTACTGGAGGGGATCTTCAGGATGCTGAGACACAGTCCAATCTGAAGCAGCTCTCTTCACTTGAATGTGGTGGACCCAAGGGGTGATGCTAGCGATCTTCACAGCTGTGGGTGTGGAGAGCAGATGGGCCCTTCCAGCACGGTTGCAGTGGTGCCTGGGACCAGTCTTATCCACACCTCGTCACCTGGCTCAAACTGGTCACGCAAGGAGTTCGGGCCTGGGTCCACCTGTTGAGAGAGAAAATCTCGAGAGAGATACTGTACATAATTGTTCAATTCCACATCTTGAACAGGGATAGGTGAAAGCATGCGCACATAAGGAACCGGTCTCCCAAACATCACTTCAAAAGGGTGACAAGTGAATACGTTTCAATGGGAGGCTGCAGACTCTAAGCAAAGCCAAGGGCAACATGGACACCCAATTAGACCCTGTTTCTTGGGTCAATTTGGACCACTGGTTTTTCAAAATCCTGTCCATCCTTTCCACTTTTCCAGAACTTTGGGGCCTATATGCGGTACCCACCATCTTCCTTCTTCACTGGCAACAGTGGGGTGTTTCACTGTGATTGGCATTGTTTCAAGATTCCATGTTGAAGCAATCGCTTCAAATGCACCCACACTCCTTCAGCTGCCTGTCGTGGGATGGGGTATTGGTTTTTTATCCTCCGCCCATAGTCCAGGGTCAACATCATGAAGCAGGCTAACAGGGAGGATTCCCTCCTCTTCTTTTGCCATCATCAAGCACCAATGGTCTCTCAGGGGCATTTCTAAAGAAAACTCTCCTGCTGGTCCAGTGGTCATCATTACTTCCCCCATTGGTTGGAAGGAAATCTGGGCTTGTAATTTTGTTAACAAGTCTCGGCCCAATAAAGGAATGGGACACTCTGGTATATACAAAAATTTGTGCTGGACTACTTGGCCACCTAGGCAGCAGGTGACAGACTGCAAAAACGGGGCCTTTTGTGATTTACCTGTGGCTCCAATTATATTAGGGGACGCGGGTGGCGCTGTGGGTTAAAGCCTCAGCGCCTAGGGCTTGCCGATCAAAAGGTCGGCGGTTCGAATCCCCGCGGCGGGGTGCGCTCCCGCTGCTCGGTCCCAGCGCCTGCCAACCTAGCAGAGGACAGGATCACACTTCAAAACGACCTTGACAGATTAGAGAACTGGGCAAAAACAAACAAGATGAATTTTAACAGGGAGAAATGTAAAGTATTGCACTTGGGCAAAAAAAATGAGAGGCACAAATACAAGATGGGTGACACCTGGCTTGAGAGCAGTACATGTGAAAAGGATCTAGGAGTCTTGGTTGACCACAAACTTGACATGAGCCAACAGTGTGACGCGGCAGCTAAAAAAGCCAATGCAATTCTGGGCTGCATCAATAGGAGTATAGCATCTAGATCAAGGGAAGTAATAGTGCCACTGTATTCTGCTCTGGTCAGACCACACCTGGAGTACTGTGTCCAGTTCTGGGCACCACAGTTCAAGAAGGACACTGACAAACTGGAACGTGTCCAGAGGAGGGCAACCAAAATGGTCAAAGGCCTGGAAACGATGCCTTATGAGGAACGGCTAAGGGAGCTAGGCATGTTTAGCCTGGAGAAGAGGAGGTTAAGGGGTGATATGATAGCCATGTTCAAATATATAAAAGGATGTCACATAGAGGAGGGAGAAAGGTTGTTTTCTGCTGCTCCAGAGAAGCGGACACGGAGCAATGGATCCAAACTACAAGAAAGAAGATTTCACCTAAACATTAGGAAGAACTTCCTGACAGTAAGAGCTGTTCGACAGTGGAATTTGCTGCCAAGGAGTGTGGTGGAGTCTCCTACTTTGGAGGTCTTTAAGCAGAGGCTTGACAACCATATGTCAGGAGTGCTCTGATGGTGTTTCCTGCTTGGCAGGGGGTTGGACTCGATGGCCCTTGTGGTCTCTTCCAACTCTATGATTCTATGATTCTATGATTCTATGAAAGCACCCCCGGGTGCAAGTAGATAAATAGGTACCGCTTACCAGCGGGAAGGTAAACGGCGTTCCGTGTGCTGCGCTGGCTCGCCAGATGCAGCTTTGTCACGCTGGCCACGTGACCCGGAAGTGTCTCCGGACAGCGCTGGCCCCCGGCCTCTTGAGTGAGATGGGCGCACAAACCCCAGAGTCTGTCAAGACTGGCCCGTTCGGGCAGGGGTACCTTTACCTTTACCTTTACCAATTATATTATGGGACGCGGGTGGCGCTGTGGGTAAAAGCCTCAGCGCCTAGGGCTTGCCGATCGAAAGGTCGGCAGTTCGAATCCCCGCGGCGGGGTGCGCTCCCGCTGCTCGGTCCCAGCGCCTGCCAACCTAGCAGTTCGAAAGCACCCCCGGGTGCAAGTAGATAAATAGGTACCGCTTACCAGCGGGAAGGTAAACGGCGTTCTGTGTGCTGCGCTGGCTCGCCAGATGCAGCTTTGTCACGCTGGCCACGTGACCCGGAAGTGTCTCCGGACAGCGCTGGCCCCCGGCCTATAGATGTGAGATGGGCACACAAACCCCAGAGTCTGTCAAGACTGGCCCGCTCGGGCAGGGGTACCTTTACCTTTACCAATTATATTAACCACTTGGTTTGTGGGTTTTGTTACAGGCACAGGTAAGACTGAGTGGGCGGCTCACGTGTCCACCTTCTTCTACTGGTAATAAGGTAGCTGGGTTAAGGGCTGTGGTAACCTGAAACTTCAGGTGTGAATGTAATAACAGCATCTGGCACTTCCTCATTTTCGCTTGTGATAGGAAATAGGTGCCTTTCGTGCCAAGTAAGGCTGGGACTGCGTGTGGAGTCACACAGGTGGTGTCCTGTCCAAACGTGAATTTATCTGCCTTTGTGAGTAGGGTGGCCACTGCCACAATCGCTCTCATACAGGGGGGGGCAACCTCTGTTCTGTTGGGGTTAGCTTCTCTGACAAGTATGCGACGGGTTGCTGCCAATTTTCCAGTTTCTGGCATAAGACTCCCTTGGCTACCCCCTGGTCTTCATCTATGAACAGCGTAAAAGGCTTCTCGGGGTTTGGATGCCAAGCGCTGGGGCTTGTTGTAATGCCACTTTGAGATCCTGAAAAGCCTGCTGCTGTTCCCTGCCCCATATAAAAGGATCCTTCTCTATTCCCCTAGTTGACTCATGCAGGGGCCAAGCAATGCTTCTGTAGTTAGTAGTGAGTCCAGGAGATATTGTACATCATCATAAGTGGGATTATAGGTTTTAAAAATCCCTTCAAACAATTTTATGATCTTTGCTGGATTCTCCTCAAAAGAGGGATTTTGATTTCTCCAATTACAAACATCTGCACTTGAAAAGGGTATATGCTGGACTATGTAGGTCCGCTTGTCCAGCTGGGACAGGGGCTGGTGGATCATAAACCCTCCGAAGGGGCATTACTCCGGATGCCTGATCCTTCCTGGTTTTCTCATACTGTCTGTGAGACATAACTCTCTTCGCCGCCTGTCCCCACTTACGTTGCCATCTCTTCCTCTTTTCAGGGGTGCAGCATTCTGCTGCCTCAACTAACAAGGGGCTCACATCCAACTTCTTCCTCAAATGGCTTTACAAACTCCTTTAGTCTCTCTTTCTGTTTTTCTGTCCACATTTTCTTTCCTTTATTCATATCATCTAGTGTCTTCCTAAACTCTTCGTCATCTTCCTCTTCTTCCGTCTCACTATCCTCCTTCACAGGTCCTCCTCCCCCTACACCAGCGCCTCCCTGTGCTTCTTGATTTTGGCCGGGGGGGGGGTTGTTGGAGGGGCTGTCGGTGGAGTGTAAGGTGGTGGTTTAATCACTCCCCCCTCCTCATCTTCTGGGTCTTCTAACACCAGAGGCTTCACTGTACAAATCCTGTTCTGTGTGTTGCTGTCACGGCAAGACTTTAGCCATGGTAGATTCTTTTCTACATTGGTCTTCCATGTAGAGATATAGGGGATCTGGTCTGGGTGGACATTTAATATATTTTGCCACAGGGGGTTGATTAATTGCAAATCAAAGCCACGCAGTTCCCTGGGTCGGCAAGTCCACCCCACATAAAGTTCTGAGTCTCTGTTTTTTTCAATTTGAATCATCACTCTTCGTAGCCGTTTTCCAGTTATTTAAAAAACATTCCAGAGGAATACATTGGCTTGCTCCAGACCCTATTTTTCAGATACTCCGCTCCTAACCGGGTTTCAAAATTCTCTCACACTCCACATGCTACAGATTGTCAGAAAATGCATAACCCTACAATCGCTCGGCCAAGGGGACACTAAGCCTTGGCCCTCATTCAACAATTCATCCACCGGAGTATCTGACACACAACATGCCAACAAAACACTCAATTCCCTCTGCCCCATTCCCTTTCCCCAACCTTACCAATTCCTTTCCTGGCAGCACTTTACTGCATGGCCAGTTCCTTTCCTGGTGGCACTGTACTGCCGGGCACTCTACTGCCACTACCAGGTGAGGCTGATCAGGCCTCTGGCCCTTTCCCTCGGGCCCCTAGCCCTTTCCTTCGGGCTTACCTTTTTCTCTCCGCTGCGGATTCCCTCTTTCGGCCTCTTTTCTCCCTCGACCAGGTGTCTGCACTCCAGGACGGTGTGGCAATCTCCCCCTACAAGCTGGCAGGGTGTGCACCGGAAATGCGAACGCCGATCTGAGCTGTTCACCTGTGGTCGAGCCTGGCTCTCCTCGGTCCTCTGGGGTGGGGCCAATATCCTGGGCGAGCCCCCAAAAATATAAAGCCTTATTTTGCCAGGGAATCGTTTTGCCCGCGTCCCCAGGACCAAAGAAAGAGTAAAATAACACCAGGGAAGTTTCTTCTTTGGAGAAAAGGGTTTTATCTGTGCATAGAGACAGCCAGCAGAATCATTTCTGAAATCTGGCTGCAAAGTAATACACATCAGCAAACTTTCTTATACCTGAAAGCATTCACCCATCTCTCAGACCTCCCCCAAAACTTCCCCAATCAGCTTGCAAGTTTTCACTTATTCCCTTTTAGGGCATATCTATATTGCTGGCTAAGCAGTCCCTCGTCTTACCCCTGTACGTGTGCCTTTTCTGCTTGCTTAGCAGTCCCTCCCCTCTCCTTCGTACACGTGTCCTTTTTGCTAGCTAAGCAGCGCCTTGCACGTGTCTATTCTTATCTTGCATTACTGAAGCAGAAAGCGCAAGGCAGGAAATGGCACCTCAGCCTGTCTGGTCGCTGGCTTGACCACAAATGCAGAAGTAAGTTTAATGCAGAAACTTACTATGTGTAGTTAATATGAAGATTAATCCTTCATGATCTCTCCAACATGAGACACATCCAGTTCCACATACTTAGGTTTAGTTTCTGAAAGGAGTGAGGGACAAAGGAGTTAATCTGAGGGCTTCACAGAAATGGTGGATTTTGACCGGTATTTAAAGTGGTGGTGTTGGTGGGGGAGGTGTGGCCCTGTGTAGGTCAGGAGTGGGGCACAAGGCTTATCAGCCAGAGGGCCACATGACCTCAATGACAACCTTCCAAGAACCACTTGCATTGCACGGGTGTGTGTGTGTGTGCCAGAGGCAAAAATGAGTGGAGCAGGCAGTGTGACTCTTCTTAACTTTATGTGTACCTTCCGGACCTGCAAAAGCCAGAGTGGGGTGACTATATCTGCAACTGCTCTGCTTTGTGCTTCTGGATTGCTGACAGCTGCAGGTGGAGAGAGGAGAGAGTGATCCTGTGTGCATGTCCTGCTCATGGGTTTCCCACAGGCATTTGGTTGGCCACTATCTGTTTCTTTAAAATTCCACTGAATTGCAGCCACAGTTGGAAATGAGAGATCTGCAGTGAGATGGAGAGGAACATTTGACCTTTTGGCCCCACCACACAAATGTGCACAAACAACCCACACAGCGCTTGGCTCTAGGGAGAGGGGCAGTCCTGCCTGTCTGGCTGCAAAAGTTCACTTGGGTTCCAGAGTTTTGGAAGTGGCATTGCTCTTCTGTTTCAAGTTGCAAGCAAAACTGCAAGGATTGGGTGCTACTAAAGCTCCTATATCTAGGATCGCTCACAGTGCAATCCTATGCAGGCCTGCTCAAAAGTCAGGGTGATCAAGGTAAACCTTGGTTTTTTGATTGCTGCCTCAATGCAATTGACAGAAGATCACAAGCTAAGAGACCGTGAGTGTAGACTTGAACAAGCTTGTTTGTGCTAAATTCAGATGCCATCGGGTGAAATGTATGTACACACATACAGTATGTACACACATATAGGGATATGCAATATCCCTCCATCTTTGGCCACAGGACACTTGGCTATTGTTGTTTTCTGTAAGAGGCTAGCACTCATTTATTTCTCAATTATTTCTTTTTATTATAAAGCTTTGCAATAGAAAACTATCTGCAACAGGAAGTTGCAACAGGAAAATAACATTTTATCTTTCCTCCCACTTTTGTTACGAAGAGAGCAGATGACCCCTTTCCACTCCCTGATTGCTGACACCAAGACCTGCAAATCATAATGCCAACCTATCTATTAACCCCTATTAATAATTTATCTCTTGACCTTTCCCACGATTATTTTTTTCAAGTTGATGCGTGCTGCATCAGTGTTCATGTCTTATTAATTTTGTGGTATAAGAAATGAAGTCATTCCATGCAGTGAAATGGGATCCTGCTTTCACCTGCCCTATGATCACATGTGCCTGATGGGTAAGAGTTTTAAAAATTCCTTTTCCCATTTCTTTTGACTTCCAGCTTTAAAGATGAAAATAAAAGAGGTAAAAAAAGAAAATGGAGACAAGAAGATCATCCCCAAGAAGAAGAAGCCCTTGAAATTGGGCACCATCAAGAAGAAAGATCTCAAGAAGCTGGTGCTCTATTTGAAGAACGGGGCAGACTGTCCTTGCCACCAACTGGACAACCTCAGTCACCAGTTTCTCATCATGGGGCGCAAAGTGAAGACCCAGTACCTTCTGACGGCCATCCACAAGTGGGATAAGAAAAACAAAGAGTTCAAAAAGTTCATGAAGAAAATGAAAAGTCCTGAGTGCCCCACATTTCACTCCGTCTTCAAATGATCAGATGGTGCCAGGAATGGAACATTTCTTCTCTTCTCTTTGTTTTGTTGCTGGCCCTGAACTTGCACAGACTTTCTTTTGGACTTGGTGGCTCATACATTTTGGCTCCTTCTGCCCTGGTGGACACTTAACTTTGATCCCTTGTCGTTTCTTTCTGTTTAGAGCAGGGATGGGCAAGCTCAGGCCCAGGTCCAGATGCAGCCCTCCAAGCCTCTCTGCCTGTCATTGGGGACACATCTCCTCAGCCACGCCCCCCTGCCCAGGCCATCCTGGAAACGAGGAGACTGAGGGGATATGAGAGCCGTCTTCAAATATCTCAAGGGCTGTCACATGGAAGAGGGAGCTCTGGAGGGTAGGGCTCAAACCAGTGGATTCGAATTACAAGAAAGGAGATTCTGACTAAACAGGAATAACTTTCTGACAGTAAGAGCTGTTCAACAGGGGAACAGACTCCCATGAGAGGTGGTGGATGGGGGCAGATTTGGGTAATCTTTGAGCCAGGCTAAAATTTGGCACCCCAAATGAATCTTCTCAGTGATGGATCTTCTCAATGTTGTGCCCCCTTAGCTCAGTGCCCTGTGCAGGGCACTGCCCTAAATCTGGTGTTGCGTGGACTCTCCTTCTTTGGAAATTTTTAAGCAGAGGTTGGATGGCCATCTGTCACGCGTGATCTAGTTGAGCTTTCTGCAATGCAGGGGGTTGGAGTTGATGACCCTCTCGATTCCTTCCAACTTTATATATAATTCTATGATTCTATGAGCCCCTGACTGAGGTGATTTTGAAAGGAAGCACTTTTCAGCAGAGCTGTGCTGGCTGCTCTCCAGTTTTCAGGGAGAAATCTTCAATGTCACTAAAAAAGTAAGATTTCTGAATAACCTCCTTTTTCTGATCCTGTCATTTCTCCTGGCTATTTCTTCAGTGACCATCCCTGTGGATGATCCCACCCAGTAAGGAATCCTGTGGTGAATGGGATAGTGTCATAGCAAGAGGTGGCCACTTAGATTTTGCTGTGTGATGATGCCACTGTAGGTAACTGAGTGCAGTATAACGGAATATATAACTGAATAGAAATACATCTCTTTCTTTCTTTCTTTCTTTCTTTCTTTCTTTCTTTCTTTCCTTCCTTCCTTCCTTCCTTCCTTCCTTCCTTCCTTCCTTCCTTCCTTCCTTTTGGCAAGGCAAAAACCTCGACAAAAACTGTGAGGTATTTCAACTCAGCTTTAGTCTGAGTGTCTGCAGGTGCAACAGGAAGTAATGAGGACCCTAAGACCACCCACATAAGTCATGCTTACTTGATGTGTTTTAAATCATTTCATTGGATCATAGAGTTGGAAGTGAACTTAGAAGACTACCTGGTTCAGTCCCTCCCTGAAAGGCCGTCCAGCCTCTGCTTAAGAAACCCCTCACAAAGGGGTGTCCACCCCCTTCCAAGTCTGTTCCACAGCTTGTAACATCAGGAAGTCCTTCCTAACGAGGGGTCTGATTGTGTTTTGTTTTGGAAAGTGTGGATTTGATAGATTCATCTTTAAATGGGAACTGAATTGAATTTCTCCCCTAATCATAGTTCAGTGTCCCCTGCCGGAGGACCCTCATTAATTCACATTAGATTGGTAGAAATCTCTCCCCTTTGGCTCATCAATTCAGTTTTGAAAGAAGGAAGCTCAGAAGAGCTTCTTTCTTCTGACAAAATTTCCACATAGGTGGTTGTTGAAAGATGGAGTTCAATGCCCCATCTGGCTCCTCTTCTGCTTCCACAGCTCGGCTAGTATTTCAGCCCACATATCATCACATGAACCAGCAGAAGGTTGTGTGGAACCCTCACACTCTCCTGTGGAATAAATGGAAGCACTTGGGTTCCGGTTCCTCCTCAAGGCAGACGAAGGGAGGGGAGAACCAAGGTCAAAACAGTTCGACAACCCCTGGGTTCCACTCCATTTGTCCTGTCTGTTGCCAAGGCACAGGATGAAGCAGATAAAGAGTTAATTGTTAAATTGGCAGAATGGGGGTAGAGTAAGTTTAATAATGCCATAGTTCGGAAATGACTGGTGTCTATATTTTTTGGGGGGGCATTCTTTAAATCAGCCTTCCCCCAACCATTTGTTTTACACTACAGCTCCCCTAATTTCTGACCATTGGATTTGCCACCTAGGTTGGGGAGGCTGCTGTACACAATGGTCTGAGGGCTCAGAGAAAGAAGTGCATTTTGCTGCAGAAACAGATCCTTCTGGAATGTTCATAGAATTGTAGGGTTGGAAGGGACGAACCCCCTCCAGTGCGGGAATCTTTTCCAACATTGCCCAATGTGGGCTTGAACCCCGAAACCTGAGGTTAAGTCTCATGCTCTATCCAGGGGCGAAGGAAGGCTCTCCGGCCCCCAGTGTGGGGGGTCGAGGGGCGGGGCAAACCGCCCGGCAGTGCATGCGCGGCACTGATACACTCAAGCGCCGTACGGATGGCGGTGGGATCTTCTGCTCACAGCGGCGGGACGAGCACCCCGCGGGGTACCTTCTTGTCCCCCCCCCCTCAGAGATGGCACCCAGTGTGGACTGTCCCCTGCCCCCTTCCTCCGCCACTGGCGCTATCCACTGAGCTGTCCCAGGTGACATCCAGCATTAACAGCCTCACAGTTATGGAGCACACCGTGCACTCAGGAACAGCATATTACATACCAATATAATTTTTACATTTACAAATTGCTTAGGGAAAGCAAAAGAGATGTGTAGCATTAAAGTATGAAATATGTATTGCAACTTGAAAACATTTTTATCGTCCTTATGAATGAAGCTTTTTACTGCATACTGACTTCAGTTTTGACAGCATCACCAGAGGCTAGATGAACATTGCTCTGGGGACTGACAGAGGCCCATCCTTGTTCTAGTTATTTACTGAAAAGTGTAATCTAATGAACTGTTGCTAATTAATGTGTCAGGTTATTTTAACTGTGCTTGGACCTTGCTGGGTTCCTTTTTATTTCCCAGGAAGGACAAGTTACATGATTGTTTATAACCCCTTTCCTTGGATTTTGTTTTTGGTAGCTTTTTCTAGTTTTAAAGTATGCTATTTTCTTGTTTCCTGAACCCCCCCTCTTAAATTCAGTTATTTTGTTGTTAAATGTGAGATATGTTGAGGTTTAAGAATGGAGTTTGTGCTTTTTTCTTCATTATTCTATTAATATTGATTTTCATAAAAATAACAGAACCGAAGAAGCAGAAAAATACATCCAATGCCATATGGCAATCTTTTTAGGCTACTTGTAAATCTTTGTATTACTCTGGAAAACAGAGATGTGGGGCATCCCTGGCCATTGTCAGGCTGGCTGGAGCTGGTGGGAGTTGGAGTCCAGTAACATTGGGGGAGCTGCAGGTCCCCCACTCCAGCAAAGGCTCTATGGAGAGAAGCAGTCTCAACATTTGCCCAACCCCAGCAGCCCCACGATTCTCTGTGCAAGGTCTCTGACACAAAACACAGACATTTAAAATGGGATCAGGTATCACTTCCTCATGGATGCTGGGAAGGGACAGAAGACACATCCATTGTTCAAAGCTGAGAAAGCAGGTGGCCTGGTTGGGGCCTCTGCACTCAGCACAGCCAAATTCTGCCCAACCATGGCTCCCAGGTACCTTGACTCACCACCCGCCCCAAACCAGAGCTGCCACAATATCCCAGACTTCCCCCACCTGGTGCCCCCAGCTAGCATAGCCAGTAGTCAGGGATGATAGGAGTTGTAGTCAAACAGCATGTGGGGGGACGGGACACCAGGTTGGAAACAGGCATAATATCCATTGTGAGAGCCAGTGTGGTGTAGTGGTTAGGAGCAGTGGACTCCTAATCTGGTGAACCGGGTTCGCGTCTCCGCTCCTCCCCATGCAGCTGCTGGGTGACCTTGGGCTAGTCACACTTCTCTGAAGTCTCTCAGCCCCACTCACCTCACAGAGTGTTTGTTGTGGGGGAGGAAGGGAAAAGGAGATTGTTAGCCGCTTTGAGACTCCTTCGGGTAGTGATAAAGTGGGATATCAAATCCAAACTCTTCTTCTTCTTCATTGTTATATGAGGCAATATGAGACATTTACAAATTGGCTAAATATATGCAAATATTTCCAGTTTGCATATTGGATTCACATCTAAAAGTTATGCATTTTTATTGTGGCTTTATAAAGAAAAACGGAAATTGTGTATAAGATCCCCCCAACATAAAACTGGCAAGCCAAAAATGAGGGGAGCTTTTTGCCAGTGGCAATTCTGGGAAATGCGGGGTGGGGTGGGGTGGGGTGGGGTGGAGAGAGCAAGAATATGAAGAGCAGGGATACTATAAATGCATTTCCTCTCGGGGAGTAGAGAGGTAAGACGTGCTCGAGGCAAATTTGCCTGGTCTCTTCCTATTTCCCTCCCAATCACAGAATCAAGCTTTTCCAGTTCCATTTTGTGGGACTACTGGGCAGAAGAATCGGATTTGTTCCATGTAGTCAGGGCCCAACTCATATGCTTATTTTTGCTGTGGTCTTGCCCATTTCCAATGGGGCTTGAGCAGGAGAATTGTTCACATAGATTGTGCTCAATACTGATAAGGGTGTTGAATAAAACGTTTGGATTTTCTGCCAATGGCTGCAGTCCTATGCACACCTTTTGGGTGTAAGCCCTGCTGAACTCAGTGGGACTTACTTTGGAGTAAGCATGCATGGGATCAGGCTGTCCTGCGCTGAGTTCTTGGGGTGACCTTCGTTTGTCGGAATACTGAAGGCAACCTATTGGTTTCCGCACACACAACATTTTTCTGTGCTATCTTTTCAAGTGGCAAGTTTCATTTTCTGCCCCACCTCCCCAGCGAAGGGGAATGATGGATCTTGTCCAAGGCAGAAGTGCAGAGCGATGTATGTGGCAATGAGCTAGCTTTGGCTCTGAAGGGAAGCGCCTGTTTGAGTGGGGAAAACAAACCTGCATTTGGTTAACACGCTGCCTCCCTCAGTCCTGCGATGTAGTGGCTCTGGGTCTCTTAAGGAGTGTCAGTAGAGGTCATTGGATCAGCAAAGTAATCAATAAATGTGCAGGGATGTTCTGGAAGCTCCAGCACATTCTCTTGGGAACCATCACTAGGCCTCCCCCCCGCCGCCCATATCAGCACTATCAGCAACACATTGGGGCCAGTGATTATCTGTGTGCAGGTCATTGCACAAGGGAAGGACTTCTCCCTGAAATCCTGGTCTGCCACTGTCAGTCAGTGTTGATGATATGGAGAAATATGGGCCCATGATCTGGCAAGGCAGATGGCAGCTCCCCCTTTTCCTAGGTCAGTGGCAGAAGGTCCTAAGTCTAATCCCCAGCATCTCCAGCTAAGAGGATATCATCTAGCAGGACTGGGAATGCCCCTTGCCTGCTTCCTTGGAGGTCTGCTGTTCAGTGGAACCAATGGAGTCGAGAGAGGATGAGGCCACCTCGGGTGTTTGCAAAACATGCAGCCTGACCCTGCGCAGAAGAGAGTTGATTGGGTCTCACTGCCAAGGAAGCAGGCACAGGCTTGCAACTTTAGGGCCCAGGCCAATTTCCGAGGATCTGGCTTTCAAGGAAGAAGAGACTCCAGCACATCAGTGGCCGGAGCTGGTGCCCAGAATTGGACACACTGTTTGATGGAACCACTTCACTTCTATGTGCAGGCTCATACTTCTTCTGTTTCCCTCTCAAGTGCTTTCCCTGTGTCTATTCACGTTCATTTAACTAAAGTTTTTATGAGTGTTTTTATGAAGAAATGTTGTTTTCTAACCCTAGTTTGTTGTGTTTCAAGCGACCTGAGTGATCACCTGTAAATAAATCCATATTTAGGTTTTGTATCTGTATGTATGTTTTCGCCCTTCCTTTAACTTAAGGGCCTTTTCTAGGGCTTGAGACAGATAATAGTTCCCCCTCCCGCCCCAATCGGAAAACAGTTTTCAAGAGGGATGACTGCTCTTAGCACATTTCTATCTCTGGTTAAAAGTTTTTGTGCGGGTTTTCTTTGCATGGTTTGATAATGGTGCAAAACCTGTTTGATCAGGAGTGACAGCAGGACAAAACAAAAAAATTGTATGTGTCCATACTTCTGACTGTTAAAAATGCTGCATTATCTTATTTATGCCTCTGTGGGTCACCATGGAAAGGAGAATGAAAACCTTTGGAGGAAAGTGTCCCATCTCTCTCTGGTCCAGAGGCGCCAACTTCCGAAGGAGAATTGTGGGGGTGTTGCATGTGCAATATCACGACGCGGAAAGAGCTGTAGGTGGAGCTGGATGTGGTGGCCATGGAATTTCAGTGGCTGTGGCTCCTCCTGCTGCTGCTCTTGCCGCCACCACTGATCGGGGACTGCTTCCCCGCTCTTTCCCTTCCATGTCAGGAAGAGCAGAAGGAGCCAGCCACTGAGCCACACTGCGCTTGGCTCTGCGCTCAGCCTCCTTGGCTGCCTTTGAACATGGGTGTGTGTGTGCCGCCCCCCAAATCTCTTCTAGCACACCCACCCAGCTGCTGATTGAAAGGTTCATTATATCCCAATATGTCCAGGTCACCATCCGCCATCACAGATCTTGTGACACCTGTGTGTAAAATGCTGTGTCACTGAATTTAACGCAGCCCCCTCAACAGGACTAGGAACAGATGCCTTGGCTTCCCACCTGAAGGTGGCCTTGACTGGAACGAAATATTAACGCCAGACTAAACATTTGCATGGCTCTCCCTCCCAAAATTAACACGACACAGCAGTGCAAAGTTTCACGAATTTGTGGCATTTCTCAAATTATGAGAGGGGCGTCGTGACTTGGCAGGATTCTGCCCTGCTCCACCTCCCCTGGCCTCAAGCCTTGGAAAGTTTATGTTAGCCCTCACCCACCCCCAATCCCACCACCATTTCCTTTGCCTGCCTCCTCACTCATTCTCAATGTTTATTTAATAATCCTGAAAGAGCTATTAAGCTTCCTGGGTTTAAATGTTTGCTAAACACCCTGTCAGCTCGACTTCGCTTGAGACGACCCGGGCTGTGGGGAGACAGTCCAAGCCTTGGGTTCTTTAGGGAATGGTAAGAAATCTGCTTGTTCCTTGGCAGACCTGCCCCCAACATACACCCCTCCCCAAATGTGGGTCCAGGAGCCCCACAGCCTGGGACTCTGTGAGCTCCTCAAATAGAATGAATGGGCAATGGAGGGATTTGGCCTGGCCAGATCTGTCTCTAGTCAAGCAGCAAGGGTCACCTGCTGGCTTTCAGGGTGCAAGGCTCTCTGTGCAGGGTAGAGTAACACAAAAAGCAACATAGCGTGGATATGTAACACAGTTCCCATGAAGTGATGGTGATGATAATGATAATGATGATGATAGTTGAAACACTACAATTCATAATAATCAGCAGTGCCAAATTATTCATGAATTGTTCAGTCACTGATGATCTCACCCAAAAGCTGGCTAGAAGGTGACACCTTCACCAGTTTCCTAAAAGAAAACCATGGTGTAGCTCGATGCACCTGAAGTAGAGAGAGTGCTCCACAGATGTGAAGCCACCACTGAAAAGGCCCTTCTATGGAACCAGGCGCTGCATGAGTCATTCTGTGTAATGACTGCCAGCCAGGCCTCCTTCTCTGACCTCAATGCCATGGGAGAAGGCATTCTCTTAGACTGATGTTATAGGCTTAGAAGGGGCACCACTAAACCCTAGAAATTAATAAATGGTAGGATTCTGATTATCTGGGATCAAAAGCTGCAGAGGAATTCCTGAGCTAGCCTATGCAGGATGACCTGGCCAAGTTTAGGACCATTAAGAAAGCATTGAGGGCCATTGGCAAGGCAAGAGAACCATCCTTCTCCCTTGCTCCGAGGTATGAACAGAGACAGCAGATTTGGAAGGTTGCCAGTATAACTGGGTGTGAGGTGACAGGAAAAGAGAGTCTTTAGCAAGGTGTACTGGTAAGAAAAGGGGTGAACAAAGACAGAGATCCATCTTGGGCAGGCTGGCTGAAGGCTGGCTAGGAGAGATGCCTTGGACTCCAGCGCTGCACTGCTGTGGGGAACAGGCCCCTCTTGAGATGACCATGCTGTAAGATCTAGATTCCCTCCATCTAAATGTAGGAGTAAATAGGTTAATACATCATATTTCTTAAAGCTACTGCAGCCTCAGCCATGTCTTCATTTCTGCAAAGGAGCACAGACACTGACCGAAGGCCAGAACCCCTGGAATCCTGTGAATGGCTCGGCAGGGATTCAGGTGGCCAGTAACATCATTTATGGAACTGCTTTCCATTCTTTGGCATGGTGATAATTTAGGACCATCTCTAGACGGCAGTGATATTGGTCATTTGCTGTTGTGCCCAAGGTTGACAAAGGACATTCCACTCACTCATCTTTCTTTATTCAAATCTATGGTGCAACCACCCTTGGAATTCTGTGAAGGGTTCTGGTCACCTCACTTCAAAAAGGACATTGTAGAGTCAGAAAAGGGTCAGAAAAGGGCAACTGCAATGATCCAGGGGGCAGAGTGACTTTTCTATGAGGAAATGTTGCAGCATTGGGGCTTCTTAGTAGAGGGAAAAGGCAAGGAAGAGCAAGGAAAATTATGCCTGGCCTGGAGAAAGTGGATAGAGAAGTTTTCATCCCTCTCTCATAACTTTAGAACTTGTAGAAATCCAATGAAGCCAAATGTTGGAAGATACAAGGGAGATTTTAAGAAGTCCCTTTTCATGCTGCACAGAGTTAACCTATGGAACTTATCTCTGCCAGGATCAACTGAATTTGATTGTGGAAGCGATCAGATCTGAGAGGTATAGTTGTTTCTGGTCTCAGCAGGGATCTGCTCTAGGTGGTCAGATGCTGAGATAAGGGTTTTGGCCAAAGAGCCAAGGCTGAAGCCACAGAAAGCAGATCAGGGCCAAAGGGACATACAAGGAGGAAGAGAGGCAGAGGAAAGCCCTCATTGCCAGTGAGCATCCATAGCCCTAGGCTCCATGAATTTGTCCTAATCTCTTTGAAAGCCATCTAGGTTGGTGGCCATCACTGCCTCCTGGGGGAGGAGGAAGGACTTTCTCTTATCTGTCCTCCATCTTCCAGCATTTACCTTCATTGGATGTCCATGAATTCCAGTGTTATTTGCTTATTTGCTTTTTTCTAAACTAAAACACTTTTGGAAGCCTCCCTCAAGAACCAAGAATGCAGTCTCACCTGTCTGTCCATGGGAGCAGAATGCAACTGGCCATTGGGCCAGACTTTTTGCCTGGAGCCCCAGATGCCTAAAATTTGTGAATAGCAGAAGAGCATCCATCTCCAGAATCTGCCAGACTGCAAGCTGAAAAGGGGCAGCTTCTCTCTCTCTCTCTCTCTCTCTCTCTCTCTCTCTCTTTCGGATGGAGAAAATGCCCTGGACCTTGGCGGCCCCCAAGCCTTCTGGGTTCAATTTGCCTTGTCACTAACACAGACAATTTCTGTCACAATAAACTGCACAGAATGGTTAATCTCCCTGGGTAACTGTGAGGAGATTAGGTTCTGCTCCTGCTTTTTTGCTGGGTGACTGCCCCTGAATGGCACGAGTGCTCCCTGCTTCCTGCTTGCTGGAAGGCTCTTCAGCTGCCTTTGTCCCAGGGGAAGCCCGGGGCTTTTGAGAGCCTTGCTGAAAGGCAAGAGGGCCCTGGGGGAGACAGAACAAGAGACCTGCTAGCTCCCTGGCGCTGGGGGTTGCCCAACTCCCACACGCAGCACATTGGGAGGTAGCCTTCTGCTTGGAACATGCTAATATAGACATCTGAAAGCCAACACTGCTTAGACATTGTGTAGGGCAAGAAAGCTAATGCTAAAAAGATGTCAGCTTGATAACCTAACCTTTGCTGAGCATTACTTCAGCCCCAGAAGACCTGCCACAGGCCTGGGAAGGCAGCATTTTTTAAAAGCAGAATTTCCCACTGCAGAAATTCCCTATCAGACACTGAAAGGAAAAAGGCTGAACAAAGCATGTTTCCCTCCATCCTCACTCCCTGCATCAGTGGGAGTTTTCCATAGGGCCATTGGTGGGAAGGGATTCCTTTTGGTGTGGGATTCAGAGTGGGTGGGTGGTGGTTGTTTTTTTTTTTTAAGAGACAAAAACCTTCAAGTAAACAAACCCCAAGTAACAAAACTTTATTTTTCTCTGAGCTGTTTTGTTTTTCTTGCAATGTCCTGCTTCTTCGGGAATGTAATCTCTCAGTTCTGCTCTGCAAAAGATAAAATTTGAAAATCTGTCCTTTGCTTTTCATGAAAATTGATGATTGGAGATAACAGCGAGGGCCTTTGTGCTTTGATTTAGCATTTCAGCAATGAGATACATCTGCTTGCACTTACAGGCACAGCATAGTCTGCATGCGATTATGAGTTTATGGCCAAGCTAAAGTATCAGCAGATTTTATAGACTGGTAGGAAGCCTTTATCAATTCACAACTCCTTAAGTCACACACACACACACAGAGAGAGAGAGAGAGAGAGAGAGAGAGAGAGAGAGAGAGAGAGAAATAAAAACTATTGAAAAGAATCTGGCTTTCTCTTATGATGGGGACAATTCGCCCCACAGCTCCTCTGGGGAAGAGGAGGGGGCCACAAACAAGATGGACTGGACAGATAACCCCTCGGCTGGCTGCAGACATCCATCTCAGCTGAATGTGCCACAAAGAGTTTGCTGCAGAGGCCTTGTTACTGCAAGGTTAGCCATTTTGCTCCTGAACCGCGAGCCTTGCATGTCCATGTATTATGAAAGCATGGCTTGGCATGATGGGCTTCATGGGGCTGAGTCTGGGCAAGCCTCAGGCTGGTGTGCCCGTCCTTCCAGTTCAAAAGCTTTCATTTCCATATTAGGCTCACCCTTGTATCTTGTGACATCCAAACCTGGATGAACTGTGGTTAGTCTTAACTTTGGTTGACTAAAACAAGGTGTGGTTTATGTAGCTGGCTTGTAAGTGGAAGCTTCTGATTTGCTTCATGTGGCCATGCTAGAGTGGGGGGGGGGACATGAGAGCCCAAGATAAACTAATCTTCATAATGCTAAATCATGGTTTGTGTTGAATAGTGGGTAGACATGGCAGACGACACAGCGATTTCTCCAAAGCAGTTCTTTATTTTGTAAGCTGGAACAGAACTGAACAGCAAACAGCTCAGCCGGCCTGCTTTTATAGGCAGCCGGCGGTCAACATTGTAGCAACAACAACCCAGGGTTTCCCGCCTAAAATAACTGACGTGGACCTGAGTGAAAACTAACGACAGTATCCCCCTGCTGGCCCAGGGTGAGAACTTCAATACATAACAGTTTGACAGTGCAGGAGAACAGTCATTTTCTGTAAGGGATGAGCAAAGAGCTAGCTGTGCCAGGATCCTAATCTCTAACTGCAGCCCTGTGTCTGAGAGGGTAGAATATATAAGGGGAAGCTTGCCAAAAAGTCTATACAATAATTTGCAGCCTGCTCCATGGATTTGCCTAATCCTGAATCTTGCAAGCTGCACGGACCTTTTTTTTTTAAAAAAAAAAACACTCACACCTACCTGGCACTGAAGGTGTGGCAACCCTAGGGCCCCTGGAGGAGGTTTCCCCCAAAGGTACTCTGAAACCTAGAGCAGGCATTGCCTGGGTGTATGGGTGAGAGTGGTATTGCCCCCACCGCCCCGTTCTTCACCTCCACATGTTCATTTGCTTGGTGCACAAGAAACAAGGGAAAGTTTGGAGGTAAATCGCATGGATGCTGGGTGAAGTCCTGCTTCAGCCCACACAGTTTCTGACTGCACAAAATGTAGGCATTCAGAAGGCATTGAAAAGGCCACATCACTGTTATTGGTCTTGCCATCCAGATACTGTATGTTCTGGACAACACTTTATGGAACTCTGCCAAAAAGCTTGCTCCATGGTGCAAGAAAATAATCAGGTCATTTGAGTCACAGTTGCTATCAGACTAACAACATACTGCCAGAACATGCTGCAATGACAAATTAATTCCATTAGGCAGGAGCAGTAACATGGGAAATTGAAAGAAAGGAAATTAACAGGAAAAAAGCTTTCTTTCATTACAGAGGATACGCCCCTATAACTGTGGTCTGCTTTCAACTTTTCGAAGTTGGCCTTGTTTTTTGGTAGGAGGAACATTTTCCATGCATTGTCCTTTTTCTTTCTTTTTCTGGAAGAGGTCCTGACATGTCGCTGCATGCAGACAGAATCAGCCTCTGCTCTGGGCAGACCCTATGGCCCTAGAACAGACATGGGGCTAGGGTGGCCATTTTGCACATGGGATGCAAAAAAGGGATAGGAGACCACCTAGGTAGTTGGACTTTATTAAATTTGTAGACCGCCCTATACCCGTAGGTCTTAGGGCAGTTCACAACTTAAAGTTACAATATAAAAAGCACAAAGTGCACAATAACAATAATTAAAGCAGTTAGCAATACTGATGTATACAAACTAATAAAAAATACATTCCTCAACATAATCCCCTAAATAATACCCTAGCTCGCAAATTCAAATACAAAATACAAATCCACATATAACATTTTTAAAACAATTTAAAACAGCTCCACTCCCAATAAAACCACACCCACCGAAGTTAAAACTCTATCTCCATTAAAACCATAACTTCATCACAAGAGAGCTGGCCCAGGCCGTCGTTCCACCTCTAGAGTGCCACCCCAGGGGGAAAAGCCCCTCTGGTGTTGCCCCGGGGGAGGGGCGTCCCCACAGCAGGCGGGGGCCTGCTGGGCTGGTGCAGCCAGTGTTCCCAGGGCCGCCTGCCTGCCTGCCTGCCTGGGCTCCTGGTCCTTTCCTACTTGCTCAGCTGCAGGCAGGTCCTGGCCTGGAAGTCCTCTGAGAGGCCACAGGTCAGGCAGGTGGGGGGAGATGGAGGTCCCCCAAGAGGCCGCATTACCTTGAGCTAGGATGGTCAAACATTTGCATATATTGGGTGCACCTTTCTTTTAATGCATGCACTTGCGTTCTCAATATTGTCTAAAAAAGTGGATTTCATACTTTATTTTCACTCATACACACAGATTTGCACACATTTCCCTAACATACACTTTAAATATGGATTTCGTAAAATTTGAAGAACTGTTACTTTCAAAGGATAGTTGTTTCAGCTCACGCTTTGGTTCAGAAAGTGTGACTAGCTGGTTCTCATTAACATGGAAGCTGAACTTATTTCTCTACCCCCCTTCCTTGAGCTTCAGGAAGGGAAGGTAGGATATAAATGTTATAAGTCAGACACTATGAAATGTACAGCCTGACAGTTCACACTCTGCAGCAGCTGTGTCTCATGTTAACCAGCTGATGGCATATTCCTAAAGAATAATGGTGCCGCCCACTTGGCGTTGCCTCATGCCAAGGCCTTCTTGGTGGTGGTACCCCATCTGTGGAATGCTCTCCCTGCTGAGGTCCATCTGTCTCCCTCATTATTGATTTTCAGAAGGAGAAACTTTAAAACATTCCTGTTTGCCCAGGCGTTTGATGGCTGATAGATACCAGCCAAGACAACCATGAAATAAATAATTGTGAGGGAATGCGAATGCTTTTAAATATTTTGAGATGTTCTAAATGTTTTAGATGATTTTAATTGTTTTTAAATATTTTAAATATGTTTTTATTTTATTTTAAATTGTGCTGTTTTAAATTTTTTTATATCTGGCACCCTGCGCTTCTTGGAGAGGAAAGGTGGGATACAAATTTAATAATAATAATACTGTAATAAAAAAATTCTAGGTGTATCTTCTACTCCAGAACCAAAGTACTTTTGGTTTTTAAATCACTTCAGGACAGGCTATGGCAAAATGTGTACAGAGTACAAGAAGCAAAAGGTCTTCCGTAATGTATAATGGGGGCAGAGAGCCTTGGAGAGAGGAAGAACAGGAATATTGCAACCATCCGAGAGGGTCTCTGTTTCTATCTGTAAAATGGCAGCCTGCCTACACATGATGGGGCTGTGCACGACCCGCCTTAAGATGTCTCTGGTTGCAAAATCTATGGCAGGAGGTACAAAACCAGCTTTCATTGTGCCTCAGCTCCAGGCTCTGACCAAAATTTGTTTCTGAGATTGATGTTGCTTTTACGCTCTTGAGGGCTGGCTAAGCATCTTGCACAGAACTGAATTCTTGTTACTGTCTGGCAGCTGTTAAGCCCCATCAGTCAAGGCTGGCAGCATTGCAGCCTGAATGCCTGGCTCCAGTGGGGGGAGTGGGGGCAGCTCTGGCCATTTCAGAGGCTGCAAGACAATCCCAAGTGCACTGCCATCCTTGCCTTGCATGGTGTTCTGCTCAAGGGCAGATGTTCTTTTTGGACTCAGAGGCACTGAGCGTACTTTGGGGTGAAGATTTACAAGTTTTATTAGCTTCATCAAGTTTTTACACATAAAACACACACACAATCCCTAGGGCAAACTCTTAAGCATTTAGCATTGCCTTCCCAGGCTTCTTCATTCTCATGTTCTGTTTGTGCTATCAGACCCAACAGCAAGTGGACATGCCTAGAGATGGATGGTCTCCTCCTGCCATCACAAAGTCTGAGCTGGAACCTCTATCTGGGTTGGGATCGTCATCTGCCTCTGGTCTCTGATCTCAGTAGTGCTTCGATTTCCCCTATTTATATGGTTGACCTTGTCCCTGTAGTCAGCCAGGGGAAGCCCCAGGGATAGGACTCTCAGGTACATCAGAGGGTTGACAAGCTGCCCTAGCATGGGCTGTTTCTAGCATGGGACCCCAGGTCACCCTGATGGCCGTGGTCTTGAAGAGCTGACCATGGCATTTGGTAATTAGCCACGACTGACCTCGTGTCTTGATAACATAAGGCCATGTGACTTATCTTATCTCTTGCAGTTAAAAAGTAAGCTCACATTCCATTATCTTCCCAAATGCATAAGCTTGTAGTTCCCCATTAGGGTCCTGGATTTGCAACTCAGCCCCCATGAGGGGATTTGTCTGTTTCCTCGGAATAATGGCTTTGCCGGAAGCCAGGGGTAGGCAGGGTTGGCGACCAATGGGATTGTGAGCAGCAGCCCCATGTATGATGTAAGGATCTTCATCTACTACATAAAGTTAACCCCTGAAAGGCTGCAGCTTAAAAGCTCCAACCGCCTTCTTGCCCACTGGACCCATGATTGGTCCTGTCTATGCCAGGGGAAGTCCCTCACTCATAGAGGGTTTGAGACCCATCAGCTCCCCTCACTTGGTTTAGCCAGCTGCTTCCAGGGATTGTGGCCACTGTCGCCTGCTGGCAGCTTCTAGGAGCCACAAACTACCCCAGAAGGAGCAGGACATGTCCCCCACCAGGTACTACCCCTGGTACTACCCCTTCCCTAGAGGTGCTACCTTCCCTAGATGTACTACCCCTTCCTTAATATCCCATGTACCTATCTGTAATTGTATGGCTGGTTAAATGTTTATTTCATAGAATCATTGAATTGTAGAGTTGGAAGGGATCCCAAGGGTCATATAGTTCAGCTTCCTGCAATGCAGGAACTGTCGATTGTGGGCTATTCAGTATTCATTCTTTTAGTGCTATGTTGCAGTGATATTGTATAGATTTTTACTGTATTTCCATAGTCAGAACTTGATTTTTCTGTGAACCACCTTGAGCACAAATGTGCTTGTGGAAAATTCAGCATATAAATAGTAAAAGGCGAAAGATTTATACGATCTGAGGAGAAGCCAGAGTATATAAATTCAGCATATAAATAAACTGGCAATGGCATGAGCAGTCCTCTATTTGAAAGGCTGTCTGATCAAAGTTTGGGGAAACGTGGCCCTGTGGGGAGAAAGGTCACCCCAGCCTGCTTTCTCCTTCCAGGACAAAATGTCCAGCTTTCATATTCCACAATGGCAGCAGAGTTAGGGTGGGAGCATTTAGAAAATTTAGCTGAAGTGGACAACTTCCATTTAACTTCGCTCTCCAGGAAGCGTTTATTTATTGGATCTGCCTGAATTATAGCTGGAGTATGATACACAAATTTTTATTTTTTAAAAGAGAGAGAGAGAAAGAAAGCAAATAGAGAAAGTGCTTGATTCCTTCCTTGGAAAATTTTTACAGCCCAATAAGTGCCAAATGTAAACTGTGCTGAGAAAGGGGAAATTCAGCAGCCCTTAAGTGGCATTTATTTATGAAGATGTGGATGACTTTCAGAGGAAGATTGATGATGAGGTTGGCCTGTGAAGACTGTAGGAGAGAAACCGTAATCAGAACATGTGTGGTCTTCCGAGCCTTGCTACTTTTTTGTTGTGATATGAGTGGCTGACCTCAGCCTGGCCAGACCCTCATCCAGCCCATAAGTCTTTGTGGCATTGGAGCAGCTGTGCCTCAGGAGTGCCCTGGGGTGCCTGAATGGGACGTCACTGCAGAGTGCCAAACAGCTGTGGGCTGCCCTGGAAGTCAGATGTGAGGCTGAGGGATCTTGAGCAAAGGAAAAGCAGTGGGTGGGATGCCCAAGAGCCTCCTGTAACATAGGTTTATGTGGTTGCCCCCATTGGCCAAAAGGCAAATGTGTTCTTTTGAGGAAACTGTTGGAAGTGAGCCTGCTTGAGGCCTTTGTCCTTGGAAGTGGCTCTGCGATGGATGCCGGATGGAAAGCTGGGTACCAGAAACTAAGAAATAAAACCAGTTATTGCTCATTTTGCTGGGGTAGCCTACGTATGCTATATATCTGAGCCAGAGAAGCAAGTAAGGCAGCTGCTTCCTCACCCCCCGTGTGAAATGTATCCAAACAAAAAAGTTGGCAAAAGCTGACACATATTTGCATAAAAATTGCATCTGCTGACTTGTATGCACAGTGGTACCTCGGGTTAAGAACTTAATTCATTCTGTTTTTTTTTTTTAATGATATTTATTAGAAGTTTAAAAATTACAGAAAAAAGAAGGAAAGAAAACAACAAAAAAATTTAACAAGACATACATTACGATACATAAAAAAAGAAAAAGAAAAAAACACATAAAAACCAATGCAACAATACAGCAAAAAAGAACAATAACATTAAAACACACATCCAATATTCCATATCTTTATCTTTCATTTACTTGGTTCATCGACCTCCTCACACCTCCCTTTTTGTATTCTAGTTTAATTAATTATTTCAGCAAATTCTTTCCATGTTTCTGAATTTTTGTTAAATAATTTATCTTAACGGTCTAACCTATTAATTAACTCAGCAAATCCTTTCCATCTTTCACTATATTCTGTCATTCAATTTACCTTAATTTATTTTAACCTTATCTTACCATAAAATACCTTAAAACTTAAAACTTAATACCTATTTATACATAACTCCTTATATCATTTCGACTAAAGCCAAATAGTTTCATTCCAACATTTTTCCTAATACTCATTAATTTTACACTAATTCTCAAAATAATTTTTTTTTAAAAAAAACTTTCTTCCAATCCTCATCCAACGTCTCTTCTTCCTGGTCTCGGGTTAAGTCAGTCCTTACTGTCCATTCCATCTAGTCCATCAACGTGGTGATCTTATGTCCGAGGCTCTTAAGTCTTTTCCATGTCCCTTCTGCAGATCTTCTTGTTTATACCTGCACTTTACCTTGTCTTTTGTTGATCTTTTTCTTAATTTCTTTCCTTTCTCATTGAGGAGTAGGTCTCGGGGAGACTCCAACCCAACAATATCTCCGTCTCCCCGCAACAGATCAGCCCATTCTCCACAGTCAGCACTGTAGTCCAGAAAGTATTTAAAAGTATGTTTCAAAGTCCCTCCAAAGTTAAGAGCCCCCGCAACTCCAGACCCCCCCCTGGCCCAAAACCAAATCCCCAAAACCAAAACGTCCCTGCCTAGGGGGATCCATCCAACTTCCCAACTCCCAACCAAACGATACTCCCTCTCTCCATATCTGACTTTCTCCAGGTTCAGTCTTCAAAAACAGCAGCTTATGCTCCTGCAGGGCCTCGGGTTTCTCCATTTGTGTTACTTGAGGTTCAACAGCAACCTCCTCCATTATCTTCTGCCCTTGCACTTGCCCTGTCAAAACAGATTCCTGGGTTGGTTCCTGAATGGTATCTATATGAGGAAGAACTTCCTGACAGTAAGAGCTGTTCAACAGTGGAATTTGCTGCCAAGGAGTGTGGTGGAGTCTCCTTCTTTGGAGGTCTTTAAGCAGAGGCTTGACAACCATATGTCAGGAGTGCTCTGATGGGGTTTCCTGCTTGGCAGGGGGTTGGACTCGATGGCCCTTGTGGTCTCTTCCAACTCTATGATTCTATGTTTCTATTCTATGTTTCTATGAGTATTCACTGTTTGTCCAAAGTTTTTAACTGCAACAGTCATCAAATCCATCTTCTCATGCAGCTGCTCCAACAAAGTGCTTGTCTTGCAAAAAGCAAGCACCAAAACTTCTTCTAAACACATTTTTATCCAAGGTCAGAGTCTGGTCTCACGATCCTTAATCTCCACAGCTGTGAAATCCCCAGATCGACTCCAGCAACAGTTTAACAAGCTCCCTCTAGAGGAGACAATTTCTATTTGTATCCATCTTTTGAAAGCAGGTCCAACAAAAGAAAGTTACTTTCATTTTTCAAATATTTTGTTTCTTTTGAATGCAAAAGGCAACATTGGAATCAATATGTTTCTCTTTTTTAACTATCTGTCAAAAGATGTTCCATTCACAGTCAATGAACTTCCCCAAAAATTTCTGTCTCTGACACCCCGTTCCCAGGTTTGAGACGGTGGAAATTTATCTTTCTTTACTCTCTCTCCTGCAGGCTTGAACAATCTAAGATTTCCCCCCTCTTCTCCTGCTTCCAAGAGGGGTTTTGATGGTTATAACTGAAGGAAACTTAGTCCTTTATATACGACTTTCCTGACTTTAGATTGCAAAGTTTTGCTTCAGTCTATTTACAAAAGCGGAAGGCGGACTTCCTGTTTAGAACCTTCCCGCTTCGGTGCCAAATTAAAATGTTTCGTAGTCCAATTTTCCGTTCTACTCACGGGTACTTGTTTAGAGTCCAATTGTCCACAGGAAAAAAGTCAGCGCTCTCCGGCAACGGCTGTGCGGCTTCACTCCGTAAAAGTAGCGGTCGATTCAAAACACCGCACCGCTCACCCCACGTCGCTTCGGATCCCCGAAAAGGGGTTTCCCTGCGAGTAGGGGAGGCGCTCTTGGTGCCAGCCGAATCCCACGTTCCCAGGCTTCCTCCGCCTGGGATTTTTGAGAGGTCTCCACCTTCGCTGCGGCGGCAAGACCCGATTTTCACGGAGCGGGTTCCTCTCGGTCAGAGGAACTCCGCCACTGCCAATGGCGCTAACCCGGAAGTGAACTTAATTCATTCTGGAGGTCCATTCTTAACCTGAAACTGTTCTTAACCTGAGGTACCACTTTAGCTAATGGGGCCTCCTGCTGCCGCTGCCACACGATTTCTGTTCTCATCCTAAAGCAAAGTTCTTAACCCGAGGTACTATTTCTGGGTTAGCAGAGTCTGTAACCTGAAGCGTCTGTAACCTGAAGCGTCTGTCACCCAAGGTACCACTGTATAGATGCAAGCCTCTAGATGCCTCACCAAAGACTCTTGAGAAAGCAGCCATGGAATAAGTGCAGCAGTCCTCTTGTATATCAGTAACTGCTTAAGAAAAGGGAGGCAGATGGCAGGAATACATGGATGTTGCTGGTCCGGAAGCACTCACCACAGGACATCCAAGACCCCAACTTTATTGATTACAGGTATCAGCAGGTTTTGTTGAAGGCAATAGGTGTGTATCCTGAATCAACCAACCTATCTGCTAGTTGATTACTTTGGCAGGGTTAACCAAGGGTAAGGATCTATCCTACGGTGTACATAAAAAACCACAGCATTTTGGGGTGCCATGGCCCATCCGCCCCCCATCTGAGACATCTGGACAAATGCACCCCACTGGATCCCTTTAAGGGGATACCCTGATCCTTGGAGTGGGCCCCCATCCACCCACTGTCCACAAATGATGCAACCAAATGCCTTATCTGCCATCAAGCTGTGACAATTACTATGAGATAGGTAAAACCCCCAGACAGGCCCAATTTGTTTAAAAGCAAATTCCTCCCTGTCTCCAAATATGGCAACCAAATACGATACTTCTGTAGCAAGGTCCTCTGAAGGGGCTGTCTATTTATCCTTGGGCAACCCAACCACTTAAAGAGCAGGGAGGGTAGGTGGGGAATCCAGCAATGAGGGGGCACAGCCAGGGCCTGGGCACAGCTGGCTTTTATGGTCAGAGAGTGGATCAGAGGGAAGACTTCATGCCTCTGGTCTGCTCCCCAAGCCACGCCTCCTAGCTCACCCATGATTGGCTACAACCATGATGACGACGACGACGACAACAACAACAACTTTTATTTGTATCCCGCCCTCCCTGGCGGCTAACCCCAGCACCCATCATGCCTGGTGGAGGAGGAAGTGACACCTTCCCCCAGATGTGTCAGAGACAGTGCTGACTTTCTGCTGCTGCGCCAGACTGCAACCAAAGCTGGAGGTAAGTGATCTATTCTCCCAAGCGAGGGATGTAGAGACCAGAGTCTTCCAAGGATCTGTACTGAGATATGTGCGCAGGGATTGTGAAGAACTCTGAAAAGGATCTCTCCAGAATGGAAAATGGGGAGTAAAATGGCAACTGCAATTCAGTGTAAGGAGATGAATATTGGGGCAAAATGTCCTAATTTAATGTTTACTTTAGTGGGGTTTGATTGCTAAGCAACTACCTGAAGGAGAAGGAAAGCAGGAGTGAATCACCTGGGACTTCTGCTGGGAGCTGGTGAAGATGTCTGATGCCAGCAGGACATGTCTTTACCAGACCAGCCAATCACAAGAAGACTGTGCCAAAAAATCTCCAGTTTTGATATTCAGAAGCAGCCCATTGGATGCAGCCAAACTACTGAGCATTACATCCACCTAGGCAAATATTCATCTTGTTTGTGTTGGTTTGGTCTCTTCATCACTCCTTTGTTCCCCTGATTTATATATATTTTCTCTCAGTGGCATCTTCCTTCTTCTTTGCCCACATTGCTGTTTGGTAGAGATCAGAAGCCGATGAGAAACTTGCAGCAAGGTAAGACATTTGCAAAATATAAGAGCATCAATTCATTAGAAAAAAAACAGGTGTTGAGAAAGGGAATTAAATTAGAAAAAGTACAGTTCAGTGTTCTCTTCTGCAGCTTGCTAGCAAAGGTTTGAGGCAGCCTGGCTCATTCAGTCAGGCACCCCTGAGGGGCTGTTTCTCCAGGGTGTCCTAGTTGCATATGGAACATTTTCTGTGCAAGCAACCTGTTTTCTTAAGCAATGAAAATACCACCAGACATATGTCTGCAGAAGGCTGAGGAATATCTGCAAGGTTTTGTTAAGAAAATGTTGGCATTTCCATGAGGTCAAAGGGCATTACTGAACGTGGGAAGTGTTTATACTGAATATAAAGAGCAGTTTTGCATTAACTGCCCTCTTTGTTTTGGAAAAAAACCCTTGCTATTTACTCAAGCCATCTGTCCCGCCATCCTATTGCCATTGTAATGGATTCGTGGTGATGTGTCTGATTCTTGAACTTGTTCTTGACTTAACCTTGTAACCTGACACACATTGTGTGTGATGAAGTAGCAGAGACCACATCTAGCACCAGCATTTTCAGGACTCTTCAGCAAAGCCTCCAAGAGGGATCTTTTCATTGTGATATTTATTATTATAGACCCATAAATCTTCACATGTTGTAAGAAGTTGTCATACTCCTCGGGATAAGGAGCTGCCATCACATTTACAACTTTCTGAGAGATATTATTTCCTGATCCACAACACTAAATTATCTTGTGTCACTAAATTTTATGGTCATCAAACAGTGAAATGACACCATTATGCACACATGCTCACACACACCTCAAGCTTTGGCAAGAGTCAGGATTCAGGCAGTGGTTCTATAGACTGAAGAGATCCATAGGTGAATCTGTTGGTGTTTTTGATTTTCTCAAAAACATTTCCCCAGTCTGAAGATCAGTTCTAAAATACTAACAGCCATTTTGGCTAAGAGAGTTCAGGCAGTGATATCAACAATATCACCTTGAGCTGGGAAGTCTGCGGTAAGAAGCTTTGCCTTGAAATGCAAATTAAAATGCCTCCCTAGCCTGTCATTGGTCCCAAGTTATGACATCTAAAGCTCTATAGCTTGGGCTACTGCAGCCCGGAAGTATCTACTTCTTGTATCTCCCTAATAACCTCAGGTGAGCACCTTCTCTTGGTCCCATCAAAGCCAGAAGCACGGTTGGTGGTGACACGAGAGAGAGCCTTTTCTGTGGCAACTCTCACATTGTGGAATTCCCTCCCAAGAGAAGTTAGACTGGCTCCCTCTTTGTTCTCCTTCTGCCTGTACCCTAAGACCTTCCTTTTCAGACAAGCCTTTAAGAACCAAGGAGCTGATGATGCTAACCACTGGCAAACTAGATTTTAATTGCTGATTTTAAATGTGTTGTGATGTATTTTAACTATTGTTTTTAGTTTGTTTTTATTATTTAGCATTTTAAATTATTATTTATTTTAGGATATAGTATATTGCCATAAATGTTAACAGTTAAAAGTTACAATTCCATATATCCTTATCTAATATAGACGTTATACAAAAAGATTTATAGTTATTTCTAATACACTCATATAACTCTCTCTTTTTTTTACTACTGTATTTTGTATAAATGAGTTCTAACTTTCATTATACTTGTCCATGCAAAGTCTGCATCTATAAGCAGTCTGCTCACAGGTGGCAAGTGTCATCAGATCTTACATTTATATTTTTAATGCAGCACTATCAAGTCTTTTGGCCATTGTGAGGACACAGAAAATCCATTTACATTGTCCAGATGTCAACTTCCATATAGTAGGCATGCAGTTCAAAAGAATATTATCCTCTGAAAATTTTTGCTTCTTCCACACAGTTCTATTGTATAATCCACTACTTTCTCCCAAAACTTAGTAAGTATATGACATTGTAAAAACATGTGTTTTATTTAGCATTTTATTTTATTTTAAACAAGGAGGGGGGAGGGAGGGAGGGAGGGAGGGAGAAGAAAGAAAGAAAGAAAGAAAGAAAGAAAGAACCCATGTAGAAAACAAAACAGACTTGTATACATTACAAAAAACTGTTGTCGTTAACCAGATCTTAACCTATTACAGTATTTATTTAGCATTTTGTCATAATTTTTTAATGTTGGAAGCTGCCTTGAATCCCAACTTGGAAGAAAAGTGGACTGTCAATATAATAAATGAATGAATGAATGAATGATTCTACCAATTTGCATAGGATTGCTATGAGCCAGGCTAAATGAATAATAATAATAATAATAATAAAATTTTTTATTTATATCCCGCCCTCCCCAGCCAAAGCCGGGCTCAGGGCGGCTAACAACAATCAAATAATCAAACAATCAAATAATCTAACATTCTAAAACATTTCATTATAACAATTAATTAAAATCAAATTAATGGCAACCGTTAAGCAAAGTTCTGTGCAGGTTGCCAGAGGAGGGAGTCAGGCTGGGCCCTGACCAAAGGCCTGGTGGAACAACTCTGTCTTGCAGGCCCTGCAGAAAGATGTCAGGTCCCGCAGGGCCCTAGTCTCTTGTGACAGAGCGTTCCACCGGCTGCAGCCGAGAAAGCCCTGTCTCTAGTTGAGGCCAGCCTAACCTCTCTGAGGCCTGGGACCTTCAGGATGTTTTTAGTTGCAGACCATAGGTTTCTCTGTGGGGCATACCAGGAGAGGCTGTATAGGGCTTTAAAGGTTAAAACCAGCACCTTAAACCTGATCCTGTACTCCACCGGGAGCCAGTGCAGTTGGTATAGTACCGGATGGATGTGATCTCGCAGCGAAGACCCCATAAGGAGTCTCGCCGCGGCATTCTGCACCCGCTGGAGTTTCTGGGTCAGTCTCAAGGGCAGCCCCACGTAGAGCGGTTGCTGTATATCCCCAAATGACAGATGTTGGGGACGAGCCCCAAGGGGAGGCCATCTCCTTCATGCTCTGTGCATGAGCTTCCAGAGTTGCTTGGCTGCTACAAAGGACTCTGTGCTTTGGCCAGGTCCAGCAAGACTTTGACCGTCTGAAGCATCAGTTGGCACAAAAAGGAAATTGTGCCGTTTCAGCCTGAAAGCTTTACTTAGCATTGGCTGAAAGATCCACCGCTTGCGATCATCCTTCATCATTTGTCACTCGCTTGAGTGGATGGGGGAGCTTCTAAGTGCAGAGAGCAGAGAGTGGCTTCTCTGTGTAAGCCCCTTTTCATCATGTATATTTACACTAAGGTGCCATCTGCTAGGGGCTGATACATTTGTTGAAACTCTTTCTATGGCTCTACTAAAATAGCCCGCCCAAACCAAACACACTTGGACCACAGCCTTGATTAAATCCAGACCCTACATAGGGAGCAAGAAAAATCTCACCAACAGGTAAAACCAAATATTAAAAATAGGGAACAGTCTTCTTGAAGGCCCAGCCTGAGGGGCACTTCATTTTGCAACCAGAAAGGGGGGCTGCTTTTTCCCGTGCATAAGATGCAGGCTTCCTCAGCCCACCAGACATTTTGGACTGCAACTCCCATCAGTGGGCAGCAGCATTTCCATAGCTATTATTGTGACTAAATGTTGGGGATATTCAGGAAGAGCAATCCTGACCTGCTTGTGTGAGGAGTGTGGATGGTTGGCTGGACTGGAGGTGTCTCCTGATGGAATAATGCAAGTGTGGGCCGTTGGGAGTGTCATTGGCAGACTCCAAAAGAACGGGACAAAAGTAGCATTATTTGGCTCCACTTGTCTTTTCTTTGGCTCTGGCTCCACCTAATATTGGATGATGATAATGATGATGATATTTTATTATTTATACCCTGTCCATCTGGCTGGGTTGCTCCAGCCACTCTTGGAGGCTTCCAGTAAATATAAAAACAAAATAAAACATCAGTCATTAAAAACTTCCCTTTAGATATCTTCTAAAAGTCAGAGCATTGTTTATTTCCTTGACTCCTGACAGGAGGACGTTCTACAGGGTAGGCGCCACTACCAAAAAGGCCCTCTGCCTGGCTCCCTGTAACCTTGCAGTGAGGGAACCACCAGAAGGCCCTTGGAGGTGGACCTCAATGTCTGGGCTGGATGATGGGGCTTATTGTACTAGCGGAGGGCCATGGCAATTTCACAAAATATAACTCAGACATCTGCAAATAAAAACAGTAGACATGCAAGATATCTGATAACAGGTGTACTGAAGTTCTCACCCTGGGCTAGCAGGGGGATACTGTAGATAGTCATGCAAATAAGGGATCGAAAGTGACGTTCAGTGATTGGATAGTTTTAGAAAGTTGTAACAATTATGTGTACTGGAGCTCTATATAAGCAGGCTGACTGAGCCCTTCAGCTCAGTTCTGTTCTGGCCTCTGAATAAAGAAGAGCTGTTTGAAGAATCGCTGTGTCGTCTGATATGTTCACCCACAACTTAACAACAGGGATTCTTCTGCTTCTACACTAACTGAGTTTCAATTTAGTACAGTGTTACCTTGTTTCTCAAACATAATCCATTCTGGAAGTCCATTCCGAAACCAAAGCGTTCCAAAACCAAGGTGCACTTTCCCATAGAAAGTAGTGCAAAGGGGATTAACCCATTCCAGACTTTTAAAAATAACCCCTAAAACAAGAATTGAACAGGAATTTTACTATCTAACCAGACCATTGATCAATAAAATGAAAGCAATAATCAATGTACTGTTGTTGTTGTTGTTTAGTCATTTAGTCGTGTCCGACTCTTCGTGACCCCATAGACCAGAGCACTCCAGGCACTTGAACAGATTGGAAGACTCAAGATTTGCCCACACTGGAAGATTGGCAGACGCAATTGATGAACTACATGGAACTAGCCGAGATGACTGCCAGGATCCGAGATATGGGAGAAGAAGCAATGGAGGAGGACTGGAAAAAATTTAAGGACTATTTGCAAAAGTATTATAAGTTATATGAACTTTAAGATGCCGCATGACTTGGAAGGTTAGCCCCAGCAACGAGAGTGGATTATATATGAAATTGGATAATATTTTTGAAAGAATCAAAGTTTAAATGGGTAAAAATGACAATATGCTATATTTTTAGAGTAAATGGAAAATAAGGGATTTAAACTCAAACTGTAATTGAAAGTACAAAGAAACAAATGAAACAAGGGTATAATTTGCTGATAATTTTATTGTTAAGAACGCACTATGCGGGAGATGTGGGGAAGTTCGATAGAAATCTGGAATAAGTTGCTGAAATGGTTTGATTTTCTTCTTTTTCTTTTTTATCTTCTATGCTCCTTCTTTTTTCTGTTCTATCTGTAATTGGAAAAAATGTAATAAAAATTATTAAAAAAAAAACACCAAAATTTTTGAAAACCAAGGCGCAGCTTCTGATTGGTGCAGGTGCCCCAGAAACAATAGTCAACAGCCGCATTGGACGTTTGGCTTCCAAAAAATGTTTGTAAACTGGAACACTCACTTCCGAATAAATGTGGAAAATTGTTGGCCTGGCAGATGAAAAAAAGACAAAAACTTAATACTATTACGAATTTGGAAGTGGAAGGAAAGAATATACAGAACCCAGTGGAGATCAGGAAGTGTTTTCAGAGATACTTCAAACAACTTTATACACAGGAAAAACAAAAAGAAATGGACATTGATCGATTTTTAAAAATGAATGGACTATGTAAAATCTCTCAGGAGAAACAGTTAATGTTGAACCATAAGGTAACGGATCAGGAGGTGGAAGGGGCCATTCAAAACATGCAATTAGGCAAATCTCCAGGACCAGATGGTTTGACTTCAAGATACTACAGATCTTTGAAAGAATGGTTAATACAACCATTGAAGGAAGTCTGTAATGAAATATTGGAAGAAAGACAGGCACCAGAGTCGTGGAAGGAAGCATACATTACACTTATACCGAAAACAGAGACTGAAAAGACACAGCTTAAGAATTACCGCCCTATATTGTTGCTTAATGTGGATTACAAAATCTTCGCAGATATTTTGGCTAAAAGACTAAAAAAGGTGTTAATAGAAGAAATCCATACAGACCAGGCAGCCAGAGGAAGTGGTACATGGATCAGCTAGAAGGGGGTACCATGGGAAGGAGAGGGGCAGGGCATAGAGGAAGGCCCAAAAGGGTGTCTGAAGGGGGCAGCCAAAGCACTTAAAAAGGGACCCTTAACCAGGGAGATGATGTGAGGGGCAGTGGGGGTGGGAGTGTTTTTTGTTAGGAAAACACTGGGACCTAATGGGATTAGTAGAATGTCTGTAATCTGGTTGGCGGGGATTTTGTATTGTGCTTTGGGCGTCCCATTCCATTTGAGAGGCCAAGGGTCCTGTTATGTACTAAGCTTGGATCCTAGAACAATAGGCAAGTAGGATCCTAGAATGCAACAATTGATTGGCTTGCAGCAGCAGCCCAATCAGGCTCCAGGAGGGAAGCAGAATCAGCCAATGAGATGGGATTCATTGTGTAAAGAATGTATATAAAAGCCTGAGGTTTGGGAGGAAATTCAATCACTGTTTTACAAGCTGCAATAAAGAGCATGAAATCACTGCAGGACTCCGAGTATATTTCAGGTCCTTCTGGCCTCATGATGTTCTTTCAGTTTCTCTCTCAGTGTGTTATTGTGTTACCGTTTTCTTTATTATTAAAGCTTTGTTTGACATATACGTGAGTATGGTGGAATACCCTAAACTTGGGTGAGTGAGGGGATATTCCCAGTCTGACAGGAGGATTGATTTTCTTTTTCACCACCATCCTCCACAACACTTTGGACTTCAAACAGCTGAATGTCTTGGGCCAGGACTGATTAATTAACAAATTAATAGCTTTAGGGGACGCAGGTGGCGCTGTGGGTAAAAGCCTCAGTGCCTAGGGCTTGCCGATCGAAAGGTCGGCGGTTCGAATCCCTGCGGCGGGGTGCGCTCCCGTCGTTTGGTCCCAGCGCCTGCCAACCTAGCAGTTCGAAAGCACCCCCGGGTGCAAGTAGATAAATAGGGACCGCTTACAAGCGGGAAGGTAAACGGCGTTTCCGTGTGCGGCTCTGGTTCGCCAGAGCAGCGATGTCACGCTGGCCACGTGACCCGGAAGTGTCTTCGGACAGCGCTGGCCCCCGGCCTCTTGAGTGAGATGGGCGCACAACCCTAGAGTCTGGCAAGACTGGCCCGTACGGGCAGGGGTACCTTTACCTTTAATAGCTTTTCATGTACATTTCAAAGCAGCTTTTAAAACTTAAATACCAAAACCCAAGGTTTATTTAAAAACAACGCAGAACAAGGCAGAGAGAAACTTTTTCTTCCAAATGGAAAAGTTTGTGGAAACAAAAATATCTTCAGTTGTTTCTGGAAAGTACAAATGTTGGGTGCCCGATTATTGCTGGTCATTAGAAAAACAATTGTGTAACTTTCAAAACTGGTGCCTGGTTTTAATTCTCTCTCTCTCTCTCTCTCCCCCCCCCCATCATCACCTTTTCCTTCTCTGTCATGTCTGTCGTACTCTAAACTTGCAGGCAGGGACAGTCTTGTTTTAATTTTTGAACAGTGCCTAGTAGATTTTAGCTGCTTTATAAATAATAAGTAGTAGCAGCAGCAGCAGCAGAAAAACAATGGTGTTGATTGTGATAATTTGATGTGGCCCATTTTAGGGCACCTTGGAAAGCAAACTATAAAGTAATAGCACAGTAGTATAGCATAGGCTGCAATCCTAAAACTTTGGTTCTGGAAATCCGAAGATGGTTCAGCTACCATCTCCAACTTCCCCAAAGCCCAAGCTGTGCAAGGCGGAAGTTACCGGTGGAGAAATGCTTTCATGTTCTTCTGCCCTGTTCTATCTCCTTTCAAAAAGCAGCTATCCTTCCATTTTTGGCCCTACCAACGTCAGAACTCAGACATAGCTTAGATGATGTGGCCGTGGAGTGAGGGGAGATCTGACATCAGATCTTCCTCGCTGATTTCAGTACTCAATCTCCGCTGTCATGGAGGGAGATCTGATTTACCGTATCTATTGGTCCCAGGGTGCCCTTTCAGGGAACACAGGATTGTAGACTTCAAGGGGACTTCGAGGGAGGTGACGGCACCCTAACCATCTCTTTCAGGGACTCCCACTGAAGGAGAGAGCTGTAATCCAGTAATCCCAGCTGCCAGAAATGCACTCCAAGAAAAGGAGTGAAATGTGGGGTGATGATCCTCTTGAAGTTTTTTAAAAAAACGCTCCCTTTTTTGCCAAATAATATTTATTATTTTTCCAATTTTTTAACAAATCAATGCCAAATTACATCAAATTTATTACAATTCCCCCCCAAAAAGTTGACTTCCTGCTCTTCATCCTAGATGCACCCTTACTTTCCCCCTTGCTGCTTGATATTAGATATTTATCTCTAATTCACATTTCCTTCCTTATATTCAATTTACAATTTTTATTTTTTAAATTTTTTAAATTTTCCCATTACCCATCAGCTATCAATTTATCAATTCCTGCTCATATATTTACATAACAGTATCATATTCCCTTTAAAAAAATGAGGTTATAAATCCCCTTGCCTATCCACTTTAGATCATCACATTCTTTCCATATTAATTTTTCTTTCTTTTCATCTTGCATATGCTACCGCCTGTGTAAAAAAGAAAACAAACTAATGAAATTTGGGTTTGAAGACTGAAGAGAATGTTGGTTTATACAAAGTGGTTTCGTTAGGTATAATACTGGAGTGGATAAATTGAATAATGTTTACAAATAGTTGATAGATGAAGAATTGGAAGTTCTTTATTTCCCTTCCTTCTCCTCCCACTATTTCTTCTCTTTTTCTTCATTTTCTTTCTCTCTCTTTTTCTCATTTTTTCTATTTTCCTTTTCTTTCTTTTTTATCGTGAGTTGTGCTTTTATCTAGATTAATGGTTTACTTTTGACAAAAAGATGTTTGACAATAATTTCTGTTTACCTTTTTCTAGAATCATAGAATCATAGAATCATAGAATCATAGAGTTGGAAGAGACCACAAGGGCCATCGAGTCCAACCCCCTGCCAAGAGGAAACACCATCAGAGCACTCCTGACATATGGTTGTCAAGCCTCTGCTTAAAGACCTCCAAAGTAGGAGACTCCACCACACTCCTTGGCAGCAAATTCCACTGTCGAACAGCTCTTACTGTCAGGAAGTTCTTCCGAATGTTTAGGTGGAATCTTCTTTCTTGTAGTTTGGATCCATTGCTCCGTGTCCGCTTCTCTGGAGCAGCAGAAAACAACCTTTCTCCCTCCTCTATGTGACATCCTTTTATATATTTGAACATGGCTATCATATCACCCCTTAACCTCCTCTTCTCCAGGCTAAACATGCCCAGCTCCCTTAGCCGTTCCTCATAAGGCATCGTTTCCAGGCCTTTGACCATTTTGGTTGCCCTCCTCTGGACACGTTCCAGTTTGTCAGTGTCCTTCTTGAATTGTGGTGCCCAGAACTGGACACAGTACTCCAGGTGTGGTCTGACCAGAGCAGAATACAGTGGCACTATTACTTCCCTTGATCTAGATGCTATACTCCTATTGATGCAGCCCAGAATTGCATTGGCTTTTTTAGCTGCCGCGTCACACTGTTGGCTCATGTCAAGTTTGTGGTCAACCAAGACTCCTAGATCCTTTTCACATGTACTGCTCTCAAGCCAGGTGTCACCCATCTTGTATTTGTGCCTCTCATTTTTTTTGCCCAAGTGCAATACTTTACATTTCTCCCTGTTAAAATTCATCTTGTTTGTTTTGGCCCAGTTCTCTAATCTGTCAAGGTCGTTTTGAAGTGTGATCCTGTCCTCTGGGGTGTTAGCCACCCCTCCTAGTTTGGTGTCATCTGCAAATTTGATCAGGATGCCCTTGAGTCCATCATCCAAGTCGTTGATAAAGATGTTGAATAAGACCGGGCCCAAGACAGAACCCTGTGGCACCCCACTAGTCACTCTTCTCCAGGATGAAGAGGAACCATTGATGAGCACCCTTTGGGTTCGGGCAGTCAGCCAGTTACAAATCCACTGAGTGGTAGCATAGTCAAGACCGCATTTTACCAGCTTCTTTACAAGAATATCATGGGGCACCTTGTCAAATGCCTTGCTGAAATCAAGGTAGGCTACATCCACTGCGTTCCCTTCATCTACCAGGCTTGTAATTCTGTCAAAAAACGAGATCAGGTTAGTCTGACATGACTTATTTTTCAGAAATCCATGCTGACTATTGGTGATCACAGCATTCCTTTCTAGGTGCTCACAGACTGTTTGCTTAATGATCTGTTCCAGAATCTTCCCTGGTATTGATGTCAGACTGACTGGGCGGTAATTATTTGGGTCCTCTCTTTTCCCCTTTTTGAAAATAGGGACAACATTTGCCCTCCTCCAGTCTGCCGGGACTTCGCCTGTTCTCCAGGAATTCTCAAAGATGACTGCCAGTGGTTCTGAGATCACATCTGCCAGTTCTTTTAATACTCTTGGATGCAGTTCATCTGGCCCTGGAGACTTGAATACATCTAAACTAGCCAAATATTCTTGTACTATCTCCTTAGTTATTCTGGGCTGTGTTTCCTTTGCTGAATCATTTGCTCCAAATTCTTCAGGTCGGGCATTGTTTTCTTTATCGGAGAAGACTGAGGCAAAGAAGGCATTGAGGAGTTCAGCCCTTTCTGTGTCCCCTGTTTGCATTTCACCATCTTCTCCTCTGAGTGACCCCACTGTTTCTTTGTTCTTCCTTTTGCTACGAACATACCCATAAAAGCCTTTTTTGTTGCTTTTAACCTCTCTAGCAAGCCTGAGTTCATTCTGTGCTTTAGCTTTTCTGACTTTGTGTCTACACGTGCTGGCTATTTGTTTGAATTCCTCTTTGGTGGTTTCCCCCCTTTTCCATTTTTTGTACACATCCTTTTTTAATCTTAATTCAGTTAAAAGTTCTTTAGATAGCCACCCTGGCTTCTTTAGGCACCTTCCACGTTTCCGTCTCATTGGTATTGCCTGTCGTTGTGCTTTTACTATCTCCCTCTTAACAAACTCCCAGCCATCATGAACTCCCTTTCCTTTTAGTATTGCTGTCCATGGGATCTCACCCAGCACTTCCCTAAGTTTTATGAAGTCGGCTTTCTTAAAGTCAAGAAATTGAGTCCTAGTATGCTTGGCTGCTCCTTTCCGCTGTATAGTAAACTTCAGAAGAGCATGATCACTCGCGCCTAATGATCCTTCCACATCTACCCCACTAACCAGGTCATCAACATTGGTTAGGACCAGATCTAAAATGGCTGTTCCTCTTGTTGCTTCTCCCACTTTCTGGACAATGAAGTTGTCTGCAAGGCCAGTGAGGAATCTGTTTGACCTTATGCTCTTGGCTGAGTTTGTCGTCCAACAAATATCCGGGTAATTGAAGTCCCCCATTACTACTATCTCCCTTCCTTTTGCATGCTTGGCCATCTGTTCCAGGAAGGCATCATCTATGTCCTCCGTTTGGCTTGGGGATCTATAGTAAACTCCCACAATGAGGTCTCTGTTATTCTTCTCTCCCTTAATTTTGACCCAAATGCTCTCACTTTGGCTTTGAGGATCTAAATCTTGGATCTCTTCACAGGTATACACATCCCTGACATATAACGCCACTCCTCCTCCTTTCTTGTCTGGCCTGTTTCTCTGAAATAGATTGTATCCCCCCATTATTACATTCCAATCGTGGGACTTATCCCACCAGGTTTCAGTGATGCCTATTATGTCATATTTAGTTTGCTGTACCAAGAGCTCAAGCTCATTTTGTTTATTTCCCATGCTTTGCGCATTAGTGTAGAGACATTGAAGTCCATTAATCATTCCCCCGTGTCTCTTATTTAAGGATTTTTTCCTCCCACCACTAGGTCCGCGTGCTGTTTGCTCCATTTGGTCTATGACATTTGGATGATCATCTTCATTAATTGATAGACTCCTACCTTCAGGAGCACTGTCTCCCTCCCCCACATTAGTCAGTTTAAAGCCCTCCAGATGAGGTTTCTGAGATTTTTGGCAAAAACATTTCTCCCAACCGTTGTGAGGTGCAGCCCATCACTTGCCAGAAGTCCATCTTCAAGAAACTGCAGTCCGTGATCTAAGAATCCAAACCGTTCCTGTTTACACCATTTGCGAAGCCAGCTGTTCACTTCCACTATTTTCCCCTCTCTCCCTGGGCCACGTCGTTCAACTGGGAGGACAGACGAGATGACAATTTGTGCATTTAGTTGCTTCAATTTCCTGCCGAGAGCCTCGTAGTCTCTTTTGATCTTCTGGAGGCTATTGCTTGCAGTGTCATTGGTTCCCACATGAACCAAGAGGAAGGGGTATTCGTCAGTGGGTTTTATGATTCCTTGCAGTCGTTCAGTTACATCTTGGATCTTAGCCCCGGGGAGACAGCACACTTCCCGAGACATCTTGTCAGGCCCACAGATCACTGCTTCTGTTCCCCTCAGTAGGGAATCCCCTATCACCACTACACGCCTCCTCTTGGGTTTGGTCGGGGTTCTTCCGTGAGCTGTCCGTTCCAAGGTCACCTGCACATTCCCTGAGGACTGACTTTGCTGCTCGTCTTCATATACCTGATCGACTGTAATGAGGGAGAGATCCTCAAATGGAGTCTGCTCTTCGTCTTCCATGCTAGGGGAGAGGACCTCAAAGCGATTGTGTATTTCTAAACAATCAGAGTGAACCCTGGGCCTCCTACTTCTTTGAGTCACGTTTCTCCATATATCTGGCTCCTGTGTTGGTGAACAAGCCTCCTTCTCAGGGGAGTCCCCTGTCTCCTCCTTGGTGGGGACGGTGTGCTCTGTTGCTTCCAATTTAAAAAAAATGATTATAGACTTAATTAATAGCATGAGATTTAATCAACTAATCCATTAATCCATTAATTAGGGTTCAACCCTATATGGTGTTCAGTATGCTCACTTACTTTGGAGTAAGCTCCATGAAACCCAGTGGAACTTCTGAGTAACCAGAGCACGAGACTGCCCTTTGTAAAGATGATGCTCCCATGAGCCATGGATGACAACATATTAGAACAGAAGTGGGCAAGCCCAGAGACCAAATGTGGCCCTTGAGTCTTCTTTAGGTGGCCCTTGGGATTCCCCTCAGACCACACCCCTTACATGTGTCCTTGAAGTGTGTGTTGCGTGGGTGGAGAATAGAGAGGTGTCTGGAGACCTTTGACTTTTGTGTGGCTGCAATGTAACCTACTGTATAAAGTAAGAATCGTGCCCCCTGTTGCCTTTGACGTGTCCCTCAGGCCAAAAGAAGGCTCTGTTCCTAAGTTTTAGAAAAGCCTTTCCTTCCAAAACTGTCACCTACAGCTTTTATAAGTGCTTGTTTTGAAAACGATACTTTAAAAAAAACCACTGTCTGATTTAATTGGGAGCAGTGGTTTAAAGCTGATTAAAATCCCTTAAACCAATGGATCTAACTGATTAGCCCATTAAACGTGGCCGACCTAATGAGGGATTCTATATATGCCGTGCTCACTAAGGGAGGGAGCAGCACCTCACCGGAGGGGGTGTGCTTCGTTGGGGTGTGCTGGTGGGAGCTTGCTAGCAAACCAGGGCAATTAAACCCTACTTATCTTCCTGAGATTGAGCCGAAAATCCAGCTTCAGAGAATAGATTCCTCCCATTAAATCCCTTATAATCATTATGCTAAAGTATTTCTTTTGAAAACAAAGGGCTTTTTCAATTTCTGAAGCAGCCAGAATATTTATAAAATATGACATCAATTACAATGCATTTCTTTTCTTCATGCTGATTATACAGCCTGTATACACTTAAAGCTCTTTATTTGCAGGAAGGCCAGCTCTGCACTTCGTTTGTCTCTGAGTTGTTCTTGTTTGAAAAGAAGGGGCAGGAGTTTTGGAAATGGCAAATCAGGTAGGCTGACCTTTCAATGTGAACTTAATCAAATTCCTGCCCAACACCATCCTTGCACAACTTAAGCAGATCTTGGCTCATGATTCTTTCCCCCTGCAGTGTCTCCCACACCTTTTGCCCACGGCCACAGTCTCCAAATGAAGGCCTTCTTCACAGGTTGGCGGAGGGTGGGGGGCAGGGGGAGAATGGGCTTCATAAACCCTTTCCTTTCCACTAGTTTTCTGTTTCCAACTTCCTACCCTTCATCTGGAAAAGAAAAAGATGCCTTATGAAGAGGCAGACCATCCATCCAAGATCCAAGATGTAAGTGAACGACTGCAAGGAATCATAAAACCCACTGACAAATACCCCTTCCTCTTGGTTCATGTGGGAACCAATGACACTGCAAGCAATAGCCTCCAGAAGATCAAAAGAGACTACGAGGCTCTGGGCAGGAAATTGAAGCAATTAAATGCACAAATTGTCATCTCATCTGTCCTCCCAGTTGAACGAAGTGGCCCAGGGAGAGAGGGAAAAAAGCCAATGCAATTCTGGGCTGCATCAATAGGAGTATAGGATCTAGATCAAGGGAAGTAATAGTGCCACTGTATTCTGCTCTGGTCAGACCTCACCTGGAGTACTGTGTCCAGTTCTGGGCACCACAGTTCAAGAAGGACACTGACAAGCTGGAACGTGTGCAGAGGAGGGCAACCAAAATGGTCAAAGGCCTGGAAACGATGCCTTATGAGGAATGGCTAAGGGAGCTGGGCATGTTTAGCCTGGAGAAGAGGAGGTTAAGGGGTGATATGATAGCCATGTTCAACTATATAAAAGGATGTCATATAGAGGAGGGAGAAAGGTTGTTTTCTGCTGCTCCAGAGAAGCGGACACGGAGCAATAGATCCAAACTACAAGAAAGAAGATTCCACCTAAACATTAGGAAGAACTTCCTGACAGTGAGAGCTGTTCGACAGTGGAATTTGCTGCCAAGGAGTGTGGTGGAGTCTCCTACTTTGGAGGTCTTTAAGCAGAGGCTTGACACCATATGTCAGGAGTGCTCTGATGGTGTTTCCTGCTTGGCAGGGGGTTGGACTCGATGGCCCTTGTGGTCTATTCCAACTATGATTCTATGATTCATCCATTGAAGGCAGTACTGTCTCCCTAAAATTAGAGACAGGAGTCCTTTATCACCTCACCTGGAGATACCAGGATGGATCTGGAAACCTTTTGTGTGGTCAAAACCAAGAAGCAAAAATGCAACTGAGCTTGGAAAACTGTTGCTGGTAACTGCTTGTTTTCTCTCATTGGGAGAAAAGCAGATGGGGACGGGAGGTATGAAATAAGTGGAGAGGAAGAGGTTAAGATGCTGCTTTCACCTACAGTCCTTCCGCTGGTCTGTGACTTCTGGCAGCACTTTAGCAGAAAGAAGAGAGAAAACAGAAGAAAAATTGCACATGATTGACGTCATGTGCAGTTTGAGCCTCTGACCTTAAGGATAACTGTGTCAAGACTCTACCACAAGCTACACTAGAAACTAGATGGGACCTATGATATAGGGAGAACTATCCATGGTTATTACTAATGAGATATTTTTTAATTGATTCTCTCTTAGCATCTTATATCAATGTTGTTTGATTACCCTCCAAGGGAACTGAGAAGCAGAATTTTAAAGAAGGCATGAATAAGGACCAGAAAGAATCCATTTGGTTGTCAAAAGTACAACTCATGACGTTTGGAACTCTTGGGCTCCTGAAGTCATAAATCATGAGTGATTAAAGTTCTTTTACAATGCAACAGCACAATCCAGAATGTGGCATATTCCCCTGTCTCCATGGGTTTGGAAAACAGATGAGCTTGGGCTTTTGGGAAGTGTTTGGTTCCTGAAAATGCCTGTCACAATTTCTCTGAATAGCCCTGCTTTATTTTGTACATATGTTCTGACTGGACAAGCTGCTTTTTTAAAAAAGAGAAAAAAGGTTTAGATGAGAATAGGACCTATTCTTGAGCTCCAGTTGCTTATCAAGTGAGTTTCCGTTTGGCGTGGCATCCTTTCAGGCAGGAACATATATTGTTGAAATGGCATATTAAAACAACTTCTGTGTGACATGGGCTGACCACCAATGTTCACTCTTTCTCTCATGTAACATTTGTTTTGTTGAATTCTTGTGCTAGTCATTTCTCAGTTTCTGACCTTAAGGATAACTGTGTCAAGACTCTACCACAAGCTACATTAGAAACTAGATGGGACCTATGATATAGGGAGAACTATCCATGGTTATTATTGATGAATGCTAAATGGAGCCTCCATGAGCAGAAGCACTAGACCACTAAATATCAAGTGCTGGGAAGAGCAACTAGGAAACCTTCCCCCCACTTCATGTGCTGCCTGTGTGAATCCTAGAGGGATATGGCTGATCTAAGTTGGAATGCCCGGTCACACAGTAGTTCCTTGGTCTGATCAAACAAGGCTTTTCATATTAGATAATGCATTTATTATAATTCCATCACTCCTACTTCACTTCCTCCTCCTGAAGAACATAAGCAGAGCCTGCTGAATCAGGCCAAGGCCACTGTGTTGAGCATCCTCTTCTTCCAAGGAACATCCTGGTGTCTATGGGGAGCCCCAAAGCAGGACTTGAGCACAATAGCACTTTCGCCACTTGTGATTCCCAGCATCTGGTATTCAGAGGGATACTGTGTCCCAACAATGGAGGCAGAACACAGCCACCCTCTCTCTTAGTAAGCAAGATGTTTGGGGCCAGTCCTGAACAAGAGCTTCCTTTCCTTTCCAATACTCTTGCTTAGCAGCATTTCCCGGTTGATTCTTCGTGCTCCACAGGAACACAGCACCAGGGACGCGGACTTATAAAAAATATTGGGGGGGCCCCCCCGGGAAAGCTCATGAATAATAAATAAGCTCATGAATATGCAAATAAAGTGGCGCCGCCTCCTCGTGAGCGAATAGGGGAGAGCGTGCTGTGCCTATTAATCAGCTCCAAAGGAAATTGGGTGGAGCTTTTGCTCGGGAGGGAGGGCAGGAGGCATGCAGCCCGACCCTCCCTGTGCATTTTGGGCTGGGGGAGGGGCGGCGATGGCGCTCTGCTGGAGGGGCGCCGGAGATTATTGGGGGGGCTGAGCCCCCCCAAACGAATTTTTGAGGGGGCTCGGGCCCCCTCAAGCCCCATGGAGTCGGCGCCTATGCACAGCACAGTGTTCCATGCACCCTAATCTCTGAGTGGTGAGAGACCCCACAGCTTCCAGTGCTTCACCAGAATTTGGTTTCCTAGGAATGAAAGTCAGTGGAGACTATGGAGACTTTAGACTGTATGGTCTTATTTACACAAAAATACAAGTTGAGCATTGGATGGAGGGACTCACAGCATCAACACTCCCACAGATCCTCCTTCCCCATTAGGGTCCAGGGACCTAAGTCACAGCTGTGGGTCCAGCACAGAGCAAGACATGCCTTCCAGCTCCAGCCAAAACTCTCTCACACTCCCTTAGACTCCATTCTAGGATGACAGTCAGGTGAGGTGGGGAAAGGCCCGCCCACTTGTCTCTATGGCAACATGTCTCTCGACATGGAAATGGTGGTACATAACTGGCCAGCTGAGGCCAAAATCTTACAAATAACAATTGTCTGACCTATAACAACAGGAAGCTGCCATGGACTGAGTCAGACAATTGCCCCACCTAGTTCAGTACTGTCTACACTGAGCAGCAGCAGCTTTCCAGGGTTTCAAGCAGAAGTCCTTTCTGGCCCAAACCGGAGATACAGGTGACTGAACCCGGGACCTTCTGCACACAAAGCAGATGCTCTTCTACAGTTGAGCTACAGCCCTACCCTGTGGGTCAGGGCTGCCTGACACTTCCACTTGGCCATCTTTAACTGCCCCCCCAACCCACCACCTGAGATGGTTTCTTCTTCTGGCCTCTTGGCAGGGCCACCACTCCTGTGTGGACATGCCAGGCCCATTTCAGACACTCACACTTGGAGCACCGGCACCTTTGCAAAAAGGAGCTACTTTCCTCTGCACTAAAGTTGGTAGGCAAGTTGCCGCCAGACTGAGGAAGTAGATGCCGAAGATTTATTTTCATTTCCTGACATAAAGCATGTCCCCCAAAGCCTGGGAATGCACTTGAAGATCTGGGAGGGAGGCAGTGTTCCCCACCCCCAATTCTTTGCAGCCAAGGACTACTGGGGAATTGGCTCTGGCCAGACTTAAGCAAGCAACACTTCTTCCTGAGGGGAAAACTGTGTCCCCTCCTGAATCCTAGGCTGGGAAACTGGCCCGCACCACACAGGAGGCAGGAAATCATCTTCAGCCCTGAGGTGGAAGAGGAGTCAGGAGCAACAGCCTTGGTGGGTAATGGGTTGCCCTGGTCAAAATTAGGATAGCACTTTTACATTCCTAGTCCCTTCCCCCTTTCCTAAGCAGCGGGGAGTTCATGGCAACTTTAAAGGCCAGTGTCCTTTAGAGAAGAAAACACCGAAGACCCACCTACAGTACCTTTGCAACAATGAGCATGAAAAACAGAGATGACCACCTAGTTTGAGCAAGTTTTAAGGGGGCGCAGAAGCAGACACACGGACAGGAGGTGCTAATCCCAATGAGTTTCCTCCCACCGTGCAGCTCCTGCTTTATTATTAATTGTGATAATTTATTTTGTTGCGATTATAATTAATTTGTAGTGTTTATGCAGTGCTTTTCTTCTAGAATAAAGGTTCCGGTACTGCGTACCCTTGAGTACCACCAGGAGAAAAAAACCACTTGTGTCTAGGGTATCAGACTAGGACCAGGAAGACCAGGGTTCAAATCCCTCCTTGACCATGAAGCTCCTGTGTGCTACCTTGGGTCATTCGCTGCCTCTCAGCCTAACCTCCCCCACAGGGTTGTTGGGGGGGGGGGTTGAATGAGGTGGGAGAGAGCCATATGGGCCAACTTGAGCTCCTCTATTGCCTTGTCAGTGTTCATTGAAGACCTTCCTTTTTCAACAAGCCTTTGCTTTGCTGGAAATTCTTTTTATGCCAGTCTGTCTCTGTATTGGATCCTAAATTGATTTTACACTTGAAATTGTTTTGGTTATTGACCTTCTTATTGTTAAATCACTCTGCAGTGTTTTATAGGAAGTAGTTCATAGATGGAACAAAATAAAATTAATGAAATGAAATAATCACAGTGAAATATACTCAGAGTCGCACAGTGATTTCATGCTCTTTATTCAGCTCATAGCGGTGAGGAGGAATGAATGAAAGTCCCCTCAAAGTATCTGCTTTATATACATTATTTACACAATGGGCTGCACATGATTGGCTAATTCTGGAATTCTACTGTAAGCCAATCAGGTTGTGGATTCACTTATATCTGGAGCATGATTGGGTAGTTCCTGCCAACCAATCATACTGCTGCATTGTTCTAGGACCGATCAGACTGCTGCATTCTGAATCCTATTGTTCTAGGACCAATCAGACTGCTGCAATTTGGATCCTATTGTTCTAGGACCAATCAGACTGCTGCACTTTGGATCCTATTCAACTCAGTACATAACACACAGCAACAGAGCTCTCTTGAATCCCACCCCCTTGAAATGGGGTTCTTGATCCCCCAAAATGCAGAAAGAGAAGGCAATTTCAACTCCTAACCCTCCTAAATTCTCGCCAAACTTTTTAGGGGTGCTGTGAGGATACAATGGAGGAGGAGGAGAACCATTCAGGTCACATTGAGCTCCTTGAGGGTAAAAAGGGGTGGGGGTGGGGAATAGAAATTTAACAATAAATAATTTCTGGCTGAACTTGTGTTGGAATTGAAGATGACCCAGGACTACTCTCTACTCCCCCCCCCAACCTTAAGCACAATTTCATTTTAATAAGTTTAAATTGGGATGTTATTAGACATGCTTGGAAACGTGACTCTGTTGACATGCTGTATTTAAGTCCGTACAAAATGTAGTCTGATGTCTGTGGCTGCTCAGATTCAGATTGCTAAAGGTTCCAGATTCAGAATGAATAAGAAGGGAGACAGTGGGCATCTTTGTTTTGTGCCTCTTTGGATTGCTATAGTATTAGACTCCATATTGTTAATCCGGCATTTTGCTGAGGCTTGGGAATATATTTGTTTGAGGGTTTGTAGGAAGTTGGGGCCAAATTTCATGTTAGTACTGCTAATAGTTATTTCCACTTTAAGCAATCAAAAGCTTTGAGGATGTCTAGGGACATAATTGTCAGTGGGAGTTTACTTGCCTTGCTGTGTTCAATCAGGTTCAGTAGTTTCCTGATGGGGTCTGTTATATTGCGACCAGTCTCTTAACTTGTGTAGGAAGATTTTTAGGTGGTTGGCCAAGATTGTTGTGAATATCTTGTAAGGGTAAAGGGACCCCTGACTGTTAGGTCCAGTCGCAGATGACTCTGGGGTTGTGGCACTCATCTTTTCCCCTCCATACTCATAGAAGCATTGTTTAGAGTATAGAATGTTGATCATTGTTTTGTTGATTTCTAGGAAGTCTAGTTCTCTTCTTTTTTGTTCAATAAGTTTGAGCTTTTTAGATCCTGTTTGTTTGTAGTGTGATGAGAGGGCTGTGATGTCTTGTTTTATTTTGCTAAGTTTTGAGGAGGTTTGTTTTTTAAGGAATGCTTTCTCTTTTATGCAAACTCCTCTGGTGACCGCTTTCATTGCATCCCATAGGAGGGGAGTTGTTATATTGTCTACATCATTTTCCTTGAAGTAGTTTTGGAGAGTTTTTGTGAGACTCTCTCTAATTTGTTTATTTGTGGTTAGGATGGGGCTGAAGGACCATGATGGGGTGGTTTGTGTTCTCTCTCCTAATTTAAGGGTAACTTCTACTGGGGCGTGATCTGTGATTTTAATGTTACCTATGTTTACTAGGTTCCTATCTGTAGACTCCTCTGCGGTCAGTTTTCAAGTTGTGCACAAGAGAGAACTGCGGCAAAATGTTGCTAGCCTCACTGGTTAGCAAATGTGTTCCTGCGTAGAGTTTATGGATGTAAAGTTCTTGTATACTGTTTTCACAAAGCAGTTTCTGTAAGATTATTACAATAAGCACTGGTGGAGTTTTTTTAAAGTCACAATACAATCAAATAGATGACTTCAACTGGTCTTCACCAGGTGTGTCAGGACTTACTAGTGGGTCATGGCCTGATCCAATGTGGTTCACAAGTGGAGCACAACCACCATGCCAATACATAGTGAAATATTAAGAAATAGAAGAAATGGTTACTACTTCTTCTCACTCCCTGCTCCCCAGATGCTTCTGTTGGTATTATTTTGCTGGCTGGCCAGCCATGCCCTCTCTGAAGATGCTGCCTCCACTGCCCTTCCCCAGTTCTCTGTGACTTCTCAGTGCATGTAAGACGGCATCATTTCCCATTCTCTCCTATGTTTGTTGCATGCAGCAGCATAGCCTCAGTTCAAACACAGCTCATCTTCCATGGAAATCTGTGTTATTTGTCTGCCTTGGCAAAATTACATAACTTGGGTAAATGTATAAATTTCATAAATTACATTATCATTATTTTATTCTACCATCCATTTCAATGCAAGGAAACACAATGCAAATGAGGACAGACAACAGCAGCAGCAGCAGCAGCAGCAACAACAACAGTGAAGACTGATTGTATTCATTGGATTGATTTCCTTTCTGGACATGGGATGAATAAGCAAATATCATCCATTTCTGTTCCCGCTTCCATTTTTATCGGAATTCTCTGACATTCCTACTGCTGAGCATGCTCAGACCTCAGTGAGCTGTTTGTTTTCCACTTTTTGATTCAGTTATAATTTGTAAGTGAAAAGTGCCTTTCCTTCAAGTAACCACAGAAGTCCAAGCAATGGGTGTGGGGAGATTATCATATTTGCCAGGGACCTGGTGCTCCCTCTTCTCCCGCCAATGAGGTTAACCCTTCATGATCGGCATAATGTGTAGCTCAGTTATAGACCAGAGACGTAGGGACTGTGGCCCCTAAGAGTATCTGGGCCCCTGACCATGTATCTGGATGGAACTCTTTCCAACTTCAGAATCAAGAGCTGCATCCTCAGTTGTTGGATCAGCTTGTTCCTCACCAGTCCTTCAGACTGCAGGACTGCGTGCAAACTTGCATGCTGATTTACAAGTTCTTTCGCTCCAGCTCTCCTTCTCTCTGTGTGTGACCCCATCTGCCATGAGTCGCTGCTCACCCTGGTTAGCAATGACGTGTCTGTGTTGTGTCCATTTCAAGATAAGGTGACTGTGTCCCACATGCTTCAGTCTGTCTGGAGCAGAAATCATTAATCACTTTAATTAGAAACATCTTCTAGGAACTGTGTCTTGAAAGGAGAGTTTTTGTGTTCTGCTAGCCAGCAGAATGATGACTTGCTGTGTGCAGGGAGAATCAAAGCTGCTTCTGAAAATGGCAGTTATCCTGTCATACGACCCTCAACACAACTATGTCAGGTAGACTGCTGTCCTTATCCTCACATTTCAGACGGCTATGATGAGGACAGCAGCTGAGAGATTAGCTTCTCCCAGGGGAAATTTGTGGCACAGGAGAGATCAGAGTTGGTGACTTGGGTCAACTAGTTGTGGTGTTAATTATGTAAAGGGACTCATTGCACATATTTTAGTTATGTAAATAACAGCCATGGGCTGTTTTGTTCTCTCTCTGTCTGCTGTGGTCCTGTGCGGGGAGGGGGTGGGACCAGTGTTGTATCTTTCAATTTCACAAAAAAAATGTTCTTCCTTTTCAAAGGAGCCTTCAGTTTTTCTGCTTCATTCTCAGGGCACTTTAAAATTTCAGTGGGTGAGTGGGGGGTTGAGCTTGACTTATAAACATTACAAGGTGACCAAAGGTGGTGTGTGGGGCTGTGAGTGAGTTTGTGTCTTTTTCTCCCCATTAAACATTTCTCTGCAGCCTCCCTGGGCTTCCTGAAAAAGCTCCATGGGAGGGGCTACATCATGATGCCTTCTCCTGGGCTTCAAGTGAAGGGTCAGCATCCAGGGAGGCTGCAGAGTTCAGAACACGGGAGGGATGATTTATAGAATGAATTACCGTATTTTTCGCTCTATAAGACGCAACAGACCATAAGACGCACCTAGTTTTTGGAGAAGGAAAACAAGAAAAAAAAAATCTGAATCCCAGAAGCCAGAACAGCAAGAGGGATCGCTGCACAGCGAAAGCAGCGATCCCTCTTGCTGTTCTGGCTTCTGGGATAGCTGCGCAGCCTGCATTCGCTCCATAAGACTCACACACATTTCCCCTTACTTTTTAGGAGGGAAAAAGTGAGTCTTATAGAGCAAAAAATACGGTAATTAAATAAATTAGAAACCCACGGGACAAATCCAGCCCCGCTGAGGGTTACTGTTAATGAGAGAGGACTAAGCGAAAGCACAGCCGTTCACCTTTGTTAAGAACAAAACTCCACTGGTTTTGGAAATGGATAAGCACATTCAAAGCTTCCTTCTTCTCATGCATGAGGGGCAGACAACAACAGACAATGAGTTGGAAACCAGAAATCCTTGATGAAAAAAATCTGTTGCGCATGGGATCAGCATGGTCAGCCTCTCTGCTGTGTGAGCGACTGGCAGGAGCAGCAGCTGGTACTCCTTGGCAGGCCTGGCAGAGTCCCATCAGTGCTGGAGCCACAGCTGCAGCAGGTCTGGGAGGAGGCAGGTGGAGAGCAGGCCGAGGTGCCAAGCACAGCCCTTCCCCAGCCGCCTCTCCTTGGCTGAGTAGTGTGAAGGCAGGTGCAGGTGGGTCCTGGGCGAGGAGGTGGCTCTCCTCTCTGAGCTTCTGCTGTGGGGTGCACACCTCGCCCAAGGACACATGCTGTGAGGGAAGCCCTAAGAAAAGTCCAGGCTCCAGCCAGCAGGAGTTCTGCCCAGGGGTGGGCATCCCTTTGCCGGCTGTGAGGAGAAGGAAGCGCCACCACAGCCCTGAAGGCCCAACCTGGGCATAGCTTGCCTTCCCATGGCTCCAGAAGGAGATAGCCACGTGGCTGAGGTGAAGGAGCCTGCCATGGGAGTCCTGTTTATCACAAAGTCCTTATTTTCTGTTACCTGTCCTTTGTAAACAGCTGCTCCTAGTTTGCACCCATTTGTGTCTTTAATTAAGTAATCAATCAATTAGCTGTATTTCTGTGCCACACAGCAATGTTCCTAAGTAGACATGTTATTTTAGCATGCCATTTCCTTGTGTGAGTTGAATAATTTTTATTGTGTTAGTCCTTAGACCATAACAGCACAATTTTTAGTTCTGAAACAACTGAATTTATTTCTATTTCGATAAATTCTATGTCAATTTTTATAATCATTTGATTTTAGTTGTATTTTTATATTGTTTTATGTGACTGACGTAGAGGTTTGTGATTATTAAGCAGCATACATATCTTGTCAGATAAAATAAAATACATAAAAATATAGTAAAGGCACTCTTGATCTAGGCTGGCACCCATCCTGCCCCCCCCCAATTCTTTTTCAGGTGCAGCACTCTGAAAAACACGCAGTGCTTGTGGTCCATCTTGTGCTCCTTTTCATACTCCACAATTTTTCTGATGTGACATAACTACAGTGGTACCTTGGTTTACGAACTTAATCCATTCTGGAAGTCTGTTCTTAAACCAAAGCATTCTTAAACCAAGATGTGCTTTCCAGAAGTGGAACATGTTCTGCTTCCAAGGCAAAGTTCACAAACCAAAACACCTACTTCTGGGTTTGCAGTGTTCTTAATCCAAGTTGTTCATAGACTAAGCTGTTCTTAAACCAAGGTACCACTGTATTAGGGAATGGAAAGAAATCTTGCACTTCAAAGAACATTTTTAAAACCGAATTGTGGTTTTTCATTATTGTAGCACAAAGATGTACCGTATTGGCCCAAATATAAGCCGCACCCACAAATAAGCTGCACCTTTAAAATTCAAGGAGGAAAAAAAGACAATACAATACAAAAGACAATATAAGCTGCTCCCTTAAAATTCTGCAGGCACTCACATCCTTTCTGTTTTACCACATGTCTGTTTCAGCAGCAATATCATAAAAGCCCATTTTTTTAAGGTCACGAATTTAAGTCGCACTTTAACTTTTCACAGTCGGAATTTGGAAAAAAAAGTGTGGCTTATATTTGGGGCAATGCGGTATATTGGGGAATATTGCATGCAAGAATACTGCTGCGTTTTCACAAGGACTTTACAAACTGATGTAGACATGTGGAGAAGTTAAGACTTGAAGAATAAGAAGGCAACTGGAATGGACATCCCCACATCCCTGTGAGGTGTTGTGGGAGGCTGAAAGGGTGTTAGATTCACTGTCTGATGCTGCTGACGTCATATAAGCCCATAAGTTTTCAAGACCCTTGAGACAGAAATGGGGAAAGGGACTGCCTCTTCGGCAAGCAGCACTGGGACTCTGAAGGAGAGGCTCCACTTGGAGTCTACCTTGCTCAGGTGCTGCAGGTGTTTCCAGAAGTTCTGCAAGTCACAAGAAAAAATCCCGATGCTTTAAAAAATAATCATAATTCACCGCTGCTATACTAATATTGGCCACCTGATGGCAAACTCTGCACATAAACCAATTTCTCTGTGGAAACTGTGCATCAGGGTCACACACAATAAATAGTATTTATTATGTCCGGAATAATGTACCATTATTTATACTGATGGCTTTGTTAATGTTTCCAGGGAGTGCAAAGCAAAAAAACACTTGCATAGGGAAAGCAAACCTGCAGGGAGAGGGAGTTTCTGCTCCCTGCTCCCCCCCCCCAACCAGGTAGAGTCAATTTTGTAAGCACATCCTTTGTGAACAGGGCCAGGTGGCGCTGGGTGGCACTGGCAGTGGCACTATTGAGAAGCTTTTGGTGCTGAGGCTTGCAAAATGCCCTGCTTTGTGCTTGTCAGAACTTCTGAGTGGTCAGCAGATACTCAAATGACCTTCTTTTCTATTTCATTTTCACACACACACAAGCAAAACTCTTGGTTGTCTTTGTCTGAGTCAATGGCTTTCAATAAATCAAAAGGCTCCATGTTCCACCCTGCCTAGCTCCTCAAGTTCCCAAAGATGGCCTTTTCTCCCCACAAGAAATGCCAGTCACTCTGCTCCCTTGGTGGAGCTGAACGCCTTAAGTGGCCAATTCCTGGTGTGAAGAGCAGCACAGGGGTGCAGGATGGCAGCGCTCTGTGCACCCTTCCCTGCCCTGCGCTCACTCTATAGGCTGTCAGGGAAGGGAGAGCAGAAGGGAAGACAGGGGCTTCTCCTGGCCTTTCCGAAAGAGGGTATGCCAGTAAGCCAGGCTGTTCAAGGCCTCCCTTAAAGCACTGTGATACCACTTTAAGAAGTCCTGCTTCCCTCAAAGAATTCTGGAAAATGAGGTTTGTTAAGAGTGCTCAGAGTTGTTAGGAGGTTCATCATCATCATCATCGTATTTTTTTAATTTGTACCACTCTCATCTGACTGGGTTGCCCCAGAATATACAAAAACATAATAAAACATTAAACATTAAAAACTTTGCATTACAAGGTTGCCTTCAGGTGTCTTCTAAAGGTTGTGTGGTTGTTTATCTCCTTGACATCTGATGGGAGGGCGTTCCACAGGGTGGGTGCTACTGCTGAGAAGGCCCTCTGCCTGGTTCCCTGTAGCTTTACTTCTTGCAGTGAGGGGACCAGTAGAAGTTCGTTGGAAGAGGAACTCAGTGTCCAGGCTGGACGATGGGGGAGGAGATGCTCCTTCAGCTCTACTGGGCCAAGGCTGTTTAGGGCTTTAAAGTTCAGCACCAACACTTTGAATTGTGCTTAGAAACATACTGGGAGTTAGTGTAGATCCTTTAGGACCAGTGTTATATGGTTCCAGTGGCTGCTCCCAGTCACCAGCCTAGCTGCCACATTCTGGATTAGCTGTAGTTTCTGAGTCACCTTCAAAGGTAGCCCCATGTAGAGTGCATTGCAGAAGTCCAAGCGGGAGATAACTAGAGAATGTGCCACTCTGGTGAGACAGTCCTCAGGCTGGTAGGGTCTCAGCCTGCGTACCAGATGGTACTGGTAGACAGCTGCCCTGCCCTTCAGGAACACAGTTAACCAATTCAGGACCAGGGAATCTTCCTCATGGAGTTACAGTTCCCAGTCTGATTTAACCATCAGTCCCTCTTCCCCAGGGAACTGTGGAAATCATAGTTTTGTGAGGGAAAAGAACCCTCATTCATGCACAAGTCAGCAGGAAAGCCAGGCAGGAAAGCCATTGCTCATCTGGCTTCCCAGGGTTGAGGGCTGCTGCCAGTTAGCAAGAATTTATTGGCTCTGCCTCTCATGACCCCTGGCTCCCTGCTCTTCACCCTGCCAGCCCAAATGGGCACCAGTCACAGCTGCCACCCATTCATTTTTCATTAATTGAAAATAGTTGGGATGGGGGAAACATTGGAATTATATTTCTGGACACAGCATGGGACTCGAAGTGTCCTGTGGTGAATTTGGGATGCCTCCTGAGCCAGACATCAGACGAACTCAGGGAATGCGCAAGGGCACTGCATACGGGTGCAACGGCTGCGTCACATAAGCGCAGATGCCATTTTGATGCAATTAGCAGTCTCCCTCTTCTGGAGCATGGAGTCTCCTGTATTTGTTTCTCTAATTGCTCCCTGCTTTTTTGATGTTGCTGTGTTTGCTTTTTTCGAGATGAAAAGGTAAAACTCAGTCCCCAGAACATTCTGAAATTGATAATCTCCAGCGCTGTAAGGAAACAGAAATGAGACGCCTCTCTCTGATTCATAATTTGTCAATTAATCACCTCATTAGGAAGGAACACCAAGAATAAATTGGAATGGCTTGGGCAGAGTTTAAAATTCAGGCTGGCATTGCAACTTATGGGGGGAAAAACCTCTCATTTTAGACAGCTTTTAATACTATCTCTCTCCCGCACCCCCCAACACCTGAAATACAGTTTGATCTTAATTTTAGTGGATGGAACAGATGGATACTTTAGGTAGATATTAATTTGTAATGGATGGTGGTAGTTTAATTTGTATGTGGATGGCGAATTTTTTGCTTTTAATGTAAATAGTTATGAAGTGTAAAAACAGAAGCATAGTAAGGAGGGGTGCGGTGGGGTGCAGCTCCGGAACTTTTTTCTTAACCAGGCTTTCATGATTCCCCAATATTTGTGACACATCAGAAGTCTGCAGATGAGGACAATAATCAAGAAAAGAATGGCTATGTCTTTCCTTTGCTTGGTTGGTGTTTTTTCTGCTTCTTACTAGGAGTTTAAACCCTAAACACTTCTTTGCAAGATTGATTGCATTTCTACTTAAAAGTTTAGTGTTGCATTTCAGCTAGCTGAAAATGTCTTGCTGAAGCTTAGTGGGTTGGGTCCAAGTAAGTTCTACTCCAAGTAGACCCATTCAGTGGTGGTTGACACCCACTGGGCAGAGGGTAAGGAGCCCAACCATCGGTGGAGCCAGAGCCAGTGGGAAGGAGAGCCAGCTTCTTCCCCGCCCCCCCCCGCCTCTGCCCCTGCCCTCCTCCTCCTTCTGGCTGAGTTGCACCAGGCCAGCACCTGAGACTGAGAAGGAGGAGGCAGATAGGCAGGCAGGCAGGCCCCCCCCCCCCGGCAAGTAAGTTGGCAGGGAGGCGAGGGCTGGTTGAGGACAGACGTAAGTTGGCAAGCAGTGCTTCATTCGCCCTGATGGATGCATAGAAATGTATGAGCCAAAAAGTGAGCCCTGTCCAAAGGATCTACTCTGAGTAGGACTAGCACTGGATTCAGCCCAATGTGTTTTGCAAGTGGAATCAGCACCACCGAGTTGAATGGAGCATGGCTGCAGGGACTGTCAGATTGAGCTCCTGCATTTCAGCATTTGCCACTACACAACTGTGTGAAACTAAATCAGTCAATCAATCAATCAATCAATCAACCAACCAACCAACCAGTCAATCAAAGGAAATGGCTAAGGCTTAAGGTTCATCCAGACTTCCTTTTGTGCCACATTTCTAGGCACAGGTCTGTGCTTTAAACTGTCATGTCCGAGCACTTACTTTTTGCCCCAGTGCTAACCCCCCAAAACCCACTTTGCTGCCAAATCAGATCAAATGGCAATCCAGTGCAAACCTGAACTGCCATTTGTTCTGATTCAGCACTGATTGAAGTGGGGGTGTTTGGGGTGTGTGTGTGTGTAGATGCCTGGGCAAAAAGGGGGGGAAAGGTGCTCAGACCCAGCTCATGAGGTTTAAAAGCTAAGAATGCAAATGTTTTTATGCTACATAATTATTATTTTTGCTTGGGTATCTTGAATATACCCAAATGTGTACATTACTTTAAATTAATGATGTGAATACTGTAATTTTTTTTTTGCTAAGCCCTCCTCTTGGTTTGTTGTTTTTGTTTTACTATTTTCTGTCAATCAATGAGAAAAGTGTTATGTACTGAAGTTCTCACCCTGGGCCAGCAGGGGGATACTGTAGATAGTTATGCAAATAAGGGATTGAAAGTGATGTTCAGTGATTGGATAGTTTTAGAAAATAGTTACAGTTACGTTGTACTGGAGCTCTATATAAGCAGGCTGCCTGAACCCTTCAGTTCAGTTCTGTTCTGACCTGTGAATAAACAAGAGCTGTTTGGAGAATCGCTGTGTCATCTGATATGTTCACCCACAACTTAACACTGGCGATGAGGATGGGATCAATGAACATCAGAGCACAGCCAGATGCGGCCACTCTCTGAGCTGACCTGAGCTGAATCACTGAGTGAAATCACGGAGCAGAACCAATTCAGAGCTGACCGTTCTGGCTAGAGCACGGTGTTCCATCCATCACCCTTCATGCCGGCATCGGAACCATGGCTTCACTCGTGCCTCTACCGCCGTTTACCCCAGCCTCTGAATCATGGGACTCCTACCTCACTCGGTGCGACTGCTACCTCCAAGCCAATGAGCTAACAGAAGTATCATAGGAGTGGAAGCGGGGCCTATTCCTAAGCCTCTGTGGGCCTGAGGTGTTTGAGACAGCCCGAGCATTGGTTGCACCTGTAGCAGTCCAGGCAGCACCGTGGGACACGATTAAAGAGAAGCTCCGCAACCACTACGCGCCAAAGCCGTCCAAGATTGCTGCCCGCCATGGGTTTTACCACCGGAACCAGGCAGAGGGGGAGTCAATCAACAACTACACCACCACCCTCCGACAGGCTGCAATGCACTGCATGTTCCGAGACTTAGACGATGCCCTGATGGATCAAATCGTCTGCGGGGTCCGGGACATCCGTCTGCAATGGCGTCTCCTCACCAAGCCAGACCTCACGCTGCAGAAAGCCATTGAGGAGGCCGTGGCCTCAGAAGCTGCTGAACGCTCCAACCAGAAGATCCTCAAGGTCAGCAGTTCCGTCTTGCTAGGAAGCCAGTTCCAGTGCATCATGAAGAGGCCAGCAGTGATAAGGCATCCTCCAGTGAAGACGATAACGTGCACCAGACAAAGCGGGAGCGCAGGAAGTTCAAGAGCCAATTGGAATGTGCCGGCTGCAGAGGCAACCATTCCCGTGCCAAGTGTCGATTCAGAGACGCCATCTGTCGGACGTGTTCCAGAAGGGGCCACATTGCTAAGGTCTGCCGATCGGCTCCGTCCGACACCCCCCCCTTCACCGACTCGCAAGCGCAAGTCTTCACTCCAGTCCGCCAAGGAAAGCTGTTTCGCTCTGCCCATCTGGAACCACGATTGGCCAAACTGACTCGCCTACGTGACGCAAGCTGAATGTCACGGTGCTCATTGAAGGAACTCCATGTGACATGGAGATTGACACCGGGTCTGCCCTGTCCATCGTGTCTTGGAGCACCATCAAAAGACTGGTACCCAGAGTGTCCAAAAGGCAATTCGACTCTCACCGCGTACACCTGAGAGACTAGCAGGGAAACGACATTCCCGTGGTAGGCATTGGCCGATTCCGGATCACCTTCAAGGATTTTTCAGGCCTGCTCCGACTGGTGGTGGTCGAAGGTCAGCGGCCAAGCCTCCTAGGGCTAGACTGGTTTAATGCCCTCGGCCTGGAAGTCGCCGGCATCAACTGCATCTCTAATGCAGAGACTGAGGGTCTGGTCAAAGACTTTGCCGAGGTTTTTGACGGCACTTTGGGGCAATATACAGGTACACCCATCTCCTTTAACCTTGATCCACAAGTCGCCCCCATGAAGCTAAAGCCACACCGGGTTCCCTTTGTTCTCAAGGCTAAGGTGGATGAACAACTGGACAAGCTGATCGCCCAAGGAGTTTTGGAGCTGGTTGACCACGCCAAGTGGGAAACCCCCATCGTCACGCCTGTCAAGCTGGACAGGTCAGTGAGAATCTGCGCCGACTACAAGTCCACGATCAACAAGGCACTTCAGCAGCACGCTTATCCAGTTCCTGTTGTCCAACACCTGCTGCATTCCCTGGGTGAGGGTACGGTCTTTGCTAAGCTGAACCTTGCCCAAGAAGTTTGGATTTAGAAGTTTGGATTTAATATCCCGCTTTATCACTACCCGAAGGAGTCTCAAAGCGGCTGACAATCTCCTTTCCCTTCCTCCCCAGCAACAAACACTCTGTGAGGTGAGTAGAGCCCAAGCCTATCAACAACTGCCCGTCGATGATGCCACCACTGAAGCCCAGATGATCGTCACCCACCGAGGGGCATTCTGTTGCCGTCGTTTGCAGTTCAGGGTGAGTGTGGCTCCTGGCATCTTCCAAAGCCTTATGGAACGTCTCTTATAAGGGCTTCCAGGCGAGGTACCATATTTTGATGACGTCTTGTTGTCCGCAGACTCACACCAGCAGCTGTTTGAGCGCCTCCGTGCCGTGCTGACCAGGTTCCAGGAGGCCGGGCTCAAGGTAAAGAGGGAGAAGTGCCAGATTGCCGTTTCACAGGTAGAGTTCCTGGGCTATCTTATCAATGCCTCCGGCCTTCATCCAACCACATCCAAGATCCGCGCTATCCAGCAGGCCCCCATCCCAAAGAACAAGACGGAGTTGCAGGCATTCCTGGGACTGCTGAACTTTTATAACATGTTCCTGCCCCACAAAGCCACGGTGGCTGAGCCTCTTCACCAACTCCTCAGCACGAAGACGCCTTGGTCCTGGGGTCATCGGGAGACGGCGGCCTTCAATGCGGTCAAGGCTCTCCTTTCATCGGACAGTGTGCCGGTACAGTACAGTGAAGCCAGGCCGCTGGTCCTTGCCTGCGACGCCTCACCTTTTGGCATCGGGACTGTCGCCGTTTTCCAGATGGAAGAGAAGCACCACTCGCCTACTTTCCAGGACGCTATCTCCGACGGAAAGGAATTACAGCCAGCTCGACAAGGAGGCACTGGCACTTGTGGCTGGAGTGAAGAGGTTCCATGAATACCTCTATGGCAGGACTTTTGACCTCATCACTGACCACAAGCCGCTCCTGGGCCTCCTTGCCGGTGATCATCCAACTCCACCGGTCCTCTCGCCACGCATGCTGCGATGGACTGTTTTCCTGGCTGCCTACCACTACTGGCTCGTCCATCGCCCAGGGGAATCGATGGGCCATGCCGACACCCTCAGCTGTTACCCTCTTCCAGCGTTTGTGGAAGACCCGGCTCCTGCTTCATCGCTCCTCCTGATTGAGGATCTTCCGGCAGCACCTGTATCGGCTGCCATGGTGGCCTCCGCATCTGCCCAGGATCGCATCATCAGCCATGTGCTCAACTGCGTGTGGAGGGGGTGGCCACAAGGGCCTTTTGCATCAGAGTTCCAGCCGTTCGCAACCAGACAACATGAACTCTCGGCTCATTGTGTCTATCTGCTGTGGGGACACCGCGTCGTGATTCCCCAAAGACTCCGTCAATACGTCCTTGAGGCTCTGCACGTTGGCCACCCGGGAATTGTCAAAATGAAGGCGTTGGCTTGGTGTTACGTCTGGTGGCCTAACATGGACGATGCCATCACTGCCTGGGTTTCCGCCTGTCAAGCGTGCCAAGAATCTAGGCCTGCACCACCGGCAGCTAAGGGACACACCTGAGAGATGCCCAAGACACCCTGGTCAAGGGTGCACATCGATCTGGCCGGCCCCTTTCGTGGCCGGACCTTTATGGTAGTGGTGGACACCTATTCCAAATGGCTGGAGGTGGCCCTGATGCCCTCCACCACTACCGAGGCCGTCATCCGGGTGCTGCGAGGCCTCTTTGTGACGCATGGGTATCCTGATGTCCTTGTCTCCGACAACAGACCACAGTTCACGTCAGGCACTTTTGAGTGGTACCTTTTGGGATTGGGCATCCGCCATGCCCTAATGGCACCATTTCACCCATCCAGCAACGGGCAAGCGGAGAGAATGGTGCGCTCGGCAAAAGAGGCACTGGCACACCTGGACCAGGGAGACTGGCACGAGCGGGTCGCCGAATACTTGTTTGTACAACACATCACCCCTCATGCGGCCACAGGGCGGAGTCCTGCCAAACTGCTTATGCGCCGCCTCAGGTCCCCGCCCGTCTGCACCCGGACTTTACCGTGGCCAAACCCCCAGGTTGTGCCAACGCACCACGATCATTTGTTCCAGGAAACCAGGTCTTTGCCCGGAACTTTGTAGGGAACATTCCTTAGGTTCCAGCCACAGTAGTGGGAGTCACTGGATCTCGCTCGTACCAGGTGGCACTCGAAGACAGACGCTTGTGGTGCCGGCTTAGGCGCAGGGTTGGGGACTTGGACACTACCGTGGTGTCCCCAACTGCGCTCGTGGCTCTGGAACAGATACTTACAGATGGTGAGGCTCCACCTACACCTCTCTCGCAAACTGCCGGTGTGGAGCCGAACAAAGCCACTTCAGAGGGTCTGCCAGACTTACCACAGACTCAGACCACTGCCATGCCTGACATTCTGCCAACTCCACTTGCGGAGGTTCCACCCACAGCAGTGGATCAATGGGACTTGGTTTCAATGCCACCTAGGGTTGCACCACAGCCTCAGCAAGAATTGGGTGGCCCCCCCCGGACCTGGCTACTGGTCCCTGGCGGTCTGGCAGAGTTTCCAAGTGCCCAACTTATTTAAAGGACTATGTTGTTGGACATGTAACACTGCTGGTCTAATGGAAGTATGTGAAATGTAACAGATATGCTTTTGTGCCTAATTAAACCATTACGTGTAGTGCTGTATATAAGGAAACTATTACGATTGTAACTAACACCTTATCTTGGTGGGGAGGGGTGTTATGTACTGAAGTTCTCACCCTGGGCCAGCAGGGGGATACTGTAGTTAGTTTTGACTCAGGTCCACATATGCAAATCAGGGATTAAAAGTGACTTTCAGTGATTGGATAGTTACAGAAAGTGGTTACTGTTGTGTTGTAGTGGAGCTCTATATAAGCAGGCTGGCTGAACCCTTCAGTTCAGTTCAGTTCTGTTCTGGCCTGTGAATAAACAAGAGCTGTTTGAAGAATCGCTGTGTCGTCTGATATGTTCACCCACAACTTAACAAAAAGAAATTGCATTTCAAAATTACCAAAAAGGAGATAAAATGTTGGTGAAGTTGTCATTGGTGATGGGATGCAGGGTTTGAGATGCCTTTACTTTACTTTCGCAGCAGCTGAGGGATGTTTGTGAATGTTCTTGCTAGGAGTCTTGCAAACCTGAACAGGAGACATTGGGGGGCCCATTGTAATGTTTTTAAAACAATTCTAGAAAATTAGCACTTTTCCAGGGCTGGTACAAAGTTGATGGTTAGGCAGGTTCTCCTTGATACCTGAAGCCCTATATTTTAACGTATCAGTTGTTGTTCTTGTACACTTGTTTCTAAAACATTATACTTGCAAAATCCCTTCCTTCTAATATGGGCCACATCATCACGACAGCTTGCAAGCAACAAGAAATGGCACCTAATTTTGGCTTTTAAGCATGAAAATGTCTTTGAAATCTGGTTTTGAAACCCAGTGTGGAACTCAGGGTGGGGTGGGGGTGGGGTGGGGGTGGGGTGGAGAACAAAACAAAACAAAACAAAACAAAACAAAACAAAACAAAACACTTGAAGACATGTCCTGGAAAAAAGAAATGCATATTTTTGTTGGGGGATAGCTCTGAGGGAAGGTGGAGGGCTGTTTCACGCACTCCTCCTTTACTGACTGCTGTTGCAAGGGGCACTATAAATACACAGAGTGATCTATAAAGATGAGAGAACCTTGGCAACCAAAGAGACACTTTGTTCCCACCCACCCTGCCTGCTTATTCATTGAACAGGAATTGAGGACAGGGAATTTATTTTGTGTCAGGGGGTTGATTAGCTGCTTGTGCTTAAAAGTGTGCCCCTTCAGAGTTTGTGCGGCCCCACAAGTCTCTGTGCGTGACAGAGCTCATCAGACATGTCTGCTCTAGTCACTGGTGGAGTCCGACAGTGGCTGTTTGCGGAAACGCCTCCAACAAAGAAGTTCCTTAACGGAAACACGTCTCCTGGACTCACGACGTGACAGCTTCCGACGAAGCATGGGTCTCCCTGCAGTTGCTTCTGACACCTCCCCACTATTTTCGCTAGAAGTGTCTCTCACCCCTTTCTCTCCCCTGCTTCCTGCCTGCGTTGCTGCGTCTCTCTCAGTATTACTGAGATTCCCCTCCAGAGACCCCGTGCTCCCCCTGCTGGTCCCTGCTTTGGCTGTTGAGTCTCTCCCAGTCTCTGGGAGCCCTACCACCTCCTTTCCCTCTGATGTCAGTTCCCTGACATCCACCTCCCCTCCAGGGCCCCCTTCCCCCCCCGCCCCCTCCCTCTCCTCTGGGCGGTGAGGAGCTGAAACCCCGAAACGAATCCTCTTCATCTTCAGACGTCTCGAACATCTCCCTCCATCGGTCTTCGTTCCGACTCGCTGAATCCTCCTCCACCTCGGAATCAGCGAACCCCTCCAACTCTTCTTCTTCGTCGGTGGTGGCGAAGTATTCCCTCCGGAACCTCGCCACTGGCTGGGGTTTACGAGGGAATCTCTGATGAAAGGCTTCAATCAGAACCTCGTCATCTACATCCTCTGCCCTGACCCAGGTGTTTTCCGACTCCGGTTCCCCTTCCCACCTTACCAAGTACTCTACTTGCTCTCCCTTCCACCTGGAATCGAGAATCTCCGCTACATGGTAGCTTTGTTCTTTTTCCTCCATCGCTGGTCCCCTATTGACCCTCCCCTCTCTGTCCCCTATATACGGTGACAGCAACGATCTGTGGAACACTGGGTGCAACTTCATGTGGTTCGGTAACCGGAGTCTGAAAGCCACTGGGTTGACCTGTTGCGTGACTTCAAATGGACCCAGTCTTCTGGGTCTTAACTTCTTACAACCTCCTTTAAACGGTAACCCTTGGGTGGACAGCCACACCTGGTCCCCCACCCTAATGCTTTCCCCTTCCCTTCTGGTTTTGTCTGCCTGCCTCTTATATTCCTCCTTCGCCCGGTTTAAATTAAGTTGAAGTTGGCGGTGGATAGCTTCCATTTCTTCAACGAACTGTTCTGCGGCTGGAACGCTCCAGTTCTCCCCCTCCCCCCCTGGGAAGGCTCGGGGATGACACCCGTGATTGGCCAAAAAGGGGCTCATCCCCGTGGACACGTTCTCTGCATTGTTGTAGGCAAATTCTGCCAACGCCAGCTTCTCCACCCAATCATTCTCTCTGTCATTAACATAACACCTCAAATATTGCTGGAGGACACCATTGGCTCTTTCCGCCTGCCCATTGGTTTCGGGATGACGGGCAGTAGAGAAATTGACCTCTACATGCAATAAGCCCATGAGCCTCCTCCAGAACCTGGAAGTAAATTGTTTCCCTCGGTCCGAAACCACCCTCAAGGGGGCGCCATGCAACCTAAACACATTTTCCACAAACAATTTGGCGGTTTCTTCTGCTGTGACCGCATGTGAGCAGGCTATAAAGTGGGCCATCTTGGTTAACAGGTCTACCACCACCATGATGGCTGTTTTCCCTTTGGACCTGGGCAGATCAGTTATGAAATCTATTGCCACTGCCTCCCATGGCCTCTCCGGCGTGGGTAGTGGTTCTAATAAACCTGCCGGTGCCCGCCTCTCCCCTTTGGCTCGTTGGCATCTGTCACACCCTCTCACATATTCCCGCACATCTTCCCTGACCTTGGGCCACCAGAATTCCCTGGTGACCAGCCACATGGTTTTGTGTTGCCCAAAATGCCCGGCTGTGGGGTTATCGTGCAGTTGCTTGAGTACCTTTTCCCTCAATTCCCCTTCAGGTATGTATAACGCTCCCTTGTAGTACAATGCCCCATTTCTCTCCTCAAAACCCCCGGGTTTGTCTCCCTCCCTCCTGAGACTCCTGAGTTTGTCCTGGGCGTATTCATCCTGCACCGTTCCCTCTACCAGCTCCCTTTGCCCCACCAATGCCGCCCCACACACCCAGCGGTCCTCGGGAATGACATGGGTCTCCTCGGGTGCACCCTCTCCCTCCAAATATTCAGGTTTGCGTGAGAGAGCGTCAGCCCTAACGTTCTCCGGGCCTGGTACGTAACAAATCTCAAAGTTAAATTTGGAGAACTCCTGAGCCCATCTCAACTGCCGTTGGTTGAGCACTCGCGCAGTTCTCCAATACTCTAGATTCTTATGGTCCGTGCACACTTGCACCTTCTGTTGTGCACCAATTAGTAGATGCCTCCATCTCCGGAAGGCCTCATAAATGGCAAGAAGTTCCCGGTCGTACACCGTGTAGTTCCTCTCAGATTTGTTCAGTTTTCGCGAAAAGAAGGCACACGGTCGCCACTCTGACCCCTCCTTCCCCGGCTGCAGAAGAAGCACCGCCCCTATGGCTCTGTCCGACGCGTCTGTTTCGACCCTCAGCTTTTTTTGTAAATCCACATGTAGAAGTTGTTCGTCAGAGGCGAAGGCCTTTTTCAGTTCATCAAACGCTCTCTCCGCCTCCCCCGTCCAAACAAACTTCTTTTTGCCGCTAAGACAGTCCGTGATGGGCGCCGTCAGGTGGGCGAAGTTCCGGATGAACTTACGATAAAAGTTTCCAAACCCTAGGAACCTCTGCACATCCTTCTTGGTCTTGGGTGTTTTCCATTCCAGCACCGCTTGAACCTTGCTGGGGTCCATAGCCAACCCCTTATCGGACAAGCGGTACCCCAGGAATTCCACCTCCTTGGTATGAAACTGACACTTCTCCAGTTTCACCCACAGTCTGTTGGCTTGCAGCCTGCTCAACACTTCCCTGACGTCTCTCACATGTTGCTCCTCGTTCTCCGAATACACCAACACGTCATCTAGGAAGGCCACGCAATTCTTGTAGAGCAAAGGCCCCAGCACGTGGTTCATAAAACTTTGAAAACACGCGGAGCCTGTTTGTAATCCAAAAGGCATCACGAGATATTCAAATGCCCCCAAAGGGGTGAACATGGTGGTCTTCCATTCATCCCCTTTCCTTATACGTATCAGGTTGTACGCCCCCCTCAGGTCCAGCTTTGTAAAAATCTTTCCTTTTCGCACCCTGGTCAAAATATCATCAATCCTGGGCATGGGAAAAGCCGCAGGCTCAGTCACTGCATTTAACTGTCGAAAGTCACATACCAGCCTCGGCTTGTCCGTGTTTTTTTTATCCACAAAAAACACTGGGCTACCCCCCGCTGCCTTAGACTCCCTGATGAAGCCTCTCTTCAGGTTCTTGTCAATGAACGCTCTCAACTCCTGCATCTCCCTGTCTGACATGGCATACAGCTTGCCTACAGGAAGCTGGGCTCCAGGGAGTAGATTAATCTGGCAATCAAAGGGCCTATGCGGGGGTAGTTGATCAGCTTCCTTCTCGCTGAACACATCGTTGAAATCAGCATACTGTGGTGGCACCGTCCCTTTCTCCATCACTTCAGTCCCTGCCAGGGTGGCTTGGGCCCCTGCTGAACCCCTTTCCCCCCTGCAGTGTTCTAAGCAATGTGCTGAACCGAAGGAAACCACTCTTTGATGCCAGCCCACCAGCGGATCATGTAGGGCTAGCCAGCTCATTCCCAAAATAATGGGAGCGCCTCCCAAGGTGGCCACATTAAACGCTATCAGTTCTGTGTGCCTTGCCACCCTCATTATCATTGGGACGGTCTGCAAGCTGACTCCTCCTCCCAACAGCTCCCTGCCATCGATTGTGGTCACCTGCAGGGGGTTGCTTAAAGGGATAGTCTGTATCTGATGTTCAGCAGCAAACTCCTTGCTCATAAAATTGCAAGAGCTGCCGGAATCCAACAGCGCCTTTATTTGTAGGGGGTGTCCATTTTGCAGCTCTAGCGACACTTCAATCACTAGGGCAGGTCGAGGAGCTTCTGGTACGGGCACTTTCACTGCTCTTGAGCCTGGTTGCAGTGCCCTGACGGCAACCAGGCGTTGGCTTTTACTTGCTCCGTTTCTCCCTGCTCTCCTCCCTCCACTGCCCCCACCATCCCTTGCCATTCCTTCCTCTGGGGGCAGACTCTGGCAAAGTGGCCTGGCTGTTGGCAGAGATAGCATTTCCGGGCTCCCTTTCCCTCCTTCTTCGCCCCCTCACTGGGCTTTGAAACTGCGCGCGCGCGGGCTGTTCCGATTTCCATCGGCTCTGCCGGCGGGAAAGCTGGCTCAGGAATGTCTGGAATGCGTAACTCCTTCCAACGTTCCCCTCTCCCTTCCCGCCTCTCCAAGGCTCTTGCCTCCTGGCGCGCTCCAATGGTCAGCGCAGACTTGGTCAGCTGATCCATCGACACAGCCCTGGGGCTCCTGGACAGCTCGTCTTTCACAGCTGAAGAAAGACCTTCTTCAAACAGCATCTGAATGGGTGCTGCCGATAAATCCCACCCCAATCTGTGAATCAGCATGGTAAATTCAGTCCAGTACTCACGGACAGATCTGCTTCCCTGCTTGCAAGCCATCAGCTGTCTGCGCACCAACCCTTCCTCAATATCACTGGAAAACATGATATCCATTGCACGAAAGAATTTCATAGTGTCCTTTAGGATATCGTTGTGCGTTGCCATCAGGGGCCGAACCCAATCACGCGCGCCCTTCTCAAGATGCCCAATTACGAAAGCAACTCGCGATTCCTCATCAGGGAACTCATCAAACTGCACATTCAGGGCATATTGCATCTCTGTCCTAAAGGCATGATAGTCCTTGGGGTCCCCCCCAAACTTCTGCACCAATCCTGGTACCTTTCTGGGGAACTGAGTGGTTCTCCCCTTCTTGTCAGCATCCTGCGCCCTCCTCTCCTCCAGCCTCGCCGTCTGCAGCGCAAGTTGGACTTCCAATGCTCGGTATCTTTCCTCCAAGCTTGGATCAGCTCCTCCTGCTCCGGCTCCTGCTGGGTCGCTCATGATGCTTTCTCCTGCACAGGCAGCGTACAAAGACTGTCGGACTGCTGTCAGGGGGTTGATTAGCTGCTTGTGCTTAAAAGTGTGCCCCTTCAGAGTTTGTGCGGCCCCACAAGTCTCTGTGCGTGACAGAGCTCATCAGACATGTCTGCTCTAGTCACTGGTGGAGTCCGACAGTGGCTGTTTGCGGAAACGCCTCCAACAAAGAAGTTCCTTAACGGAAACACGTCTCCTGGACTCACGACGTGACAGCTTCCGACGAAGCATGGGTCTCCCTGCAGTTGCTTCTGACACCTCCCCACTATTTTCGCTAGAAGTGTCTCTCACCCCTTTCTCTCCCCTGCTTCCTGCCTGCGTTGCTGCGTCTCTCTCAGTATTACTGAGATTCCCCTCCAGAGACCCCGTGCTCCCCCTGCTGGTCCCTGCTTTGGCTGTTGAGTCTCTCCCAGTCTCTGGGAGCCCTACCACCTCCTTTCCCTCTGATGTCAGTTCCCTGACATTTTGATTGCTAGAAACACAGGAAGCTGCCTTTACACTGAGTCAGGCCAAGGCTTTGTCTAACTCAGTGTTGTCTTATCTCCCCACTTCCGTATCTCTTCTACCTTCCGTGGGCCAGGATTGACAAGCCCCATGGTTCAGGTGATCCTCAGGGTTTGCAAAACCCTGTGTGCAGGGCTCTGCAGCTGCTGCCAATCAGCTACTCAGCAGTGCTGACAAACTCCTTCTCAGATCCAGCCATTCCTTTACTTCCTCACTCCTGTTATCATATGTGATGGGCAGGTGGGCATGGCTTGACTAGAACGGCCTTGCGGGCCACATCACCAGGACTTATGGGCTTAATTAGGCCCATGGGCTGGTGACTTTCTCAATGCTTGTTATCTGATCCCTTTTTGTGGGGGATGCCATGGATTTAGCCTGGCACCTTCTGCATGGGAAGAAGAGGCAGTGCCCCTGAGCTATGGCTTCTCTGACCATGCTGCAATAGTGGCTGCTCTATTGGGACAGAAGGTAGGGAGGCCAACAGTTGATGGAGCCAGCACCAGCAGCAGGTATCAAGATGATAAGGCATCTGGAAACCAAGCCCTATGAGGGACAGCTGAGGGAGTTGGGGATAATAATAATAATAATGATTATAAATTATTTATACCCTGCCCATCTGGCTGGGTTTCCCCAGCCACTCTGGGCAGCTCCCAACAGAATATTAAAAACACGATAAAACATCAGACATCAAAAACTCCCCTAAAGAGGGCTGCCTTCAGATGTTTTCTAAAAGTCAGATAATTGTTTATTTCCTTGACATCTGATGGGAGGGCGTTCCACAGGGTGGGTGCCACTACCAAGAAGGCCCTTTGACTAGTTCCCTGCAACTTCGCTTCTTGCAGGGAAGGAACCGCCAGAAGGCCCTCGGAGCTGGACCTCAGTGTCCGGGCTTAAAGATGGGGGCGAAGACGCTTCTTCAGGTATACTAGGCCAAGGCTATTTAGGGCTTTAAAAGTCAGCACCAACACTTTGAATTGTGCTCAGAAACTTACTGGGAGCCAATGCAGGTCTCTCAGGACCAGTGTTATGTGGTCCCAGCGGCCACTCCCAGCCACCAGCCTAGCTGCCGCATTCTGGATTAATTGCAGTTTCCGAGTCACCCTCAAAGGTAGCCCCATGTAGAGTGCATTGCAGTAGTCCAAGTCCAAGTAGTCTAGATAACCAGAGCATGAACCACTCTGGTGAGACAGTCTGTGGGCAGGGAGGGTCTCAGCCTGCGTACCAGATGGAGCTGGTAGACAGCTGCCCTGGACACAGAATTGACCTGCACCTCCATGGACAGCTGTGAGTCCAAAATGACTCCCAGGCTGCACACCTGGTCCGTCAGGGGCACAGTTACCTCATTCAGGACCAGGGAGTCCCCCACATCTGCTCGCCCCCTGTCCCCACAAAACAGCACTTCTGTCCTGTCAGGATTCAACCTCAATCTGTTAGCCGCCATCCATCCTCCAAGTGCCTCCAACTACCTGAAGGGCTGTCCCACAGAAAATGTTGCAATCTTATGTTCCTGCTGTTACAAGCCTCTCTTGAATTCCTATACCAATAATATAGGAGCTTTCACCACTGTAACTAAACCAAGTTTTACTGCCTATGCAACTTTTTCTGAATGCTGTATGAAAAAGCACATGAATCTGACCTTTGGAAAGTTTGTAAGTAAACCATTTTTAACTTACCAAACGTATGGTCTTTCCCTATGCTAAAAGAAGAGGGAACTCACAATGGCATATTTTAAAGATCTAACAGCCTTATTTCAACACTTTGCTGCATATTTTGTAATTTTAAAGCTTTTCTGGGGTTCTCTCACCAAAGAGCAGTTGCCCCAAACCTGGATCTTGCCATCCTTTTCATATCCATTTTTTCCTTGCCAGCAACACAGACTACCTCAGAAGGTGGTGGACCTTCCTTCATTGCAGGCTTGTCAACAGAAGTTGGATGGCTATCTGTTAGGAATTATTTAGCTGTGATTCTTGCATCATGGGGGTTGAACTAGATGACCCCTGGAGTCTCTTCCAAACCTACAATTGGATGATGATCATAGGTCATTTCATATGAGGAGAGGCAAACGTGTTTTTTTCTGGAACCAAGTATCATGGAAATTAGTGTTATATGTGCTGTATCCCACAATATTTCTGGAAGTGGATTATATGATGGTGAGAAAGTTTAGATATAATGCTGAAATTAATAGAAAGGGAAATGTCATGAAAACAGAATAAACTGCTGTTTGAATGCAGCCTGAGACTACGGAAGAAGAAACTGACAGGGAGGGACCATCCCTTCAGGGCCATTCCTGAAGCTGAGGGCAGCCTCTCCACTACTTCCTTTAGGTTGGCTTAGGAAAAGGAACCCAGAAAATAGATATGTTTGTGTGGGCCTCATCTCCAGGTGCACCTGAGGCCAATTTTCAGTTGACCCAGAGGGGTATGTGGAACTGCACATCCTGATATCTGAGTCTCCGTTTATGGTGCCCTATTGCCCTATCCTTGGCCCGTTAGACTGCTGTGTGCCCTCTCAGGGAGACTGCAAAGTCCTCCTCCCTGAAATAATATAACAATCACAGCCTGAGAGAAAATAGCCTTCAAAAATTCTCCAAGCTTTTTGCAGGTGGTGAAATTAAAGGGAGGCATTAATATATTGTTCTTCCAGGGAGAGGGTGAATGAAGAGAGACAAAATTCTTCCAACAGTTTGTGAAGGTGCATGACAATTTTTTGGCCTCGCCAGATTCTCATGGAGGCTTCATTTCCAGAAGCTCAATGTCAAAGACTGATGTGCTCTCAGGAGACAGGACAGAGTGGGCATCAGAAAATGCAGTGAGACGGTCTCTGCACCATAATTGCACATAGATGGGAAGAAGCAGCTGGTAGACAAGCCTGACATCCCCTCAGCACTGCAGCCAATTATGCAGCTGTCATCTGCTTTGGGCAAACCATTTGTTGTCTGTGTCACAGGATGCTCCAGCCTTTGTCAACCTGATGCCCTCCGGATGCTTGGAATTGCAAACCCCAACAGCCCCTGCCTGGGAGTTTGTCCTATTATTAAGAAACGTTGGTCCAATATTAGTCTGATATTAGAAATCCAATTTAAATAACCAGTAGGATACATAAATAACAAAGAGTCTTGGGGCACCTTGTTGTTGTTTAGTCGTTTAGTCGTGTACGACTCTTCGTGACCCCATGGACCAGAGCACGCCAGGCACTTCTGTCCTCCACTGCCTCCCGCAGTTTGATCCTGCAGTTTGGGGCACCTTAAAGAATATTAAATGGATGATGGCAGACTTTGGCAACCTGGTGCCCTCTAGATGTTCATGCACTACAATTCTCATCAGCCTAAGGAGAATTTAATAGCAATGCTCACTGTTATACCAGTAATTAATATAATGACTTAATAAGGCAAATGATGGCTTGACTTGGAACATCTTCTGAGGCCCTTCTTCGTGTACCTCCTCCTTGAGAGGCCAGGAGGGTGGCAACACGAGAACGGGGCCTTCTCTGCAGTGGCTCCCCGTCTGTGGAATGCTCTTCCCAGGGAAGTTCACCTGGAGCCTTCATTATACACCTTTAGGCGACAGGCAAAAACGTTCCTTTTTAACCAGGCCTTTGGTTGATCTGATTTATATCCATGCCTTTTAAAAACGTGGTTCTTTTTTTTAAAAGGGGGGTGTTTATTGGGTTGTTTTTATTTTGATTATATATTTGATGGTTTTATATTTTGATTTTGTTCTGTGAACCGCCCTGAGACCTCCGGGTATACGGCGGTATATACATTCAATAAATAATAATAATAATAATAATAATAATAATAATAATAATAATAATAGTAATACCAGCTGAGTGTTACATCCCTGCTAATGGCATGATTTTGAAATTAGAAAGAGCATAAGAAATTCTTCAGTCATAAGGAAAACTTGTGGAGGCAGTGCTTTTTTTTGAAAAAAAATGTTTAGGGGTAATCTCATTTTGACTCAAGAAAATCAGCATTTTGTAGTTCAAATTGGGACAAATCCTGTCTTAAGGGTATGTCTGTGTATGAATAGGGTGAGCCTGTGACCTGGCTCAGGAACTAAGTATTTGTCACTACAAAAGACTGGCCAGGCTCCCCAGGGATCCAATCAAGTAAGTATTAACAGGTAACCTGCTAGACATGAGATAAACAATGACAGGAGAAAAACAACACACTCAAGATTTCTGTTTTAGACTGCCTTTTCTGTGATGTAGGTATGATGTATCGGGGGGGGGGGTGGTCTTGGGCTACACCCCTTCTGTGATGTATGTATGATGTTTCTGGGGGTGGTCTTGGACTCCAGGGCGGGCAATTTAAAATGTCTATATAAGGGTAGGCACACCTGGGTTCTGGGTCCTCCTCCTTTCCTGCGTGAGAGGGGGGCACCCTGTTGCAACAGTTAAATAAAGATCAGGCTTACTAGCTGCTTTGCTTCTCAATATTCTCTGGTTGGCCTCTGCTATTTTCTCCGACCGATGGAGAATCTACAAAAGGACTCTATAAGGGCTCTTGTGTTCCCTGTAAGGGAATAAGGGCAGGTTTTCATTTATTACAGACCTTACCATCAGCCTGATGAGGACCAACATCCAGGGTCAGGATGCTGCTAGCACTCCACACATCCACACTGATGACCACAGACTAGAGGTGGTAGACAATTTTGTCTACCTGGGTTCCATCATAACCAACAATGTCTCCATTGATGCTGAGCTGGACAAGTGCATTGGCAAGGCAGCTACAGCAATGGCTCACCTCTTAAAAAGGGCATGGGAGAATGCGATGCCAACATCCAATACCACAATGAAGGTCTATCAGGCTTGCATGCTGAGTGTGCTGCTTTATGGAAGTGAGTTGTGGGCAGATTACAACCATCAGGAGCGACACCTCAATGCCTTCCACATGTGCTGCGTCAGATGCCTTTGGCAAGGCAAATTCCAAACAAAGATGTACTATTCCAAGGCCACATTCCCAGCATGCTTTCACTCCCATCTCACCAATGTCTATGCTGGCTTGGTCATGTCCACAGAATGGAAGATGGCAGGATCCCCAAGGCACCAGGCCAATTGGTAGATCAATTCTGTGCTACAAAAACCTCACCCCCAAAGGCACACTCCTCCATTGTCTCCCTAGACAGACAGATGCAGGATATTTACAATGCAGTCAAACCAACAATGCATGTTTGCTAGATAGGCACATGATAGGAGCTGAAGCTCACAGAGTTTTCCTGTAAGTTCCCTAGAAAGAACTCTGAGAGCCAGTCCCACAGTGCCCTGACAGAGTGAGGGCGTAGCCACAGATAATCTCTTCAGCTGCTTTTTGCTCTTTTCTCCTTCACCTCGTTCCAGCAGTGTGAGAACATCTGCATTTCTGAGCTCCATTATTCAGGTACCATCTTAAACTGGACTTTGTAACTGGATTACCACTTTAAGCCTGCCTGGTCAAAGCTGCAGTATCAGTTACTCTTCAACAACAACAATTTTATTATTTATACTGTGCCCATCTGGCTGGATTTCTCCAGCCACTCTGGGTGGCTTACAGCACATAAAAAAACATAGTAATACCTCAAACATTGAAAGCTTCCTGATACAGAGCTGCCTGGGTGAGTAAATGTTATTTTTACCTTTTACAAGGTTGTTTGTGTAATCTTTGTTTTAAGGGGGAGAAAAGGGGAAATACCAGGAGAATCCAGCCTGCCTTAAAGCATCCTGGATTACTTAAACCAAAAGGCTAAAACTGCCCTGTCAAAGCTTCCCTTTCAAGCTGCAAAAGGATGCACTCTGCTGAACTCAAGAACATGAGGAAGGAAGGATAATATCTATTAAATATATCCTCTCCTAGCATCTATGCACATCCCCAAAGCCAGCAACAGCTATAAGCGTAACACGACTTTGGATATACGTGGGACTCAGCTATATAGTTTCAAATATAGTGGTACCTCTAGTTACAAACTTAATTCGTTCTGGAGGTCCGTTCTTAACCTGAAACTGTTCTTAACTAGAGGCGTGCTTTCACTAATGTGGCCTCTTGCTGCCACTGCACTGCCGGCACACCATTTCTGTTCTCATCCTGGGGCAAAGTTCTCAACTCGAGGTAACTCTTCCAGGTTAGCGGAGTTAGTAACCTGAAGCATTTGTAACCTGAGGCGTTTGTAACTCGAGGTACCACTGTATGACGTTTTAAGTGTGTTTTACAAATGTGACACTAGATGGTGCTAGTGCTTATGTCAAATTCCACATATATAAAAAAAACTTTTTTAAAAAAGCATTTTCACAGCGTTTTTATATAAGTGAAGATTCAGCCATGATTTTTGCCTATACATGTTACATTTGGAACCAAACCCCCAATGTAAGGTGAGGGACAACTGTATAGGACAAAGGCCAGCAGCCACCCCTAGAAGAACAAAAGAGCATTGCTGTTCCAAATAAATGTCAGCTGTGCTTTGTATTATCTCGGTTTCATTTAATTTTCTTCTGGTAAATCTGCCTCCTTGCAGCCCAGTTACTTTCTCTCAGCTGAACAAGGTTTTCAGCAGCAGGCCTGTGATAAACATAACATCTTGGCCAACCCTTAATGCAGCCCATGATACTAATGGGCATTTTGCTTATCATTGGAACACAGAAGTATAGGTTCTTTACAGTATATTTTAGAAGTCTGAATAGCTTAATATGAAGTGGGCAGACTACAGTCTTGCGGGATATGCTTTGTTCCCTTCCCCAAACCCCCAGTTCCAACTGGGGGAAACAGGAGCAAAATTGTGGATTGACATGTGGCTCTAGGTACTCAAGGAGTGAGCCAGTTCCCTCCCTGACCCCATGGAAGGACACGGGGATAAGGTGTCCTCTCAAGCAGGAATCTATATCTGAGTTATTACAGACCAGGAATTCTAATGCAACACAGCAGACAGCAGAGATCTGGTCAGAGGTAGCCAGGAAATTCTAAGTCTGAAAGAGAAGTGATAATCAGTCATGACAAAAGATTTTCTTTTTACTTTGGCATTCTTAAACTATCAGGAGACAGACACCCTTGCAGATTTACTGCAGATCACCAAATATCTCCTAGTAGATATGGATCAGCCCAGCTTGGCGTCACTTGTCTGAGGCCCTGAACTTACTGTATTTTTCGCTCTATAAGATGCACCAGACCATAAGACGCACCTAGTTTTTGGAAGAGGAAAACAAGAAAAAAAAATTCTGAATTTCAGATGCCAGAACAACAAGAGGGATCACTGCGCAGTGAAAGCAGCGATCCCTCTTGCTGTTCTGGCTTCTGGGATAGCTGCGCAGCCTGCATTCGCGCCAGAAGACACACACACATTTCCCCTTACTTTTTAGGAGAGAAAAAGTGAGTCTTATAGAGCAAAAAATACGGTACTCTAAAATTGTAAAACGATGCCTGTTCGGTTTGTGCTGTGCTTGCAACTGTGATGAAGCCACTGGCGTCAATCTGCTGATCCACTCACCAGCACACCAAACTGCCTAGAATACAATACTGTTTAATTTTTGAAGCACATACAGGTAACTGAGACAGAGAGGGGTAGTACCTAGATCGCAGAGAAGGGTAACCTGTGGACATCCATAAGATAGGGTTGCCATATTTCCTCTTTTCCACCAGACATGTCGTCTTTTTGGGGGGTAGAGTTGTCATAGTGATTCATAGTTAAAAGTAGAAGTTGGCAAATGTGTCCTCTTCTTTGCTTTTCAAAATACAGCCACCCTACCAGAAGAGCAGAAGAGGAGTCTGCTGGTTCAGGCCAGGGACCCACCTTGCCCAGCAGCAATTCTCACTGCAGCATCTTCTTGGCCACTGTGAGAGCAGGATGCGGCCAGGGCCTAGAATCATAGAATCATAGAATCATAGAGTTGGAAGAGACCACAAGGGCCATCGAGTCCAACCCCCTGCCAAGCAGGAAACACCATCAGAGCACTCCTGACATATGGTTGTCAAGCCTCTGCTTAAAGACCTCCAAAGTAGGAGACTCCACCACACTCCTTGGCAGCAAATTCCACTGTCGAACAGCTCTTACTGTCAGGAAGTTCTTCCTAATGTTTAGGTGGAATCTTCTTTCTTGTAGTTTGGATCCATTGCTCCGTGTCCGCTTCTCTGGAGCAGCAGAAAACAACCTTTATCCCTCCTCTATGTGACATCCTTTTATGTATTTGAACATGGCTATCATATCACCCCTTAACCTCCTCTTCTCCAGGCTAAACATGCCCAGCTCCCTTAGCCGTTCCTCATAAGGCGTCGCTTCCAGGCCTTTGACCATTTTGGTTGCAGCATCTCAGGGAAGCACAGCCTGACTCATTTTATTGCGCTCCTTACAAGGACAGGAGTGCAGCTGCAGGCAGCCTGGTTGCTTCCAGGGGAAGGATGCCCTAACCCCTCCCCCCCGCTCATCTTTTTTTAAAAACAATAATATTTATTAAGTTTCATATAAAAACATAACTTTAACATAACAGCAAAAGAAAAAAGAAAAAAAAACCAACAAAACCAACAAAGTAAAATATTTCCAACCCCACATAATATCACCACATTTTGTTGTTGTTTAGTCGTTTAGTCGTGTCCGACTCTTCGTGACCCCCTGGACCAGAGCACGCCAGGCACTCCTGTCCTCCACTGTCTCCCGCAGTTTGATCAAACTCATGCTGGTAGCTTCAAGAACACCATCCAACCATCTCATCCTCTGTCTTCCCTTTCTCCTTGTGCCCTCCATCTTTCCCAACATCAAGGTCTTTTCCAGGGAGTCTTCTCTTCTCATGAGGTGGCCAAAGTCTTGGAGCCTCAGCTTCACGATCTGTCCTTCCAGTGAGCACTCAGGGCTGATTTCCTTCAGAATGGATACGTTTCATCTTCTAGCAGTCCATGGGACTCTTAAGAGTCTCCTCCAGCACCAGAATTCAAAAGCATCAATTCTTTGGCGATCAGCCTTCTTTATGGTCCAGCTCTCACTTCCATACATCACTACTGGGAAAACCATAGCTTTTACTACACGGACCTTTGTTGGCAAGGTAATGTCTCTACTTTTTAAGATGCTGTCTAGGTTTGTCATTGCTTTTTCCCAAGAAGCAGGCGTCTCTTAATTTCGTGGCTGCTGTCACCATCTGCAGTGATCATGGAGCCCAAAAAAGTAAAATCTCTCACTGCCTCCATTTCTTCCCTTTCTATTCGACAGGAGGTGATGGGCCCAGTAGCCATGATCTTTGTTTTTTTGATGTTGAGCTTCAGACCATATTTTGCGCTCTCCTCTTTCACCCTCAATAAAAGGTTCTTTAATTCCTCCTCACTTTCTGCCATCAAGGTTGTGTCATCTGCATATCTGAGGTTGTTGATATTTCTTCCGGCAATCTTACTTCCGGCTAGGGATTCATCCAGCCCAGCCTTTCGCATGATGAATTCTGCATATAAGTTAAATAAGCAGGGAGACAATATACAGCCTTGTCGTACTCCTTTCCCAATTTTGAACCAATCAGTTGTTCCATATCCAGTTCTAACTGTAGCTTCTTGTCCCACATAGAGATTTCTCAGGAGACAGATGAGGTGATCAGGCACTCCCATTTCTTTAAGAACTTGCCATAGTTTGCTGTGGTCGACAGAGTCAAAGGCTTTTGCATAATCAATGAAGCAGAAGTAGATGTCTTTCTGGAACTCTCTAGCTTTCTCCATAATCCAGCGCATGTTTGCAATTTGGTCTCTGGTTCCTCTGCCTCTTCTAAATCCAGTTTGCTCTTCTGGGAGTTCTTGGTCCACATACTGCTTAAGCCTTCCTTGTAGAATTTTAAGCATAACCTTGCTAGTGTGTGAAATGAGTGCAATTGTGCGGTAGAATCATAGAATCATAGAATCATAGAATCATAGAGTTGGAAGAGACCACAAGGGCCATCGAGTCCAACCCCCTGCCAAGCAGGAAACACCATCAGAGCACTCCTGACATATGGTTGTCAAGCCTCTGCTTAAAGACCTCCAAAGTAGGACACTCCACCACACTCCTTGGCAGCAAATTCCACTGTCGAACAGCTCTTACTGTCAGGAAGTTCTTCCTAATGTTTAGGTGGAATCTTCTTTCTTGTAGTTTGGATCCATTGCTCCGTGTCCGCTTCTCCGGAGCAGCAGAAAACAACCTTTCTCCCTCCTCTATGTGACATCCTTTTATATATTTGAACATGGCTATCATATCACCCCTTAACCTCCTCTTCTCCAGGCTAAACATGCCCAGCTCCCTTAGCCGTTCCTCATAAGGCATCGTTTCCAGGCCTTTGACCATTTTGGTTGCCCTCCTCTGAACACGTTCCAGTTTGTCAGTGTCCTTCTTGAATTGTGGTGCCCAGAACTGGACACAGTACTCCAGGTGTGGTCTGACCAGAGCAGAATACAGTGGCACTATTACTTCCCTTGATCTAGATGCTATACTCCTATTGATGCAGCCCAGAATTGCATTGGCTTTTTTAGCTGCCGCGTCACACTGTTGGCTCATGTCAAGTTTGTGGTCAACCAAGACTCCTAGATCCTTTTCACATGTACTGCTCTCAAGCCAGGTGTAACCCATCTTGTATTTGTGCCTCTCATTTGTTTTGCCCAAGTGCAATACTTTACATTTCTCCCTGTTAAAATTCATCTTGTTTATTTTTGCCCAGTTCTCTAATCTGTCAAGGTCGTTTTGAAGTGTGATCCTGTCCTCTGGGGTGTTAGCCACCCCTCCCAGTTTGGTGTCATCTGCAAATTTGATCAGGATGCCCTTGAGTCCATCATCCAAGTCGTTGATAAAGATGTTGAATAAGACCGGGCCCAAGACAGAACCCTGTGGCACCCCACTAGTCACTCTTTTCCAGGATGAAGAGGAACCATTGATGAGCACCCTTTGGGTTCGGTCAGCCAGCCAGTTACAAATCCACTGAGTGGTAGCATAGTCAAGACCGCATTTTACCAGCTTCTTTACAAGAATATCATGGGGCACCTTGTCAAATGCCTTGCTGAAATCAAGGTAGGCTACATCCACTGCGTTCCCTTCATCTACCAGGCTTGTAATTCTGTCAAAAAACGAGATCAGGTTAGTCTGACATGACTTATTTTTCAGAAATCCATGCTGACTATTGGTGATCACAGCATTCCTTTCTAGGTGCTCACAGACTGTTTGCTTAATGATCTGCTCCAGGTAGTTGGAGCATTCTTTGGCACTGCCCTTCTTTGGGATTGGGATGTAGACTGATCTTCTCGAATCCTCTGGCCACTGCTGAGTTTTCCAAACTTGCTGGCATATTGAGTGTAGCACCTTAACAGCATCATCTTTTAAAAGTTTAAACAGTTCAGCTGGAATACCATCACTTCCACTGGCCTTGTTATTTGCAGTGCTTTCTAAGGCCTATTTGACTTCACTCTCCAGGATGTCTGGCTCAAGGTCAGCAACCACACTACCTGGGGTGTATGAGACGTCCATATATTTCTGGTATAATTCCTCTGTGTATTCTTGCCACCTCTTCTTGATGTCTTCTGCTTCTGTTAGGTCCTTACCACTTTTGTCCTTTATTATGGTAATCTTTGTAAGAAATGTTCCTTTAATTTCTCCGATTTTCTTGAACAGATCTCTGGTTCTTCCCATTCTATTGTTTTCCTCTATTTCTTTGCATTGCTCGTTTAAGAAAGCCTTCTTGTCTCTCCTTGCTATTTTTTGGAAATCTGCATTCAATTTCCTGTATCTTTCATTATCTCCCTCACATTTTGCTTGCCTTCTCTCCCCCGCTATTTGTAAGGCCTCGTTGGACAGCCACTTTGCTTTCTTGTGTTTCCTTTTCATTGGGATGGTTTTCGTTACTGCCTCCTGTATAATTTTATGAGCCTCCATCCATAGTTCTTCAGGCACTCCGTCCACCAAATCTAAATCCTTAAACCTGTTCCTCGCTTCCACTGTGTATTCATAAGGGATTTGATTTAGATTGTATCTTACCAGCCCAGTGGTTTTTCCTACTTTCTTCAGTTTAAGCTTGAATTTTGCTATAAGAAGCTTGAAGTGAAGGCACGAGACAGGTGTTGATCAGCAAGTGAGCAATGCAGGTGCATGCTAATTGCCAAGCCCGGAGAAGCTCTTTTTATTGATACACACATGCAAACTCAAGCAGATATGTTTTGGGCTGTGACCTTTACAAATCTTCCAATCCCAAGATCGAGGGGTGGCACAAAGTTATTTTGGCACTTGTTTCCACACATCACTTTTCCTTTGCATAATGTTTTTCTAGAAAGAGACAAAGGTCTCAAAGGACAGAGGTTACAGACAGGGCACAACAGGCTTCTGAGACCGCAAAAGAGGTTAGATACAGGCCACGATGTCCTCAGACGTTTCCGTGAGGGGGAGAATGTTTCACACCCCAGGGTCACGCGTGCAGACAGACTGATGCTGCCTGCGGGTGGGGGAATGTGCTCCTTCTGGACCCCACCCCCCACTCTCCGCGATATCCCTACAAAGCTGATGATCTGAGCCACAGTCAGCTCCATGTCTTGTTTTTGCTGAGTGTATAGAGCTCCTCCATGTTTGGCTGCAGAGAATATAATCAATCTGATTTTGATGCTGCCCATCTGGTGATGTCCATGTGTAGAGTCGACTCTTGTGTTGTTGGGAAAGCGTGTTTGTGATGTCCAGTTTGTTCTCTTGACAGAACTCTATTAGCCTTTGCCCTGCTTCGTTTTGATCTCCAAGTCCAAACTTGCCAGTTGTTCCTTTTATCTCTTGCCTCCCTACTTTAGCATTCCAATCCCCTATAATGAGAAGAACATCCTTCTTTGGTGTCACTTCTATAAGGTGTTGTAAGTCTTCATAGAATTGGTCAATTTCAGTTTATTCAGCACCAGTATTTGGTGCATAAACTTGGATTACTGTGATGTTAAAAGGTCTGCCTTGGATTCGTATCGAGATCATTCTATCATTTTTGAGATTGCATCCCAGTACAGCTTTCGCCACTCTTTTGTTGACTATGAGGGCTACTCCATTTCTTTTACGGGTTTCTTGCCCACAGTAGTAGATATGATGGTCATCCAAACTGAATTCACCCATTCCCGTCCATTTTAGTTCACTGATGCCCAGGATGTCAATATTTATTCTTGCCATCTCATTTTTGACCACATCCAACTTACCCAGGTTCATGGTTCTTACATTCCAGGTTCCTATGCAATATTTTTCTTTACAGCATTGGACTTTCCTTTTCGCTTCCAGGCATATCTGCAACTGAGCAACCTTTCGGCTTTGGCCCAGCCGCTTCATCAGCTCTGAATCTACTTGTACTTGTCCTCCGCTCTTCCCCAGTAGCATGTTGGACACCTTCCGACCTGAGGGGCTCATCTTCCAGCGTCATAACTTTTATATGCCTGTTGTCTTTGTCCATGGAGTTTTCTTGGCAGGGATACTGGAGTGGCTTGCCGGTTCCTCCTCCAGGTGGATCACATTTGGTCAAAACTCTCCACTATGACCTGTCCATCTTGGGTGCCCTGCTCGGCATAGTTCTTAGCTTCTCTGAGTTCTTCAAGCCCCTTCGCCATGGCAAGGCAGTGATCCATGAAGGGGACCTGGCTTAATAGATTCCTGCAAAGTGTAAACATAACTTTTATATGTACTGCAGCAGGGGGGTTGTGTGACTTGCTTTATTGCAATATTCACTTCCTTGTGATGGCCTGGAACTGAACCACAATATCTCCGCCTGTACAATATCTCTGTTGTAACAACAACAATAGTCATTGTACTAAGGCTCCTGCATCTGCCCTGGGGCACTGGGTGGCGGTGCTGAGTCTGGCTGGGGAGCTACAGTGGAAGATGGCTATTGGAAAGGTGGTTGCTGGTCTAGGCGGACCTTTGATCTGGCCCAGCGACGCTGTCCTCGCCCTTCCGGTTCCTCGCCCTTGGAATCAGCCCACAGCCTTTGCAAGCATCCTGAACAAACACTATTGCAGGCTCTTTCTGCGTGGCACACATCACATGCTCTCAAGTATTTAAGCTGATTAATTACTAACCAGAAGATGGTGCCTTTCTATAATTGGAAGTTGAAAAATATTTGACTTTAAAAGGGCCCTGGAGGTTGATGAGTGAATGTCCAAATGAGTTTGCTTCTCTCGACTCATATCTTGTGCCTTAGGAAACTGTCTGGGCCAGAGAGTAAGATTCAGATTAATCAATATGACTGGTAACAGCGAAGGAGTCAAACCAAATAGAATCAAATGTTTCCTTTTCTCCTTCTGGAAGAGAAAATTGGACCGTTCCCATTAAGATATCAAGCACCTGAAATATTTAATAGCCTTAATGTCATAGAGGCAGGTGGATTATCCTCTGCTGTGTGGACGTGGAATGGAAAACTCAATAATTCATCCTACTGCCTGGTCTCTTGGCTTTCCTAAAAGGGGTAGGGATTTAAAGGTTTTTTCTGGCTAGGCTGTTGAGAGCCAGTGTAGTTTAGCAACCAGGGATTCCTGAGCTAAGGTGTGGAGTGTGAGGCCACAGGGCTGCCTTCAAGTCCTTGCTCTGCCAGGAACTTTGCTGGGTCATCCTGACAGCTATCAGCCTAACCTGTGCACAGTAATACACACAAGATGAGAGGAGTGTGACTTCACTCCTGCATGTGTCATTAAGTCTGCAATCCTACTTGCACTTACCTGGAAATAATCCTAATTGAACTCAATGCAGTTGAACTCAAGTCAATGTCATGCAATGCAAGCTCAGTGCAATGTAAACTTGATGCAATTGAATTCAATGGATAATCCATTATGGGAAACATATATCAGACTGTATGGTTTGTTTGTTTGTTTGTTTTTACAGTATTTATAGGGCACCCTTTGACAACTTCTCATGGCGACTTGCAACATAAAACAAACAAGTTAAAATTCAGTTACTATAACAATAAAATAGCAATACAATGGAAAAGTTTTTTTAAAGAAACATCATCATCATCATCATCATCATTAGAATTTATATACTGCCCAACAGACATTGAATTGTGAGTCTGAAATTTGTCCCACCCCAATTTGTTACTCAGATTTTGACATCAAAATTTAAAATCTCTCCCTCCCACCCCCCATTCAAGGGAGTATTTTCTGATGGGGTGGATGAATGAATGGAATTAGTAGAAGTCAGGAGTAGGAAACCTGTGACCCTCCAAATGTATCCAACATCCATCATCCCCAGCCAGCATGTCAATGGTCTGGGGTGATGGGAGTTGGAGTCTAGTGACATCTCGACAGGCAGGGGTCCCCCATCCCTAGTGTGGATCCTTAGCATCCCCAGTGCATGGGCATCAGACAGGACCATTAGACCATTCTATAGGAGATTACTCGTTACATCCAGGCATGCTACTTCTGCAGCTCCTGCCCATTCACATGTCCAACGTCTCCCTTCCCACCTGTTGGGGAAACTGTGAATGAAGGTGCAGAAACCCAAATTTCCTTCAAGCTGGAATCAACCCAGCTTCCCTATCCCTAGTATAAATTTACAAGATGCAACTGCAAAGCAGCAGTTAAATATTGAATTCTACTACACAGTGTTAAGAGTTGTCAAATACCGATTGATGCTTGTCCAAAAACTGTCCAATATTAAGTGCTACCAAATGTTGGCTATCAAACACTGCAAATGTTTGACTGCAAAACGATCAGGTGTAAAAAATGCTGCAGTAGAATGTCAAATAGTTTCTAAATATCTGCATGATAGAATATATTCAGATAATATTCACCACCAATATTTGAGGATGAGAATTTGGATGTGATGTGTTCATGTGAGTTATTTCAGCTCTGGAAGTAGTGATTTTTCTCTGAATGTGCTTGGCACTTGGTATTATGACATCAGAGCTAAAATGTTCCAGGATTCTTTTGCCCACTAAAGCGGGGAGATTGTTAAATCCCAAGACAGCCATTTGTCTAGAAACTCTGCCTTTTTTAGAAACAGAAAACCAATCCAGTGGTGGGTGTCAAAAAACAGAAGCCTGTTAAGAATCCTAAGGAACATTTGGGGCTTATACTGTAGCAACTGGCAAAAGATCTCTGTGAAAAGGTAAAGTCACATAGGTTGGGCAAGATGCCTGAGGAACATCAAAGTTTATTACACCGCCTTAAACCACATTGGATCATTGGTGCATCTAGCTCAGTATAAGAGCGTAAGAAGAGCCGGCTAGTTGAGACCAATGGATCACCCAGCACAGCACTCTCTTCTGACAGTGGTCACCATCTTCTGCACAGGTCAATATCCTTCTTAAGCTGTGGTGCCCATAACTGGACACAAGACTCAAGGTGTGGTCTGACCAAGGCAGAATAAAACAGTACTATTACTTGCCTTGATCGGGACACCATACTTTTGTTGATGCAGCCTAGAATTGCATAAGCCTTTTTTCTTTTCTTTTCTGCTGCCAGGTATCCCCCCATCCTATATTTACACATCTAATTAACTGGCTGACTGACCGAACCCAAAGAGTGCTCAACAATGGTTCCTCTTAATCCTGGAGAAGAGTGACTAGTGGGGTGCCACAGGGTTCTGTCTTGGGCCCGGTCTTATTCAACATCTTTATCAACGACTTGGATGATGGACTCAAGGGCATCCTGATCAAATTTGCAGATGACACCAAACTGGGAGGGGTGGCTAACACCCCAGAGGACAGGATCACACTTCAAAATGACCTTGACAGATTAGAGAACTGGGCAAAAACAAACAAGATGAATTTTAACAGGGAGAAATGTAAAGTATTGCACTTGGGCAAAAAAAATGAAAGGCACAAATACAAGATGGGGGACACCTGGCTTGAGAGCAGTACATGTGAAAAGGATCTAGGAGTCTTGGTTGACCACAAACTTGACATGAGCCAACAGTGTGACGCGGCAGCTAAAAAAGCCAATGCAATTCTGGGCTGCATCAATAGGAGTATAGCATCTAGATCAAGGGAATCATAGAATCATAGAATCATAGAGTTGGAAGAAACCACAAGGGCCATCGAGTCCAACCCCCTGCCAAGCAGGAAGTAATAGTGCCACTGTATTCTGCTCTGGTCAGACCTCACCTGGAGTACTGTGTCCAGTTCTGGGCACCACAATTCAAGAAGGACACTGACAAATTGGAACGTGTCCAGAGGAGGGCAACCAAAATGGTCAAAGGCCTGGAAACGATGCCTTATGAGGAACGGCTAAGGGAGCTGGCCATGTATAGCCTGGAGAAGAGGAGGTTAAGGGCTGATATGATAGCCATGTTCAAATATATAAAAGGATGTCACATAGAGGAGGGAGAAAGGTTGTTTTCTGCTGCTCCAGAGAAGCGGACACGGAGCAATGGATCCAAACTACAAGAAAGAAGATTCCACCTAAACATTAGGAAGAACTTCCTGACAGTAAGAGCTGTTCGGCAGTGGAATTTGCTGCCAAGGAGTGTGGTGGAGTCTCCTACTTTGGAGGTCTTTAAGCAGAGGCTTGACAACCATATGTCAGGAGTGCTCTGATGGTGTTTCCTGCTTGGCAGGGGGTTGGACTCGATGGCCCTTGTGGTCTCTTCCAACTCTATGATTCTATGATTCTAATTATTTCTGCTTAAGTGCAGAACCTTACATTTGTTTTTTTTTAATAAATTTTTTATTGGTTTTACAAAAATTTTTAAGACAATACAAACATATAAAAAGACATACAAACACGTATAATTTCATAACCTTTTTTTCATAGACCGTGTATCTCAGACTTCCCCATACCTCCCCTTTCTGCATCCCAATGTCCAAAAGTTTTTAGCAACTCTAAATATATCTGTCAGTCCTCTGTCCCCTTAATCTTTCCTTCAATCTAGTCTTATATCGCTGTAACCCTTTCTTACTCAAACCTCGACATTCTAACATTCAGCAAGTTTATAATAGTCCTTAAGGTAGATTTTAAATTTCTTCCATTCTTCTTCCGCCGTCTCCTTCCCCTGATCGCGGATTCTGCCAGTCATCTCGGCTAATGTCATATAGTCCATCACTTTCATCTGCCATTCTTCCAGGGTGGGTAAATCTTGTGTCTTCCAATACTTTGCGATGAGTATTCTTGCTGCTGTTGTAGCATACATAAAGAAAGTTCTATCCTTCTTTGACACCAATTGGCCGACAATGCCCAAGAGAAAGGCCTCTGGTTTTTTAGGGAAAGTACATTTAAGTGTCTTTTTCATTTCATTATATATCATTTCCTAGAAAGCCTTAATCTTCGGGCATGTCCACCAAAGGTGATAGAAAGTACCTTCAGTTTCTTTACATTTCCAACACTTATTATCAGGCAAATGGTAGATTTTTGCTAGCTTGACTGGGGTCATGTACCACCTGTAAATCATTTTCATAATGTTTTCCTTTAAGGCATTACATGCCGTGAATTTAATACCGGTGTTCCACAACCATTCCCAGTCAGCAAACATAATGTTATGACCAATGTCCTGTGCCCACTTAATCATAGCCGATTTAACTGTTTCATCTTGTGTATTCCATTTCAGCAGCAAATTATACATTCTTGACAAGTTCTTAGTATTGGGTTCTAACAGTTCAGTCTCTAATTTAATTTTTCCACCTGAAAGCCAATTTTCCTGTCCTTTTTATAAATCTCCATTATTTGGTAATATTGAAGCCAGTCTTGTACTTTAGGTTTCAATTTCTCATGACTTTGTAATTTCAATTTATCTCCCTCCTGTTCCAAGATTTCCCAATACTTCGGCTATCCGGCCTCCATATTGAGTTTCTTCAATGCCTTAGCCTCCAAGGGTGACAACCATCTAGGGGTTTTGTTTTCCAACAGATCCTTATATCTTATCCAGACATTAAACAATGCTTTTCTAACAATATGGTTTTTAAAGGCCCTATGCACCTTGATTTTATCATACCATAGATATGCATGCCAACCAAATGCATTATTAAAACCTTCCAAATCCAAAATGTCTGTGTTCTCGAGGAGCATCCACTCTTTCAGCCAGCAAAATGCTGCTGCTTCATAGTACAATTTTAAGTCTGGCAGGGCAAATCCCCCTCTTTCTTTAGCATCTGTCAGTATTTTAAATTTAATTCTGGGCTTTTTGCCCTGCCAGACAAATTTCGAAATATCTTTCTGCCACCTCTTGAAACAGTCCATCTTGTCAAGAATCTGCAAAGTTTGAAACAAGAATAACATTCTAGGCAATACATTCATCTTGATCACTGCAATTCGGCCTAACATTGACAGTTTCAAATTTGACCATATTTCTAGATCTTTTTTAATTTCTGACCAACATTTTTCATAGTTGTCCTTATACAAGTTCAAATTTTTAGGTGTCAGGTGAAAAGGATCTAGGAGTCTTGGTTGACCACAAACTTGACATGAGCCAACAGTGTGACACGGCAGCTAAAAAAGCCAATGCAATTCTGGGCTGCATCAATAGGAGTATAGCATCTAGATCAAGGGAAGTAATAGTGCCACTGTATTCTGCTCTGGTCAGACCACACCTGGAGTACTGTGTCCAGTTCTGGGCACCACAATTCAAGAAGGACACTGACAAACTGGAACGTGTCCAGAGGAGGGCAACCAAAATGGTCAAAGGCCTGGAAACGATGCCTTATGAGGAACGGCTAAGGGAGCTGGGCATGTTTAGCCTGGAGAAGAGGAGGTTAAGGGGTGATATGATAGCCATGTTCAAATATATAAAAGGATGTCACATAGAGGAGGGAGAAAGGTTGTTTTCTGCTGCTCCAGAGAAGCGGACACGGAGCAATGGATCCAAACTACAAGAAAGAAGATTCCACCTAAACATTAGGAAGAACTTCCTGACAGTAAGAGCTGTTCGACAGTGGAATTTGCTGCCAAGGAGTGTGGTGGAGTCTCCTACTTTGGAGGTCTTTAAGCAGAGGCTTGACAACCATATGTCAGGAGTGCTCTGATGGTGTTTCCTGCTTGGCAGGGGGTTGGACTCGATGGCCCTTGTGGTCTCTTCCAACTCTATGATTCTATGATTCTATGATTCTATGAACCCCTAGGTATTTCACCTTCTTAACCAGTGTCAAACCTGTCTCTTCTTGAAATTTCTCCTTCTCCATGACTGTTAAGTTTTTTTCTAAGACTTTAGTTTTTTGTTTATTCAGTTTAAATCCAGCTACCTGGCCAAATTGTTGAATTATCTCCAACACCCTTTTCGTACTAGTGTTTGGCTCTTGTAGGGTCAATACTAAGTCATCTGCAAATGCCCTTAACTTATAATGTTTATCTCCGACCTGTACACCTTTAACCTGCTGGTCATTTCTAATCATATTCAGCAACACCTCCAGAACCGAAATAAAAAGCAATGGGGAAATTGGGCATCCCTGTCGTGTTCCTTTTTCTATCTTAAGTTCCTCAGTTACCACATTATTTACAATTAGCTTAGCTTTTTGTTCAGAGTATATCGCACCCATACCGTTCTCAAATCCTTGGCCTACCCCCATCCCATGAAGATTCTTTTTCATAAAACTCCAAGAAATATTGTCAAAGGCTTTCTCCGCGTCCACAAAAATCAGCACTGCTTTAGTGTTAATTTTCACCTCTAGCAATTCCAAAATGTCTATTATATTCCTTACATTGTCTGATAGGTGTCTTTTTGGGAGAAAGCCTGTTTGGTCCTTATGAATCTTCTCCATCAACACTCTTTTAAATCTTTTTGCCAAAATGTCTGCAAAAATTTTGTAATCCACATTAAGTAATGATATTGGGCGGTAGTTCTTAAGTTGAGTCTTTTCAGTCTCTGTCTTTGGTATGAGTGAAATATACGCTTCTTTCCACGATTCTGGTGCCTTTTCCCCCTCTAAGATCTCGTTGCAGACTTCCTTTAACGGATGAACCAACCACTCCTTCAAAGATTTGTAATATCTGGAAGTCAATCCATCTGGCCCTGGAGATTTGCCCAATTGCATGTCTTGAATGGCACCCTCTATCTCTTGTTCTATTATTCTCTGGTTAAGATCCACCTTGCTTTGATGAGAGATTTTTTGTAATCCATATTTATTGAGGAATTTATCTATATCCTCTTCATTTTGTGATCCTTGAGAATAAAGTTTTTTAAAATAGCTCAAAAAGCAGTTTCTAATCTCATTGGGTTTAGATATGTTCTTTCCATCCACTTCTAGACTTGTAACTGTATTTAGTTTCTGCCTTTTCTTCAATTGCCATGCCAGAAGTTTGCCACATTTATCTGCCGATTCGAATGTCTTTTGTTTCATTTGCTTTATCTTCCATTCAATCTCTTGATTCATCAATTCCATATATTGTGTTTGATATAACTTAATCTCTCTCAAGATCTCCTGGGACTTCGGTTTTGATCTTAATTTTTTCTCTCCTTCTTTTATCTTTTCCAAAATCTTTTCCTTCTTCTCATTCTGCTTTCTCTTTTTAATTGAGTTTTGTTGAATCAAAAATCCTCACATCACAGCTTTACTTGCATCCCAGATCACTCTTTTTTCCACATCGGCCTTTAGGTTTATTTCAAAATAGTCCTTTAGAGTTTTTTGGGCCTTCATGTGGATCTCTTTATCTCGAAACAGGGTGTCATTCATCCTCCATCTGAATTGACCAGTTGTTGTAAGTTTCATTTCCATCTTCAAGGCGTTATGGTCGGAGCAGGTTTTTGGGCAGATTTCTATTTTCTTGATCTTTGGAGCCATCCCACTAGTGATCCAAATTTGGTCAATTCTGGTCCAGGCCATCATTGCTTGGGAGAAAAAGGTTCCCTCTCCAGAGGGTTCCTTGTTCTCCATATGTCTATTAAGTCCATATTTTCTGTCATCTCAAAAAAAGTCTTCGGAAGTCTCCCTTCATTGGAGATTGTCAGTCTTTGTGCCTTGTCCATATTTGTAGAGACTACACCATTCATGTCTCCCATGATTATCATATTGTAATCCAGATAGTCTGTCAAAGTTTCATGTAGTTTCTTGAAAAATTCCGCTTTGCCCTCATTTGGTGCGTAAATTCCAACTATTAAGTATTTTTCTCCTTGTACTTGTATTTCAACTGCCAGATATCTTCCTTGTTCGTCTTTAAACATCATTTTTGGGGCCCATTTTTCCTTTACATAAATCACGACTCCTCTTTTCTTAACTTTATCCGAAGAGATGAATTCTTGTCCTAATCTTTTATTTATAAGTAGTTTCCTGTGTGCTCAGAGACCCATATAACCAGAGCACGCAGAACCTTACATTTGTCCCTGTTGAAATTCATTTTGGAGAACTGGGCCCAAACTAGCAGTCTATTAAGCTTATCTTGAATTCTGAGATATTAGTTATCCCTCCCAGTTTGGTGTCGTCTGTAAATTTGATGAGCATTCCCTCAATTCCTTAATCCAAGTCACTTATAAGGATGTCAAACAACAACAGGCCCAAGACACAACACTATGGTGTTTCACCGCACTTGTCACCTTTTTCCAGGATGACGAGGAACCATTGGAGAGCATTTTTTGAGTTTGGTCAGTTAACCAGCTGCAAATCCATCTAACAGTAACATCAACTAGCTCACATTTTACCAGCTTCTCTACAATAATATCACGTGGTCCTGGGCTTGAGCTGAGATTCCTGCATTGAGGGGTTGGACTCGATGCTCCAACTGTACAATTCTATAATTCCATGGTTGTATTGAAATCAAGATAACTCTATATCCACAGCATTCCCCTGATCCACCAAGGTTGTAACTCTATTCTTTTAAAAAGAAGTAAGATTAGTCTGGCAAGACTTGTTTTTAGGAAATCCATGCTGGCTCTTAGTAATCACTCTTAGTAATTTCTAAATGCCCACAGACGAACTGTTTATTTACGGTATCTGTTCTAGAACCTTACCTGGTATTGATGTCAAGCTCACCAGTCAGTAGTTACCTGGGTCTTCTCACTCCCCCTCCCCCTTTTTTCAAGATGGGTATGACATTTGCCCGCTTCCACTTTACAGGGACCTCACTTGTTCTCCAGGAATTCTCAAAGATCATAGACAGAGACTTCGAGATTATATGCGCAAGCTCCGTTAGACCCTTGGATGCAGTTCATCAGGCCCTGGAGACTGAATTCATTGGAAGTAGCTTGGTGTTCCCTTATCAGCTCTTTTCCTGTCTTGGACTGCAGCTCCCTCCTTGCCTCATTTATTCTGTTATCACCAGGTTTGGCACTGCTTTCCTTTTGGGAGAAAACAGAGGCAAAGTAGGTGTTGAACTGCTCCACTTTTTCTCTGTTACCCGATAGCATTTCTCCTACTAGTAGAGAACCTACTATTTTCTTGTTCTTCCACCCTTTTTTATTATTCTAAACCTCTCTTGCAAGTCTGAGCTTATTCTGAGCTTTAGTGCACCTGATCTTCCTCCAAGTGTATCTCCCCTAAAGGCAGAGCTTGATCCTTTGCTTGTAACATTTACGAACGCAGTTCTGGCTTCCTTTGGCAGGGAACAGAAGGAATTATAAATATTTTATTATTAAGGTTGCCTGTGGATGGTCTGGAGCTTCTGCATGGAAGATTGGTACTTTCATGTCCGTTGCTGGTTAGTGAGATGTTTTTTAAAATGTAAATGGTATTATATTCCTCGGCAATCTTAAACAAAACTCTTAAGAAAGAATTGATAGGGGATTAAAGGATTTCCCAATTTGCAAGTTATTTCTAACACATCTTGCTTAGCAGAAACAGCTGTCAAGGCTGCAAGTTATATAACCTATGAAAGTTTTTAAAAGTTGGGACCAAATTCCCTCTTAACTAAATATATCCTGGTCTTTTTTGCCCCTGTTCTTGGCATTTAAGTATCCAAGGCTCCAGGCAGCTGCTTTAAGCAGCTTGTGTCAATTTCAAAGGCTTAGTAGTTGAGCTTAACCAGTCTTTAAACAGCTATTCAAAAGCTAAAGAGGCAGCCAGGATGATGGAACATCACAGCTCCTAACCATTTATAAAAGCTCCTGTCATGCAGATTAAGTCAGAATTTGGAAAGGGTGGGGGCTGAAATCTTTTCTCTTGGCTATAAATGTTTCTACTTCAGGGATGCAGTTTTGGGGTTCAGGTGAGCAGGGGCTCCTCACTGTCATGAAGGTTTGGAAATTCTGCATTTCCTCACAACACTGAATGCATCAACTCTTGTCTGACCTTTGGCCATTGAGCCAAGTGCAGCCTGCAGGTTCCTCTATGCACTAGGAAGTATTTGGATTCTCTTAGTTTCTCATTTATCCAGACTTAAATTCAGTTGTCCACATTTCGACATCCGTTTGCAAATTCTTCTTTTTAAAAAATCATGAAAATTTGTAAGCATTTTTGTGAGAATTTTTCTTAATAAACAAAAGTTTTCTTTTTTACAAAAATATTTGTATTTCATAGAATAGAATCATAGAATCATAGAATCATAGAGTTGGAAGAGACCACAAGGGCCATCGAGTCCAACCCCCTGCCAAGCAGGAAACACCATCAGAGCACACCTGACATATGGTTGTCAAGCCTCTGCTTAAAGACCTCCAAAGTAGGAGACTCCACCACACTCCTTGGCAGCAAATTCCACTGTCGAACAGCTCTTACTGTCAGGAAGTTCTTCCTAATGTTTAGGTGGAATCTTCTTTCTTGTAGTTTGGATCCATTGCTCCGTGTCCGCTTCTCTGGAGCAGCAGAAAACAACCTTTCTCCCTCCTCTATGTGACATCCTTTTATATATTTGAACATGGCTATCATATCACCCCTTAACCTCCTCTTCTCCAGGCTATACATGGCCAGCTCCCTTAGCCGTTCCTCATAAGGCATCGTTTCCAGGCCTTTGACCATTTTAGTTGCCCTCCTCTGGACACGTTCCAGTTTGTCAGTGTCCTTCTTGAATTGTGGTGCCCAGAACTGCACACAGTACTCCAGGTGTGGTCTGACCAGAGCAGAATACAGTGGCACTATTACTTCCTTTGATCTAGATGCTATACTCTTATTGATGCAGCCCAGAATTGCATTGGCTTTTTTAGCTGCCGCGTCACACTGTTGGCTCATGTCAAGTTTGTGGTCAACCAAGACTCCTAGATCCTTTTCACATGTACTACTCTCAAGCCAGGTGTCCCCCATCTTGTATTTGTGCCTCTCATTTTTTTTGCCCAAGTGCAATACTTTACATTTCTCTCTGTTAAAATTCATCTTGTTTGTTTTTGCCCAGTTCTCTAATCTGTCAAGGTCATTTTGAAGTGTGATCCTGTCCTCTGGGGTGTTAGCCACCCCTCCCTGTTTGGTGTCATCTGCAAATTTGATCAGGATGCCCTTGAGTCCATCATCCAAGTCGTTGATAAAGATGTTGAATAAGACCGGGCCCAAGACAGAACCCTGTGGCACCCCACTAGTCACTCTTCTCCAGGATGAAGAGGAACCATTGATGAGCACCCTTTGGGTTCGATCAGTCAGCCAGTTACAAATCCACTGAGTGATAGCATAGTCAAGACCGCATTTTACCAGCTTCTTTACAAGAATATCATGGGGCACCTTGTCAAATGCCTTGCTGAAATCAAGGTAGGCTACATCCACTGCGTTCCCTTCATCTACCAGGCTTGTAATTCTGTCAAAAAACGAGATCAGGTTAGTCTGACATGACTTATTTTTCAGAAATCCATGCTGACTATTGGTGATCACAGCATTCCTTTCTAGGTGCTCACAGACTGTTTGCTTAATGATCTGCTCCAGAATCTTCCCTGCTATTGATGTCAGACTGACTGGGTGGTAATTATTTGGGTCCTCTCTTTTCCCCTTTTTGAAAATAGGGACAACATTTGCCCTCCTCCAGTCTGCCGGGACTTTGCCTGTTCTCCAGGAATTCTCAAAGATGACTGCCAGTGGTTCTGAGATCACATCTGCCAGTTCTTTTAATACTCTTGGATGCAGTTCATCTGGCCCTGGAGACTTGAATACATCTAAACTAGCCAAATATTCTTGTACTATCTCCTTAGTTATTCTGGGCTGTGTTTCCTTTGCTGAATCATTTGCTCCAAATTCTTCAGGTCGGGCATTGTTTTCTTTATCGGAGAAGACTGAGGCAAAGAAGGCATTGAGGAGTTCAGCCCTTTCTGTGTCCCCTGTTTGCATTTCACCATCTTCTCCTCTGAGTGACCCCACTGTTTCTTTGTTCTTCCTTTTGCTACGAACATACCCATAAAAGCCTTTTTTGTTGCTTTTAACCTTTCTAGCAAGCCTGAGTTCATTCTGTGCTTTAGCTTTTCTGACTTTGTGTCTACACGTGCTGGCTATTTGTTTGAATTCCTCTTTGGTGGTTTCCCCCCCTTTTCCATTTTTTGTACACATCCTTTTTTAATCTTAATTCAGTTAAAAGTTCTTTAGATAGCCACGCTGGCTTCTTTAGGCACCTTCCATGTTTCCGTCTCATTGGTATTGCCTGACGTTGTGCTTTTACTATCTCCCTCTTAACAAACTCCCAGCCATCATGAACTCCCTTTCCTTTTAGTACTGCTGTCCGTGGGATCTCACCCAGCACTTCCCTAAGTTTTATGAAGTCGGCTTTCTTAAAGTCAAGAAATTGAGTCCTAGTATGCTTGGCTGCTCCTTTCCGCTGTATAGTAAACTTCAGAAGAGCATGATCACTCGCGCCTAATGATCCTTCCACTTCTACCCCACTAACCAGGTCATCAACATTGGTTAGGACCAGATCTAAAATGGCTGTTCCTCTTGTTGCTTCTCCCACTTTCTGGACAATGAAGTTGTCTGCAAGGCCAGTGAGGAATCTGTTTGACCTTATGCCCTTGGCTGAGTTTGACGTCCAACAAATATCCGGGTAATTGAAGTCTCCCATTACTACTATCTCCCTTCCTTTTGCATGCTTGGCCATCTGTTCCAGGAAGGCATCATCTATGTCCTCCGTTTGGCTTGGGGATCTATAGTAAACTCCCACAATGAGGTCTCTGTTATTCTTCTCTCCCTTAATTTTGACCCAAATGCTCTCACTTTGGCTTTGAGGTTCTAAATCTTGGATCTCTTCACAGGTATACACATCCCTGACATATAACGCCACTCCTCCTCCTTTCTTGTCTGGTCTGTTTCTCTGAAATAGATTGTATCCCCCCATTATTACATTCCAATCATGGGACTTATCCCACCAGGTTTCAGTGATGCCTATTATGTCATATTTAGTTTGCTGTACCAAGAGCTCAAGCTCATCTTGTTTATTTCCCATGCTTTGCGCATTAGTGTACAGACATTGAAGTCCATTAATCATTCCCCCGTGTCTCTTATTTAAGGATTTTTTCCTCCCACCACTATGACCGCGTGCTGTTTGCTCCATTTGGTCTATGACATTTGGATGATCATCTTCATTAATTGATAGACTCCTACCTTCAGGAGCACTGTCTCCCTCCCCCACATTAGTCAGTTTAAAGCCCTCCTGATGAGGTTTCTGAGATTTTTGGCAAAAACTTTCCTCCCAACCATTGTGAGGTGCAGCCCATCGCTTGCCAGAAGTCCATCTTCAACAAACTGCATTCTGTGATCTAAGAATCCAAACCGTTCCTGTTTACACCATTTGCGAAGCCAGCTGTTCACTTCCACTATTTCCCCCTCTCTCCCTGGGCCACGTCATTCAACTGGGAGGACAGACGAGATGACAATTTGTGCATTTAGTTGCTTCAATTTCCTGCCGAGAGCCTCGTAGTCACTTTTGATCTTCTGGAGGCTATTGCTTGCAGTGTCATTGGTTCCCACATGAACCAAGAGGAAGGGGTATTTGTCAGTGGGTTTTATGATTCCTTGCAGTCGTTCAGTTACATCTTGGATCTTAGCCCCGGGGAGACAGCACACTTCCCGAGACATCTTGTCAGGCCCACAGATCACTGCTTCTGTTCCCCTCAGTAGGGAATCCCCTATCACCACTACATGCCTCCTCTTGGGTTTGGTCGGGGTTCTTCCGTGAGCTGTCCGTTCCAAGGTCGCCTGCACATTCCCTGAGGACTGACTTTGCTGCTCGTCTTCATATACCTGATCAACTGTAATGAGGGAGAGATCCTCAAATGGAGTCTGCTCTTCGTCTTCCATGCTAGGGGAGAGGACCTCAAAGCGATTGTGTAATACTAAACAATCAGAACCAACCCTGGGCCTCCTACTTCTTTGAGTCACGTTTCTCCATATATCTGGCTCCTGTGTTGGTGAACTAGCCTCCTTCTCAGGGGAGTCCCCTGTCTCCTCCTTGGTGGGGACAGTGTGCTCTGTTGCTTCCAAGAAGAGCTCCAGCTCTCTAATTCTTTGGAGCGTAGCTACACGTTCCTCCAGTTGCTGGACTTTGTCTTTTAAGAGGGCAATCAACATGCAATTGCTGCAGGTAAAGCTGCCTGCAACCTTTGGCAAGATGGCAAACATTGCACAGGAATCGCAGGCGACTGCAGCTGTTCCCTCCCCTTCCATCTTGAGATCGTGTCGTTGGGGGTATTTGAAATTAAAATGAACTGTAATGCTTGTTTCTTTTGTATGTCTTACCTAATGAATGCATTTTTATATGCAATTTTGCCTAGTACACTCATTTTTCCAATGCAGCTTCCCTTAATATAATGCATTTTATGTTATTTTCACTAATATATGCATTTTTATGCACACTTTTAGCATATGCATTTATGCTTATTTGTCACTGCAAAATTGTGAATTTCGAAGGATGACTGGTTTACTTTTTCTAGAAAAGTAGCACTGAATGCAGCCGACTGCACAAAGCTAAGAGCCCCACCCATCACTCCTGCTTCTGCCTCGGGGCCCCCTTTCCACTCGCCCCCAGCCCATCGCCAGGTTCCCTATGGGGAAATGCAGCCCTTGGGCTGAAAAAGTTCCCATCCTTGGCATGATGAGCAGGCGCTCCTGATGTTTTGGAGAGCCCTGCTCCCATTTGAGCCCCTGTATGCGCCCTGGAGCCCCTAGGAGAGGACGGTTAAGGTATGCTGAGATATCAAGAACATGTTTAAAAGGCTGGTGGCTGGTGCCCATTGGGGCTGGCTGGGAGGGGAGTCAGGGTGTAGCACCCTGCTTGTGGTTAACGCTTAGCTGGAATGAAATATTCAACGCAGCAACAGAGAAATTAAAATAATAATTTATTTGTCAGACAAATAAATAAGAGGCACAGTGGTATATGGTTACCAAGCTCTGGCCTGGCTCCTGCCATTATGGCCAACACTTATATTCCCTTAATCCAGCCCCCTTTGCTCCTCCTGTGGCTGCCTCTGTTCAATCAGCCTGGTTGGATTTCCTATTGGCTGATTGCTATAATTAATTCTAAAAGATACACCCATATCCTCCTGTCCTTATATGGAACACAAAGAGCTATATATTGTTACATCTATAAATGACAAATAAGTAGTAATATATCTTACATGTGTCTCAACAAGGAATCTTAATTACCAGCTCACCTCTTGCCTTCCTTGTCCTCCAAAACAGATGGTTAATAATTTTAAAATTTTATCTTGAACAGATGTCAGAGACCTTGGGTTCATATTCTCATGCATCATCAATGAAATATCTCCTTTTGGAGGTCTTTAAACAAAGGCCCGACAGCCATCTGTCATGAGCGCTCGATTGGCTTCTCCTGTCCGACAGGGGGGCTAGGCTGATGGCTGACTTAATTTCAAAATACAACTCTTACAACTATATGAAATCTAGCATTTCTTAAATCCTTTGCATAATTACATTTAAGACAATATATTTAATACATAACATAGGTAGCCTTTTAGAAGGATAAACTTCCTCAAAGTAAAAAGGAAGAAACAGTTTACAGCCTCAAAGTAAAATAGGGAAAAAAAGCCTCTTCCCCTTTTTACACTTTCCCCCCTTCTCCTAGCCAGTTGCTTTGTTTTCCATGTGCTCTTGGCCTTTTGTCCTGTGGCTCAAGTTTAACGGTTTTATTTTACTATTTACCCATTCCTAATTATGTTTGGTCTCTGCCCTTTTTATCTTCTGTAACATGTAGGGTCAGTGTCCTCACTCTCAGTCTGTAATTCCAGCTTTTACGACTTTGAGAATTGTTTTCTGCTATCAATCAAGGGGCCCCTTGTCTAGGAGGAAAACATTACCAAGGTTCTGTGAGCTGCTGGTCTTCTGCCTGGCATGAAACTTTTGAAAATCTTTAAGCTCTCTCTTTAATATACAAGTCCTGATCAAACATTAATAAAATGCAGGCTTATGCCTGATGCCTCATTCCCCCCTTTCAAGCTCAAGGACCTTGCTACCAAGCGTCCTTGATAGCTTGATCTTCATCATATTCCTGAGTTAAAGCTCTGTATAGGGCCATGATATGAGGTAGAGTTTCATTCGAAATCATCTTGCTAATTGTACTTCTAAAACATGAAATGATACATGGCATCATACATAAAACCATCACTACTACTGTCAAGAAAAACAAGCAAGACAATAGTATCCCTTTGAGTCCTGTGACATTAGGTAACCAATTGGTGAGCCATCCCATATCCCATCCTTCCCATGTTTGTACTGGGACATGTGCTATACTTTCCATCTTTGTGGCCAACACACGGATTGCCTCACTATTATCTGAAATGTTAAAGCAACAGGCATTCCCTGTCAAGTTCAAGACTCCACATAGGCCTCCCTGCTTGGCAAGTACATAATCCATTCCCATTTACAGCTGCAAAATGGCGGCTCTACTTTCATCCAGCTGTTATGCAATAAGTCTCAAACTCTGGGCCGTTACATTGGTTACAAGTTCCACTACTGCTTGCAATCGAATTATTCTGTTTAGATTATAAATAGGATCCCGTGCCCCTTGTATGAGCTCACCAGGATTCCAGGAGGCAGGATCATAATAGGCTATAATGCGCTCTGGTGGCCAATCATCAGTACCGCTCCAACTTTGGGTACTTCCTCCTGCTATATGAGAAATATCAGCGTTTCTTCATGTTCGCTTGGCCAAATTAGTGGGCATAATCCACATTGGTGGTAGTACCCATCCCAGGAAACAAGTCCCACTCCATTTGGAAGGGAGTTTCTTGTATGCCCATTCTCCACATATCCACCACAACCATCGGGTCTGAGGGTTTTGGTATGTGGAGTGCATAAGGCGAAATATCACAAGGGGTATAGAGTTCACAGTGCAGTATGTTAGATTGCCTTTTTCTGTCACAGTTATGTTCCATACCACTTTCCATGCATGAATAAAAGAAGGTGCACAGGGCAAGGTATTCCGAGTTCGATAGGTAGTACCGTGTGCCCAGGTATTCTTAATATTATCCCAAGTATAGTGACAATGAGAAGAGCCTATCATGGTAGAATCAGCTGCATCTGATGATTTATGTACACAGAATTCCCCTTGTACAGGTATAACTCGTAATGGTTTAGTTGAGTTTCATCCGGGGAAATTCTGTACTTCTGTTTGGTGTGGCATTTCGCTTACCATACCAATGGCATTTAATGGTATTGGTAATAAGGGCATACCTCCCTCTGAATCATCTGGCCCAAGAGAGCAAACAAGGCAATTGGTCCTATTTGCAACATTGGCTACCATTTCAGCTAAACCTACCCACATATTGTGGTCATAGCGGAATCCATATTTAGCAAATTTAGTCAGATTCAAGGACCCTTCCCCTTCCCAAGGGATCAGGATTAATAATAAAATCATGTTGATGTCTAGCATATGCATTCCTTTCACAAAAGATTACCTTATTGTGATAGCATAAAACTATTAGTCCCAATATAATTCCCCCAGTGACAGAAATGGGGAACCACCAAGACCAAAACATATATCCCAAAGATCCCCAATGTGTAATATCTCTGATAATTGTTCCACAAGGGGGCAGTCAATCAATTGTATAAGAGAATCTTCCCGCTCACAGTCGCTGGTTCAGACGCTCCTCAAGCTTCAGGCGTGCGCAGGTCAGCCAGCTTCCAGTGTTGTGGCTGCAGCAGGCCGGTCGTCTAATGTTGCCCGTGACCTAGCCCGTTCCCCGTAGGGCTAGATACAGGGGTTTTTGGAGAGAGTCAGTTTTAAAGGATTAGAGGGGTCACCTTTGCACGTCCAACTGCCTTCGGACTTCTTCAAACGGGAGTGATGAATCCAGGGGGGTCACCTCAGCTACCTTCACCGCTGTTGGAGTAGAGAGCAAGACGGTGTAAGGTTCACGCCACTTAGGTGCAAGTGGATCACGTTTCCACTCTTTCACCCATATGCTATGCCAGCCTGGAGCTGATGAATCGGCACGGCAATGCTGCACGGCGTGCGCTCGAGGGCCCACCTGTTAAGATAAAAAAAAACAAACAAACACGGGAGAGAGACAAAAACACGGGAGAGAGATTGCACTTGTCCCTGTGTCGCATGGTCTCCTATTTGTTTGAGGTCAGTTGGAATATCCTGAACAAAGGAGGGCGGCCTCCCATACAGGAGCTCAAAAGGTGAAAACTTAAGTCTTTTTGTGGGTGTGCACCAAACACGAAACAGTGTTATGGGTAACACGTCTACCCTCCTGAGACTTTAGACATATTAGTGGGCTTCTGGCATGCCCTGCAGATACCTTGCACAAGCGTCTGGCGGTAGGTGGTAAGCCTGGCCAGGTGAATTGCATTGTTTGGATCCCAATTAGGATCTTCCAAGGGAAAGTTGTCCTGGAGATGACGGTCAATATTATAAATATTTCCCACTCTGGCCTGCTCACGCAAATATATCTGTGCCTTTTCAATTATGTCTCTCCTTTCCTCAGTGGTGAAGAGAGTATTCAGGAGCTGGTGACAATCTGTCCAAGTAGGACTATGAGTATTTACTATTGAAGTCACCAAGTCCATCATAGCCTGAGGTTTCTCTGCGAAAGATGGGGTGTTTTCCAATTCATCAGATCCGTAGTTGTGAATGGAATGTACTGGAGGATCGAAGTTCGAGGTGGCCGTGGTCCGGGTTGCCAATTAACCAGCACAGGCTCCTCAAGTGCATCAAATACTCTTCTAAGAGGGGCTACTACGTGATCTTTCTCTTCGCTTTGCTCTAGGGGCCTCAGGGGATGGTATCTGTCCCAAGGCGTTCTTTTAGCAGCTTTATACGCCTGGCTGTATTGCTTGCTGACCGATAAAGGTCTCCCTGTAACTTTTGTAATAATTCTCTAGGACTTGGATGTACAGGGGTTTGGGGTGGGCAATTAGTTGTTCCACTAAAGGAGACTGTAGATGGAGTTCTACTGGGACTCACAGGTGGAATAACCACTTCTGCTTGGGCTTCATTATAGGACTCCAATGCCTCCTGAAGATATTTATCATAATCTATCAAGGAATCAAGTTCTGTGACTCCACCCCCATTATTCATTCCACTTTCTTGCCTTGGGGTTACAACTGGTGGAGGGTTTGAATTAGGCTCCCTTCGATGTGGAGCATAGGGTGGAGATAGAAGCACCTCTTCCTCTGGTCCCTCAAAAATGGGTTTGAGTTTATTTGGCAAGATTCCTTTCCTAGCTTTGGCTTTTACAGCCAATAATTTGCATCGTTGGACTTTGCATTCCCTTATCCATGGAGGATTTTTATTTAATGTGCTCAGCCAGGAATCTATATATGAAAATTGTTCTGGGCACCCTCCAGTTTCTTTGGCGATGTTAGACCAAAGTTTGCTTACTAAATTTATATCAAAGGTTCCTTGAGATGGCCATCCAGTATTTTGTTTCGGCCACTCTAATTCACATAACGTTCTCAGGCGCTCTGGCGTCATTTTGACTCCATATGCCCCTGAGAAGGCTTTCTTAAAATTATTTAACATACATTCAAAAGGTGTATTTCCCCCCTTTGAACCCCCAACTCCCATTGTATGGCCCTGTGAAGTATCCACTCAGTCACTCACACACACACCTTACTGGGAAACGAAGTAGTACTCACTCCACACTTAGGTCAGCTACACATTGTACTTTCTCACACATGCAATGCGCCAGATACGTCAACCACACTCTACCTCCCAATCTTCCCTTTTCCCTACACCAGATCACCATCTGATGTACCCAGCCACCTAGCGTACTCAGTTCCCCTTTACTGAGACGCAGAAGTTTGATCAGGACTTCTCTTCCTCCCAATTAATTGGAGGGCCAAAACCCCTTAGTGCACTTACCCTTAGCTGGTTCCCTGTTTATTTCTCTGGTCCCCCCCCCGGTCCGTCGCCGTCAGTGGGCAGGGTATCAGACAGACGAGACTGCTGCGTTCCCCTGGAAAAATTTTTTCCAGTGCGCGCTGGGTAGGCAATCAGTTGTCTTCTCTCTTGTACCCTGTCCAGTAAGGCGAAGGGGCTGTGTTCCAGCAGACCACTTATCCGAGTCGCAGGCACCATAAAATGTAGCACCCTGCTTGTGGTTAACGCTTAGCTGGAATGAAATATTCAACGCAGCAACAGAGAAATTAAAATAATAATTTATTTGTCAGACAAATAAATAAGAGGCACAGTGGTATATGGTTACCAAGCTCTGGCCTGGCTCCTGCCATTATGGCCAACACTTATATTCCCTTAATCCAGCCCCCTTTGCTCCTCCTGTGGCTGCCTCTGTTCAATCAGCCTGGTTGGATTTCCTATTGGCTGATTGCTATAATTAATTCTAAAAGATACACCCATATCCTCCTGTCCTTATATGGAACACAAAGAGCTATATATTGTTACATCTATAAATGACAAATAAGTAGTAATATATCTTACATGTGTCTCAACAAGGAATCTTAATTACCAGCTCACCTCTTGCCTTCCTTGTCCTCCAAAACAGATGGTTAATAATTTTAAAATTTTATCTTGAACAGATGTCAGAGACCTTGGGTTCATATTCTCATGCATCATCAATGAAATATCTCCTTTTGGAGGTCTTTAAACAAAGGCCCGACAGCCATCTGTCATGAGCGCTCGATTGGCTTCTCCTGTCCGACAGGGGGGCTAGGCTGATGGCTGACTTAATTTCAAAATACAACTCTTACAACTATATGAAATCTAGCATTTCTTAAATCCTTTGCATAATTACATTTAAGACAATATATTTAATACATAACATAGGTAGCCTTTTAGAAGGATAAACTTCCTCAAAGTAAAAAGGAAGAAACAGTTTACAGCCTCAAAGTAAAATAGGGAAAAAAAGCCTCTTCCCCTTTTTACACTTTCCCCCCTTCTCCTAGCCAGTTGCTTTGTTTTCCATGTGCTCTTGGCCTTTTGTCCTGTGGCTCAAGTTTAACGGTTTTATTTTACTATTTACCCATTCCTAATTATGTTTGGTCTCTGCCCTTTTTATCTTCTGTAACATGTAGGGTCAGTGTCCTCACTCTCAGTCTGTAATTCCAGCTTTTACGACTTTGAGAATTGTTTTCTGCTATCAATCAAGGGGCCCCTTGTCTAGGAGGAAAACATTACCAAGGTTCTGTGAGCTGCTGGTCTTCTGCCTGGCATGAAACTTTTGAAAATCTTTAAGCTCTCTCTTTAATATACAAGTCCTGATCAAACATTAATAAAATGCAGGCTTATGCCTGATGCCTCAAGGGAGCCTGAGCAGTCAGTGGAGCCAGGGCCCAAGACTGGCAGAGCCAACTCATTCTGCTTTTGTTCCCCTGGCTGACACTAAGACTATGGAGTAAGAAGGGGACAGGAGGACCCCCCCCCCGAGAAGGCAGGCAGGTGGGTGTTGTCTGAGGGCAGGCTGAGCTTTGGGATTGGGGGGCAGTGCCCCATTCCTTTTAATGAATCAGACTTCACTGCCCTTTTGAGCCGATTGCGAGAGAAGCTGGGAACGAGGGTCTTTTTGCTCCTAGCACACAAGCAGTGAATTGTGTTTGTGCTTAGTGCTGCCCTCTGACTTCTGCTAAGCCCTGCCCTGGTGAGCAGAATTTCTGGTTTCTGTAATAACAATCAAGCAAAGCTGAGGAAAGACTGCACATTGGGGCCTTTTTAGCTTAGAAAAAAGGCAAGTAAGAGGAGGGCATGATATGCATACTGGATAGAGAAACGTTTTTCTTCCTCTCATACTTTTCATAATACTACAACTTGGGGCCATCCAAGGAAAGTGAATGATGAAAGATTCGTAACCATCAAAATAAAGCACTGTGGAACTCCCTTCCCCAGGAGGCAGTGCTGGCCACTTTGCATGGCCTTAGAAGAGGATGAGACAAGGCTACCCAGTGGTAGGGTGTGTGAACCAGGCTCAAGATTCTATTTTTATCTGTAACTTGGGGAATCAGTGTGATCTATTTCCAAGCCATTATATAGCTTTCCAGTTCTGCTTGTTATCTGAGACTAAATTAGATCGGTTAAAACCCGAGTTCTGTTGCTCCTCATTCATTATAATGGGGAATCTAAAAATGGTTGTAACGTTTTTCCTTTGCATAGCAGGAAATGACATTTGCAGGCATAGAGGTCCCACCAGAGTGGACCAAGGCTGCTAGATTTTAGTCAGATATATCCAGGGTATTTTTTGCATGGCATCATTAAAGTTTGAAATATTATTTATTTTTAAAAAAGAAAAAGAAAAGGTCTTCCTTATTTTCCGCCAGATGTCAATGCAATTTGCAGGCATGGTTACCTCTTCTGAGGGGAAGAAGCTGCAAGGTTTAGAATGATGGCAGAGGCGATCTCTCGGTGGTAGACTTTAATATTGGGTGGCTCCCAATCGTGTGTTAAAAACAACACAGCATTAAATATTTAAAAACTTCCCTAAACAGGGCCGCCTTCAGTTGTCTTTTAAAAGTAAAATAGTTGTTTATTGCCTTGACATCTGCTGGGAAGGCGTTCCACAGGGCAGGGACCACTACCGAGAAGGCCCTCTGACTGCTTCCCTATAACCTCACTTCTCGCAATGAGGGGACTGCCAGAAGGCCCTCGGTGCTGGATCTCAGTGTCCAGGCTGAATGACGGGGGTGGAGACACTCCTTCAAATGATATATAATGACTTCAAAAAATGTTTAAGACCACTTCCATTAAAAAACCAGAAGTTTTCTTATTAGGAATAGTAGGAGATGAAATACCAAAGGACTTGAAAAGACTATGTATGCATTGACAGTCGCAATAATGCTTCTCGTCCAGAAATGGAAGGAAGAGAAAGTCCCAACCAAGGAAGAATGGACAGCTAAGATGGTGGATTATGCCGAAATGGCAAAAATGACCATGAAGATCAGACACCAAGATGATAAGAAATTCAGTAAAGAGTGGGGGGAAATTATAGAGTACCTTAAAGATCACTGTAGATATTTAAAAACGTTAGCAGGATTGTTATAACACTTATAATGTAATAAGACTAAAGTTAAAAATGGATATAAAATGAATTTGAAAAATGTAATTACATGCAGTAAAAAGAATAGATAAATATTGGAAACCAGGGGTGGGGTGGGGGAAAGTCCGGGGATTCAAGTAATCTCAGATGTGTAAAAAATTGAAAATGATTTAAATGCATAAGAACACTGTCAAAAATGAATATATATATGTGTGTGTTGGAAATAAACACATGTTGTTGTTTAGTCATTTAGTCATGTCTGACTCTTCGTGACCCCCTGGACCAGAGCACGCCAGGCCCTCCTGTCTTCCACCGCCTCCCACAGCTTGGTCAAACTCATGCTGGTAGCCTCAAGAACACCGTCCAACCATCTCTTCCTTTGTCGTCCCCTTCTCCTTGTGCCCTCCATCTTTCCCAACATCAGAGTTTCTTTCAGGGAGTCTTCTCTTCTCATGAGGTGGCCAAAGTCTTGGAGCCTCAGCTTCACGATCTGTCCTTCCAGTGAGCACTTAGGGCTGTTTTCCTTCCGAATGGAGAGGTTTGATCTTCTTGCAGTCCATGGGACTCTCAAGAGTCTCCTCCAGCACCAGAATTCAAAAGCATCCATTCTTCGGCGATCAGCCTTCTTTATGGTCCAGCTCTCAATAAAAATAGGAGTGGTCCCCCAAAAAGACTGGGGTGGAGAAAATCACCCCAGGAAGGACATGTTACTTCAAGGGTCTTTCAGGGGAGTGGGCTTCCACTCCCACCATGGACTTTTCAGGGTGCAGCCTTTTCTACAGGACAGCGAAAGCTCTCTCCAACAACCTGCATTGTGCTGGGAGAATCATGGATTCCCTGGGAAAACCTGACCTAGGGGAAACATCACCTCTCAGCAAGAGCTCAGTTTCCTCAAGACTTCTACCACCAGGGAATGTTGGGAATGCATGCAGAGAGAGAGAGAGAGAGAGAGAGAGAGAGAGAGAGAGAGAGAGAGAGATCTTCACTGACTTATGGGGGGAAAGCAGCATAGATTCATGTGAAAAACGTATGCCATTTCAAATGCTTATTTCAGCATCCATCCCTCAAATCCCCTTAACCTTAATGTCCTGTGAAGATCATTAGCTGTGATTAAAACCTAGACCTGCCTAACCAAAGGCCTTTCAGAACATGATATAAAGAAATTAAGAGCTATGGGCCTTTCCCATCTTTAATTGTTCTGCTGGAAGTATATTGTACTTTGGTGCGGTCAGCAAACAGCAAAACTGCATTGCAATGGAATTAAAGGGCCCAGGAGGTTTTGTTTGGATGCAACTTGAACCTCTTCCTCTATTGGATGATCTCTGTAGGGATGCATTTGGGAACCTTTGCTATTATTAGATTCCTATTAGGCCAGGAATTTCCCCTCTTAACGTTTTCTCCAATACAGGATCAATAATGAACCCATCAGCAAGTCCTCCTCCTCCTCCTCCTCCTCCTCCTCCTCCTCCCTGCTTTAGGTGTTTCCAGGGATGGCATATTGCTTTGAGACAATTGTAAGCAGTTCCATTCCTGTTCTAAACCTGTGCATACTGTGGGTGTAACAGCAATTTAGAACTGCAGTACTGTAAAAATGCACTGTAAATGGTACAGCCAATCTCTGGTCTTTCTTTTCATTATAATGAATGGTGCAATTGGAGCTGGACCAATGCACTTGTTTTTTTATATATACATATTTTTATTGCTTTTTTCCAGTTATCATATCAAACCACAAAAGAAATACGAAAAAAGAAGAACAAAAGAAATCCAACTTTCAATTACATTTTTCCATAACTTACTGGACTTCCCCACGTCTCCCTCACCCTGCTTTCTTAACAATAAAATGTCAGCAAATTAATGGCTTGTTTCGTGTGTTGTTAATATTTTCAAATAATTCTCTTTTAGGTTCAAAATACTTATTATCAATTTACTTTTACTTTAAACTAAACACAATATTATTTTAAACTTTAGTCCTTTCCTAATCATATCTTAATTTCCAGTATACAAAATCTAATTGCTGGAGCTTAGTTTTCCAGTTCATGCAAATTATTAACATTCATATAACTTGTAATGTTTTTGTAAATAGTCTTTGAATTTTTTCCAGTCCTCCTCCGTTGTTTCTTCTGCCAAATCCCGAATTCTGCCAGTCATTTCGTCCAGTTCCATATAGTCCATCAGTTGCATATGCCACTCTTCCAGTGTGGGCAAATCTTGTGTCTTCCAATGTTTTGCGATAAGTATCCTTGCTGCTGTTGTTGCATACATAAAAAATACTCTATCCTTCTTTGAAACCTTCTGGCCGACAATGCCCAAAAGGAAGGCCTCTGGTTTCTTAGAAAAGGTATACTTAAATACCTTTTTTAACTCATTGTAAATCATTTCCCAGAAAGCCTTTACCCTTGGGCAAGTCCACCAGAGGTGAAAGAATGTCCCATCCGCCTCCTTACATTTCCAACATTTATTATCAGACAAGTGGTATATTTTAGCAAGCTTGACTGGGGTCATGTATCACCTATATATCATTTTCAAAATATTTTCTTTCAGGGCACTACATGCCGTGAATTTCATACTGGTGGTCCATAACCTTTCCCAGTCATGGCGGATTTAACTGTCTCATCCTGAGTATTCCATTTAAGCAGCAAGTTATACATTCTCGAAAGTACCTTTGTCTTTGGTTCTAATAGTTCTGTCTCTAGTTTCGATTTTTCCACCTGGAATCCTGTTTTTTTGTCCAACTTAAAAATCTCTTGAATTTGAGCATAATGAAACCAGTCTTGCACCTTATGCTTTACTTTTTCATAGCTCTGTAATCTCCAATTATCGCCTATTTTTTCTAACATTTCCCCATATTTCAACCAACCGGTCTCCATATTGGGTCTTTTTCGGGCCTTGGCCTCCACTGGTGATAGCCACCTCGGGGTCTTACTTTCCAATAAGTCTTTGTATTTTATCCAGACCATAAATATTGCTTTTCTGACAATATGGTTTTTGAATGTTTTATGAATCTTAACCTTGTCGTACCACAAATATGCATGCCACCCAAAAGCATTGTCAAACCCTTCTAGATCTAGGACATCGGTGTTTTCCAATAACAGCCAATCTTTCATCCAGCAGAAGGCTGCAGCTTCATAGTATAACCTTAAGTCTGGCAGGGCAAACTCCCCTCTTTCTTTTGCATCAGTTAGTATTTTGAATTTTATACGGGGCTTTTTGCCCTGCCAAACAAACTTCGAAATATCCTTCTGCCATTTACCAAAACATTCAGCTCTGTCCACAATCTGAAGGGCTTGAAACAAAAACAGCATCTTTGGCAATACATTCATTTTTATAGCTGCAATTCGACCCAACAAGGAAAGTTTCAGTCTTGACCAAATTTCTAAATCTTTTTAAACTTCTAACCAACATTTTTCATAATTGTCTTTAAACAAATTCAAATTTCTGGAAGACAAATTAATCCCCAGGTATTTCACTTTTTTAACCACAGTTAATTCTGTTTCCTTCTGAAACTCATCTGTTTCTAAAGGTGTCAAGTTTTTAACCAATACCTTGGTTTTTTGCTCATTCAACTTGAATCCCGCCACCCGACCAAACTCTTGAATCAATTCTAAAACTCTTTTTGTCCTAGATTCTGGCTCCTGTAATGTCAAAACCAAGTCATCTGCAAAAGCTTTCAGTTTATATTGTTTCTCTCCGACATGTATTCCTTTTATCAACCGGTCCTCCCTTATCATGTTCAAAAGCACCTCCAGGACTGAAATAAATAAAAGAGGGGATAAGGGACACCCCTGTCGTGTTCCTTTTTCAATTTTAAACTCATCTGTCACCACATTGTTCACTATCAATTTAGCTTTTTGTTCTGAGTAGATTGCTTCTATACCATTTTCAAACCCCTGTCCCACTCCCATCCCTTCCAAATTTTTCTTCATAAACTTCCAGGAAATATTGTCAAAGGCTTTCTCCGCATCAATAAAAATTAACACTGCTCTTGTATTAATATTTGTTTGCAAAAGTTCCAAAATATCAATAATGTTCCTGGTGTTATCAAACAAATGTCTGCCTGGGAGAAAGCCTGCCTGGTCCTTATGAATTACTTCATTTAGCACTCTTTTAAACCTACTTGCCAAAATGTCTGCAAAAATTTTATAATCCACGTTTAGGAGTGAGATGGGGCGGTAGTTCTTTAATTGAGTCTTTTCAGCTTCCAATTTAGGAATCAATGTGATGAAAGCTTCTTTCCACGTTTCCAGTGTCTTCTTCCCCTCCATAATCTGGTTACAAACCTCCATTAGTGGTTGTATCAAATAGTCTTTTAAGGTCTTATAATACTTGGAGGTAAGACCGTCTGGGCCTGGAGATTTGCCAAGTTGCATATTCTGGATGGCGCTCTCAATTTCCTGTTGTGTTATTCAATAGTTTAAGATTGTTCTCTTTTCTTGAGATAGTTTTGGTAATCCATTAACTTTTAGAAATTAGTCTATCTCAGTCACTTCCTGAGGCCCTTGGGTATAAAGTTTTTTGAAATATTTCTGGAAACACCTTCTTATTTATTCCGGTTTCTGTATATTTTTCCCTTCCACCTCCAGATTGGTAACAAAGTTCAATTTTTGTCTCCTTTTCAACTGCCATGCTAGCAGTTTTCCACATTTATTCGCCGATTCAAAAGATCTTTGTTTCATTTGTTTGATTTTCCATTCCACTTCTTGATTTATTAATTTCGCATATTGTGCTTGGTAAAACTTAATTTCTCTCAGAATCTCTTTGGATTTTGGTTTTAATCTCAATTTTTTCCCTCCATCTCTTATCTTCTCTAATATCTTATCTTTTTTCCCATTCCAGAGTTTTTTCTTGATCGTATTCTGTTGTATCAGAAACCCTCTCATTACTGCTTTACTTGCGTCCCAGATTATTCTCTTTTCCACCGAAGTGTTCAAGTTTATTTCAAAGTAGTCTTTCAAAGTTTTTTGGGCCTTTTTCACAATCTCTTGATCTCTTAGCAGAGCGTCATTCATTTTCCATCTGAAGGAACCAGCTGAAGTAAGTCTCAATTCCACTTTCAAAGCATTATGGTCGGAGCAAGTTTTTGGGCAGATTTCCGCCTTAACAGTCTTAGGTGCCAGTCCTCTAGATGTCCAAATTTGGTCTATTCTTGTCCATGACAAATGAGCCTCAGAGAAGAATGTTCGTTCTTTACCTAGGGGGTTCTTTGTCCTCCAAATGTCAATCAAATCCATACTGTCAGTCAGTTCAAAGAAGGTCTTGGGTAGCCTGCCATCTCTGGTTAGATTTTGGTTTTGCGACTTATCCATATAAGTAGAGACCACCCCATTCATATCTCCCATCAAAAGGATGTTAGAATAGTCCAAATAATCCAGCAATATCTCATGCAGCTTCTTGTAAAATTCTGACTTCCCTTCATTTGGTGCATAAATTCCTATTATCAAAAACTTTTCTCCTTGTGCTTGTATCTCAATGGCCAAAATTCTTCCATGCTCATCTTTAAATAGAAATTTCGGTGACAGGTTCTCCTCTGCATAAATCACGACCCCTCTTTTCTTAACTTTGTCTGATGAAATAAATTCTTGGCCTAGTCTTTTGTTGATTAATACTTTCCTATGGAGCCTAGTCACGTGAGTTTCCTGCAAACAGATAATGTCCAATTTTTCTTTTTTCAATATGTGGAAGATCCTCCTTCTTTTTTCCGGAGAATTCCCGCCATTTATATTCCAACTTAGAAGTTGCAGAGACATCCTGGATCAATTTAAGAGTCCTCTTGAGGTGTGTCTTCTTCGTCCAAACCCGATGGTAAAACAGGTGCTGGTTCAGGTGGGGGTGCTGGCCCGGCACCTGCTACTCCCTTCCGAAGGTCCTCTCCGTAGTCATTCAAAAACTTTAATTGGTCTTCTGCTGATTTGATTTTTATCTTTTTCCCTTTGATAGTGAAAGATAGTCCTTGAGGGAATTCCCACCTATAAGGGATTGTGTTGTTTCTCAGTAGTCCTGCTAGATCCTTATATATAGTTCTTAAGTCCAATAGTTGTTTCGGGATATCTCTGTAGATTTCTGCTTTTTTACCTTGAATCACCAGTGCTTTTTTAAAGTGTAGGCCAAGTATTTTGTCACTTTCTTGCCTAGATCTCAAAATGATCAGGCAATCTCTAGCTCTATCCTTCCTCACCACTCTTCCCAATCTGAAAGCGGTGACAATTTTAAAGTCCTTATCTTCTTCTATAGCCCAGAACTTTGATAATTCTGATGTCAAAAAGCCAATCAAATTGTCTTGTTCAAGTTCTGGAATTGAGCGTATCCTGAGATTATTTTCCCGGTTTTTCAGTTCCACCATAGACAGATAGGCCTGCTGTTCGCTGATTTGACTGCAGAGTGGCCTTACTTCCCTTCTTACTTCTTCTACCTTCTTATTGGCCTCCTCTGCTTTCTTATTTGCTTGTTCAGCCAGTTTCCGATTTTCTAGGGTTGTTGTTTGGAGGTTCCCAATTACTTGTGTATTTTGAGAAACTTGGTCAGTCAGCTTGTTGATGGTAGTTGTAACTTGGTCAAACTTTGTGTTTAAAGCAGCAAGCTGATCCAAAATTTTCTGAGAAACTGGGTCAACCCCTCCTGAGGCCATATCTTTTGAGGCTGGCTCTTGAATTGGTTGAGCACCTTGTCCTTCTTTCAATGTTAAAACCGTAGGGACAGATGATCTACGTGATTGTACGGGCTGTACAGGCAATGTTGTTTGTAGCAGTAGCTGTTCTGCCTTTGTTTTAGCTGCCCTTTTCCTTGTGCCACTCATTCCACAGCTGTCTATGCGTCAAGGTCAAATTGTAAGTCCCATGGGAAAAACGATCCAGGAAGGAAAAAACAAATACCAAGAAGATAGTCCAAATAAAAAGCAGTTCCCAGAGATTAGTTAATCCTAAATCCACTAGGGGGAGCTTCCCTGTAGATCAGTGAGAAAATAAATTTTTCCACTCTTAAACAGAAGCCCAAAATGAAGAAAAAGGGAAAAATTTTAAAGGTACCTTCAATGTCCCTTTATACTTGAAGAGCTTTTCCCAAGTGCCAACAAAGTTTCAGTAATAGGTGCAAGAAACAGTTTCTTCCTTATTTGTATCCAATCATGATTAACAATAGCAAGTCCACTTTTAGTTACAGTTTCTGCAGTTTGACAGTTCCTAGTGTCCTGGCAGCCCCAGCATTTGGTTATTTTTGTAATCCACTTAATAAAGAAGAGGAAAAGTTTCCGTTCAAATCAATCACTTCCCAGCCTCTTAATCTTTTCCCCCTTACAGATGATTAAGTTCCAATTTGCACAATTCTAGCAGCTTCCTCTTAAAGTCCCTTTCACAGCGCTCTCAGCTTGCAAAAGTTTTTTGCTTTGATCTTAGCCAAGTCGGAAGGCGGACTTCCTGTTTTCACCTCCCGTTTTCAGCCGAATTTTCCTTTAAAATTTAGACTCCAATAAATACTTGTAAATCCTTACTCACGAGTATACAATTCTGTAGCCGAATGTTCCAAGAAGAAAGGACAGCGCTCATCAGCAGCAGCCGCGCGGCTTCGCTTCCGCAGAAAGAGCGATGAACTCACAGCACCGCTTCCCCTTTCACGTTCCGGAACCTCTTACGAAGCTCCTTCCCCGCTTCTGGGGTCGCTCCTGGTGCCCGCCGAGTCCCACGGCCAAGGGCTCACTCTACCCATGGTTTTCCTTGATGGGTCGTCGCTGTGCCGCAGCTGATGTCCCTTTTCCGCGGAGCCCCTCTTCAGAGACCGAAGAGGACCGCCATTGCTGTTTCGCTCCACCCCCGGAAGTCAGCTGGACTAACGCACTTGGCTCTTGTGCAGTTGAGGGCAGGGCAAAGCAAAGCAAAGCAAAGCAAAGGCAACAGGTGATCTCTAGCTGCTTAAAACTGCCAACACATATGATTCCAGAAGCTTGCATGCATATCAGGAATTGCCACATGATCTGCTCTAGCCTACTGATGCAAAGAGGCTTCCTCAGCTGATGTGATTCGCGTCTCCTCCTTTGGGCAGAGCTAGGTGGTGGTGCATAGACTGAATCCTGGCTTAATCACTGAGGCCATTAGTCTAATGCAGGGTGGCCAATGTGCTGCCCAGGGGTGGCTGTCCTGCTTCGCCACCTGAGGTGAAATGGGATTTGCTGCCTCCTGGCCCTGCCTGCCGTGCACCTGCTTCTGCACCCCAGTTCTTGCCAAATTTGGCAGGAGCTGGGGTGCTCCTCCAAGTGTTGCTGCTTGCTGGAATGCCTTCCTTTCGGCAGCGGAAGCAGTGGGGCGGGCAGGTCATGCGCCACCTTTGGCTCTCCCGCCGCCTGAGGCAGGCAGTTTGCCCTGTATCATTGGTGGGCCGGCTCTGGTGGTGCCTGGAGGGTACTGGGATATTCGGGATCACAAGTCCCACCAACCCTAACCATTGGCCATGCAATAGATGGGGCTGATGGGAGACATAGTCCACACCCTCTGGAAGGCACCACCTTGGCTATCCCTGGTGGGGTTGAGCATGGCAGGCACTTAATTAAGTTTTTGAAATGGTAGGTATGAAGTATCTCACCTGTCTTCTCAATCCTTTTTTTTAAAAAAAAAAATCTTTGAATTGTTTCAATTTAGCTTTGGAATTTTGCTTTAGGTAAAACTCAGTAGCAGCTGGGATTGGGGTTCATAGTCATGTACCCCTTCATTATCTCTCTTTCTCTCCCTCCTTCTCTTTCTCTCTCTGTGTGTGTGTCCTTGCGTAAACTCAGTTCCTTTTGGTGCACAGCTCATAAAATGCTTGTCAGATTGGCATGCTCTCAAATTTTGCCAACATGACATAATTGACTTTGATTCTCCAGGCTGTGTTGAGGGAATTCCTTGTACTGTACAATAGATTTTGCTATCTGCACTTTTGCTACTGCAAATCCTTGCTCACTATCACCAAGTATCCATTGGCCTGCCCCCAGGGGGATTGCAATTTGTTTGTCTTGTTCTTGGCTTCCTGCAATGCCAAACACAGCAACAGTCCTGTCCCTTTTAAACCCCACCTGCATTCCTCCCCCCCCCTTACTAATAAAATGTTAAAGAGGATCAGAGAGCAAAAGTGGTCAGATTTTTCTATGGTGTGTATTTAGTGTTAATAAAAAATATGCATTAAGGGTTGTATACTAACCCAACTTACCTGGGAGTAAGAACCATTGTTCTAAATGTGGCTTATAGCAGGCAGACATAGTTACCCAGAAATGTACGCAAATGGTTTTTAAAAATAATAATCATCATCAGCTGCTATTGGAAGTAGTGACATCACCACAGCAATGACATCTTGTACTGCATAGCATCTCTTGTTTGCACGACTTTTACAAAACAACAACAACAATAATAACTCAGCTGCCTGATGTACTCATAACCCCCAAGCACAGCTACTCTCCCCTACCCCCTGGCAATACCATGATAGGAGATAGGATTAGAAACATAACAAGGTGTGTTAATGGCCACTGTCCTCACCTCAATTTAACAGAGTTCAAGAGAATACATATTTCAGCAGCACAATAGACCTGACACAAAATTGTGTTGCATAGTTATAATAGTCTAGTTCAATCAGTTCGTTATTTTTTTCACGACTGAAGAAATTTGTGCTGCTAAATGTCACTCACATGCTTGTGAATGGCTTCAGGCAAGCAACCAGTGGTCAGCTGAGGTGCAAGCTTCACTATTGAAAGAATCTTCACCATCCATCCCTGGTGGCAATCAAAACATTTCCGAAGAAATGGGCATGTTGAAATTTTCCATTCCTAGTGCTGCTGCTGAAATTCCTCGAGTGCTTCATTGGACCACTTCCAGCACGGACTGCCATGGCGTGCAGTGGACCCATGATAACAGTCTCCAATCGTGCAGTTAATTAAGGATAATATGAGAGTTATTATCCTTGTGACCCCCTCAGGGTCGAAGAGGGCGAGCTTTCACTCATGAACTGTCCGTTAACTGTCTCTCGCTCTGACGGAATACGAGCGGCAGCCATGAGTGGAAGTACTTCTGTTTTTTAAGATAAAATCTGGACTTAAGAAACAGGTGTGTTTGGGAAGAAGGAGACATGATAACCTGCTAAATGAATTAGCCACTGTGTGCCAAGGTTTTGATCTGGAGAGGAATTTGCCATAACAGGATTATTATGTAAGTGAAGGGGGGCCTTCTGTTCACTTTTTATATGTACAATATATTTGCTGATTTATGATCTGGCAAACCTTCACTGAAGATGAACTAAGTAATTATTATTGGATTGAGTTTACTATTGGATTACAATTATAAATGGAATGTAACAGGGATTTTACAAGAACTTTAGAATCTCCCTACGGAGTTCTTCAAATGAGAGACTGTGTAAAATACTGTATGGTTTTGCGGCACTGTCTCCTCTGGAGAGCATTAATTTGGATTTATAATTGCTTTGGTGAGATATCAGCTTGTTTAAAAAGATGGGAAGATTAAAGAACAAAGAGCTAGATGTCCGCCCAGAGCTTAGCCTGATGCCAGTGTACGTCAGTATACAGGAGGGAGAAAGGTTGTTTTCTGGTGCTCCAGAGAAGCGGACACGAAGCAATGGATCCAAACTACAAGAAAGAAGATTCCACCTAAACATTAGGAAGAACTTCCTGACAGTAAGAGCTGTTCGACAGTGGAATTTGCTGCCAAGGAGTGTGGTGGAGTCTCCTTCTTTGGAGGTCTTTAAGCAGAGGCTTGACAACCATATGTCAGGAGTGCTCTGATGGTGTTTCCTGCTTGGCAGGGGGTTGGACTCGATGGCCCTTGTGGTCTCTTCCAACTCTATGATTCTATGATTCTACTTTTGGTTCAGATAAACAAGATGGCGGTGGCTCTGACACAGTTTGAAAAATAGCTCTTGAAGGGAGACAGTACGGAATACTGACGATGGATTATAACAGGAAAGGAAGTACAAAGGAAAAATATTTTACACAGAAAACTACAGGCTTGAAATCCCTCTTGGAAGTTAATGGATATGGATTTTTTGAATACGAGTGAAGACATTATTTGCAGCAGTGGCTGCAAAAATAGAAAGGATCAAGATCGGAATTGCTGTATTTGGATTATATATGAGATTATGTGCAGGATTTAGGAAAAATTATCTCTGAACGATCAGAACACAGGAAGTCATCCAATTTGTTTAATTTGGAATGTATAATTGGCTTTATAAATTGTATTATTGTTATGTATTGGGTTTAACACATTTTATGTTACAAGGCGCGTTCTAATCAATCGTATAAGCGGTGGAAGACAAACGTTCCAATGGCAAGTAAGGGCACGCATTTTCAACTGTCAACTGTCAATGGTCAGTTCTTGCTCGGCATTATTATTGTGTTGTGCAGTCAGTTCGGTTTTTGTTTTCCTATGAGTGAATTGTTGTCACTGACAAATGTTAAATAAACGTAGTTGAGGAACTTATACTGCCTTGGGCTTCTGACTTCTTCCAAACATTTAACAATTATGATTTGGCATGATTTGATATTGTAATAATGTGGCCCATATTGGAGTGTTATTAATGGGGGGGGGAATTATTATTTTTTAATAAAAAGAGTGCTTCATCAGAAGGTTTTACTCAAGGCTATATTCTTTCTTGTCCAGAGGCAAGCTGGTCAAATGAGAAAATGTGCTATTTGATCCAGCCAGAACTATGTCTGCTGTTACTGTATCCCATATTCCACAATTCCACAATTCCACAGTTGGGTCTCTGGCTACAGCAGCTTCAGAATAGCAAAATGTGGAAACAATGGTTGGTGAAATCAAATGAGCACATGCACACTCATTCATGCCTGAGTACATTCCAAATGTTCCTATTCATCAGAAACTTTCCATATTTTCAGTTACCTGTCCCCCTGAAATTCCTATCTCTATTATTGCCTTTCAAGAATGCCTTGTTGAAATGTTTATTTAGCATTGCTGTTCTTCAGGGTTCAACTGAATCAACTCTCTTCTCAGAGCCTCCAGAAGTTAAATCTCCCCGTGCAGCTAGGCAGTTTTAGACTTTCAACTTAATGGTCTTGTGAGGCTCTCTCTCTCTTTAGATGGCCATGTGTATTGTTTCCTTCTTGCAAATGTGATAGGACACATCGGGTGTATGCTAAATTTGGGGCCCTCCCATTCATTCTGCAGAGTGGGGACCCTCAACGTCTGCCCTAAAGTTCTGTCTGGATGGCATCTCTGCTGTGAGTGGGAGGCAGATGGTGTTTGTCTCAAACGCGCATGCATATGCAGAGACAGCAAAGCATCATGCACTGTGCAGCCTATTGAGGCTCATTTGGGTTAGTCGAATAGAATGCAGGACAATTAAGTTTTCTCTTTATATCTTTAACACACAAGGAAAAAAAATCCAAATACCCTATTTGTTTTTGAATCAGTGCCTGCAGGAGATGGTGTAAATCCTTCAGCAATGGGTGTTGGAATAAGATCAGGCAAGTGACCCTTGGTATAAATCAGGGCTATTGCACTTACACCCCAGTTTTGAACTGTTCCACATCAGAGGGTATGTTGTTGGGGCACATTACCCCAAAGCATTACCATGCTTGGTATTTATTTGGAAAGAAGACTGTTTAAAATTAGCAAATACCTTAGTGGTGCAGAACCATAAAAAGGTTTTGACCGTCATGTTTTTACATGATACTGTTGGGCTGCAGCCTAGACTCATTGAAAATTGGCACAACTAACTTAGGTCCATTCATTTCAGTGGGTGTAGAATCCTTATTCACTGAAATAGATGCATTTGCCTAGATTGAAGAAACAAAAATATAAACTTGCCAAAAGTGGCAAAAGCACTTAAAAGCTTGTGGAACCAGTTGGGCTGAACTGGTAACCATGAAACCAGGAAGGTGGATGGGTTGTTTTGTCTTTTGTTTTTACTTGCCACACAGATTGGCTCTTCAGCGACTCTGAACCAGAATGTGTCAATGGGAATCCAAGGGCCGGGTCTCATAAAAAGTTGTTTATTCCACTGATGACTTGGCTGCTCTTATTCTTTTTGATGGCACAATAGTTTTGATGGTATAGTTGTTGTGTTTTTGCATTGCAATGACAAATCCTTCCAAGGTAGCCAAAAAGGACCTTAAGAAGAGTGAGATGAAAATGTAAGAGCTGTTTTGTCTTTAAAACTAGAATAGATGTAGGCAACAGGATTATTTCAGGTAGCACTGTTTTCCTTTCATCTCTGCCTGTAAATGTCTTTTATGAAATTCCGTATGTCTAAGCTTAGCAGAGCACAATAATGGCCAAGTCTTTCAGGTGCTGTATAGGGTAAGCTTAGTGATGCCTGATCTCATTCACAAGCTGGCCGCATCCAGGATGTCATTTTGTGTCATTTTCATGTCATTTTGGTGCTTAAGGTAGAAATGGCAAACCCTCCCGTAGGACACACAATCTACTTGCAAAACAGGAAGTGAAGAACATAGGCAGCTGTCTTATACTGAATCAGACCATTGAGCCATCTAGCTCACTGTTGTCTACACCGACAGGGGATCTGTCCCAGCTCTACCTGGAGATGCCAGGGATTGAACCTGGAACATTTTCAATGCAAAGCAAATGCTTTACCCACAGAGCAATTCAATACCATGGAGAGCTCTCCGTGAACAATTTGCTTCAACAAGGGTTGGCAGTAAGCTGAGCTCTTTTGCGTTTCTGTCTCAAGTCTACATCTCCTAAGCTCTGATCCTTTTTGAAGAACGAAGATCTCTTCAAGGGCTAACCTTCTGGCCTATAGACAGGCACTTTTCCTGCACTCTGTACTCCCCCATCTGGTGTACCCTCTGCACCTTTGTCTACTGTGCAGTAATGTCTGTACTCACTAGCAGTGGCTCTCCAGAATTTTAGACAAGACAGAAGTCAGGGAGGTGCCAGGGATTGCACCGTTCCCATGGGATGTAAGAAGCCATAAATTTCTGTTCTGACCCATGTTCATCACATTCAGTGCTATTTTAATTACACCACAGTTTAGCTTCCTACAAAAACAATGTTCGTCTCTCTGTTTACTGAGATTGAATTGTACATAATTAATTTTGCTATTATTAGTCATAGTGGAAAGTAGTAGCTACTGTGGAATGCTTGGCCACAGCAGCTCATGCACTGGTTACTTCAAGATTTGATTACTGCAATGCACTCAGTGTGGGGCTTCCATTGTGCTTGCTTTGGAAACTGCAGTTGGTGTGCAAAGCTGCAGCCTGACGGCTGACAAGAGTGAGACCCTTCAGCATATAACATCTTTGCTCAGAGTTCTGCAGTGGTTGCCGATTTGCTACCTGACCTAGTTCAAGGTGTTACTATTAGTATATAAGGCCCTTAACAGCTTGGGACCAGATTACTTGTGGGATCACATTACTCCATATATACCTGATCAACCGCTTCCATCTGTGGAACTGGCAGTGTTACGGGTGACACATAATACTCATTCCATATTTGTAAGGAATCTGTATTTTAGTGTGGCAGCACCTACACTTTGGGACTCCCTCCCTTCCCTGCCCTCTTCCCTGCTGAAAACATTGTTCTTTAGGTGAGCCTATCCAGCTACGCTCGACCACACCAAACTATGTCGACCACAGCAAACTGTGGCAAGTTCTTAAAGAAATGGGAGTGCCTGATCACCTCATCTGTCTCCTGAGAAATCTCTATGTGGGACAAGAAGCTACAGTTAGAACTGGATATGGAACAACTGATTGGTTCAAAATTGGGAAAGGAGTACGACAAGGCTGTATATTGTCTCCCTGCTTATTTAACTTATATGCAGAATTCATCATGCAAAAGGCTGGGCTGGATGAATCCCTAGCCGGAATTAAGATTGCTGGAAGAAATATCAACAACCTCAGATATGCAGATGACACAACCTTGATGGCAGAAAGTGAGTAGGAATTAAAGAACCTTTTAATGAGGGTGAAAGAGGAGAGTGTAAAATATGGTCTGAAGCTCAACATCAAAAAAACGAAGATCATGGCCACTGGTCCCATCACCTCCTGGCAAATAGAAGGGGAAGAAATGGAGGCAGTGAGAGATTTTACTTTCTTGGGCTCCATGATCACTGCAGATGGTGACAGCAGTCACGAAATTAAAAGACGCCTGCTTCTTGGGAGGAAAGCAATGACAAACCTAGACAGCATCTTAAAAAGTAGAGACATCACCTTGCCATCAAGGTCCGTATAGTAAAAGCTATGGTTTTCCCAGTACAGTGGTGCCCTGCAAAACGAATGCCTTGCAAGACGAAAAACTCACTAGACGAAAGGGTTTTGCGGTTTTTGAGCTGCTTCGCAAGACGAATTTCCCTATGGGCTTGCTTCGCAAGACGAAAACGTCTTGCAAGTTTGTTTCCTTTTTCTTAATACCGTTAATACCCAGGGTGCATTGCTTGAAGAGGTGCAGTTGCGACCTGACTTCGAGGAGCAACTCATAGCACGCGGTGTGGTAGCCTTTTTTGAGGTTTTTGAAGACTTTGCTGATTTTTGAAGCTTTTCCAAAACTTCTTTTGCAGCCATTTGGTAAGTTAAACTTTCAAAACTTTTTTGGGGGTTTTTGGATTTTGGGTTGGGGTGCTTGGAATTCAAGGACTTGGTGTTGGGGAGGGGTTTGCAAGAATCTGGAAGCTTGTGTGTTTTTTTCTGCATTTTTCTGATTTTTTGTGACCATTGGGCCACTCTGCTGTTTGTTTGTTTTTAAAAAAATCTGGTTTTGAATTTCTGTGTGGTGGGTGGCTGGGGGAACAGTTGAGGAGGGGTTTGCAAGAATCTGGAAGCTTGTGTGGTTTTTTTATGAATTTTTCTGATTTTTTGTGACTATTGGGCCACTCTGCTGTTTTTTTTAAAAAAAATCTGGGTTTGAATTTCTGTGTGGCGGGTGGCTGGGGGAACAGTTGGGGAGGGGTTTGCAACAGTTGGGGAGGGGCTGGGGGAACAGTTGAGGTTTTTGAAGACTTTGGTGATTTTTGCAGCTTTTCCAAAACTTCTTTTGCAGCCATTCGGTAAGTTAAACTTTTAAAACTCTTTTTGGGGTTTTTGGATTTTGGGTTGGGGTGTTTGGAATTCAAGGACTTGGTTCTGGGTTTGAATTTCTGGGTGGTGGGTGGCTGGGTGCTTTTGAATTTTTTGGATGTGAAGCACTGATTATTTTGGGGGGGGGGGGTTGCGAAGGTAGGAGCTGTGCTGCCATGGGACCCAAGAAGACTGCTGCTGCTGCTGCAGAGGCCGGTGAGGGGAAGAAGGTGAAGGTGATGCTGGAAATGAAGAAGGAGATCATCCGGAAGCACGGCGGTGGAATGCGTGTGACAGACCTTGCCAGGGAGTATGGGAGGAATCCATCGACCATCGGGACCATCCTGAAGATGAGGGAGAAGATCCTTGTGACTGATGCAGCCAAGGGAGTCACCAGGATCGTGAAGAACTGCCCAGCTGTTCTGGAGGAGGTGAAGAAGTTGCTGCTCATCTGGTTAGAAGAGAAGCAGCATGCAGGGGACACAGTGACTGAGGCCGTCATTTGTGAGAAGGCCAAGGCCTTGCACGCAGACCTCGTCCGGGAACAGCCAGGAACCTCAGGCGAGCCAGAAGTCTTCAAGGCAAGCAGAGGCTGGTTTGACCGGTTCAAGACAAGATCTGGAATCCACAGCGTGGTCAGGCATGGAGAGGCTGCCAGTTCTGATGTTTCTGCGGCTGAAGACTTTGCAGCGGAGTTCCTGGAGTTTGTGAAGATGGAGGGCTACGTTCCACAGCAGGTCTTCAACTGCGACGAGACTGGGCTGTTTTGGAAGAGGATGCCCAAAAGGACTTTCATCACACAGGAGGAGGCCAAGTTGCCTGGCCACAAGCCCATGAAGGACCGTGTGACCCTGCTCTTCTGTGCCAATGCAAGCGGCGACCTGAAGATCAAGCCCCTGCTGGTGTACCACTCGGAGAACCCACGGGCCTTCAAGAAACACAAGGTCGACAAAGAGCAGCTGAGTGTCATGTGGCGATTCAACAGTAAGGCTTGGGTCACACGTGTGCTGTTTGTGGACTGGGTCAATCTTGTTTTTGGCCCTGCTGTCAAACAGTACCTGCTGGACAACGACCTGCCGCTGAAGGCTTTGCTTCTGATGGACAATGCTCCTGCTCATCCCAAAGGCCTTGAGGAGGACTCGTTGGAGGAGTTCAGCTTCATCAGCATCATATGAGGAACGGCTAAGGGAGCTGGGCATGTTTAGCCTGAAGAAGAGGAGGTTAAGGGGTGATATGATAGCCATGTTCAAATATATAAAAGGATGTCACATAGAGGAGGGAGAAAGGTTCTTTTCTGCTGCTCCAGAGAAGCGGACACGGAGCAATGGATCCAACCTACAAGAAAGAAGATTCCACCTAAACATTAGGAAGAACTTCCTGCCAGTAAGAGCTGTTTGACAGTGGAATTTGCTGCCAAGGAGTGTGGTGGAGTCTCCTTCTTTGGAGATCTTTAAGCAGAGGCTTGACAACCATATGTCAGGAGTGCTCTGATGGTGTTTCCTGCTTGGCAGGGGGTTGGACTCGATGGCCCTTGTGGTCTCTTCCAACTCTATGATTCTATGATTCTATGTTCCTGCCGCCTAACACCACACCAGTGCTCCAGCCGATGGATCAGCAGGTCATCGCCAATTTCAAAAAACTCTACACCAAGGAGCTTTTCAGGCGATGCTTCAAGGTGACTGATTGCACCACCATCACCCTGCAGGAATTCTGGAAGGACCACTTCGACATCGTCACCTGCTTGAAGATGATCACCACGGCCTGGAACGGGATCAGCCAGAGAAATTTGAATGGCGCTTGGCGCAGCCTGTGGCTGGACTGTGTGGCACCAAGTGACTCTGATGCACCAGAGTCAACAGTGGTGCAGGACATTGTTGCCTTGGGGAGGACCATGGGCCTGGAGGTCACAGAGGAGGACATCAGCGAGCTGGTGGAGGAGCACGACCATGAGCTGACCACCCAGGAGCTGGTTGAACTGCAGGCAGAGGTTGCGCAGGAGCAGGCCTGGCTGGAAGAGGAGGAAGCAACTGAGGAACGGCTGTCCTCCAAAGAACTGAGGGACATTTGCCAGAAGCGGAAGGAGGTGCAGGCTTTTGCAGAGCGGCACCACCCGAACAAGCACGTGGCACATGACCAAGCGAACACTTTTGATACGAGGGTCATGCCGCCTTTCAGGGAGGTGCTGAAAAGGCGGATGAAGCAGCAGACCATGGACAGGTTCTTCAGCAAGAAGCAAAGAGTGGAAGAGGAACCTTCTTCGAGTTGTCCCCCAGAGTCTTAGAAAATGTACTGTACACTTTGTTGATTTTTAAATGTTTTTCTGTCATGTTTAGAAACTTAATTTATTGTTCCTTCAATTTTTGAAATGCTCTTTACAGTATGTGTGACTTTAAAGAGAACTTAATAAACTCTTGTTGTACCAAATTTGGCTTTGTTTGGACTTTTTTTGACCATAGGAACGCATTAATTGAATTTCAATGCATTCCTATGGAATTTCGTGCTTCGGAAGACGAAAAATTTGCTAGACGAAAAAACTCGCGGAACGAATTAATTTCGTCTTGCAAGGCACCACTGTAGTGATGTATGGAAGTGAGAGCTGGACCATAAAGAAGGCTGATCGCCGAAGAATTGATGCTTTTGAATTATGGTGCTGGAGGAGACTCTTGAGAGTCCCATGGACTGCAAGATGATCAAACCTATCCATTCTTAAGGAAATCAGCCCTGAGTGCTCACTGGAAGGACAGATCCTGAAGCTGAGGCTCCAATACTCACCTCATGAGAAGAGAAGACTCCCTGGAAAAGACCCTGATGTTGGGAAAGATGGAGGGCACAAGGAGAAGGAGATGACAGAGGATGAGATGGTAGGATAGTGTTCTCGAAGCTACCAGCATGAGTCTGACCAAACTGCGGGAGGCAGTGGAAGACAGAAGTGCCTGGCATGCTCTGGTCCAGGGGGTCACGAAGAGTCGGACACGACTAAATGACTAAACAACAACAAACTACTTTCTGCCTTCATAGTTGGAGGCAGTAATGCTTCTGAGTTTCAGTTTCTGGGAATCATAAATAGGGAGAGTTGCTCTTGCACTCAGGTCCTTCCCATTGAAGCATCTGGTTGGCCACTGTGAGATCATGATGCTGAACTAGATGGGGCATTGGCCTATTCCATTTGGGCTGCTTTTTCCTCTTTCATCTCTCAACAAGCCTTCTAAAGTAGAGATTTGCATACCTATTGGTATCTGTTTTGAATTTGAAATAATTTTTATATATGCAATTGCTCTGGTTATCTGGTTATCTCCCGCTTGGACTCTATTTCTGAAGGCGACTCGGAAACTACAACTAATCCAGAATGTGACTGCTAGACCTCCAAGAACAAGGCACATTTTTCTGCATTTACTGATGCAGAAACAAGACTAAACTTATGTGCACATGTGAAACTGACATGGACTGTACCTTGGCTGATTCATTCATACCTGAAAGGGAGTGTAGTGCAGTCTTTTCAGTGCTGGCCTGGGAAACCTGCTACTATACTCTCTATTCGTTTTAAATTGTGCCATTGATTTGTTGTAACTCATCACTGGGATCTTATGGTGACAGATGTGTTAGAAATCCAATCCACCAGTGAATGAAGGAATGACTCAAAGGAGTACAAGCATGTCCCTATTTTCAGCTAAAATGCTGGACTCATCCTTCTGGAGACCTTAGCCTTATGTATCCCTCCAGCCCATTTTGCCAGTTCCCTGCCTATAGCTTTCCTCTTTATTCAATTTTCCTGCCTGTGCCTTGGCTATCCCCTTTCTTGGAGATTGCTCATGACTGAGAGTGTTCTTGATGGAATATGGAGAATAAAACCCATTTGTAAAAGGTATGTAATACCTGTGCCTAGGGCTGGGTGGATCTGTCAATTTCAGTTTCCCAGTTTCTCATTTTTTTGACCTGAAGTTTAGCCCTCCACATTTCCACATCAGTTTGTGCATTTATTTAGTTTTTAATTTTAAAAATTTAATTCATAAAATTTAATTAAATTTTAAATTCATAAAAATTTGCAAGCATTATAGTGCAAATGTCTTCTGCTATACACATTTTTGCATGCAATTTTGCTTAAAATACATTTCTTTGAAAAGCAATTCCCCCAATATAAAGCATGTTGTATGTTATTTTGACTAATATATGCATATTTATGGACGCATTACCCCAGGAAAGCATTTTTCTATGCTTTATTTCGCAGGGGAACTGCATTGCAAAATTTGGAGAAGAGTGAATTTTGAAGGATTTCAGTTTGGTGTTTTGGTTTGTTTGTTTGGTTTGGTTTGGTTTGGCATTGTTCTGGAAAGTGTGAATAAGGTTGTTGTTCTGGAAAGTGTGAACTGAATAGAATTTCTCCCCCACTTGTACCTGAGACTATACCCTTGAAAGCTACATAGCTTGGAAAAATCTCATAGACAAATCCTCAGAACAAGACTCCTACTTCCACATGTGGTGGTTCTGCCCCATATCTGTAGCTTTTGGGATTGAATCTTTGCTTGTTTTTCTAAAATAGCAAACAAAGTCACCCCAAAAGTAGCCCCTTCAGCTCTTCTATTTTTACTAGCCCTAAACGTCTCCATAAATATCTCAATAAATCCCTCTTGGTTGCAGCCACATCAACAATATCTGGAGACAGGAAAACATCCCTGGGAGTTTTGATTGCACATTGATATAAGCGTGTTCAGCATCTCGCTCACATGGAAATGTTAAAACATGCTGTGAGGAAAGTGAGGGGCCAAAATACATTAATTTGACACTGTATAGCCTTCGTCCCTAACTTTCATAAATACTATTTTTTGAGTGTTAACAACCTCAAACTACCCACCCTGGGTTTTTGACGGGCTAAGGAGATAGATTTACTTAGTGCTTATCTAATCATCACCAACAGCAACAACTTAGAATGATTAGGAACATAACAGAGTAAATCCTATTGAACTCGGTGGGAGTAACTTCTGAGGAAAAATGCTTAGGATTGCAGTGTAAGGCTTGACCCAGTTACCTGGGAGTAAGCTCCATTGAATACTTCTGAGAAGACAGTGTAAGGCTCCATTTACAATAAAGGAATCAATGGCTGGCTGTTGAAGCATTATAATTAAATAATTTAAAGTGGTTACATTTTCCTTCAACATTATAGGAAGGACTTCATATGCCTGCTTCACAGTTTCCTTCCTTTGGTGCAGGTATTTTATTTTCTGTAACGGACTCCGTTTTTGCACCCACACCCACCACTTTTTATTGTTCTCCAAGATGTGGAGGGGAGGAAAAAGGAAAACCGGGACATTCTGGGATCAAATCAGAAACTGGAATGGCTTCTGTAATTCTGGGACTGTCCCTGGAAAATTGGGACACTTGGAGGGCATGTGGAACTGTAGTCCAAAACATTTGGAGGGTATCAGCTTGCAGAAGGATAGAACTGGGACTCCTGGGGGAGATAGGAAAATAGTCTGACCTGGTTAGAAGGCACCTTCCTACATTCTTCCAAGTTTCAGAATGAAAAAAGTGGCGCTAAAAGCAGAAAATGAAGAAGATCTAAAGGGAGGGTCTGCTCTGATTTGGAGGGAGAGCATGGAAGAAAATATACTATGTGGCAAGTCCAGCTTCCTGATATTTACAGCTTCTGTTTTTTAGAAGTAACTTTCTTCTAATGGCTGTGAAGAATAAGGATAGGAAAGAAATACAATTCAGTTCACATTTAAGGGCAAATTGACCTAATTCACACTTTCCAGAACAATACATGAAGCAAAACATGGCTGTCCATTGAAATGTGCATTTCTGTGAATTTTGTGGCGCACATTGCCAGCCAGGTATTGAGTCCAAAAATGATTGAGTCCAAAAATTACTGGAGTAAAGTGTGCATAGAAATGCACATATTAGTGAAAATGAGAAGCAAGAATGCATTATCTTAGGAAAAAATTGCTCACTGATTTGGAAATGTGGAAAACTCGAGTGGGAAATGAGAAAGTCAGGGAAAGTAAAATCTACAGATTCCTGTAGAGGCAGGTGACACTTACTGAGATCTCTGAAGCCTGAGGGGCAGCTCAAGGTTTTTCTGTTGCCGGTTGTCAGAAATAGGCAGTTCAGTGTCTCTTATAATAATCCCTTGTCCCTCTGCATGGTCAGAAGAAATGGTGTAAATTTATACAGAAAAGCAAACACCCCCCCCCAATAAATTATGCAAAACTTGCTCGATTTGCATAAAATATGCAGGTTGCAGAAATCAGCTGGGCACCAATGCGATTTGCTACGTGAATATACTATTGAGGAGCTGACATGATTACCATTTCTCAAAGGGGCTCGCAGGGCACGTGACCTGCTTCGATTCCAACCTCGGAGAACTTCCTTTGTTTCCCTTGACACCAGTCGGCACATCGCAAGATCCAAAGCTTGGCTACGGAACACATAATTAGCTTTCCCCAACGCTCTTGATAACAGCAGCAGCTAAACGGAGAGGGAGGCTGCACTAAAGCCGAGATGGGCCAGCACAGGATCAACCAACCAATCGGAGCCCTGGAGGTGGGGCTTGAGATCCGGCAAATAATTACTAAATGCATTTCCAGCCCAGTTGGTCTGGGCTGCTGAAAGATCTGGCTGCAGAGTGAGAGGGGAAGCAGGAATCTAAGCACCGGTGTTTGTGGAACGCTGCTGTAGCATCAACCCTGGACTGCCTCCTGCTGCCTCCTTCCTGTCTTCCTTGGTAAAAGGTACTGCCACCTGGGTGGATCATATGGTCTGGGTCTGTGATGCTTTAGCAGCCAGAGAAAAGTTTTTATTAGGAAAATTTCTGCCGCTTGTGTGGAAAAGGAAAATGGTCTACTAGCTTCTCTTCTTTGCCTGAAAAACAGCAGCAGCAATATGGTACCTCTGTATTGCTTCCCCCTTCCTAACTTTAAGATGGGGGTAATGCGGGGCAGGGGTATGTGTAGGACTGGCAGTGTAGGTGCCTGTAAAAACAGCAGCAACTACTAGTCTGAGCATTTTTAATGCTGTGTGTGAGTGAGCAGCAGCAGCAAGGTCCAAAGCGTTGCCAAGTCTGATCATCCTTCTTGTGCCATGAGAGGTAAATCTATTTAGACCTGGCATGTGTGTGAGTGTTTTTTTAAAGTATGCAATCCTCCAGTGTGTGCTAATGCAGAAGTAAATCCCACTGTGTTCAGTCGTGCTTACTCCTGAGTAAATATGGGCACCATTTGAATTCAGAACTTTAGAGGGGGCCTCGTGTGAGCTGTCAAACTTGGACTGGTCCATCCCCAAGATCCTGGCTTGTCCACGTGAAGTTTGTTTAGTACATTGCAGATGTCTGCAGATAGGCAGCCATGCAACGGTGCTCTCTGGTTTGCAAGCCAAAAAATGTTGACATTCAGGGACCATTCAAGGGCTGTTAGAAAGCCACTCTTGCAAGGAAGTGAGGGCATCCTGCACTTAGAACAGTTAAAACAACAGGAGGAGGAATTTGGGAAAGCTTTTTTTGTCACAATGCTTCTAAACCAGGTGTGGGGAACCTGTGGGGCTTCCCAGATGTTGCTGGACTCCAGCTCCCACCATCCTTCACTCTTTATCCTTGGCCATGCTGGCTTCTGAGGCTTCTGGGAGTTGTAGCACAGCAGCATCAAGAGGACCCCAAGTGCAAAGTGTTATCCCCTTCTGGGATAGAAATGTTGCTTGAGCATGCCTGTCCTGCACTTAACCGGTGATCCTCTGGAGCCCCCACCCCAAGCCACCTTGAAGTGGCGCGCAGAGGGCTGGGTATAGAGAGCTCCTGGCATTTTGCTTCTGCAGTTGTGCAGTTGAGCCCGTGCTGTCAGCCTGGATATAGGCAGGAGCTCAGAGCACACCTCAGCGGGGTGCCTATGGTGGGTATGCATGCTGTCTTTTTCTAACTGGGCTTGCTCCTGTGTCTTTAAGAGCCCTGACCCACAGAAATTTAATAGGTAAATATTTGCTCAGCACCTCTCCCCATCCTAGGAAAAGCGCCACCAGCCAAATATATTTAAGGTTACTTATTTAAAGAAAAGTCAGGTGAGGATGATTACTGCTATTAGTATTATTCAAAGGGTATCCACTCTCACTCTCTGAATTGCCAACCCTCAGTAATATGAAACCTCAGTTTAAGGAACTTGGGGCTGGGGGAAAAAGGATAAAAGCCAAAAGACTGGAGAAGAGGTTTCACACATGCAGCTTCATATAATGGCCATGAGCCTCACACTGTTTCAGCGCATGTGTGGACATTTCCAATGTGGGGTAGAAAGCACCAGTTCTCATTAGAAAGTATGTTCTAGCCAGGATAGATTTTGCTTTTGAATTGCAATTGTGGGACATTTAGGGCAATGGCTTTCTTATGCCTCATGCATGAATACAGCCTGGCAGAGCAAAAACAGATTGGGCAATATTATAGCAGCTGTGTTTTCATAGGTGGAATGGGCTGGATTTGAACTTGGGTCCTTTTATCTAATAAAACCAGCTTTCAACATGTGTCTGAGGCAAACAGAACATTAAATCTGCACCCAAGCCAAGCCCACAGCCATGTGTGTGGGGCTAAGCATCTGAACGTGCCTTACATTGACTTAGAACACTGGTCTGCATTTCTATCCCAGCATTATCATCTGCTCTGAAATCCAGCAGCTTACAATCTTGAGCAAAGTTCCTTCCCTGTTGCCTGATATCAAGGGAAGATGCTGGTGATTGAACCTGGGACATTTGGTGTGCTAGGCAAATGCTTTGCTTCTGAGCTATGGCCTGTCCATTTGTGGTCCCAGGCTGATGGGTTAGTGAGGCTTCTGGTTCACCTCCCCATATTGGCTTGCTTATCCATATAGGAATGGAGAGCAGCCCTGCCTGAGTATGCTTGCTCAGACTGATCTGGTGTGTCCCATGTGCTCTTGGGCTGGAGAATGAGGAGGAGTCTTTAAGAGTGGTCTGGGGGAGGCAATGTTTGCTGCAGCATGCTCATTTTTATATTGTCAGCTGCAAGCCCAGTTCCAATGGGTGAGGCAGGTTTTTGAAGCACTACCAAAACTTGTTGAACCTATTTGCTCAGCAACCACAGGAGGATGAGGGAGCAGACCATTGCCAATGATGCCTCTGCATGCAGGTTCTCTGGGAAGACCCCTCCTCCCCCCCCCCCACACAAGCAATAATCTGTGCACAGACTCAGGCTTTCCCTAAGAAAGGGCTTTCCACTTTGTCAGGTGCAGGAATGACATTGATGTTTCCAACCTGAACTGATCCAAACACTGAAGATGCACCTCTTCATCCTGGCACCAGAGATCTTTATATTTTAGGACCCGTCACCTTCTTTTAATTGCATTAGCTTTGCACTGATTTTAATATTGTGTGTTTTAAATTTCTGATGCCCACCCTGGGACCTCTTGGGTGAAGGGCAGATCAGAAACTGAAATGCTAATACTACCAATAATCAGCACCATCAATCAACAAGCCTTAACAAAGAATAACAGCAATTGGCTGCTTGCTGCCCCGACCCCCCCTCATGTGTGTGTATTCTTGCACAAATGTGTTCATATATGCCTCAACAGGCAGCCCCAGCCCCCGCAGGCCAGAGAGAAAGGCAGAGAGAGTCGGAGAGCGCAGGGCGATCTTCTCACCCCTAGCGATTCCTCCCCCACCCCACCCCAATCTTTGACTGTATCAGTGGCTCCATTGGATGGCCAAAAGCAGAGCATTTGCCGAAGCGTAAGAGAGTTGCGGGTTTCTGAAGGAGTGGACGGATTCCTCCTTGAGAGTCTGTGTTTGCTTTCCGGAGACTCTGCAGGATTTGTTCGGCTGCCAACTGGGAAAGGCTTTTGATTTGAGACAGAATATTAGGAGAGATGCTTTGAAAGAGGGTTGCAGACAAATGACTCATCTGCTGTAGGAAGAGAACAACAGGAGGATGGGGGGCGGAGCTTGAGAAAGGAGGAAAGGGTATCTCTCACTTTCCTGGGTGGGGGTGATGGGGAGAATACCTGTCTGTAGCTGAAGAGTGAGCTGCAGCAGGAACTGTGGCAGCACAGAGATCACACCTGCTCACCTGCTGAGAGGGTTGCTGCAGCACAGGCATGGGGGAGTTTCACCTGGATCACTTTTTAAATTGCTCTCGTGTGAGGGGTCTGAGTTGGCAGGTAGTTTTGGGGAGAGCCCTGGTGGGCCATAGATGTTCTGATCCACCCAAGAAAAGGAGTGCTAAGCAAGTCCCCTTGCCTCAGATGCCACTCCCTCTGCACTTGTCGCCTCTGGCATATTGTTTGGTGGGGGCAGGGAGTGCTCAGAAGCAGCAAATGAGGACGAGGCTTATGTACCTTTAATCATAGAATCACAGAGTTGGAAGGGTACCCAAATGGTCATCTAGTCCAATCCCCAAAGTAGTTGTGTAGCCGAGGGAACTCCAGGAGGTGTTGCCTACCACACAGGTCAGTAGAAGAAGTAGACAAGCCCTTTCCCTGCATCTGGCTCAGCCTCGCTCTCGGAGCCGCCAGTTGATGATCCATTTTGCTTCTGGGTTTCCTCTCTGAAGCTATCAAGGAGATATCCATAAGATGATTAAAAGCTATAAAAATATTGTTCTAATGTTTTAAAAAAGTAAAGGGCCACTTTGGCTGGCGAGGTGCAAAGGAGGACAGGGCAAATTGTGCAGCAATAAAACCACTAGCACATTTGCAAAGCTATGCAAGGTCCAGTGTGGTTTCAGATTGGATGGGAGACCCATGTTGAGATTCCTGCATTGCAAGGGGCTGCTCTAGATGGTCCTCGGGATCCCTTCAAACTCCACAACTCTCTGATGTCTCTGTGGGGTATAAATGAAAGTTCCCAGGAGTCCCTGGGGGAAGCCATAATGTGCTTTCAATGTATGGTGTGTAGGAAGTTGATGAGAGGTGTGGCAAGAGGCCTGTCTGTCCTCTCCGCATTTGGCCACCTTAAACCTGCTCCAAAGCCAGCTGCAGCAGCCCTGGTGGATTTCAGTGGAAGAAATCAAGTCAAATGCACACTCTGAGCCTCTGCATGTCTACTCAGAAGTAAGTCCCCCGAGTTATCAGAGGCTTCCTTGCAGGTGGATGCGCATAGCACTCCAAGCCTTATGCTGCTGAATGTTGCTTTGGCAATGTGGTGTCTTGGTGCAACCCTGGAGGATTCTCTCGGGGGGGGGGGGGACAAGAAGACGACAATTCTAGCAGGTCTCATAAAATTCCCCAAGATAATTTTGCACCTCTCTAAATCTTACCCCTTGAAGACAGTCTGGAGTCTTGCTGCGATGATGTTGTACGATACTTTTTGCTCGGCGCAGTGATTCTCCTCCTCTGCAGGTCTGTGCAGAATTACCTTATCTGCTAGAGGATGTTTAGTGATTCTAAAAACAAGAGCTGTACTAATTCACAGAAGGAAAACATGTAGGTTTTTTTTAAAAAAAAGTTTGCCCAAAACATTGACTTTCTGTTCTTTCCTTTTTAGATTATAACACTGCTGAGTAATTAATCTTTATACATGCCTTTTTCCACTGGAAACAGTGACACAATGAATAAACTTTTAAAATAAAATACAATAAATTATTTTTCTATTATACCTTTGGATGTTTCCCACCTTTCTTGTGTGTGTGGGGAGAGATATTTTATCAAGAAGAAAACCTCCTGTACAACCTCCTAGGAAAGTGGTGCAAAAGGTGGGAGCAAAGTCTGGTGGCAGAATCTGTTGTAGGTGTTCCATGCTGCAGCTCTGGAAGTGTGGCGTTGTCAGAGAGCAGTGTGCAGCAGAGCATGTGAAGGTCAGAAGGATGGCGAGTACGCTAAAAAATCTAGAAACAAGTGCTGTGCAGAAATTTGTGCCTCGATTTCTCAGATGTTTTCTGCCTCTGCGAAAAAGACTTCGATTCCCCACCCCCCACCCCCGCTTCCTTCATAGCACACTTGGTGATTTCATTATCATTTCTGTGACTGAGCCCTTGCCCAGTCTCTCTCCACCTTGGGAATGCTCTGTTTGGGGGCTGTCTATGTATCTTCTCAGTTTTTCTTGTATTTATTTATCTCCTTTCCTACTGGTGATTTAGGTTGGGTTAGGCTGAGAGACTGTGCGAGGTCCAAGGTCTGTCAGCTGATCTTTGTAGCTGAGAGGGGGATTTGAACCCAGGTCTCCCAGGCTCTAGTCCAGCACTCTGACCACTACACTATACTAGCTGTGTCCTGCGAAGACCTCACTGATTGGCAATTACTTTATTAAAGGTAAAGGTAAAGGGACCCCTCACCATTAGGTCCAGTTGTGACCGACTCTGGGGTTGGAATCATAGAATCCTAGAGTTGGAATAGACCACAAGGGCCATCGAGTCCAACCCCCTGCCAAGCAGGAAACACCATCAGAGCACTCCTGACATATGGTTGTCAAGCCTCTGCTTAAAGACCTCCAAAGTAGGAGATCCACCACACTCCTTGGCAGCAAATTCCACTGTCGAACAGCTCTTACTGTCAGGAAGTTCTTCCTAATGTTTAGGTGGAATCTTCTTTCTTGTAGTTTGGATCCATTGCTCCGTGTCCACTTCTCTGGAGCAGCAGAAAACAACCTTTCTCCCTCCTCTATGTGACATCCTTTTATATATTTGAACATGGCTATCATATCACCCCTTAACCTCCTCTTCTCCAGGCTAAACATGCCCAGCTCCCTTAGCCGTTCCTCATAAGGCATCGTTTCCAGGCCTTTGGCCATTTTGGTTGCCCTCCTCTGGACACGTTCCAGTTTGTCAGTGTCCTTCTTGAACTGTGGTGCCCAGAACTGGACACAGTACTCCAGGTGAGGTATGACCAGAGCAGAATACAGTGGCACTATTACTTCCCTTGATCTAGATGCTCTACTCCTATTGATGCAGCCCAGAATTGCATTGGCTTTTTTAGCTGCCACATCACACTGTTGGCTCATGTCAAGTTTGTGGTCAACCAAGACTCCTAGATCCTTTTCACATGTACTGCTCTCAAGCCAGGTGTCACCCATCTTGTATTTGTGCCTCTCATTTTTTTTGCCCAAGTGCAATACTTTACATTTCTTCCTGTTAAAGTTCATCTTGTTTGTTTTTGCCCAGTTCTCTAATCTGTCAAGGTCGTTTTGATGTGTGATTCTGTCCTCTGGGGTGTTAGCCACCCCCAGTTTGGTGTCATCTGCAAATTTGATCAGGATGCCCTTGAGTCCATCATCCAAGTCGTTGATAAAGATGTTAAATAAGACCGGGCCCAAGACAGAACCCTGTGGCACCCCACTAGTCACTCTTCTCCAGGATGAAGAGGAACCATTGATGAGCACCCTTTGGGTTTGGTCAGTCAGCCAGTTACAAATCCACTGAGTGGTAGCATAGTCAAGTCCGCATTTTACCAGCTTCTTTACAAGAATATCATGGGGCACCTTGTCAAATGCCTTGCTGAAATCAAGGTAGGTTACATCCACTGCGTTCCCTTCATCTACCAGGCTTGTAATTCTGTCAAAAAACGAGATCAGGTTAGTCTGACATGACTTATTTTTCAGAAATCCATGCTGACTATTGGTGATCACAGCATTGCTTTCTAGGTGCTCACAGACTGTTTGCTTAATGATCTGCTCCAGAATCTTCCCTGCTATTGATGTCAGACTGACTGGGCGGTAATTATTTGGGTCCTCTCTTTTCCCCTTTTTGAAAATAGGGACAACATTTGCCCACCTCCAGTCTGCCGGGACTTCGCCTGTTCTCCAGGAATTCTCAAAGATGACTGCCAGTGGTTCTGAGATCACATCTGCCAGTTCTTTTAATACTCTTGGATGCAGTTCATCTGGCCCTGGAGACTTGAATACATCTAAACTAGCCAAGTATTCTTGTACTATCCCCTTAGTTATTCTGGGCTGTGTTTCCTCTGCTGAATCATTTGCTCCAAATTCTTCAGGTCGGGCATTGTTTTCTTTATCGGAGAAGACTGAGGCAAAGAAGGCATTGAGGAGTTCAGCCCTTTCTGTGTCCCCTGTTTGCATTTCACCATCTTCTCCTCTGAGTGACCCCATTGTTTCTTTGTTCTTCCTTTTGCTACGGACATACCCATAAAAGCCTTTTTTGTTGCTTTTAACCTCTCTAGCAAGCCTGAGTTCATTCTGTGCTTTATCTTTTCTGACTTTGTGTTTACACGTGTTGGCTATTTGTTTGAATTCCTCTTTGGTGGTTTTCCCCCTTTTCCATTTTTGGTACACATCCTTTTTTAATCTTAACTCAGTTAAAAGTTCTTCAGATGGCCACCCTGGCTTCTTTAAGCACCTTCCATGTTTCTGTCTCATTGGTATTGCCTGACGTTGTGCTTTTACTATCTCCCTCTTAACAAACTCCCAGCCATCATGAACTCCCTTTCCTTTTAGTATTACTGTCCATGGGATCTCACCCAGCACTTCCCTAAGTTTTATGAAGTCGGCTTTCTTAAAGTCAAGAAATTGAGTCCTAGTATGCTTGGCTGCTCCTTTCCGCTGTATAGTAAACTTCAGAAGAGCATGATCACTCGCGCCTAATGATCCTTCCACTTCTACCCCACTAACCAGGTCATCAACATTGGTTAGGACCAGATCTAAAATGGCTGTTCCTCTTGTTGCTTCTCCCACTTTCTGGACAATGAAGTTGTCTGCAAGGCCAGTGAGGAATCTGTTTGACCTTATGCTCTTGGCTGAGTTTGACATCCAACAAATATCCGGGTAATTGAAGTCCCCCATTAGCCAGTGTGGTGTAGTGGTTAAGAGCAGTAGTCACGTAATCTGGGAAACCGGGTTCGTGTCTCCGCTCCTCCACATGCAACTGCTGGGTGACCTTGGGCCAGTCACACTTCTGTGAAGTCTCCCAGCCCCACTCACCTCACAGAGTGTTTGTTGTGGGGGAGGAAGGGAAAGGAGGATGTTAGCCGCTTTGAGACTCCTGAAGGGGAGTGAAAGGCGGGATATCAAATCCAAACTCTTCTACTACTGTCTCCCTTCCTTTTGCATGCTTGGCCATCTGTTCCAAGAAGGCATCATCTATGTCCTCCGTTTGGCTTGGGGATCTATAGTAAACTCCCACAATGAGGTCTCTGTTATTCTTCTCTCCCTTAATTTTGACCCAAATGCTCTCACTTTGGCTTTGAGGTTCTAAATCTTGGATCTCTTCACAGGTATACACATCCCTGACATATAACACCACTCCTCCTCCTTTCTTGTCTGGTCTGTTTCTCTGAAATAGATTGTATCCCTCCATTATTACTTTTCAATCGTGGGACTTATCCCACCAGGTTTTAGTGATGCCTATTATGTCATATTAATTTGCTGTACCAAGAGCTCAAGCTCATCTTGTTTATTTCCCATGCTTTGCGCATTAGTGTACAGACATTGAAGTCCATTAATCATTCCCCCATGTCTCTTATTTAAGGATTTTTTCCTCCCACCACTAGGTCTGCGTGCTGTTTGCTCCATTTGGTCTATGACATTTGGATGATCATCTTCATTAATTGATAGACTCCTACCTTCAGGAGCACTGTCTCCCTCCCCCACATTAGTCAGTTTAAAGCCCTCCTGATGAGGTTTCTGAGATTTTTGGCAAAAACTTTCCTCCCAACCATTGTGAGGTGCAGCCCATCACTTGCCAGAAGTCCATCTTCAAGAAACTGCAGTCCGTGATCTAAGAATCCAAACCGTTCCTGTTTACACCATTTGCGAAGCCAGCTGTTCACTTCCACTATTTTCCCCTCTCTCCCTGGGCCACGTCGTTCAACTGGGAGGACAGTTTAGTGGCCTCACTTTACTGGCCGAGGGAGCGGCGTACAGCTTCCGGGTCATGTGGCCAGCATGACCAAGCCGCTTCTGGCGAAACAGAGCAGCGCACGGAAACACCGTTTACCTTCCCACCATTTACCTTCCCACCTATTTATCTACTTGCACTTTGACGTGCTGTCAAACTGCTAGGTTGGCAGGAGCAGGGACCAAGTGATGGGAGCTCACCCCGTTGCAGGGATTTGAACTGCCGACCTTCTGATCGGCAAGTCATAGGCTCTGTGATTTAACCCACAGCACCCCCCACATCCCGAATGACTTTATTAGGCCAGCCAAAATGTCACAAAATTTTAAGCAACTTTTGCGTTTTCCAAAACTCTTCATCAGACTGGTTGGTGAGTAAAGGGGCACGGAAGGGGACAAGAAAGTGGGTCTGGCAATTTAGAGAAGGGTGAGTACCCCTCCCCCCCACTGCCAAATTCAGAGAATTGGTTAGGTGTTTTTTCATCTCTGAATCCCTAGTGTAACCTGGAACTTGCATAAACATCTAGGAGTGCCTAATCTATAAAGTCTGCTTCCTCCTTTACCCTCTTGGAAACATTGGAAGTTGCCTCAGACTGAGAGAGGACATTGGTCCACCTTTGTAGCTCAGTTGTGCGTACAATGACTAGCTGTGGCCCTCCAGGATTTCAGGGTGTGTGTGTGTGGGGGGGGGGGGTGCTATCCCAGACCAGCTTGGGTGTTTTGCCGGCAAAGCAGATGCTGTGCCCCTGAGTCACGGCCCTTCTTCATCATGCCCGAGACCAATGCAGACTTTGACCGTGGACACACCATACTTTTAAAGCACAAAGAATTCTGGGAACTATATTCCCTGGTGCTACAATTCCTAGCACTCTTAGAAAACTACAGTTCCTGGGATTGTTTGGAGGGAGTTGCAGTCTTGAAATGTGTGGTGCGTGTGTAGCCTTTATGGCTTTAGCACAAAGCCAGCTTTCCTTAAAATCTCTGCTCAAAACCTACCTCTCAGGTGAAGCAGTTGACGCTGCTCCTTTGTCATCACCTCCTTACAGAAACTGAAGGCATGCATCTGCATCAAGGCATAGGTGTCCTAATGCCCCCCCCTCACCTTCCCTCTGGTAATCTTTGCAGCTCTCTAAATTTAGGACCAGATTGCGCCTTATGTGTAATTCTGTGATTCTCTCCTTGCCACCTACCACCCCCAGAAGGAAAATGGAAAATCAGGTTGGAGTGTGTAGGGGTGGCTGAATCCTTAGAGCCAGGGTGGTGTAACAATTAGAGCACTGGACCCTGGGAGACCAGGGACAAATCACAGCTCTGCCACGAAGCTCACTGGGTGACCTTGGGCCAGTCATTCTGCCTCTCAGCCTAACACACCTCACAGGCTTGGTGTAGGGATTAAATGAGGATTGGAAGAACCATGTATGCCACTTGGAGCTTCTTGGAGAACTGCCATAAGTTCCAGCTGCTGGGAATCACAAGTGAGGAGAGTGCTGCTGCTGCTGCTGCACTCAGCTGCCCACTGCAGGCTTCCCGTTGTGGCATCCGGTTGGCCAAGGTGAGAACCGGACTCTAGACTAGATGGACTCCTTTTGGCCTGATCCATCTTCTGATGTTCTTCTTGACCACCCAATTTTCTACTCAACTACTTTTTTGCTTGTGGGAGAAAAGAACTACCGTATTTTTTGCACCATAACACTCACTTTTTTCCTCCTAGAAAGTAAGGGGAAATGTCTGTGCGTGTTATGGAGGAAATGCCTACAGATTTTCCTCCTCTAAAAACTATGTGCGTGTTATGGTCGAGTGCGTGTTATAGAGCGAAAAATACGGTAAGCAGCTTGCCAGGAATGTGTTAAGCAGCCGCTTCTAACTCATACAGTCAGTCTTCCACTAAAGACCCAGCTTTCCATTGGTTCTTTTCCAGTTTCTTGACAACATTTCTCTAAGGAAAAGAGTGCAAATCTTCTGCTCTTTTCGGAAGGCATTTAGAAATGTTTGGGGTGGGGTTCCTGCTACGTCTGCTGGCTCTTGGTCCAAAGTGCAGTTGGTGGGAAGCTGTGGAGACAGCCTTGTGCCACTTCCTGCTAGCCCCCCTTCCCAGAATACCTTGAGTGACAAGATGCAAAGAGACGTGGTGTTGCTCCCAAGGCATTCCAGGAAGTGTGGTCAGTGGGCAGATGCAGACAGAGAGTTTTCCATAGCAGCTTTGCCGTTCACTGATGCAGCTGGCTTGCAGGAGAAGCCATGTGCCCAGTAGTTTGTGTCATACCACATTCCCACCTCTCCCAGACTATATTTCCATCTCTAGCCTTTGCTGAATTCAGGTACTTAGGAAGCTGTCCTGTACGGAGTCAGACAGTTGGTTGCATCTAGTTCAGTATTGTCAACACTGGCTGGCAGCATATCTCCAGGGTTACAGACAGGAAACATTCCCAGCCCAAACTGGAGATGCTCTACCACTGGGCTCTGGCCTTCCAGTGAGCACTCAGGGCTGATTTCTTTAAGAATGGATAGGTTTGATCTTCTTGCAGTCCATGGGACTCTCAAGAGTCTCCTCCAGCACCATAATTCAAAAGCATCAATTCTTCGGCGATCAGCCGCCTTTATGGTCCAGCTCTCACTTCCATACATCGCGACTGGGAAAACCATAGCTTTTACTATACGGACCTTTGTTGGCAAGGTGATGTCTCTACTTTTTAAGATGCTGTCTAGTTTGGCTAGACTGTATAATAAAGTCTTCCTGTTAAACAGCAGCTTTTTTATCTCATCCTCAAGCGCAGGCCTGGCCCATAGTTATCCCTTGACGCTTGCATTGTGTTATGCTGAGTAATTTCCATCAATCCCTGGAGAGTCACCTGGAAAGACTAACACCTTGTTCTTTCCTCTACTCTGCTGCCAGTCTCTCTGTGACCCCCCCAATCCCAGTGAAATTATCACCCTTTCTCCCTATAGTTGGCTCCCAGGTGTTTTTTTTAATACAGAAGTCCTTAATTCACACCCCTCTCCCCTAATTGCCAGGGGCAGCATGTTTTACATTTGAAGCCTCCTGGAATCGGCAGCAGAAGCTTTTGAGATTGTGCCTTTGTGCAAGACAGAAGGTTTGCTTAAGGTTATGTTGTAGTAGTAGTTGTTGTCCATTAGGCATGCTCACAGAATTTGATATATATGAATCCTGAAGCAAACTGATCCACTCTGCACATCAGGAACCAACATGTGGATCTGAATGTCTGTGGAGTGTCTTGGATTCTGAGCCATTGAGATAAAGTACATATTTCAATAGTATTTTGAAAGAACATTTTAAATATGCATCTTCATGAGGCTTTATTTTTTAAAAAATGCAGCTAACAATTGGAAATACGATGGGAAAGATGTATGCATGGATACAGGCAGAACCTGCCCAGACCAGAAACAGGCTGATTTGTTGTAAATTTTGAAGCATATCCATGCTCCATATTTTCTAAACTATACTGCTATCTCCATGATAATATTCTCAGGTTCATGTTGGCTCACCCCAAAGCTCTGTTTCCCAACTTAGGTTAGTCTGACGTTCAGGGCTTGCCTTGGGCATTTCATAATTCATAAAAATGCAATGCAGTCCCACATATTGCTACAAAGCATTGATTTCACCCCCTCCCCACCTCCCAATGGCTGTTGCATCCGGCATAGATGTAACCCCACAGCGGGGGGGGGGGTGGAGGGGGGGGAGGAGAGAGAGAGAAGGAGGGCAGGAGAATAATACTCTTTCAGATCCTGTTGATCTCAACACATGCCTTCTGCTATTCATGTGCCTTATCCATGCACCTTTTTAAATAAACAATTGTATCAGCCCCATCAGATCTCCAACAACTGAAATTAAAATAGGACTGTGTTGTTGTTAAATCTGTTACAAACTGCAGGAGACCTATTTCTGCCTTCTGGTCCTAATAGTTGCCAGCTTTTTAACCAGCCCTTGCTGCTGTGTTTTTAGCTGTGGCTTGATCACAGTATGCCCTGGAAAGAAATTATATCACTTGTAAACACTGTTCTCCTGTATGCAGACACCTGCAGGTACACCCCAATTCTCATGAAAATTCACCAGCATTTTAATGCAAATTTCTCAAAATGGTCTTCAATTTTGCCTAATGCACACATTTTTGCAAATCATTTCCCCAAAATATAGCACATGTTTTTGTTATTTCTGCTAATATGTGCATTTTTATTAACACCTTACCCTAGTATATTGTTGCAGCCCGCGCCTATCTCTGAGCAATGTGAGATTCCAGTCACGCTTACTCAGGGTCTGTGTTTTCTTTTGGAAATGAGCATCAGCACTCCAGGAGGGTCTTGCTTCCTCCATAGGTGCAGCCCTTGATCCAAGCAGACACCATGTTCTGTCTGCTGCCTTGTGTCTCCCGGTCACATAACTCAACTGCTGAGGGAGGGAGGGCCATCTCAGTCAGAGTCCTTTTGATGCTTGGTTTATTTAATGGCCTGTCCCCTGGTTATCATCTAATTTGTTTTTAACACATCCTGATTCCTAGGGTTTAGAAAGGTGTCTAACACACTGTTATGTACTGAGTTGAATAGGATCCAAACTGCAGCAGTCTGATTGGTCCTAGAACAATAGGATCCAAATTGCAGCAGTCTGATTGGTCCTAGAACAATAGGATTCAGAATGCAGCAGTCTGATTGGTCCTAGAACAATGCAGCAGTATGATTGGTTGGCAGGAACCACCCAATCATGTTCCAGATATAAGTGAATCCACAACCTGATTGGCTTACAGTAGAATTCCAGAATTAACCAATCATGTGCAGCCCATTGTGTAAATAATGTATATATATTTTTTTTTTTTTATAATATTTTTTATTAGTTTTACAAAAGTTTTTATAACAAACAAGCACAAAAAAAACAAACAAACAAACAAACAAAGAAATGTGGTTTCATAGTGTCATTTCGTAGACTTCTTTCCTCGGACTTCCCCATACCTCCCCTTTCTGCATCCTCATGTCCAAATTTTACAGCAACTTATACATATTTTTCCAACTCTAATTTATTATAGTCCTTTCTTATTCTAATCTTATATTACTGCAACCCTTTATCTCTGTCGAATCTCGACATTCTAAACTTCCTCAAGTTTATAATGGTCCTTAAGATAAATCTTGAATTTCTTCCAATCTTCTTCCGCAGTCTCCTTCCCCTGGTCTCGAATTCTGCTCGTCATTTCCGCCAAAGTCATGTAGTCAATCACTTTCATCTGCCATTCTTCCACGGTGGGTAGATCTTGTGTCTTCCAATACTTTGCTATCAATATTCTTGCTGCTGTTGTTGCATACATAAAGAAAGTTCTATCTTTTTTTTGCACCAATTGGCCGACAATGCCCAAGAGAAAGGCCTCTGGTTTCTTAAGAAAGGTATATTTAAATACCTTTTTCATTTCATTGTATATCATCTCCCAAAAGACCTTAATCTTCGGGCACGTCCACCAAAGATGATAAAAAGTACCTTCAGTTTCTTTACATTTCCAACATTTATTGTCGGGCAAATGATAAATTTTTGCCAGCTTGACTGGGGTCATGTACCACCTGTAAACCATTTTCATTACATTTTCCTTTAAGGCACTACATGCCGTAAATTTAATTCCGGTGTTCCACAACCTTTCCCAGTCAGCTGACATTATATTATGACCAATGTCCTGTGCCCATTTAATCATGGCTGATTTAACTACTTCATCTTGTGTATTCCATTTTAACAGCAAGTTATACATTCTTGACAGATTCTTAGTATTGGGTTCTAACAATTCTGTCTCAAGTTTTGATTTTTCCACCTGGAAGCCAATTTTCCTGTCTTGTTTAAAAACCTCCGTTATTTGGTAATAGTGGAGCCAATCTTGTACTTTGGGTTTTAGGTTTTCATGGCTCTTTAGTTTCAGTCTCTCTCCATCTTGTTCTAGAATCTCACAATACTTTGACCATCCGACCTCCATATTGAGTTTCTTGTGGGCCTTCGCCTCTAAAGGTGACAACCATCTAGGGGTTTTATTTTCCAGCAAGTCTTTATATCTCATCCAAACATTGAACAGCGCTTTCCTTACAATGTGATTTTTAAAGGCACTATGCACTTTAATTTTATCATACCATAAATATGCATGCCAACCAAATGCATTATTAAAACCTTCTAAGTCCAAGATATCTGTATTCTCGAGGAGCATCCACTCTTTCAACCAGCAGAATGCTGCTGCTTCATAATACAATTTTAAGTCCGGCAGGGCAAATCCCCCTCTTTCTTTTGCATCTGTTAATATTTTATATTTTATCCTGGGCTTTTTGCCCTGCCAGACAAATTTCGCGATATCTTTCTGCCACCTCTTGAAACAGTCCATCTTGTCAAGTATTTGCAAAGTTTGAAACAAAAATAACATTCTAGGCAATACATTCATCTTAATTACTGCAATTCGGCCTAACATTGATAATCTCAAGTTTGACCATATTTCTAGATCTTTTTTGATTTCTGTCCAACATTTTTCATAGTTGTCCTTATACAAATTCAAATTTTTAGATGTTAGGTTAACCCCTAGGTATTTCACCTTCTTAGTCACCGTCAAACCCGTCTCTTCTTGAAACTTTTCCACTTTGTAACCTTCACAAGAATTTTAAAGTCAGTTCAGTGTTCCTTTGTTTTATGAGCAGTTCGTACCAGGTTGGGGGCTGCAGAAGTTTTCCTTTTCCGTTAAATTAATCATGCAGCTTGTAAAGTCACTTTTTCCTCCCCTCTGCCCTGCAAGCTGGAGGGGATGATCAAAGTCCGAATGTCGGATTCAGGCAGTTAAGAACAATTTTCCCTTACGGATGCAGCTTAATAACTTTCGTTGCTTCGATTGTCATGCAGTCGGGGGAAGGCAGACTTCCTTAATTTTTGCCTTCCCCGTTTTCAGCCTAATTTCAAATAATTTTGACACGAATACAGGTTCAGTCTTACTCACGGGTCCTTTTTGTCCAGATTGTTTAGGAAGGGAATCGACGCTCTCCACTAATGGCGACGCGGCTTCACTCTGCGGGCTGGGTAGCGATTCTCAGCACCGCGCTCCCCCGTTGTCGTTCCGGAGCCTTTAAAAAGGCTCTTTCTGCGGTAAAGAGGGGGCGCTTCGGGTGCCCACCGAATCTCCTTGTTCACAGGATCCGTTCCTGTGATTTTAGGGGTCCCCCGCTTGCCGAAGCGGGTCAGACCCGAACTCGCAGAGCCTTCCTCTCTCCGGAGCTCGGAGAGAGAGCAGCCATTAGCGCTGGCGCCGAACCGGAAGTCCTCCGTAAATAATGTATATAAAGCAGATACTTTGAGGGGACTTTCATTCATTCCTCCTCACCACTATGAGCTGAATAAAGAGCATGAAATCACTTTGCGACTCTGAGTATATTTCACACACAGCTTAATACACACAGGTCTGGGGAATTATAAGTGTCTCATCGAAAGCCTAATACACATGAGTCTGGCTTAGTACACCCAGGTCTGGCTATTTAGGGTGTTTGGCATCCACAAACTCACAACAATAGACGAAGTGTGAATGTTGAAGGATGGCAGTGTTTTGTTTTGTTTTAATAATCTTTATTAAAATTTCAAAAGGTTACAAAAAAAAAAAAAGAAAACACAAAGGACAACAAAAAAAGTTCCACCTTTTAGGTCTCATTTTCAATAACTTCTTTTCATGACTTCCCCACGCCTCCCCTTATTGTATTCCAACTCCAGTTGTTTGTTCAAGCAAGTTTTTATCCTTAGTATCCTGACCATAGTTCATTAATTTACTTAACCATACTTTGTTAATATAATTCTTTGCAGTAGGTTTAAACCTTAGTTCATTATTTACCTTAATTTAATTTATTTAGCTATTTTTAAAATATATACCTTAATCATATATAAAGGGGGGGGGGAAGAGATAAAAATCAAAAGAGAAGATACCTTTCCTAAGGTTGTCCCAAATTCCCATCCACGGGTTCCCCATTCTTATAATAATACTGAACAAATAATTTTTACACAGCAAAGTAAAAATCAGGCCCCTTTTGGACTTCTAGACCCCACCCTTCTCTCCCCGGTTTCAATCCCAAACCAAAGTCCAGTTAGTCCATCTTTTTAGCCTGGTGACCTTACGTCCGAGGCTCTCAAATCTCTCAGTCCCTTTCAGCCGGTTTCTTCGAAAGTCTCTCATACTAAACACCCAAGATCGAAGAAGTACTTTCTCAATGCTGACCATGGTTCTTCCAGCGAGGCCTACTTGTTTAAAGGTGGAGCTCCAACTCTGTTTCTTAAGTCTATATGTCCCAAATAGTCCAGCTTTCACCTTGGTCAAATTAGAGTTCATCTTGGCAGGTCTCCGGCTCTCTTTTGTCTTCTGTAACGTTTCAGCCCCCCCTTCTTTCTGCTCCTCCTGTTTAGCAGGTGTCTTTTCCTCCTCAATCTTTGGTTCCTTTTCTTGTCCAGCTGCCTGTGTTTTGAGCATCAAGTCCCTTTCCAACTCAGTAAGTATATTTTCTATTAACTTCGGTTTTGTAGGGCTTGTAGACAAAGCATGGCCTTGCTCGATCATCTCTCGCAGCTTTCCCGTGAGAAAGATAAGCTCTTTCAAGTCAGCTCGTATTTCCCGTATTCCCTGACTTAGTTCCATTCTTGTAATGCCCAAGAATCCCCTCTAGACGGATTCTGGTTACTTAGTGTTCTTTTCCCTTCCGATCCAAAAGTCAGATTTATTTGTATCAGTCTTTCTTTACTTTCAATATTTTGTAACAATATAACCGGTTAAAATTTAAGCTTTCGATTTTTCCCAACTTTGACAGCTAATTTGACAGCTGTCAAAAGTTTTCTGTAGATCCTCAACAGGCTCTTTTTACGGGTTACTCCCGGGCTTGAAAAAGGTGGTTCTTGATCCAAACAAATAAACTCTTGTCCTCCAGCACATTAACTTAGTCCTTTAAATCCGTGGAATTTGTATCTTTTATCCAATCACAACAGTTCTTCTCGCAACCTTAGTTGACAGATCCTTGCTTTAAGCTGTTTACAATAGGGGGGAGACGGACTTCCCTTTTTTTTCACCTCCCCCGCTCGTGCCAAATCCAAAACCGAATTATTTGTAATCCAATTTCCAAATTACTCACGGGTTGTTGTTCTTGATTTTAAGTCCAAATTTTTACAGGAAGAAGTCAGCGCTCTCCGACAAATGGCATGCGGCTTCGCTCGGCAGGGGAAGCAGAAGACTCACAGCACCACGTCGCTCCCCGGCACCCGTTCCGTAGCCTTTAAAAAGGCTCCTTCACGAGTCGGGAGGGCGCTAACGGTGCCAGCCGAGTCACTATGTCCACGGGCTCCGTGCCCGTGGTTTTTAAGGGTCCCCGTGTCGCCGGCACGGCAAGACCCAGCCCCCTGTCAAGCCGATTCCCTCCGGAGCTCGGAGGGAATCCACCATTAGCCGATCGCGCTAACCCAGAAGTCCTGAAGGATGGCAGTGTTTTGATTCCCATATGGTTCCAGAAAGCAAAAATTAACTAAGTTTGCCTTCAAATGCAAAACTGAATCAAAATTCTTCCCCATCTTTTGCAATGGTGTAGTACAGTGGGACTCAGCTTTGGGACTTTTTTCAGAGCACGAGTGATGCCATTATTTGCCAGAGCATCAACACAACTGACAAACATCTTTTGTCCCAGCACATATGTAAGGTGTTACGGAGTCTTTCAAGTTTGCTTGTGACAGATTAGGCCTGAGGAAGCCAGAGAATCAGAAAAACAATCAAGCAGAAGATGGATATTTTTCCTTTTCTTTCATGGAGTTTCTATTTCAGGCTAGCATTTTAAATGGCAGCACTTCTTTGCAATATGGTTTGCATTTATTATTAAAAGCTAAAGATTTTGTTCCAGTGTGGCAAATGTATTTTCTTAACATATTTTTACAAGTAGAATCTCTGCAGTCAGAAGTAACCTCTCCTGATTCCATGGAGTTTATTCCCAGGAAAAAACAATGCATAGGATTTTGGTCATGCTGATCCTAACAAACTGGGTATTAGGCTGTGTGTTGCTGTGCATTGGGTATGTGTAATTCAGGAATGGGGAACCTTTTTCAGTCCAAAGGCTACATTCCAGTAGTGGGTGAGATCAGAGGCAAAAGTGGACAGTGGATGTTTTGGACCATGTAAGCAGTGCTCAAATTATGGACAAAGACAACAACCCCTTCCCCTTTCATGATGCCCATTCAGTATCAGTATCAGTATCAAATTTTATTTTGGTCACAGACCAGCATAAGATTAAAAATATGAGGATAAACTGAGCAAATAAGACTTAAAACAGGCAAGGGATAAACACTAGTAGTTAAAATGTGATTATATCCTACATAACTAAAAGACAGAAACAGGGACAAATGTAGTCACATAAGCGAGGGAGCGTGAAGGAGCACAGGTCCTTTTATGTGATGCCCATTACAGTTTGCTACTCTCCTTAAAAAGCTACTTGCATTTTGGTTGTGCAAGTTCATCCTTTGTCATGTGTGTGAAAATGAGCCATCACACATTAATCACCAAGGAAAGAACATTTGTATCGTCCAGTGTCAACTCAAAAAGAATGCTTGTATCAGAGACACTTAGCCGATTCAGCTCAGTGCAATCACATGGCAAGAGATAAAGTGATGTACTGCACGGATGAGCCAGATCTTTGTCATAGAAACTCTTCCAGGGAATATGGGCAGATCTGATCTGGGAGAATTTATGAGCTGGGTGCTCCCTCCACAGACACCAGTTGCTTGTGGTGGGATTATATGTGATGGTGGCAGATGCGAGTCAGTCACCAACAGCTATAGAGAGGTGTGTAGATCCCCTCCCCCTTCTGATCTTATTTCTGTTTTCAGAGTAGCAGTAAAGGGCGGTATTTGGAGGCATGAGAGAGGAAGCACTTTGCTTCTGCCCTTGAAATTACCAATGTTCCTCTTCTGGAGAAGGTTTTAGGCACATTTACTATTTTTGAACCTGTTCAGTGCTCTCTGGTACCTCCCCTTCGGCTGCCTGTTTTCTTCGCGGCTCTTCTCGCCCTGCCCCCTCCTTGCCTGCTGTTCCTTCTGCATTCCTGTGTTAGAGATGTGGATGACCACCATCTGACCAGAGGCTACCTCATGAATGGACAGCATCCTGACCCTACATCTCAGTTACAGGGGCCTTGGGCTTCAGTAAACGAAAAGAGAGCTATCACACTGATCACGTGGTGACATTGTGGAGGACAAGTAAGGGTCTCCCTCCCTTCCTACTGTGCCGAATAGGCAAGTAAGTTTTGGATCACCCCTGCTACTGTATTTTGTAGCAAGTATCTTATCATGCTTGTAACCCCCCCTCCCCGTTTCATCTCCAAATGAGGCAGATTACTGCTAAAGTGGCCCTCAGGGTCTCTCTCTGTGGCCCTTGGAACTCTCTCCAGGCCACCCTAGCCCCCTCTCCCCAGGCCAAGCCCTCCCTTGCCCTGTTTGCAGCCTCCTGGAATGTCTTTGCCTACCTGTAATGTGTCCTTGAACTCTGAAAATGCCTGCCTGGATGGAGGAGAGAGAATGTGTGCAAAAACTACCCTACTGGGCAAAGGTGAACATTATTTCAATTGCCTGCCCAGTTTTGCCTCTTGCCACCCACCCCCACTGCTATGTGGCCCCTGAAAGGTTGCCCAGACGAGAAGGTGGCCCTCAGGGTGCACAAAACCTCCCCCCGCCTTGCTGAAAGAGTCCCCCAGTCTTTGATGTTTGACTCTCTGCAGCTTTGCCCAAAGCTCCGTCCGCTCCTGGTCACCTTGGCATGAAAGTGCCGGCTGGCACTTTTACCGCGTCTGCTCAATGTGCTGATGCTCTTGCTTTCCTCCCAGCAGTAGGAGCCCCTGCTGGCGCCAGCTGCCAGGTAACATGACCTGCGCAGCCAAAATGCAGACATGGGGCTCAAGGTTGGCTGCGGGGGTGGTGGTGGGGTGCCGTTTTCTCTGGGAGTCTTGCTGCTCACGTACATATTTATTAATTAGAAGGAAATAAAGTTGTCAAGGGATATCTAGTTCACAGAATGACCTTGACTTGAGGAAACACTCCCCGGGGAGCTATTCCTAATTCCTCTCTAATTTTATTGCTGGCTTAATTTCTTGTTAACTGCAATGCTCTTGTTTCTTCCCTGATCGCCGGTTTTGTCTCATTTAGCAAAAGGTGGCTAAAGAGAACATCTTTTTTCCTATGGAAATGAAACTGTTGTTCTTTCCTTATAGTGTGGCCTTCCCCAAGTGGGAGCCTTTCCACCAACGCTTTGGATCACAGCTCTCATTAGCCCTGGTCAGCATGGCTGTGATCCCATGAGCCCCACCATCATAGGGCCTTGCTGGCTGGGGAGGAGGGGCTGTTCTAGCCCCTCTCTCAGTGCACCAATGTGTAGCATCCCTGGTCACACGCTCTGATGTGCTCCTCTCTGCTTCATGGTTATTCTTCCGCCTGGGGGCACAAACGGTAGTTGACAGGGCTTAGGAGGTAAGAAGGCTGCCTTCTATTAAGTGCTTTCAGTTGAATCATAGATTCAGAAGGATCATCTAGTCCAACTTCCTGCAATGCGGGGATCTCCGCTAAAGCATCCATGACAAATGGCCTTTTAACCTCTGCTTAAAAACCTCCAAGAAAGGAGAGTCCACAACCGCCACTGTTGAACAGCTCTTCATGTCAGAATGTTCTTCCTAATCATCATCATCATCAGCATCGTCATTTTTTATTTTTTTATTTGTACCCTGCCCATCTGACTGGGTTGCCCCAGCCATTCTGGGAGGCTTCCAGCATATATAAAAACATAGTAATACATTAAACCTTAAAAAGTTTCCCTATACAGGGCTGCCATCAGAGGTTTCCTAAATATTATAGTCGGAATTTCCTTTTGTGTCATATGAAGCAATTGATTCGAGTCCTACCCTCCAGAACTGGAGGAAACAAGCTTGTTCCCCCCTCCATGTGACAGCCCTTGAGATATCATATCATATCTCCTTTCAGTCTCCTCCAGGTTGAACAAGTTCCTGCTTGGCAAGGGGTTGGACTCGATGGCCCTTGTGGTCTCTTCCAATTCTATGATTCTATGAACACACCCAACTTCATCAACCATTCCTCATTAGGAACCCTTGACCAGACCCTTGACCATCTTGGTCACCCTCCTCGGTCCATGTTTCAGTCCTTGTGGAAATTCACTGCTGTGAGAGTTTCACGTTGGGTTGTGTGACCTGTGATGTTCTGCTGAATAAGATAAGAAAGCATATGGAAGAGAAGGAAAATAGATCCCTCTGGGTTGGCCACAAGCACCTGGTATTTGCTGGCACTGGAGATGCTCCATAGCAATCCTGACCAGTAGCTGTGGGCAGTGGTAGCCTCCACTGAACTGGGACCATTTGCACAGGAGCTTTGCCAGTGAGCAAAACTCCTTCGCCAGAATGGGAAGTGGACAAAAGACCAAGTGGTGAGCCAGGAGATTTCTTGGTCTGAATCTCACCCCTGCAGTAAGCTCACTACTAAGTTACCACAAGGCCACCAGAGGTGCGAGCAGATGAATCTGTCAATTTTGCCTCCCCTCTGTTCTCTGCATTTCTACATCAAATTGTAAATTCTTTTTTTAAAAAGTCCTTGTGGAAATTCACCAGCATTTTAGTGTGAATTTCTCCATAATGTAAATATTTTTGTTTACATTGTTGCAAACTATAGCCCCTAAACAATGAATTTTTGTGTGTGCATTGCTAAGTACACTTTTATCCAGGTGTGTCTGTGTACACCTTACTTGGCTGGAGAACTATACTGCAAAATTTAGAGAATTGTGGATTTCAAAAGACGGCTGAGTTTCAGTTTGTGAATTAGGAAAGTCCACTTTCAAATGTTTTGGCTTTTTAAAAGTAATTTTAATTTTAAAAAATTTAACACATTTCCAACATAGCAATACAGTAACAAACAAAATAAACTCTTTGCACTGCTGAGCTCGTGACTTCCCTCCATCCCTTCAACAGGTTTTTGTTTTCAAGTCTTTATATCACACTTTAAATCCTCAACTTCTGATCTTTGTATCCTTATAATCTAGACTCTTTGGTCTAGAAAGTTTAAAGTTTTTTCAGGTTTTTCATTGCAGGCTTTATTTCAATCCCACTAGTATCTTCAGATTTTTACAATAATTATATACTCAATAAATTTACTCCAGTCTCTCTGAAATTTTTTGTCGTCTTGGTCCCAGATTCTACCTGTCACTTGGCTAATTCCACATAGTCCATGATTTTCGTCTGCCACTCCTTGATCATTGGTAATTCCTGCATTTTCCACCTTTGGGCTAATAAAGCTCTTACCGCAGTCGTGACATGCATAAATAGTCTTTGATCTATCTTTGCAATTTCTTCTCCCATCAAACCCAGCAAAAATGCTTCTGGTTTTGGGGGGAAGGTATATCTAAACATCTTTTTAAACTAATCGTAGATCAGTTCCCAAAATACCTTTACTTTATTGCAAGTCCACCACATATGGTAAAAATCTCCGTCTTTCTCTTTACACTTCCAGCATAGTTTGTTCCTCATCCTATACATTTTGGCTGACTTCACCGGTGTCAATTACCACCTGTACATCATTTTCATTACATTCTCTTTTAAGGCCATGCGTGCAGTAAATTTTAAGATTTCATTCCACAATTTTGACCAAGATTCAAACTCAATATTATACCGAAAGTCAATAGCCCATTTTATCATAACTTCTTTGATCTCTTCATCTTTTGTAAACCATTCTAACAAAAAATTGTACATTTTTGATAACAATTTTACTTTGCTCTCCAGTAGTTCGATTTGGAATTTCGATTTTTTATTTTCAAATCGTGGTTTTTTTTTGTCTCTGTTAAATATATCATTTACTTCATGATATTGCAACCAACCCGTAAGTACTTCCTCTATTTGGTCATATGGTTTCAGTTTTAAGCCTTTCTCGGTTTCCATCAATATCTCATCATAGGTTCCCTCCATGTTCAACTTTTTGACAGACAATACCTCTGTTGGTGAAAGCCTCCATGCTGTTTTCCGTTCTAACAGATTTTTATATCTGTCCCACACTTCATAAATCTTTCTTATCACATGGTTTAGGAACCCTTTATGAACTTTTACTTTGTCATGCCAAAAATAAGAATGCCATCCAAATCTGTTGTTGTATCCTTCTAAGTCTAGTAAATCCGTATTTTCCAAAGTTATCCACTCCTTCAACCAACACAGGCAGGATGCCTCGTAGTAAAATTTTTAATCTGGCATTGAAAATCCACCTCTTTCCTTTTTATCTATTATAAGATAACCTCGATAGTATCTTTTGCCATTCCTTAAATTGTACCCTCTTGTGCCTTCAGAATCATGCACCTGGGGTTGCTGTCCCCACAGACCCAGTCACACCATGCCAGTGGTGTCTTGGGAATTGACACACTGCTGACAGCATTCAAAAGCATATCCTAGCAGAATAAACATTTCCCTGCAGCACAAATTGCTGCAGAAATTTAGAGAACTGAATTTAGTTGGGGGGGGGTGAGATATTGAGAGAACCAATCCCATTTTTCCATATTGCCATCTCTAGGTGTGGTTGAGGAGTGTGGGTGTGTGTGTTCATCCGAGAGAGAGAAAGAGAATATCTGTTCTGTTCTTCAGTGCTCTGCAGCCTCCCTGGTTGCCTGGTTTTCTTGATCTGAGAAAGCCCCACAGGAGGAGTAACTTAATAATGTCTTTCCCTGGGCTTCAGTTGATGCATGGACACCCAGGGAGGCTGCAGAGGATAGAATGTTGGTGAAACAATTTGTAGAATGAATGACACTCACAAATTGCCCTTGGTCGCTTCACAAGTTCTTACAAGTTCAGTGCATTGAAAAGCCCGTAGTGGTAGAGTCTGCCTTGCAAGCCTTGCAAGCAGAAAGTCCCATATTCATTCCCTGGCATCTCCAGGTAAGGTTGGGAGAGACTCCTGCCTGGAATCCTGTAGAGCTGCTGTCAGCCAGTACTGAGCTAGATGAACCAATGGTCTGACTTGGTATAAGGCAGCTAATTTCCGTCCCCACCTATGAGAATGTTGCTTACATTTTCTCTTCCCTTGTTAATTTTCAGGTGCAAATTTCCCCCCATCAACTGATGGTAGAACCCCCCCCCCCACAGTTTTTTTTTGTTTTTTTGCACAGCTCTTGTTCTAATATCCATATTCCTTATGAAGAGAAGGACCCAAATTGAAAGAGAGGAGCCAGGATGTATCTGAGTGACAAATGAATGAGCTTGCACTAAAATGCAATTTTATTCTTTTTAGCCAACATTTCAATGAGGTTCAGCACAAGAATCCCTATGGCCTTCCTCTGGCGAGGAAAGAGTTAAGCCAGTCACTGGAAAGCAGGCATGAGTCCCTCTTATTGATCATGCTGGTTGTTCAGGGTCAGGGCTGGATGCATGGGGGAGGGGTGGGCCAGGAGAGGAAATGACGAGGGATCAGCAGCCGCGAAGCCAGAGCTGCTCCCAGTGAGCATCAGTGAAGTGCAACTGGATGATTGCAGAAGTGAAGCTTGAAATGCTCGCTTGCTCTTTTTCGACGGCGAACACTGCAAGTGCTGTTCACGCATGGCCCTGTGGCCACAAATGTACAGGGAGGATTTTTACGGTTCAAGAGCAACTGGACCATTCAAGCTAGCCACATGTGGCATTCTTGTTTTTGAAAGAAATTGTGAGTGAGGGGAAGCTGAGTGCAGGATCAAACTCATAACAAGCCACTAAGGAAGACGAATAAAAACCAGAGCAGGCTAAAGAGCAGGCCAGGGGGTCCTCCCTCCCTCCCTGTGTCTGTATGGCATGGGGTCCCTTGCGAATGGGCAGGGGGCGCTGGCCTTTTCAAGCCTGTGGGCCCATTCAGATTTTTCAGCTAGTGCCGGGGGAACCCTCCGCTCTGGTCACTTACCGTCTCCCTCCCTGGAATTAGCCCCCCCCAACCCCAAGTGAGACAGAAAAAGTCAAAGGTAGACCCACTGAAATGAATGAACATACCTAGGCTCCATTGATTTCAAAAGGTCAGCTCTGAGTAAAACTCTATAGACTCCCACGCAATGTGTGTTCTGGGAAGCCTCAGAGCCAATAGAATTAATCTGAGTCCTGAAAAGTACATTGAGCTGGAAGAAAGTGTGTCAGTCTTCAAACTTTCCCCTTCAGCACTTTTTAAGAGAGAAAAGGGTAGCCCCCCCTCACCATCTCATGACCAGCCAGGGGCATAGCCAGGATTTATGGCCGGGGGGCGGATGGGGCGGACAGGCCAGGCCATATTTTTATTTATTTACTTGATTTAAGCGGGGGCAGCAGGTCCCCTACCTCCATGTGACCAAAGCAGGGGCTATTTGGGCACCAGAGGAAGACCTCAAGGGCACCATTGCATGCAATGACACCACGGTGGCAACTCCTGCTTTACAACATAATTGAGCCCCACCCCCCTTTTTGGTCACAGATTGATGGGGCCCATTGTATTACATCCAGTGTGTTCGTTTGAAGGAGAGGCCAATCTACACCTCTTGGGAAAGGATCTGGTGGCCTCACAGTACCTAAGGACTGTGTGAGCAGCCAACGTTTGCTAGGTCTTGCCACTATTTACTTGGTTAACTAGAGGATGTGAATTGGTGGGACCCTCATAACTCTTCAAAGTTCTTGAGTTTTAATTGGTTACCTCCTTCACAGAGAATTTCTTTATATGTAACCCAATCATTCATGATGTTAACCTTTTTTTTTATTGTCATGGCTTCCATCAGCGATAGCCACCAGGGTGTCTTTTGTTCCAGGATACCTTTGTTTTTTAACCAGACTGAGTATAGGGACCTTCTTATTACATGATTCATAAAGTCTCTGTGGACTTTCACCTTGTCATAACATAAGTAAACATGCCAATCGAAACGATTGTTAAAGCCCCCTAGGTCTAGTATGTCAGTGTTTTTCAATACTAGCCAGTCTTTAATCCAAGATAGGCATGCAGCTTCATCATACAATTCTAAATTTGTCAGTGCAAAACCTCCTCTTTTTCTGCCATCTGTCAATAATTTATAACTTATTCTTAGAATCATAGAATCATAGAATCATAGAGTTGGAAGAGACCACAAGGGCCATCGAGTCCAACCCCCTGCCAAGCAGGAAACACCATCAGAGCACTCCTGACATATGGTTGTCAAGCCTCTGCTTAAAGACCTCCAAAGTAGGAGACTCCACCACACTCCTTGGCAGCAAATTCCACTGTCGAACAGCTCTTACTGTCAGGAAGTTCTTCCTAATGTTTAGGTGGAATCTTCTTTCTTGTAGTTTGGATCCATTGCTCCGTGTCCGCTTCTCCGGAGCAGCAGAAAACAACCTTTCTCCCTCCTCTATGTGACATCCTTTTATATATTTGAACATGGCTATCATATCACCCCTTAACCTCCTCTTGACCTCTTGCCCTGCCAAATAAATCTTGTTATAACTTTCTGCCAGGTCTTAAAATGTTTTGCACTGTCCACTACTGGGATAGCTTGAAATAGAAAAGGCATTTTAGGCAACACATTCATTTTTATTGTGGAGATCCTACCCCAGAATGGTAATGTTAACCTGTCCCATATTTCCAAGCTTCTTTTTATCTCCTTCCAAATTGGTATATAGTTGTCTTTATAAAGATTTATGTTCTTTGCCGATATGCAGATTCCTAGATATTTGATTCTTTTACAAATTGTCAGTCCTGTAAGTTGTTGTACAGTGGAACTTCATGTTATGGATGGGATCTGTTCCAGAGACCCATCTGTAACACAGAACTGATGCAAGCTGAAGTGCCACGTCTACACGTGTGGCATGATTTAGCGCTTCTGCGCATGCGCGAGTGGCGAAACCCGGAAGTAACCCATTTCAGTACTTCCGGGTTGCCACAGGACGCAACATGAAAACACGTAACCTGAAGCGGATGCAACATGAGGTATGATTGTAGTTCTCTCATATTTTTGACTTACATTTTGTTTTTTTCTTTATTGAGTTTGAAGCCTGCGACTAAGCCAAATTCTGTAATCTTCTCTATCACTATTGGCACACTTTCTTTGGGGGTTTCCATTGTTATAGTCAGGTCGTCAGCAAAGGCTTTAACTTTGAAAGTCTTTTTTTTTCCTTTTTTTTTTCATGCATAATTTTTATTGGTTTACAAAAATCAAAACACAAAGTAAGCTGTATCAATCTCATATCATTCACCAAAATAAAGAAAAAAGACTTCCTTCAGTCGTTCCACGAATCGTCCATAATGTCAGTAAACAGTATATCCGCATTTCCATGTTTATAATGCCATAAGTCGTTCTCAATTGTCCGTTTTCTTTTGGCATTACCCTTTACCTCTTACAGAGCACCTCTGAAACCTACTAGTGTTATTTGTTCATCACTTAAGCTTTCCAGATATTTCGTAAAACTTTCCCAGTTTTTAACAAACCTCTGATCTTTTGTATATCTAATTTTACCTGTCATCCTGTCCATCTCCACATAATCTAATAGTTTGGATCTCCATTCCTCCGTTGTCGGTATGCTCTCATGTTTCCAATTCTTAGCTAATAATACCCTTGCTGCCATTGTTGCATATTGAAACAATTTATAGTCTTTCTTCTTTATCTCCTTTTCTACCAGACCTAACAGAAACGCTTCGGGTCTTTTAACAAAGGTATATCTTAGCATTTTCTTCAGTTCGTTATATACATTCTCCCAAAACTCTGTGACCTTTCGACATTCCCACCACATATGGTAGAATGTCCCCTCCCTCTCCTTGCATTTCCAACATTTGTTACAGGATCCATACATTTTAGCTAGTTTGACCGGAGTCAGGTACCAGCGGTAAAACATTTTCATTAAATTCTCTTTAAGTGTCACACAGGCCGTAAATTTAATATGTTGTTTCCAGAGTTTATCCCACTCTTCTAGGTAGATGTTACGACCAAAATCTCTGGCCCAATGTATCGTTACCGCCTTAACCTCCTCATCGGCTAGGTTCCAGTCCAGTAAGTACTTATACATCTTGGATAATGTTTTTATGTTATTTCCCAAGATCTCAATTTGAAATCTGGAGCTTTTATCAGCGTAGCCTTTATCTTTGGCATCTTTCCTAAACATATCGTTTATCTGGTGGTAGTGCAGCCAGTCATGTACTAAAGATTTTACTTGCTCATACGGCCTTATTTTCCACTTGCCTTCCTCCTTCATTAACAGTTGTTCATAGGTTGCCCAGTTGGTTCCCATATTAATCTTTTTGAGAGCCATAACCTCTAATGGGGATAACCATTGGGGTGTTCTGGGTTCTAACATATCTTTGTATCTTTCCCAAACCTCCAACAGAGGGCCCCTGAATATATGATTCTCAAATCCTTTGTGGCCCTTCTTTCGTCCATGCCACAAATAGGCATGCCACCCGTATCGGTTATCGTGGCCCTCTAGGTCTAGCACTTCCCTATCTTCTAGTTTTATCCATGTCTTAACCCAGCATAAACAAGATGCCTCATAGTATATTTTCAGATCAGGTAGGGCGAAGCCTCCCCTTTCTTTCGTGTCCGTCAGTATTTTAAACTTTACTCTCGGCTTCTTCCCCTGCCAGATGAATCTGGAGATCTCTCTATGCCAGGCTTTAAATATCTTTGTGCCTTTGATAATTGGGATATTTTGAAAGAGAAATAAGATTCTTGGTAGTACTGACATTTTTATTGTGGCTATTCTACCCCAGAATGACAGTCTGAGCCGACTCCACGTTTCTATATCCTTCTTAACTCCTTTCCATACCATTTCGTAATTGTTTTTGAATAGATCTATGTTTTTTGGCGTTACCCATATCCCTAGGTATTTCACCTTCTTTGTTACCTCTATTTCTGTTTCTCTTTTTAATTCCTCAATTTCATCTACCTGCATGTTTTTCACTAAAATTTTTGTCTTCCTTTTATTTAGTTTGAAGCCTGCTACTTCCCCGAACTGATCGAATTCTCTAAGTACTTCTTTTGTTGAATCTATTGGATCTTCCATTGTTACGACTAGGTCATCTGCAAAGGCTTTAGTTTTATGTTCATGTTGACCGACCCTAATGCCTTTAATTCCTTTGTTATCTCTGATGGAATTCAATAGAACCTCTAGAATCATTATAAATAATAGTGGGGATAGTGGACATCCCTGTCTTGTTCCTTTAGTTACTATTAATTCTTCCGTCTCTACATTATTTATTATCAATCTTGCTCTTTGTTCCGTGTATATTGCTTTTATCCCATTGAAGAATTCAGTACCTACTTCCATATGGTCCAGTTGTTTCAAAAGGAATTCCCAATTTACATTATCGAACGCTTTCTCAGCGTCTACGAATAATAATATACCTTGTTTATCGCATCTTTCTGTTAGATATTCTATAATATTTATAATATTTCTTAAGTTGTCTTTCATTTGCCTCTCCGGCAAGAAGCCGGCTTGGTCTCTGTGGATACTGTTTACCAGAATGGCTTTAAGTCTTCTTGCCAGGATTCTCGCAAAGATCTTATAATCTATATTTAGTAAGGAGATCGGCCTGTAGTTTTTAATTTGCTCTAAGTCTGTATCTTGCTTTGGAATTAGTGTGATCAGTGCCTCCTTCCACGTCTCCGGTATTTCTTTTTCCTTTAAGATGTTGTTCATTACTTCTTGTAGTGGATTCAGCAAAACCGATTCCATCTCTTTATAATATCTACTAGTAAACCTATCTGGGCCTGGGGCTTTCCCATTTTTTAAATCTCTTATTATTGCTTTTATTTCCTCCGCCTCAATTGGGGCATTTAGTTTCTCTTTATCTGCTGCGGTAAACTTATTGATGTTCTTAGATATAAGATATCTCTCTATTTCCTTCATCTGATTCTTTCCTGTATTCCTAAAAAGTCCTCCATAGAAATCCCTAAAGGCTCTCCTTATTTCTTTTGGTTTGTTTATCTCTACTCCTTCTACCACTATCCTGTTTATCGTGTTTTGTTCCTTTCTTTTTTTTAACTGCCAGGCAAGGAGCTTCCCTGTTTTGTTTGCATATTCAAAATTCCTCTGTCTCAGTCTTTTAATTTTCCATTCTATCTCTCTGTTTATCAGCATTGTATATTGGGCTTGTAAGACTCTTATGTTCTCTTTGAATTTCCTATTTTTTGGGTTTTTTATTAGTTTCTGCTCGTTCTCTGCTATTTGTTGTATAATTTCTTTTTTCCCTTTTTCCCTTTTTTTATTCTTAATTGCGCTCTGTTGAATAAAGAAACCCCGCATCACCGCTTTACCTGCATCCCATACCACCTTTAACTTTATATTATTAGTTAAATTATCTTCAAAGTATTCTTTTAGTCTATTTTGAGCCTTTTCTACTATCTCTTGATCATCCAGCAGATAATCCTTCAATTTCCATCTAATTAATCTGCTTTCTTGCCCTTTCAATTCCATTTTTATTGGGTTATGATCCGAAATTGTTCTGGCCTGAATCTCCACCTTTGAAAGTCTTGTTTCCAACAACTAAACCCCTTATGTTCTTTTCTTTTCTGATGTTTGTGTTCAGAATTTCCAACACCAAAATGAATAACAGTGGGGATAAAGGACACCCCTGTCTCTTACCTCTCTTAATATTAGTTTTCCATTAGATTGTTATTTATAACTAGTTTAACTCTTTGTTGCAAATAATTTATACCTTATAGAAATTATCTGTCAACTCCAGTGTTATTTCCACAAACCTCCAGGAGACATTGTCAAATGCCTTCTTAATTGTAGTTTTCCAGCAAACCCAAGACCGGGTACACATCAGTCACTCTGGAAATGACATATCCCAGGACTTTTTGTGCATGAGATGGTGTCATGAGCAAAAAACCCCCGGACATGTTCTTTTCAAGGGTGTCTAATGTTCAGACAAAGGGCTCAAGTGACCTGAGAAGCTACACACTCATGTGTCCTTAGCACCTGGCTGCTGAAACAGGAAAATTCAAAGTGCCAGGAAGGTTCAAGAACAGTTCAGCTTAAATTCTGAGCCAGAGAAGAATGCAGCTCAATTTGCAATGCAGCTGATCCAGTGAGCTGCAAGTCTTTACATTCTGTTACTGTTCACAATTATTTCCCTCCATTTTGCAATGTTAAAATGTAGTGTTAGAATAAAGAGCATTTGGAAATGGGCAGAATGGGGATAGGGAACCTCAGTCCCAAGGACCAAATAGTAAGAAATAGTAAGGAATTAGTAAGGAATTCTCTGTAAAGGAAGTCCATATGAAGTCCTGTGTGACTCAAACTTGCATGAACATGGATGGACTTTCACACACTTGTGGACTTTTCTGCCTGAGATGGCAAGCTATGATGGAGCCCATGTGGGAAGCCTTTCAGGGACTGATCTGCTCCTCTGAGCTTCCAGTTGCCTGTGTATGCTCTGTTTATCTAAGCCAGAGTATCAGACCACAGAAGATGCTTAAAATAAATAAATAAATAAACAAATAAAGCAAGCCAGCCAGCAAGCCAGGGGACCAGTATTAAAACAATTGCTTAAATGCTGTGAGTCACGTTTGATCCCGAAAGGCTTTCTCCACATCTGAGCTCATTGCCACCTTTCATCGTTCTGCCTCCTGGGTTTCCAAGTTGATTTTGATGAGGACTGGCAGGGATGGATTATGCAGAGCACTTGGGGCTATGAGTCCCGTTGAAGCAAGAAAGAAAGGATTCAGCTCCACTTGCTTTGAAGTATTTGGGGGATGCACCAGATGATGAAAACAAGGAGGTTCTGCTTCTCTGGAAAAATAAAGTCCTTCCTTTGGACAATAACTGTGCTGAAATTTTATAGGCAGGAGACATGCCCCGAACTGATTTTCTATTTCTCACTTAAATGTGCTTTCCCAGCATCTCTGTTGAAGACACTTTTCATGCAGCTCCCATGGGCTGAGCACCTCCTATGGACCGGCTAGCAGGATTGGTCATCAAGTGATGCTGTGCTAGGAGAAAATACAAGTGCACTGAAAACCTTCAGCTGCAAAGGTGCATTCTGATACCCGGCAGCAAGGATCCAAACATTTGGGCAAAGCTCTCACAAAATTATTTATGCTGCTGTTTGTGCAAAACCTTGGTTGCCACAGCAACAGATACATTATGGGATGACATTATGTATCTAAATGGGTCGGGAAGGAGCTGGAGGAAGGAAAGCATTTCTGACTTGATACCATGTTTGCTTAGGATTTGCTTCATTTGCAGTGGAATCCTGAGCAAGTCAGAAGTAATTTCCCATGAGCTCACTCTGATTAGAATCCATAGGCTCAGCCAGATGCTCTTTCCATGCTCTTGTAGAGTTCCTGTTCATTTGAATTGGGGTCCTGAGAAATGCGGGTGAGGTTCAGAAGTGGGGAACCAATGTCTGCCCAGATTCTGCTGAGTTGCTGGATTACAATTCACATCATCCCTGACAATTGGCAGTGCAGCCTGGAGCTGATGGGAGCTGGAATCCAACATCATCTGTAGGGCAACAGGTTCATCATCACTGCTGCTGTTTGTGCCCCATGATAATTATGTGTGTGTGTGTGTGTGTGTGTGTGTGTGAGAGAGAGAGAGAGAGAGAGAGAGAGAGAGAGAGAGAGAGATTTGGCTCAGACACTAAAAATATCTGCTTTCAAGCTGTTTTTCAGTACAGCTTTCTGCAACCTGCTTTCCTGCAGATGTTCTGAACTATTTGCTCCCATTGGCTCCAGGGGCTGATGGGAGTTGTCATCCAAAACATCTGGAAGGAACCAGGTTGGGAAGGCTGATGTAGAATAGGATTCAGATGAACATTGTATCTAGGATGTTAACATCATGTAAACAATTCTGTATTCCTTTTATTTTATTTTCTGCCAAGGTAGTATGGTACTGTTCTGTAAGGTTAAGGCTGACATTTCTAGCAACAGAACTCACAATGCACCTTCCAATAAAAGGCCAAGAGGAAGCATGACATCCGTGGCAACATGGATGTAGAATCCATACCTCTGCAAACAGCCTCCATGGGTCCTGCAAGCATCAGAGTGAATAACTTCTCTCCTTTAATGCTGCCCCATAGTCTCTGTGGCACTAAGTCCAGCACCCACCCACCCCAGCTCTCAGACTCCTCTTCTGGAGCTGCAATAGAAAACTATCAGTAACCAACCAGCTTCCTGTTACTCCAGCTTCCTTCTAATCTGGCCAAGGTGCCTTTTCTCCTCCTCATGTGCCATCGTGTGTGCTCCAGAATCATAACTTCTCTCCTTCCTGTTTTCCTAACTGTTTGCAATGGTGCGAGAAGGAGGACAGATATTTGTAGAATCATAGAATTGTAGAGTTGGAAGGGACCACAAGGGTCATCAAGTCCAAGCCCCTGCAATGCAGGAATTTTTATACCCAGCATGGGGCTTGAGCACACAACCCTGAGATTAAGAGGCTCATGCTCTACTGACTGAGCTATTTGCTAGGTTAGCAGGAGGCTGGGTATCTTAATTCCCATTGCAGCCCTGGGCTTGGGATAGAGAGGAGAGAGTGAGAGCAAGGTGGAGATTTCAACTTTGCAATGCTCACTTTCAATTTGACCATTCCTTCCTCTGACATATGGCCCTAACATGTTGACCAGTAGGAATAATGTTGGTTTCAGTTGACCTGTTGGTCAGTTTTAATTTATAGGTCCTGGCCTGTAAACCCCCATGTGGTCTTGGTTCAGGGTGTCCCAAGGAGTGGTTTCTCCCATTTGAACATTTTTGCATACTCTTGGTACATCTGCATGCCGCACAGGCCAGTTGCTTTTGCGCAAGTGTCATCCATTTCTTCTGGAGACTTCATTGTCTAGGATAATACATTTGGCTATTGGCAACTTTGGACCCAGGATCACTTGTTGGTCTGGCAATGCAATGGGTAGACTTTGCAACACATTTGTTTAATTCTATGTCCTTTTCTACTGAACCATCTTCATTGGGCTCTGAGAGAGGTACTCTGCTCAGTGTGTCTGCCATTCGAAGGTGCTTGCCTAGATGCAGTGGCCCCAACTTCAGGGGGCCCTTGCACCCACATTTTTGTTATGGGTGCTCAGCCCCCACCCGCCGCCGCCAGAACGTGCAACGCCAATGTGTGCCACCACTGCTGCTGCCCCTTGCCACCACCACTATCCCCCACTACCACTACCCCGCCGTGCGGCTCCATACCATGAAACTGGGGCCCACCGTGGCCTCTGGAAGGCCCACTGTGGCCTCCTCTTGCCGCATGACATCACAGGCCAGTGCCAGGCACCTACAAAGTGGGGCAGAACCTGGCACCCCTGCCTGGATGATACTTGATATGCACATCATACTTGTTGATGTTGAAGTCTCATCAACACCCTCTGAAGCCTCTTCAGGGCTGTCAAACAATGGTTTCTGCATCATGACTTGTGATCAGATTGCACATGCACACTGTCCCAAAGGGAGCTGGTGGAAGCACTGCATACAGTCATACATGAATGTGCTTCGGGATGAGCGCGTTCGAGTTGCGCTCCACGGCAACTCAGAAGTAACGGAGCACGCTCCGTTACTTCCGGGTTTCGCAGCTTGCACATGTGCAAATGCTCAAAGTGACATCACACGCATGCGCAGAAGCGGTGAAAAGCGACGCACACAGATGTGCCGTCACTAGTTACATTTGCTTCTAGATGCGAATGGGGCTTTGGAATGGATCCTGTTCACATCTAGAGGTACCACTGCACTGGAAAGCACAGCCCAATGTTCTTTTCCCATTTGGGCACATCTTCTTGCAGATTCAGACAGTGTCTTACTGGGAGAAGCAATTGGTGGTGGTTGTGAGGGGGGTCCTTCATTACTGTAACCTTTATTTTAGCAAATGCCTGACCATTCCCACTCCACTTCTTCATGTGTCTGCTGTCTCAGTGGCTCATAAGGTAAAGGGACCCCTGACTGTTAGGTCCAATCATGGACGACTCTGGGGTTGCGGTGCTCAGCTCGCTTTACTGGCCGAGGGGGCTGGCGTACAGTTTCCGGGTCATGTGGCCAGCATGACTAAGCCGCTTCTGGCGAACCAGAGCAGCGCACGGAAATGCTGTTTACCTTCCCACTGGAGCGGTACCTATTTATCTACTTGCACTTCATGCTTTCAAACTGCTAGGTTGGCAGGAGCAGGGACCGACCAACGGGAGCTCACCCCATCGTGGGGATTCGTACCGCCAACCTTCCAATCGGCAAGCCCTAGGCTCTGTGGTTTAGACCACAGCGTCACTTGCTCATGGCTAGTTGTTAGCCCCTTGGAAAATGTTGCCATGTAGATTTCCATTCCCAGGCATCTTTAAACACCTTTCACAACCTCAGGTAGTGGCACCTCCTGTCTCACCTTAACATTCCAAGGGTCCACTTTCAAACCACCTGCCGTCAACAGGTGGCCAATGCAGGGTACTTTTTTCAGTCTCACCCTAGCCTTATCTTGATGCAACTTTATGTTTCCATCTCTGCACCACTCAAGGGAACAGTACAACTGTTTGTCATGATCTCTTGGGCTCTTGCATCTCCCTCTCCCATAATTAGGATATTACCTGCAATTATCTTCAGTCCTGGGATATTTTCCATCTCTTGATTCAATCTGCATTGAAATACTTAGGGGCTGGGGCTGGGCTGATGTCCATTGGCATTTGTAGCCAGAGCAATTTACCAGGTGGCTTCTGTATAATGGCTAAGCTCTTCATTCAAACTGTGCTGTTCTCTACTGGAGCAGTTATGCCCTTGGCTTGAAGGCTTGCCAGTTCCTTCCTCCGTGGTTCTGCCAGCACTGCAAGCACTCGACGGGGGAGGGGGGATCTTTACTGGCTTGATCACAGGATCCACCTCAAGCTTGAGTTTCCTGGCCAAATGTCCTTCCCCTTTCACACGTGTAACAGGGACAACTCAGAATGGCTTTCCATGTTGACATGTTGGTCCTCGTTGTTTCCTCCTCCCTCTTTATTTGCTTGCAAGAATCAAATGTGATATTGTTCACTTGCAACACCCCCACCCCCAAAAAAAGACCCAGAAGAAGGAAAAGAGGCCTCAATGGGCCTTAAAAGTGCCCATCTACAGTGAGAAGCTGGACAGCAGATGAGGAGGCCAACTGGCCACACTCTCCCTCACTATGGTGATATGGTGAACGTGTCATGTTTATTTACATTATATTACTTTTCTATTTCTAAATTTGCATCTATCCATAAAAAATAATATATGGAAATGCAGTACTGTTTTCAGTTGTAGCACTTCTTTCTAAATGTGCATCTCTATATAAAAAATTAGTATAGGAAAAAGAAAAGCATCCCCAAATGTCTCCAGCGTTTTCTCTGTTGTCCATGCCACAGAATGGATCTGCTCACTGGATTGTACTTTAGGCAAGATGTGCTCCTGTTGCACCTGAGTCAATGTCATGTCTTGAACTACTGTGCTTCCTAGCAGTGCTCTGTGGACATTTCCCTTAATAATGATGAACTGTAGGCAATAGAGTTTACTGTTCTTCGGACTGAGAATTTTAAGCCTGTGCTTCACGACACATTTCAGGGTTCTCTGGTTCAATCTTTGTTTCTCCATCAACTAGAGCTAATGGCAGCACATTACAGCTAGCTCCACAATTCTGTTGAAAATGACCTGGGACAGGTTTCTTTGGTCCCTGAATCCCCTCCTATGTGGGCATTGTGCTCCCTTGATCCCAGAGCGAGGCTGAAGACATCCTTACACCCTTTGGACTTCTCACTTCCATCCTTCCTGGCTCTCCCGGCCAGCCCACAAGGTTTCCTCTGGCTCCTGCAGAGCCTTGGGAAGTGACCAGGTTTGCCACCCCCTGAGCCCTTCTCTCCACCTGCTGGGCTCTTTTCTCTTTGCGTTGCTTACCACAGTATATGCACCATGTGCTAGGCGGTCATCATTGTGGCTCTCTGCGTGCTCATAGTGAAAACCTGGCTGGCGTCAGATTGCATGCGCCTGCACCATGTGAGTGGCTTCTGGTGCCCTCCTGAGCCTCACTTGAGAAGCTTCTGCTCTGCCAATCTTCAAACAATGGGTCAGGGTTAAATCTGGCTCTTGCAATGGTCTGAGATCCTGATCTACGGTCTCTCAGACAATTCTGTCTCTGAAGAGTCTGTGATATCCTCCCAAGTACAGGTTGCTGCCGATGTCCTCAGTGCACTGGCATAAGCACACACTCCAACACTTCTCCAATGAAAAAAGGGGCACCCTATTCCATCATCAGCTTTGTTGTTGTTTTTGATACCCTGCTCATCTGACTGGGTTGCCCCAGCCATTCTGGGAAGCTTCCAACATATACAAAACATAATAAAACATAAAACATTTTAAAACTTCCCTATACTGTACAGGGCTGCCTTCAGATGTCTTCTAAAGATTGTATAGTTACTTATCTCCTTGGCTCAGGGGTTGCATAACTCCACACCCTCCAACATTTCTCTGATAATAATAATAATAATAATAATAATAAATTTTATTTATATCCCGCCCTCCCCAGCCGAAGCCGGGCTCAGGGCGGCTAACAACACTAAAATAGTGCAACATTATAAAAACATCATAAGAATTAATTAAAATCAAAATTGATGGCAACCATAAACTAAAGTATTGTAAAGATTGCCAAAGGAGGGAGTCAGGCTGTGCCCTAACCAAAGGCCTGGTGGAACAGCTCTGTCTTGCAGGCCCTGCGGAAAGATGTCAAGTTCCACAGGGCCCTACTCTATTGTGACAGAGCGTTCCACCAGGTTGGAGCCGCAGCCGAAAAAGCCCTGGCTCTAGTTGAGGCCAGCCTAACCTCTCTGTGGCCTGGGACCTTCAAGATGTTTTTATTTGAGGACCGTAAGTTCCTCTGTGGAGCATACCAGGAGAGGCGGTCCCGTAGATACGAGGGTCCTAGGCCGTATAGGGCTTTGAAGGTTAAAACCAGCACCTTAAACCTGATCCTGTACTCCACCGGGAGCCAGTGCAGGTGGTATAGCACCGGATGAATGTGATCCCGCAGCGAAGACCCCGTAAGGAGTCTCGCTGCGGCATTCTGCACCCGCTGCAGTTTCTGGGTCAGTCTCAAGGGCAGCCCCACGTAGATGATGAAAATAGGGACGTCCTAAGGAAAAGCCGGACATTCCAGGATCAAATCAGAAACTGGGGTGGCTTCTGTAAATCCAGAACTGTCCCTGGAAAATGGGAACACTTGGAAAGTCTGCATAAGCAGTCCTGTTGCCTCATTAAAAAAGATTGTAGCATTCCCAGCCATAATTTTGTTTCCCCCCGGTATGCAGTAATCATCCAGCCCCTTTAACAGCTGTTGCAGAGTGTCTGACCTTTTGCTCCCGCTTGACATCCTCGCTGGAAGGGCCATGGGCCAGTAAAGCCAGCCTCCCCTGCCTGAGCCAGTGTTGCTTTGCAAGGCGTTTGGAAATGACCAACAGATTCATTTTCAGGTATTTTCTGCAAAGTTTTACACATGAATGTGTTCTTATGTAGTCACAGTGCTGGTGATTCTTTGTCCTGTTGATTTTATGCGGCTGATATTGCTTTTTACAATTTCAAATGGTTGTTGTGTTGAGGCTTTCAAATGAAGGCCTGAATTCTCTGAGTTGTCAGTTTGGATGGTTTGTTAGTTTTACTGTTAGTTGCCTTGAGGTACCTTTTTTTTTAAAAAAAAAATCAATCAGAAAATCATGTTACAAATGGATTGTCTCCATTTTGCTTTTCAGTTGCCGCACACCTGTGCCCTTAGGGGAGATTGTAGCACAATGTATGGTTTAATGTGTGCCTTCTAAATTTGTCATTTTGTTAAACATAGCCCAGGTTTTGACATCTTTTGGGAGGAAGAAAACACAAACCTGTTGCAAGCTGTCTTTGTCACTGAGTGTGCTAAAGAAAGCTGGTAGCATATATATATATAATTTATATATAACACACCCCCAAAGATTAAAAAAAATCAGTCAACAGAAGCTTCCCTGGAATTATTCCAGACTTGCATCTTGTGAGGGTGGTTATATGTCTTACTATATGGAGGACACTCCTCATTTTCAGGGTGCTGTCAGAGGGCAGCCCTGTATTTGAAGACTTTCCAGTCTGGTTTGAAACTAAAGAGGACCATAGGAAGGGAGAGCAGGAGGGGCATTGAAGGCACCCATTCACAGGTAGTACACAACTCACCACCCTACGGGGCTCTATCCAATGATATCTGTCTGCCTTTGCAGAGGCAAGTTGCACAACAGAGGAACCCAGCACAACAGTTGTGTTAGCAGTAATTCATTGCACAACAATTGCCCAATAAAGTCACCAGCAACCTGCTTATGCAATCTCTTGTGCAAAAACGTTCTGGAGGTATAAAACATTTTGCCAGCAGAACAAGTATTCCACTAGTGCTGCACTGGATGCAGCCCTTGCCGTCAGCAGTTCCAGCGACACCACAAGCTATATTTTGCAAGGGCTGAGCCAAATGTTTTAAAATAAACATTGTAAGCATGAAATGGAAGCTCTGAAGGGAGTGAACAGGGTTCACAAAGCCCTCCTTGCTCAGCTTGTGTGTGAGCAGGACCATGGAATAGGAGGGAGGGAGGTGAGGAGATGTTTCAGTCAAACTTTGTCTGTCTGCATCCTGCAAATCAGGGGGAGCCAATGGGCTGCCCCCCAGAGGTTGTAGGCTTCCACTCCCAGGCACTTCCGCCAGTGTGGCCAAGGGTCAGGGGTGATGGGAGCTGATGCTCTGGTTACAAGTCCAGCACTTTAGCCTTACACCAGAGGTAAATCTCAGAGCTGGGATCCAACTCTCAGGTCCAGGATGCCAATTCTCCCCGGCCACACCCTCTTTCCTGAGGCCACACCCCTTTCTTGCCCTGCTTTGCACTCTCCTTTCACCCTGCCTGCAACAAGTTCTTGAACACCGATCACGTCTCTTGCTTACTTGGATGAAGGACGAAGAGAGAATGCAGGAAAAAGCCTATGGTACAAAGGCAGGATTTGCCTCCACTGCCCCACCCACATTTGCCTCTGGCCCCGTTCTCCATCCCTGCTCCTGCATGCAATAGCTGCTAATCAGGGTCCATAAACATGGCTTCTTCTAAGGCCTCTGCGTGCTTTGGCTGGGCTTTCCTTTGATTAAACTGGGCCCTAGGAGGAGAGTGGGAAAGGGCTGGTCTGGTTTTTGTTGTTCAGTTTTTATCCAGCCTTCTGCAATGCCATGCCCAGGAAACGTCTTGGACTGCAGTTGTAGTCCCAAACAGCTGGAGAACCTCAAGCGGGGGGAGACTGCTTTTAATCTGACTCTGCAGGAGAAGTTCCTGGAAACCTGCAGGTGCCTGGAGTGGGGGAAGCACAACGTGGCCTGGCGTGGGTGGCTCTGGCTCCTTCCATGCCCCTGGCAGCTGGGGCATATTTCCACTTCATCCCCGTAGGCTTTGTCATGACTCCCATTGACTCATATCTGTGTAATGCAATGCAGTGCAATGCAATGACATCTCACCCCTTTAATAACAAAATGTGATTGTGAGAGGAAAAACAGCCACATATATTCTGGGTTATTAATGCTGCCTGGTGACAAGCAGAGCTGGCCCAGCCATGAGGCAGGTGAGGCCACTGCTTTGGGTGGCAGAAGCCCCCCCCCGGCCTTCCTATGGGTGCCCTGTCACCTTTGCCAGCAGCAGAGAAGCGCCACCACCATTGGCACCTATTTTGGGCAATTTTGCGGCCATGTTGTGCATCACGGGGGGGGGGGGAGCTTTTTCCACTCTGGTTATGCTTGCTGGTTTCCTGTGGGCACCCAGTTGGCCCCTGTGAGAACAGAGCACTGACACAGGTGGTCCTTTGGTCTGTGGTGCAGTGGTTAGAGTGTTGGGCTACGACCTGGAAGAGACTAGGGCTCCAATCCCCATTCAGCCAGGAACCTCACTGGGTGACCTTGGACCACTAACTCATGCTCAGCCCAACCTACCTCAGAGGGCTGTTGAGAGCTGTGCATGCCACCTCAAGTTCCTTGGAGGGAAGGTGGGAGAGAAATGTAAGAAATAAGCAAAACAGAGACCCATCCGTCTGATCCAGTAGCACTGGGCAGCCATTGCAGCACCATGGCACTTGCGCGTCTGCAGAAAATGTTTGTGTCTTCACTTGTTTCTGATCTAGAAGGCTTGTAAAAAATGCCTAAAGTGGACGTTTTCAGCTCCCGTGCACTTGGGCCGGTGTGGATTGTACTGACCATGATGTGGAGCTGGGTGGCCATCACCCCTCCACTTTGCCCCAAAATTTCCCAAGGGCCCCAGGCTGCTTCTCTTGGAGACCAGCTGCTTCACTGGGTGGGTCTTGTGAGTTGTGCAAGTTAGACTAGTCCAGCTGGAGAGTTCAGTGACCGCATCTCTGCTTCTCCAAATTTTTATTTACATTTGAATCTGGGGTCTTGCGACACCTTGAACCCTGGCTCCAGAACTATCCCTCCATTTTATATGCCCATCAGATTCCACCATGAATTAACGGGTGGTTTTTGTCTCCCCAGCCCAAATCATAGCATAACAACCTAGTGTACGTTCTGCTGACATTGTGGCTCCCAAATGACATCTCTGACCTCTACTTGACCTTAGGCTCATCCCCACTTCTGCTTGTCCCAGACCTAGAAAGCAGGCCTGTGCTTTCTTGGCATGGGTCCAAGGGGTCTGGCCTCTACCCTGCTGCTTTCCTCTTGAAAACCTGATATTTAGTGCTAAATTGGAGAAAAATCAGTTGTTTTCCTGGGAGAAAGCAGCAGCACAAGCAGAGGCGTAGATGAGCTATTCTCCCAACAAAAGGGAATGAGTGAGGCTGTCTACCTAGAAAAAGAAAGTAGTTTTGCAATCCTCTACTTGAGCAATATAGATTAAAATAGGCACTGCTTGAACATGATTCCATAAGCACTCATCTTATTATTTAAATTGGTATACCAGACCCTCCAAGTGTCCCTGGATAGAAAAAAGCTATCCTGGCTTCTGATTTGATCCCAGAATGTGCCACTTTTCTTTAGGACGTCTCTATTTTCATTGGAGAAATGTTGGAGGATATGGTATACCACTCTTCATCTGAAAATCACAGGAGGGTTCACAACATAAATGGGGAGCCACCACAGAAAAGACCCTTTCTTGTGTTGCCACCTTCTGGACTTCTCTGAGGGCAGGGCACACAAAGAAGGGCCTCAGATAGCGATTGCAGGTCTGGGTTGATTCATATGGCGAGAGGCAGTCCTGAGCTGTTTAAGGCTTTAGAGGTCAAAACCGGCACTTTGAATTGGGCCTGGAAACTAATTGACAACCAGTGCAGTTGGGCCAGGATCAGTGCAAAATGCACAAACCGTATTGCCTTGTGAGCAATCTAGCCACCAAATTATGCACCAGTATAATGCAAAGTGTAATGAAGATGTCTAAATGTAAGCATGATGGATAGCACAATAACAATTTATAATCTGCTGCATGGTGATGCTGGGGAGACAGGCAAAATCCTTTTTCACATGTGGCATGGGACCAGGGGAAGAATTTGGTCTATGCATAGGGCAGCAAGTTTGGGATTCACACATCCCAGTTTTTTTGTTTTGTAGAAGGTCCCATGTGCAAACCCCAGCACGTGGCTCGTGATGGGAAAGACCCTTTGCGTCTTTGAACCTCAGTTTCTCCATATTCTGCCATTGCTTTTCATTAGAAGGAGCAATGAGCTACATAAGGCACTGGAGCCCCGCCCCAGACCCCTGAACACCCAGTTTTGAAGATTTCGCTTGGTCTTCCCTCCACACTTTGTATCTGTCAGACCTCAGATGACCAGTTAATGGGAACCACAGGGGAGGAGAGTGCTGAGCGACTGGATGCTGCTCAGGGGCTTCCCAGAAGAGGCATCTGTGAGAACAGGGTGCTGGGCTGCATGGACCATTGCTCTGATTCAGTAAGGCTTTCCCACATGGGCTAGAAACTTGGCAATTTAAAAAAAGCCAAAATTTTCAGGATGCTGAATCCTGAAGCCGGTACCAAAGCTTTTCTGTAGTCGTATGGAATCACAAGACAGTAGTGGTCCTGCACTGAGGTGTTCAGAATGCAGGCCACCAATCTGTTTTTCTTTTTCTTTTGTTGTTAACCCTAACTGTTGTCAGAAATCAGACACTTCTGAGAAATGATTAGCTGTGCCATTAGCCCCTCCCCCCATCCTGTCCAATTTACCATCAGGGCTGCTGAACCATCACACAGGGAAGTTACAGATTAGAGAAAAGTGAAGTATAGCAGGTCAATTCCAGCAAGTTCTTAACAGTGAGGACAAACAAATAATAAACCAACTCTAGTGAAATGACAGAAGCAAACAAAACAGCCATTGTCCACAGCAGAGGGGGGTAGGAAGAGAACCAAGGAGGTGAAGAGGGGGTGGAGACACACACACACACACACACACACACACACACACACACACAGAGAGAGAGAGAGAGAGAGAGAGAGAGAGAGAGAACACACACACTTGAAATATTCAGGCCTTGCTGAGCTCTAAAGTGCTTTGTGCTCAACTGGATGGTCAAATTCCAGCTGGTAAGAATAAGAGTGGCTGTGCATTAATACTCCAACTCCCTGGAAGGGAGCAGAGCTCATCACCACTTCATGCCTCACTTCTTGCATTCCTTATCACCTGCTGAAGGTACAGGCAGGGCTTTGGAACAGAGGAATTTTTAAAAAGAGCATCTGGAAGAGTGGCAGAGACTGGGAGGATGTTGAGCAACTTACTGTTGTCATTGCAGCAGCTGCCAATCTGCTTGGTCGCTGCAGAGTACCTTATGGAATCCTTCCATGCCACCTGGAGGCAAGCATCCCCACTGACCACAGAGGCAATAACAACAACAACAACAATAGATGCACTTCAGTGATCAATGCAGATCTTAACGTGTTGCCCCTTTACACTGTTACGGTAAAATCTGGGTGCGGGGCTACCCTGCCACCCAGCTCGTCGGACTAGGTCCGCGGGTCCCTGCGGAAGAAAATGAGCTCAGCCGGAGAGAGGAGCAAACTGCAGAAGATCCAAGTTTATTGCGCAACAGGTTCAAGGCGAGATTGAACAGCGAGAAAGGGGTGACATGAACTTTTGAAACTTCCCTCCATGTCCCAGAATACAGTTCAAAATACATCCCAGTTACATCATGAATACATTAAGAAGAGGTTGGGTTACACAGATTACATCATGAATACATTAAGAAGAGGTTGGGTTACACAGGATTAACATATGGAGGAGGGAGGGGGGAATATGCAGAGCTGGAGATATGCGCAGATAAGCACATCCTGAGTACCTGATGAGAAGACAATGGTCCATGTATGCCTAGTCTGCCACCTGGCATTGCCCGGAGGAAAGGCTTGGCAGAGTGATCCGACAGGTCTGGACACCTTGCTTGAGGGATTATGGAGGACAGGGGAGGTGTCATGGAGTCCTAGAGAAATTGAGCAAATTGGCACATTGATTTTCTATGAATTTTATAGATTTTAGTCCCTTTTGACATTGACAATTGGAAATAAATGGCTATATTGTAGTGAAGAAGAAGGTGAAGAAGACATGCCCCCCCTTCTGTATCAACACCCTTCAGCTTAGATCTACTGTTTTCTGTGCACAGACACGGGCAAATGATTGGCATGCTCCACTATTTTCTTTCAGAGAGACTTAAGTTGTGTTTTCCTTGAAGTTCCATTCTTCTTAACATACACTGCACACCATTCTCTTGAAACGGAAGAGCCTGTGTTTTCAGTGTTCCTAAATTCTTGGCTTCAGAGCACATAAAACAACAACTCCTGGAGGTTATAATAATAATAATTTATTATTTGTACCCTGCCCATCTGGCTGGGTTTCCCCAGCCACTCTGGGTGGCTTCCATAGAAACCAAAAAACACTAAAATATCATACATTAAAAACTTCCCTGAACAGGGCTGCCTTAAGATGTCTTCTGAATGTCAGGTAGTTGCTTATCGTTTTGACATCTGATGGGAGGGCGTTCCACAGGGCGGGCGCCACTACCGAAAAGGCCCTCTGCCTGGTTCCCTGTAGCTTTGCTTCTCGCAATGAGGGAACCGCCAGAAGGCCCTCGGCGCTGGACCTCAGCGTCCGGGCAGAACGATGGGGGTGGAGACGCTCCTTCAGGTATACTGGGCTGAGGCCATTTAGGGCTTTAAAGGTCAACACCAGCACTTTGAATTGTGCTCGGAAACGTACTGGGAGCCAATGTAGGTCTTTCAAGACCGGTGCTATGTGGTCTCGGCAGCCGCCCCCAGTCACCAGTCTAGCTGCCGCATTCTGGATTAGCTGTAGTTTCCGAGTCACCTTCAAAGGTAGCCCCACATAGAGCGCATTGCAGTAGTCCAAGCGGGAGATAACTAGAGCATGCACCACTCTGGCGAGACAGTCCGCGGGCAGGTAGGGTCTCAGCCTACGTACCAGGTGGAGTTGGTAGACAGCTGCCCTGGATACAGAATTGACCTGCGCCTCCATGGACAGCTGTGAGTCCAAAATGACTCCCAGGCTACGCACCTGGTCCTTCCGGGGCACAGTTACCCTATTCAGGACCAGGGAATCCTCCACACCTGCCCGCCTCCTGTCCCCAAAAAACAGTACTTCTGTCTTGTCAGGATTCAACTTCAATCCATTAGCCGCCATCCATCCTCCAAACGCCTCCAGGCACTCACACAGGACCTTCACCGCCTTCACTGGTTCTGATTTGAAAGAGGTAGAGCTGGGTATCATCTGCATATTGATGGACACCCAGTCCAAACCCCCTGATGATCTCTCCCAGCGGCTTCATATAGATGTTAAAAAGCATGGGGGAGAGGACGGAACCCTGAGGCACCCCACAAGTGAGGGCCCAAGGGTCTGAACACTCATCCCCCCCCACTTTCTGAACATGGCCCAGGAGGAAGGAGCGAAACCACTGTATAACAGTGCCCCCAGTTCCCAGCCCCTCTAGACGGTCCAGAAGGATGTTATGTTCGATTGTATCAAAGGCCGCTGAGAGATCCAGCAGAACTAGGAAACAACTCTCACCTTTGTCCCTAGCTCACCGGAGATCATCAACCAGTGCGACCAAGGCAGTTTCTGTCCCATGATGAGGCCTGAACCCTGATTGGAAGGGATCCAAATGGTCCGCATCCTCCAGGCGTGCTTGGAGTTGTTCAGCAACCACACGCTCAATCACCTTGCCCAAGAATGGAAGATTTGAGACTGGGCGATAGTTGGCCATACTGGCCGGGTCTAAAGATGTTTTTTTAAGAAGCGGTTTAATGACTGCCTCTTTCAGCGGATCTGGGAATGTTCCCTCACAGAGGGAAGCATTCACCACCCCGCAGAGCCCATTGCCCAGCCCTTCCCGGCTTGCTTTTATTAGCCAGGATGGGCAAGGATCAAGGAGACAGGTGGTTGGTTTCACGCGTCCAAGCAGCCTGTCCACATCCTCGGGGGTAACGGATTGAAATTGATTCCATGCAACTTGACCAGACAGGGCTCTAGCACTCTCCCGCCCCAGCCCTTCTCCCATGGTGGTGTCTAGCTCCTTCCGAATATGAGTGATTTTATCTGCAAAAAACTTTGCAAAATCGTTGCAGGAGATCTCCTCCTGGAGGTTCTTCCTGCTCAGCTTCTGCAGAGTGACCCTAAGAGCCTCAGGGGCTGATTCACCTCTTTTCATTCTAATTGTCTCCAATGGACTTAGGGCTCATGCACACTTCTGTTTGCCACACCACTTTCCCCCAGAAAAACTCATGGTTTAGTGCTGAATTGAAACAAATGGCAACTGGGTGTTCCGCAGGCTACCATTTGTTCTGATTTTGTGATAAAGAGTGGGTTTTCTAGGGGGAAGTGGCAGGGCAAAGAGGCAAACAAATACTTGGATCCATGCCTAGAAAGCACAGGACAAGCAGGAAATTGGTCGGACCCGTGCTTTCTAGGCACGAGGCAAACAGAAATGTCACTTTCATGTTGATTAGGCACTCAAGGAAGCTGGAGATGGAGCCCTTGTGACCCAAGACCACTCTACCTCTGATCCTGGCTGAACCTGGATTGAAGCTGGGGCTGTTGTTGTTGTTAATATACCACCCTTCATCACAAGATCCCAGGGTGATTCACATAGTGGGCATTCTACCACTGTGATGGCCCATCCCCAGATGTCCTTTAGCAATAGAGAAATGTGTCTTGTTCTGAGCCCAACCATGAGTCCATCCGTTCTATCCATTTGTCTACATTGACTGGCTTCTGCAGGCTTTCAAATAGGAGTTGATCTCAGCCCCACCAGAAGACGCTGGGGATTGAACCTGGGACATTTGGCATGCAAAACTATGGCTTCTCCCACCACTCCTACAGACCCCCTGCATGTAGGGAGAAATTTGTTGCTGAGTTGTAAATATAGGGAGGCTTTAATGGTATCTCAGTGCTTACCAGGATTTAACTCCAGTGATGTCAAATGGGTTGGGTTATGCTGTCAAAAGTTCTAATAGTACTTTTCCCAGGGATGGAGGAGGCTGGCTAATTAGTGGGTGCTTTTAGTGTTTAAGACAGGAAGTGCTTGGGGGTTTCTTATTATTATTGCTCCTGAGTAATTTAGTGGGAGTCTCGGACTTGATGACTGGTCCAGAAGAGCTGAGAGATCAGAGATGTGTATGCTGAAAAATCAATTGGTGCGTGGCTGTCGGATCTCCAGCTGTCTTTGGAAATTTGGCAAAGCTTGAGATTTTGTGCCATTAATTCCCAGCACCTGACCTAGTATTCTGAGAAATTTGCATTTCATTTTGAAAAGCAAGCAGAGTTTCTAGTCCTCTTTATTATGGAAATAGATTTGAAAACATGGAGGCTGTGCCGACAAAGGATGGAACATTTGCACCACTCTGTGCATTGGTTCAGTAAATGCAAATTGGGTTGTTGCTCTTAAAAATGAAGGCAAAACAAAATCCTCTAGTATCCTTGGCTAATTGCCAGCTCTGGATAACAATTGCCATTGGTGCTGGCATGATGCAAGGAATACCAACAGCCAGAGATGAGCAAGCTATCCAAGAATTGCTTTAGATTAACTCAGACGTTATTCGAGTTGCCATGCAAATAACTGGGAAGTATCAGATATCCCAGATATTCCCTGCTGCCACACATCTGTGGTTCCTTCTCCATTTCTTTTTTTTTTTAAATTCTTTTTATTGAATTCCTTTTATGCACACAAAAAGAAAAAACAAATACATTCAACAGAATATCACGGCACTTAGGTACTAAAAAAGAAAAAAAAACAAATAAGGGAAAAAAGAAGGGAGACAAAAAACTACAACATACAACGTAAAACTGTCGACTTCCTTCCCTACTGATTTCGAGTTTTTACTTTCAATAGTTTCCTTTTTACCGCTGGTATTTGTTTTTAGTTTGCAACATCGGAAGTTTTAAAACAAACCTGCTGTATTTGGTAAGTTTTTAAAGTTACCTTCAAAATAAACTATAAATTTGTTCCAGTCCTCTTTTAACTTTGTATTTTTGTGATTTCTAATTTTTTGTGTCAATCTTGCCAATTCAATAAAGTCGTATAATTTTAATTGCCAGTCCCTCACCGTTGGAAGATTTGTGCTTTTCCAATTTTGGGCGATTAACATTCTGGCTGCTGCTGTTGAATATTGAAATAGAATTTTGTCTTTTTCTTGGATTTCTTTCCCCACCATCCCTAATAAAAAGGCCTCTGGATTTTTGGGGAATGTGTACCTAAATATCTTTTTTAACTCATTATATATCTGGTCCCAAATTTTTTTGATTTCTTCACATGTCCACCACATATGTATAAAATTGCCTTCTTTTGTTCTACACTTCCAGCAAGCCTTATCTGCAGTTTTGTACATTCTATTCAGTTTTTCTGGTGTAAGGTACCATCTGTATATCATCTTTTCTAAATTCTCCCTAATTGCCGCGCTTGCCGTGAATTTTAATCCCTCACTCCACAATTTTGACCATTTTTCGTAATCTATATTATGTCCCAGATCTTTCGCCCATTTGACCATAACTTCTTTGATTTTTTCATCTTTAGTCTCCCATTCCAGTAGTATATTGTACATCTTAGATAATATCTTCGATTTGCTTTCGATTACTTCAATCTGGAATTTGGACTTCTTTTCATTCATTCCTATTTTTTTATCTTCTGTCCATTTTGCATTAATTTGGTGATACTGTAGCCAACCCGTCAACTTCTCCTTTAATTCTTCATATGGTCTTAGTTTCCAGCTATCTTGGGATCTTACTAGTAGATCTTCATATGTCAGTTTTTGCTCTTCCATATTTGTTTTTTTAATTGATAAGATATCTGTTGGGGATAGCCACCAGGGTGTTCTCCATTCCAACAATTTCTTGTTTTTTTCCCAGACTTCATATAAAGGGCCTCTAATAATGTGGCTCGAAAACCTTTTGTGTACTTTTTCTTTCTTTGACCAGAGGTAGGCATGCCAACTGAGTCTATTGTCAGCCCCTTCCAGGTCTAATAAGTCCGTGTTCTCTAGGGTTATCCAATCTTTAACCCAGCAGAGACAAGCCGCTTCATAATATAATTTTAAATCAGGTACTGCCAGTCCTCCTCTCTCCTTTCGATCTGTTAGTAATTTGAATCTGATCCTTGGCCTTCTTCCCTGCCATATGAATCTTGAAAGAGTCTTCTGCCAGTCCTTAAATATTTTAGACCCTCTAATGACAGGTATGTTTTGGAATAAGAACAACATCCTAGGGAGTATGTTCATTTTTATTGCTTCCATCCTGCCCAACCACGAAAGATTCACCCTATTCCAAACGTCCAAGTCCTTTTTCACTTTGTTCCATGTTGGCGTATAGTTGTCTTCAATTAAATTTATGTTTTTGGGTGTAAGCCAAATTCCTAAATATTTTATTTTTTTGGCCACTTTGATTCCATATTGTCTCTCTAATCTTTCCTTCTCATCATTTCTCAGATTCTTTGTTAACATTTTTGTTTTAATTTTATTCAGCTTGAAGCCCGATAGTTTGCCGTATTCCTCCATAATTTCCAATACTTTGCCCACGCTTTCTTGCGGCTCTTCTAGAGATAACATCAGGTCGTCCGCGTAAGCTTTTAATTTATACTCTTTAAATCCTATTTTAATCCCTTTTATCTCTGTTTTGGACCTTATTTTGTTCGCCAGGACTTCCAAAGCCAAAATAAACAGGAGCGGGGAGAGGGGGCATCCCTGCCTTGTTCCTTTCTCTATTTTGAATTTATTCGTAATGTTGTTATTTATTATCAATTTGGCATGTTGGTTTGAATATATTGCCTGTATTCCTTTCAAGAATTCACCTTCAATCCCTGCCTTTTCCATCGATTTTAGTAAAAACCGCCAGGAGACGTTATCGAACGCCTTTTCTGCGTCTACAAAAATCAGGGACGCTGGAATATTATTATTAATCTCCAAGTATTCAATTAGATTAATGACGTGCCTCACATTATCTTTCAGGAATCTGTTTGGGAGGAAACCCGCTTGATCTTTATGAATTAACTTTGTTAAACATTTCTTCAATCTGTTCGCCATGATGTCTGCATATATTTTATAATCGTTATTTAATAACGATATTGGCCTGTAATTCTTCATGTTCGATTTGTCCGTGTCCGGTTTAGGGATTAGTGTTATAAAAGCTTTCCTCCACGTCTCGGGTATTTTCCCTCCTCTTAAAATGTTGTTCATGATGTCACAGAGTGCTTGTGCTAGTTGACCTCCCAAAACTTTGTAATATTTGGCCGATAACCCGTCCGGGCCTGGTGCTTTCCCCAATTTCATTTTTTTTATCGCATTTTCAATCTCCTCCATACTTATAGGTCTATTTAATTGGGTTCTTTCTTCTTCTGTGATAGTTTTCCCTATGCCATTCTCTAAATATTTTTCTATTTGGGCTGGGTCTTCTTCTCCTTTCTTATATAACTCCTCATAAAATTTGAGAAATTTTTTTTGTATTTTTTTGGGGTCAACTATTAATTCTTCTTCTACCATTATTTTATTTATAACATTCTGCTTCTGTCTTTTTCTCAGTTGCCAGGCTAGGAATTTTCCCGTTTTATTCGCCGATTTGAAGTATCTCTGCTTCATTAGCTTAATTTTCCATTCTATTTCCTGGTTCGTTAGTATTGAGTATTGTCTTTGTAGTATTTTTATTGATTGTAGACTTTGCTCGTCCTTCAGGTGTTCTATTAATTTCTTATCATACTCACTTAACTGTTTAAGTATTTCATCTATTTTTTGCTGCCTTATTTTTTTCCTGTGGTTGCTTTGCTGGATAAAGAAACCTCTTAGGACCGCCTTACTAGCGTCCCAGACTGTTTCTATGTTTGTTCCTGTATTGAGGTTCAAGTCCCAATACTCTTTTAGTGTGGCTTTGGCTTTTTCGATCACCTCATCATTGTCCAACAGGAAGTCATTCAGTCTCCATCTGAAACCTCCATTTGATTCTCCTTTTAATTCCAAAGTTATTGAGTTATGGTCGGAGAGGGTTCTCGGTTGAATTTCACATTTTATCGCTCTTAGAGTAATTTCTCTTGAGGTCCAAATTTGATCTATTCTTCCCCAGCTTTTATGTACTTCTGAGAAAAAGGTAAACTGTTTTTCTGTTGGGTGCTTGTGTCTCCATACATCCGTTAGGTCCATGTTCTCCTCCAAATCTTGGAATGATTCCGGTAACTTTCCTTGTTTTTGTTTTCTCTTATCTGTTTGTCTGTCCATTTCTAATGTCGGCACTGCATTAAAGTCTCCCAATAATATCATCTTATTATTTCCTAGTTCTAGTAACACTTGTTCCAATTTTTTATAAAACTCTGACCTATTTGAATTTGGGGCGTAGATGTTTACCACGTCAATCTTTTCTCCTTGAAAACTTATTTGAACCCCCAGTATTCTTCCTTCTTCATCCTTGTAGGTCAGTTTGGGTTCCCATTTTTCATCGACGTATGTTACCACTCCCCTTTTTTTCTCTCTCCCGGAGTTTATGAATTCTATTCCCAGGTTCTTATTTACTAATACATGTTTGTGCTTTTTGACTACATGAGTCTCTTGTATACAGATAACATCCAATTTTTTCTTCTTCAACACATTTGCGATTTTATTCCTTTTTGTTTTTTCATTCAATCCATTTACATTCCATGTTAGAATTTTAAGATTCATTATTACTTTTACCTATTAAAAAGTCAGTAATTTGTCGGTTTAGGTTTTAAGTTTTAGCTAATTTAAATTCGAGTGTTTTGGTTCTCTACTTCCTCCTGTTCCTCCCCTGCCTCTTCTTCCTTCGCCTCCTCCTCTTCGTCCTCCCCCCACCCTCTCCCACCCCTCCCTCTCCCTCCATCCCTCCCCCCTCTCCCCCCTCTCCTTCCCTCTCACGGCCCCTCCCCCATATCTCTCCAACAACCCCCCAAGTTCTTTTTCGTATCTGCGAAGGAATTTACTGACTTCCTGAATCTCTGTTATCTTGAATCTTTTTCCTTTGTAGAAGAATGAGATCCCTTCAGGGAATTCCCATCTATGTTGTATGCCATTCTTTTTCAAAGTGTTGACTATCTGTTTGTAGCCCTCTCTCTTGCAAAGGAGCCTGATTGGTATTTCTTTAAAAATAATAATTGGTTTCCCATCAATCATTAATTTCCTCTGATAACTTTCTCTCAAAATTATGTTTCTCATCTCTATCGATCTGAAGATCACTAAGCAATCTCCTGGGATCCTTTTCTGTTTGTTTTGCTTCGATCTTATTTTTATTCTAAAAGCGTTTTCTATGGTTTGTGCAACTTCTTCTTCTCTCAGTGCTAGCCACCTCGCCAGTTCTTTTGTCATTTTTCCTTTTATATCTTCGTCCCTTGCTTCCCCTATTCCTCTAAATTTCTCCATTTCTTAAAAAATTGGTCCTTCAATTCCTCAGCCTCAAAACACAAACTCCCCTCCCCATCCATTGGTGATGGGAACAGCAGTGAAAGTGACCAGGGAAGTTAGAGGAGGTGCAGAGGAAAGAGTGGGATCTACGGCTACCAGTGGCTACCAGGCCTGCTGGCTATGTTCCATCTCCATTGTTGGAGGCAGTATGCCGCTGAATGCCAGTTGTGCTCAGGTTCTGCTGGCATCTGGTTGGCCACTGGCCTGATTCAGCAAACTCTTCTTGTGTTCTTATAGCTCAAATATTCTTCTGACTCAGAGATACTAGAGATATAGGGAGGGAAAGGAAACTTCTCAGAACACACAGTTCTCCCTACAGACCCCTGCATTTCATCAGCAAGGACACTTGGGGCTGGGTTACGGGAGGGAGGAAAGCAGCCCTCCCATTGCACTCCTTCCAAGGCATTTGGCTCTGAGTTTCATGTATTGGCCCTCCTGGCTTGCTACACCAGGAATTGCTTGCATCAGCTGCCAGACCCTCTGCTTTTCCTTTTAGCTCCGTGTGTTTGGGGGCTGTGATGATGCATTTCTAAGCCCTCAGAAGGTATTCTGGGTAGCCCAAGAACACCACAGCAGGACCTCTATAATAGCTTTGGAGGAATACACACCTTACTGGGAGGAGAGAAATGCAGGCTACGGTATATATGGAATGCATTTATCTCCAGGGACAGAGGTGGTATCTTGGCTCACTGCTCTCCACTTCCTCCTCAAATTGACTGTCCAGTAAAACAACTCGATGGTCAATCAGCTGCAGCAGTGAGTTTGAAGGATACCCTCATTTTGGTCAAGCCAATTGCTCTCAGTCTAACCAGCTCCAGAAGGTTAATGAGAAGATACACTTGGACAACTGCCAGCAATGCTGCCCTAAGAACTTTGGGAAGGGTGGATAAGGTTGAATAAAAGTGTAGAGCATAAGTGGGGAATGTGGGAATGTTCAGGGAGGCAGGAGAGGATATATTGTTTAATTATATCCTTCCCAACTTGTGTTAACAAGTTCTATAATTTAGCTGAGTAACATTCCCCTTTTTAAACTTGCGCAGTGGATAACGTCTTTGCCAGGCTTGTTTAAGCCTCTAAAGTAAGTTTCCTGGTAATTCCCCTTTATTCCCTCATGAAAAGATAGACACGACACAGTCTTGTATAAAAGTATAAAAGAGTTTACTCACCGATATTCTGTTCACAGATGGATTCCAGAAGCCAGACTTGTTACAAAATATGTACACGTTGAATCTATTCCATAAGGAGATAGTTCCTTTGTCCTCTCTTGAAGCCAAGAGAGCATCTCAGGCTAAGCAGATGTTGCTTCTTCAAGGAATGGAGTCAGAGACAGAGATGGCTGCCTCCCCTGAGGTATTTTGTTACCTGTATAGATGAGATCACGCCCACCTCTGGTCACATGCAGAGGAAGTCTGTCCCAGCCCAGGAGGAAACAGGAAGTTCTGATTGGCTGGTCCAGACATCCCCTTTTATGTCCACCCTAGGAATGTTGTATTTGACTGCTCTGTGTTTCACATCCCACAGGGAATCCCAAAGTGTTTTTGGAATACAACCCACCCTCACCTATTGGTCATACTGGTTAGAAATGTCCATCAGAAAAAGCAGTAGGAACTGCTGCAGTTCACACATTTGTTGGAGGTCAGAAATAGAAATTATGCAAGTTAATATGGGCAGTATTAGCTGGTGGTTTTTGTCCATTGGAATGTAATGAAATTAAGTACATTCGTTTCAGCCGTAGCAGATAACAAGATGAGCAGCATAGGTTTTAGTGGAAGCTGAGGTGTAGCAGAACAGAAACAGTGCTGGTTGCAATGAACAAAGGCTGCAGAGGAAATTGTTGCCTGTTTACATCCTGCATGCTGTTTGGGGCTGGTGGGAGCTGTAGTCCACTAGCCAGTTGGGAAAGTCTGATCTAAGATGTATAGCTTTCATTTTGGTTCTTTTAAAAGGGCACACGTTTATCTCTTGCTTTTATGGCTTGAAAGCAATCCATCACCCCCTCCCCATGTCAGTTGACATTCTTATTTGCAGCCCAGTTTTATGAAAGTGCAATGGAGTTCAACCAATTATACTGATATAATTACAACATAAATGTATGTGCCCTTGCTTTGCATCCCAAGTAGCAATTTTTGTGTCATATTATTCTTATTATTGCTATTAAATATTGATTCCCCCCCCTCTCTCAGTTCCTCTTCCTTTTTTGCCCTCTGCAGTCCCCGCTGCCAAATTATTAGGCCGGGCCGGGGGGGGGGGATCTTGGAAACAAATGAATTAGGCACAGTACTTTGATGCACATTTCTTTTATTTGCAACATTTTGGGTATAGAATTTTGATTGTACCTATGAACATTATTTTTTGCAAGTGTGCATGCAGCTCTTACAATAAAGCTAAATCTTCAAGGGACCTGCAGCAGTCAAAAGTGAGACTGTGTAGCTATGACCAGAATTGTGGGCAAATAGGAGCCCCTTGCCAAGTCATGGACCTCCTCTGTTGGGTATTATTCTTCCTGGCAAGGCTGCTCACCTGTGTGCAAACTGAAATGGGATCTGAAAAGGGCAGCTCAGCATCTGCTCTGTGCAGCAGCACCTGAAGCAAAATGTGCAGAGGAGTAGGAGATGGCTCATTCACTCAGTTCCCCTGAAGAGACCAGCAGGTTTGCAGGAGCTCAGGGTCAGGCAAAGTCTCTATAGCAGAGGTTCCCAATTAGCTAATTACTGAGGACCCCCTGTTTTTCAAAAGCCAAGCCATGGGCCCCCTCCTTTTGAAAATTTTGGTAACTATGGTAGTTACCTGTACAAAACATTTTTTTGAACAAAATGTGCAGTAGCCCTTAATAAGCACAGGATTTTAGATATACTAAAAACATACTAGGGCTGAACAATACCTCATTTTCAACATTGTGATATATCAGCAGTTTAACATTGTGATATTCTGATATATCACGATATCTGAAATTGGAAATCAGGTGTGGGGAAGAGGGATGGAGCAGTCACGGAGATCAGGTGGGTGGGGGAAGGAGAAGAAGCAGTCACCTCCACCCCTCCACCGCGTGGGAAGGGGAAGGGATTGGCTGCCCTGCTCTCCCTCAGTGTGAGGGAAGGCAGCTCACAGCATCAGCATTATTGGCTGAGATCATTGTGTGATATTGGCAGTGCCTTGAAATCGGCTTCCCTGTTCTCCCTTGCATGAGGAGCGAGATATTGATGCATATTGCTGGGTCAAAATCATTATCACAGTGTGATTTCAAAACTGATTTGGGCCAATACTGTATATTGAAGAATCGCACAGCACTAAAACAGACCATAAAATTTGTGATATTACCATGCAAAAATTTAGTTGGGGGAGACAAGAGATGGGACTGTGGACCCCCTGGGTGCATTCCGCGGACCCCAGGGTTCTCCAGACCCTAATTGGGAACCACTGGTTTATAGGGTGGTTGCTTATGCATTGTCAAAAAAATACCAAGGGGGGGGGAGCAAAAGGGGCACAGCTGTGCACAATATTTGCATATGCTTATATGTGTAGATCAGGCTTCCTCAACCTTGGTCCTCCAGATGTTTTGAGACTACAATTCCCATGATCCCTGACCACTGGTCCTGCTAGCTAGGGATCATGGCAGTTGTAGGCCAAAAACATCTGGAGGACCGAGGTTGAGGAAGCCTGGTGTAGATGCAAATCTGGGCAGCTTCTTCAGCCTGAGGGCTACGTACCACTCCCAGTGTTTTGCGGGAGGGAGCAGCTTTGCAAGAGTGAAACTTAACGTCTCTAAGCTTTACGAATACAGTGGTACCTCAGGTTAAGAACGTAATTCATTCTGGAGGTCCATTCTTAACCTGAAACTGTTCTTAACCTGAGGTACCACTTTAGCTAATGGGGACTCCTGTTGCTGCCGCCGCGCAATTTCTGTTCTCATCCTGAAGCAAAGTTCTTAACCTGAGGTACTATTTCTGGGTTAGCGGAGTCTGTAACCTGAAGCGTCTGTAACCCGAGGTACCACTGTATGCCAGCATGGGGAGAGCTCTTTTATGACTGGCAGGTCTAGCTTGTTAATCACAGGGAATAATATTACCCAAAAAATCAACTCCTTCTAGTTCTTCCCACCATAAAATCAAATTCAAAGATGTGTAGCTCAAAAGCCCCTCAACCTATTTGTCGCAATTTGGCAGGTTTCTTATTCAGGGACTCCTCTCAGATGCCTACAGTTTGCAACCTATTTGCCCACAAAACACGCGGAGAGATTATTATTCTATTTTTTACACACTCAAAAACTGTAATGGCTGACTTTTCAGGAAAACTTGAAATCTCTCCCCCAAATGGAAAAATGTTGTTGACACTTTATTTATTTGTTTGTTTAACAAAATAAAGGTGCCCAGCATGAAAGCCCCTGGGCCTATTTACTGTATTTTGGCAGGATTTATCCACTGCATGCCTGCAAATTTCTTACGTATCTGTCAAAAGGAAACAAATGGCACTTCTTGTTTTTCCCACTAGGGAGAGATGAAGTGGACTTTGAAGGACTGTAAGCCAAATCTGGGAGCCTGTATAGCTCTTGAACCAAAGTGGGCTGTTTTTGAAACAATGAATCAGTGTCTGAACTTCATGTTGTGGTTGGTGCACATTCCTAATTGGGAATATTTCTGCAACATCACCAACTGCGTACTGTCTTCTGACATCTCCCCCACAAGGTCTTCAGAAATGTTTTGCCTGTTTATTGACATCCCCACCCACTTCTCTTTTGGTTCAGTACATTAACCTCAGTGACTTTGGCTGCATATACACCATACATTTAAAGCACAAAGAATCCTGGGAACTGTAGTTTGTTGAGGGTGCTGGGAATTGTAGCTCTGTGATGGCTAAACTACAGTTCCCAGGATTCTTTGGGGGAAATCATGTTTTTAAAATGTACTTCAAATATATGATGTATATGCAGCAGAATCACCTGGCCAGATCTGACTGACTAGCTAGCAGGGCGACAGTATACCAGTCGTGACATGATGATCCCAAGCTAGTTGGAATTGGCCATGTGGCTTTGTGCTCCGCTCATTGTTGCAAGAGGTAGACTCCATGCCCATTTAGTTTCTAGATTTGTTTATACGTAGACTCAGATTGCTGTATTGGTGAATTATTTTAATTTGGCTCTATTGTAAACTACCTTGGGAGCCATTAGGATGGTCTATAAATAGAGTATATAAACAAATAAATAATATAGGCACAGGAAATGAGCCATAGCTAGAAGGTGGGGTGGCGGCATTGAAACACCAGAAAATAGCTGGAAAGTGGACAATTGATTTTTTTTTTTTGGGGGGGTGAATATTGTTTCAATGAAAACATGTTAGGGAAAAGATCTCTCTCCCTCCCAACACTGTTTCTGGCCTCAAAAAGACAAAGAGAATATTCAACATGGGCCTCATCTAGCACAGTAACTTGCAGCAGAATTCAACACACATCTTCTCCTATGGAGCAACAAGTTTAGAAATAATAAAAATAAAAATAAATTTTATTTATATCCCACCCTCCCTGGCCAGAACCGGGCTCAGGGCGGCTAACATCAAAAAAAATATATATAATACATTAAGACATAAAATCCAGCAATTGACTGAAATACAGCTTAAAATCGAATTAAAATCAAGATAAAGGAAGCTGCCTTAGACCTTCACCTTTGGCTGTCTTGATGCTGTGCATTTCCCAATCCCATGGAGAAAGAGGTCAGGCAAAGCTGATCATAGGTTCCAAGGCCATGGAAGTAGCAACTTACTCCCAGGAACACTAGAAATAGACTAAGGCTTTCCAAGCCTCTATCTCCAGACTATCTCCTCCAGACTCCACCCCCTTGTAGAGAACCTCAGAGCCTTAAAGGACCAACTCTCTGCCCTGAAGACAATCACTCCTCCTCTCTCCTGCAGCCTCCCTCCAGATGCCCCGCCTGCACTGCTGGATTTGTGATTTGCAGTGGGAGGCACCTGTTCTTCAAGCTATGGGGAAGGTGCCTGAGAAGGGTCCAGGCTCTGCCCTGCAGAGCTCCCTTGGTGGCCTGGGAGGTTCTTCTGGAACTTTTTTTCAACAGTCTCAGACACAAGGGTCTTCCTAACTTCAGAAGTCAGCTCTGAGCCCTGACCCAGACCTGACTTCCCATCTCTGACTCTGGCTCCATGCTAGATTTAGGGGTCATGTCATAAGGTAAGAAGTGTGAGACATGTAGGAGCCTTCAGTTGGCTTCTCAGGTCCTTGCTAGGATTTGCATCTTGATTTATCAATAAAAAGCTACCTTCATACTGAGTTAGACCATTGGTCCATCCAGCTTAGTGCTGTCCACACTGACTTACCAGGGTTACAGTTCCAGCCCTATCTGGAAATGCTGGGATTGAACCTGGTATCTTCTGAATGCAAAGCAGATGGTCTACAACCAAGCTATGGACCATCTCGTGACCTTCTTCTGTATAGAATTTCAGCCTTAGAATGTAAGCTGGGAATGCCTTTTCTTTACTCACACTCAACCTTAGGTAGCCTTAATAGCAGGTTCAGATGTCACCCCTCCCAAAAGAAGAATAGAAAAATGCATGAGTGGGGCTGCAGGGGCATATGTTCTAGCCCCAATCCCATTGCACAGGGCTGCCATAATCCCCTAATGCCTACACAGCATGGAAAGGGAGTCTTGTACACACATGGATCTCTTCCAAATGAACGAGATGCAACCCTAGCTTAAGTGAGGGCATATCCTGGCACACAGTGGCAAAAGCATGGATGGTCTGTTTGTGGCCACTCTGTGCATCAGTGATGGGGCAAGTCTGATCCATGTGACCTTGCAGCCTCATCATATAGGCCACATTCACACCTTGCATTGAAAATATTATGATAGCACCTTATAATCTTGTGTCTTGCCCCAAATAATTCTGGAAGCTGTACTTTGTAAAGGGAATGTGGCCCTTGGGCTGAAAAAGTTCCCCCACCTCTTAGGCTGATAAAAGGATGCCTACTCATTTCTGAGTCAACAACACTTGTGAATTCATTAAACACTTGTGTATCTCATTAGAAGGATTGAATGAGCCCAGCACCCCCATTCCACCCACCCCTTTGTTTCTAGCTTCTAACCTCATCTTCGAATCTGCTTAGAAGGGAGTCTCACCCTTTAAGGAGCAATTTGCTACTCCCCCTGGGCTCCCCCTTGCTCTCAGTGGGTGATCTCCAGTCACCCAGATAACAAGGGAGGAAGGAACAGCGATGCCAGCTTTCCTTGAAGCAGGTCATCCATGAATGAGAGGGAATCTTTACTGAAAACTGCAGGAGGACACAAATATTTTGAAGGCTCTGGTAAGCTCAAGTGAGTGGTACATGTTCATTGTTTCCTTTGACAGAAAATCCTGAAATACAGAACCATCACGGCACTTTTCTCTAGCTGGAGAGAACATGTTTGGGCGAGGGATTCAAAACTACAGAATTGTCACTTCTGGTTGAGCATTTCTTAAGAAAGATGCCTCGGCTCTTCAGTCACAGCCCTGTTGTGAACAGTGTGCCAAACAATTGTCTCTGCAAATTGCTTTGTGACTGAGCCAGTATCAAATTTTCATTTACATCTGCAGTAAACAACTTTGCATTAATGTTTGTAGCTCCAGCATGGAGTTAGCAGCATTTCTGTTATCTCTGTCTCGTGTTTCCTACGAAAAGCGAAAGTCAAGGCTGTTGAGGTGTGGCAGAGCCTGGCAGCATGCTGCTAGTTTGCTTACTGGTTTATTTAATTATTTCCACTTACTATCTAAGAGTGTATATAAATATATTCACACACAAAAGTAGAATAACACCATGTCAAAAGACATAAACAGTATCCATATACACAATGCTTTTTTCTAAAAAAAATGTTTAGGGGTACTCTCATTTTGACTAAAGAAAAATCACAATTTTATAGTTCATATTGGGGACTGTCGTATAGGAAAGCTTATGCCATAATACATTGGGTAGCCTTTAATGTGCTACAAAGCCTTTTGTTGTCTTTTCTGCAAGAGGCTCACACAGCAGCCCCTCTGGAAATGGTTTCTGTAATGTCTAATTTATGCCTTTGTTCTGAAAAGTACAATGAAAAAGGATTTCTTTGGTGGAATTTGGGTGGCAAGACATATAGCAATGGTGGCGAACCTATGGCACGCGTCGCCCCAGCAGGGCAGCTGCTTCTCTGCTGGGGGTGAGGGGGAGAGTAGGGCTCAAGCGCAAGCAGGAGTGGAGGCGGGGATCTCTCAGAAGTGGAGTGCACTTTGTGCTGAGAGATCCCCGCCTCCACTCCTGCTTGCAAGCAAGTAGGAGCAGCATTGGGCAGCTCATCGAAGGAGTGCCTGGCTGCCTTCAGGTGGTGCAGGGGCTCTCAGGTGCAGCTTCAGGGCTGCCTCCACCTTCCCCAACCCCAGCAACTATTCAGCCTGGCTGCCTTCACGGGGTTGCAGGGGATCTGATGCGGAGGTGGGGGCTGCTTTAAACTTCTCCCTTGAGGGGAGTGCAGCCGCGAACCCCTCAATGGAAAGTGTGAGGGATCCTGCACCTCCCCAGTTGAGCAGCCCTGATCCAGCTCCTGTTCCCATGTGAGCAGCAACACTGCCCAGCGGAGCAGCCCGATCCCACTCCTACTCGCCTGCAAGTAGGAGCAGGCGGGGGGGGGTGGCAGTGGCAACATCCCTTGCCTGCTCGCTTTCTGCCCTGGCCCAGCCTCACTCAGTGCCGGAGCTGCCAGAGCTGGAGGAGGGGGTGGTTGATGTTGTGGCTGCAACGGCAGAACCCAGCGTTGGAGGGTGGCAGGTGCCTTTCCTCACTAGGAAAACGGAAGTGTGGCATTCAAAATGGAAGTTATACTCAGAAGAGAGCATGTTCAACTTCCGAAAAAAGTTCCAAAACTGGAACACTCATTTCCAGGTTTGAAGCGTTCAGGTTCCAAGTAGTTCGAGAACTAAGCTGTTTGAAAACTAAGGTACCACTGTATTTCATAGAATCATAGAATCATAGAGTTGGAAGAGACCACAAGGGCCATCGAGTCCAACCCCCTGCCAAGCAGGAAACACCATCAGAGCACTCCTGACATATGGTTGTCAAGCCTCTGCTTAAAGACCTCCAAATTAGGAGACTCCACCACACTCCTTGGCAGCAAATTCCACTGTCAAACAGCTCTTACTGTCAGGAAGTTCTTCCTAATGTTTAGGTGGAATCTTCTTTCTTGTAGTTTGGATCCATTGCTCCGTGTCCGCTTCTCTGGAGCAGCAGAAAACAACCTTTCTCCCTCCTCTATGTGACATCCTTTTATATATTTGAACATGGCTATCATATCACCCCTTAGCCTCCTCTTCTCCAGGCTAAACATGCCCAGCTCCCTTAGCCGTTCCTCATAAGGCATCGTTTCCAGGCCTTTGACCATTTTGGTTGCCCTCCTCTGGACACGTTCCAGTTTGTCAGTGTCCTTCTTGAATTGTGGTGCCCAGAACTGGACACAGTACTCCAGGTGTGGTCTGACCAGAGCAGAATACAGTGGCACTATTACTTCCCTTGATCTAGATGCTATACTCCTATTGATGCAGCCCAGAATTGCATTGGCTTTTTTAGCTGCCGCGTCACACTGTTGGCTCATGTCAAGTTTGTGGTCAACCAAGACTCCTAGATCCTTTTCACATGTACTGCTCTCAAGCCAGGTGTCACCCATCTTGTATTTGTGCCTCTCATTTTTTTTGCCCAAGTGCAATACTTTACATTTCTCCCTGTTAAAATTCATCTTGTTTATTTTTGCCCAGTTCTCTAATCTGTCAAGGTCGTTTTGAAGTGTGATCCTGTCCTCTGGGGTGTTGGCCACCCCTCCCAGTTTGGTGTCATCTGCAAATTTGATCAGGATGCCCTTGAGTCCATCATCCAAGTCGTTGATAAAGATGTTGAATAAGACCGGGCCCAAGACAGAACCCTGTGGCACCCCACTAGTCACTCTTCTCCAGGATGAAGAGGAACCATTGATGAGCACCCTTTGGGTTCGGTCAGTCAGCCAGTTACAAATCCACTGAGTGGTAGCATAGTCAAGACCGCATTTTACCAGCTTCTTTACAAGAATATCATGGGGCACCTTGTCAAATGCCTTGCTGAAATCAAGGTAGGCTACATCCACTGCGTTCCCTTCATCTACCAGGCTTGTAATTCTGTCAAAAAACGAGATCAGGTTAGTCTGACATGACTTATTTTTCAGAAATCCATGCTGACTATTGGTGATCACAGCATTCCTTTCTAGGTGCTCACAGACTGTTTGCTTAATGATCTGCTCCAGAATCTTCCCTGCTATTGATGTCAGACTGACTGGGCGGTAATTATTTGGGTCCTCTCTTTTCCCCTTTTTGAAAATAGGGACAACATTTGCCCTCCTCCAGTCTGCCGGGACTTCGCCTGTTCTCCAGGAATTCTCAAAGATGACTGCCAGTGGTTCTGAGATCACATCTGCCAGTTCTTTTAATACTCTTGGATGCAGTTCATCTGGCCCTGGAGACTTGAATACATCTAAACTAGCCAAATATTCTTGTACTATCTCCTTAGTTATTCTGGGCTGTGTTTCCTTTGCTGAATCATTTGCTCCAAATTCTTCAGGTCGGGCATTGTTTTCTTTATCGGAGAAGACTGAGGCAAAGAAGGCATTGAGTAGTTCAGCCCTTTCTGTGTCCCCTGTTTGCATTTCACCATCTTCTCCTCTGAGTGACCCCATTGTTTCTTTGTTCTTCCTTTTGCTACGAACATACCCATAAAAGCCTTTTTTGTTGCTTTTAACCTCTCTAGCAAGCCTGAGTTCATTCTGTGCTTTAGCTTTTCTGACTTTGTGTCTACACGTGCTGGCTATTTGTTTGAATTCCTCTTTGGTGGTTTCCCCCCTTTTCCATTTTTTGTACACATCCTTTTTTAATCTTAATTCAGTTAAAAGTTCTTTAGATAGCCACCCTGGCTTCTTTAGGCACCTTCCATGTTTCCGTCTCATTGGTATTGCCTGACGTTGTGCTTTTAGTATCTCCCTCTTAACAAACTCCCAGCCCTCATGAACTCCCTTTCCTTTTAGTATTGTTGTCCATGGGATCTCACCCAGCACTTCCCTAAGTTTTATGAAGTCGGCTTTCTTAAAGTCAAGAAATTGAGTCCTAGTATAGAATCAAAGAATCATAGAATCATAGAGTTGGAAGAGACCACAAGGGCCATCGAGTCCAACCCCCTGCCAAGCAGGAAACACCATCAGAGCACTCCTGACATATGGTTGTCAAGCCTCTGCTTAAAGACCTCCAAATTAGGAGACTCCACCACACTCCTTGGCAGCAAATTCCACTGTCAAACAGCTCTTACTGTCAGGAAGTTCTTCCTAATGTTTAGGTGGAATCTTCTTTCTTGTAGTTTGGATCCATTGCTCCATGTCCGCTTCTCCGGAGCAGCAGAAAACAACCTTTCTCCCTCCTCTATGTGACATCCTTTTATATATTTGAACATGGCTATCATATCACCCCTTAACCTCCTCTTCTCCAGGCTAAACATGCCCAGCTCCCTTAGCCGTTCCTCATAAGGCATCGTTTCCAGGCCTTTGACCATTTTGGTTGCCCTCCTCTGGACACGTTCCAGTTTGTCAGTGTCCTTCTTGAATTGTGGTGCCCAGAACTGGACACAGTACTCCAGGTGTGGTCTGACCAGAGCAGAATACAGTGGCACTATTACTTCCCTTGATCTAGATGCTATACTCCTATTGATGCAGCCCAGAATTGCATTGGCTTTTTTAGCTGCCGCGTCACACTGTTGGCTCATGTCAAGTTTGTGGTCAACCAAGACTCCTAGATCCTTTTCACATGTACTGCTCTCAAGCCAGGTGTCCCCCATCTTGTATTTGTGCCTCTCATTTTTTTTGCCCAAGTGCAATACTTTACATTTCTCCCTGTTAAAATTCATCTTGTTTATTTTTGCCCAGTTCTCTAATCTGTCAAGGTCGTTTTGAAGTGTGATCCTGTCCTCTGGGGTGTTAGTATGCTTGGCTGCTCCTTTCCACTGTATAGTAAACTTCAGAAGAGCATGATCACTCGCGCCTAATGATCCTTCCACTTCTACCCCACTAACCAGGTCATCAACATTGGTTAGGACCAGATCTAAAATGGCTGTTCCTCTTGTTGCTTCTCCCACCTTCTGGACAATGAAGTTGTCTGCAAGGCCAGTGAGGAATCTGTTTGACCTTATGCTCTTGGCTGAGTTTGACGTCCAACAAATATCCGGGTAATTGAAGTCCCCCATTACTACTATCTCCCTTCCTTTTGCATGCTTGGCCATCTGTTCCAGGAAGGCATCATCTATGTCCTCCGTTTGGCTTGGGGATCTATAGTAAACTCCCACAATGAGGTCTCTGTTATTCTTCTCTCCCTTAATTTTGACCCAAATGCTCTCACTTTGGCTTTGAGGATCTAAATCTTGGATCTCTTCACAGGTATACACATCCCTGACATATAACGCCACTCCTCCTCCTTTCTTGTCTGGTCTGTTTCTCTGAAATAGATTGTATCCCCCCATTATTACATTCCAATCGTGGGACTTATCCCACCAGGTTTCAGTGATGCCTATTATGTCATATTTAGTTTGCTGTACCAAGAGCTCAAGCTCATCTTGTTTATTTCCCATGCTTTGCGCATTAGTGTACAGACATTGAAGTCCATTAATCATTCTCCCGTATCTCTTATTTAAGGATTTTTTCCTCCCACCACTAGGTCCGCGTGCTGTTTGCTCCATTTGGTCTATGACATTTGGATGATCATCTTCATTAATTGATAGACTCCTACCTTCAGGAGCACTGTCTCCCTCCCCCACATTAGTCAGTTTAAAGCCCTCCTGATGAGGTTTCTGAGATTTTTGGCAAAAACATTTCTCCCAACCGTTGTGAGGTGCAGCCCATCACTTGCCAGAAGTCCATCTTCAAGAAACTGCAGTCCGTGATCTAAGAATCCAAACCGTTCCTGTTTACACCATTTGCGAAGCCAGCTGTTCACTTCCATTATTTTCCCCTCTCTCCCTGGGCCACGTCGTTCAACTGGGAGGACAGATGAGATGACAATTTGTGCATTTAGTTGCTTCAATTTCCTGCCGAGAGCCTCATAGTCTCTTTTGATCTTCTGGAGGCTATTGCTTGCAGTGTCATTGGTTCCCACATGAACCAAGAGGAAGGGGTATTTGTCAGTGGGTTTTATGATTCCTTGCAGTCGTTCAGTTACATCTTGGATCTTAGCCCCGGGGAGACAGCACACTTCCCGAGACATCTTGTCAGGCCCACAGATCACTGCTTCTGTTCCCCTCAGTAGGGAATCCCCTATCACCACTACACGCCTCCTCTTGGGTTTGGTCGGGGTTCTTCCGTGAGCTGTCCGTTCCAAGGTCGCCCGCACATTCCTTGAGGACTGACTTTGCTGCTCGTCTTCATATACCTGATCGACTGTAATGAGGGAGAGATCCTCAAATGGAGTCTGCTCTTCGTCTTCCATGCTAGGGGAGAGGACCTCAAAGCGATTGTGTATTTCTAAGCAATCAGAGTGAACCCTGGGCCTCCTACTTCTTTGAGTCACGTTTCTCCATATATCTGGCTCCTGTGTTGGTGAACTAGCCTCCTTCTCAGGGGAGTCCCCTGTCTCCTCCTTGGTGGAGATGGTGTGCTCTGTTGCTTCCAAGAAGAGCTCCAGCTCTCTAATTCTTTGGAGCGTAGCTACACGTTCCTCCAGTTGCTGGACTTTGTCTTTTAAGAGGGCAATCAACATGCAATTGCTGCAGGTAAAGCTGCCTGCAACCTTTGGCAAGATGGCAAACATTGCGCAGGAATCGCAGGCGACTGCAGCTGTTCCCTCCCCTTCCATCTTGAGATCGTGTCGTTGGGGTTGGCTACAGAGGTCCTCCATCATAAAAAGCTTGAAGACAGGACAAATAACTTCCCCCACACAAAAAAACACCTAGATCTCCCCCAACAAACGTTTGAGACTAGCTCCCCTAAATCTAAAAGATGGATCTAACAGACACAAGAAAACCCTTTTTGCTCCTTCTTCAACTGATGCCCTGCAAACTCTGATAAGCTCCTCCCACAGCTAATCCCCTGCCTCAACAGAAACCCTGCCCCCTCTGACCTTTACACAGGGAAAACAGCTAATCAGCCACAAAGAAACACACACACACACACATAAGAAAACCCTTTTTGCTCCTTCCTCAACTGATGCCCTGCAAACTTATTTCCCCTGATTTGAACTGTATTTATTCCACCCCACCCCCCGTGGTGATTTTCATGAGTCAAGATGAGAGTACCTCTAAACATTTATTTTAGAAAAAAAGCACTAAGTTATACCATAAAATTATATATCAATGGGAAAATAATTTAATGAAGAATGTAATGCAATAACTTTTAAGAAGGATTATTTATTACAACAGCAGTCATAAAGAAGAAGCATGAAACACACAGAAAAGAAGAAGAATGACCAATACGCAAGGGAACATGCCAAGGCTGCCCGCTGTCTCCTTTAATATTTATTTTGATCTTGGAAGTACATTGGTACCTTGTTTTGAGTCCAGTATCTGTTCTGGAGCCCCGGATGCTCAACGAAAGGGACCCTAACCCGACGAAAGGGACTCTCGACAAAGTGCCGCTCTGAGCACGCGTGTGGAGCGGTTTTGTGCTTCTGCTCATGCTTGAAGTGTGATTTTGTGCTTCTGCGAGTGTGCGAGTGGCAAACCCAGAAGTAACCCATTCCAGTACTTCCAGGTTTGCCGCAGACGTTCCATGAAATGGATGCTAAACGGGGCGGACTCAAAACGAGGTACCACTGTATTAAATAAGATGATATGAGAAGATAATATGATTAAAGGAATAACACTAGGAGAAAGGGTGTATAAAGTGAAGACATTCGCTGATGACCTGCTGGTGATGACAGAAAACCCTAAAGAAAGTCTTCATAGATCAATTGAGGTGATGGAAAATTTTGACAAGGTGGCAGGCTTTAAATTAAATAAGTCAAAAACTAAAATATTAGTCAAAAATATAACAAATGAAGAAAGAGCAGACTTAGAAAAAACATCAGGATTAAAGATCTGCCAAAAAGCTAAATATTTGCGCATTTGGATATCCTCAAAGAATATCAACTTATACCAGGATAATTATGCCCCAGCTTGGGCTGAAATCAGAAGAAACTTGGATACCTGTAGCAAATTGAAATTATCCGTTTTAAGAAGGATCTCTATAACAAAAATGAATGTGCTCCCCAAATTATAATTCCTTTTCCAATCAATCCTGATACTGGGTGGGACAGACCGCTTCAGGGAATGGCAACGATACACCTCAAAATTTATCTGGCAGGGGAAGAGGCCTAGAATAAGACATCAAATACTCATTGACACTAAGGACAGAGGAGGCTTCTCACTGTACTATGAGGCAGTCTGTCTCACCTGGTTAAGGGAATGGTGTATACAGTGGTACCTCGGGTTACATATGCTTCAGGTTACATACGCTTCAGGTTACAGACTCCGCTAACCCAGAAATAGTGCTTCAGGTTAATAACTTTGCTTCAGGATGAGAACAGAAATCATGCTCCGGCGGCGCAGCAACAGCGGGAGGTCCCATTAGCTAAAGTGGTGCTTCAGGTTAAGAACAGTTTCAGGTTAAGAACGGACCTCCGGAATTAATTAAGTACTTAATTAAACCCGAGGTACCACTGTAATGGGGAACCCAGACATTAGATCTTGAAGGATTCAATATCAGATATGATTGGCATGCATATCTGATTTATGAAAAAGCTAAAATACACAAGGATTTTACCAATCACATCATTAGAAAATCCTTATTTAGAGCCTGGGATAAATATAGAGACCTTCTAGAACAGAAGACACCATAGTGGATCTCACCAACTGAGGCATTAGCCATAAAGAGGAAAAATTCAAGTAGGAATTGGCCCACCTACCGAACATTACTTAAGGAGGAAGGAAACCAATTAAAATTAAAAACATTTGAAGAAGTAAGGGATCAAATGAGTGACTGGTTTCAATACAGTGGTACCTCTAGTTGCGAACTTAATTCGTTCTAGAGGTCCGTTCTTAACCTGAAACTGTTCTTAACTAGAGGTGCGCTTTTGCTAATGGGGCCTCTAGCTGCTACTGCGCCGCCAGCACACCATTTCCATTCTCATCCTGGGGCAATGTTCTCAACTCTTCCAGATTAGTGGCATTTGTAACCTGAAGTATTTGTAACCTGGGGCTTTGTAACTTGAGGTACTACTGTACTATCAATTGCTTGAAAGATTTAAGGTTGACAAAAAAAAAGGTTTGAGGTAGAAAATACAAGATTTGAAACAGATGTCATTAATTCCAAAATTAAAACACTTTCTAAGGCTTACCAACTCCTCCTTGACTTCCCAGAGGAGGTTAAGTCGGCTATGATTAAATGGGCCCAAGATCTAGGCCACACTATACAGATGTCCCAATGGGAGAATTTGTGGAAGGTAAATTAGAGGTTTGTTGCCTGTTACTCCATAAAGGAAAATATGCAAAAAATGTTATACCGGTGGTACCTGACCCTGCCCACCTAGAAGTTTGAAAGCACGTCAAAGTGCAAGTAGATAAACAGGTATTGCTCCGGTGGGAAGGTAAACAGTGTTTCCGTGCACTGCTCTGGTTCGCCAGAAGCGGCTTAGTTATGCTGGCCACATGACCCGGAAGCTGTACGCCGGCTTCCTTGGCAAGTAAAGCGAGATGAGCGCCGCAACCCCAGAGTCGGCCACGACTGGACCTAACGGTTAGGGGTCCCTTTACCTTTACCTGACGCCACATAAACTCTCTAAGATGTATAAAAACACACCAGATGTTTGTTGGAGATGTGGGGAAACAGGAGGCACCATGTTTCACATATGGTGGACCTGCCGAAAAGTCAAAGAGTTCTGGAATGACATACACTCAGAACTAAAAATAATGCTAAAGGTAAATTTTCCTTAAAAACCAGAAACATTTCTTTTGAGTATTACAGGTACAGATATCCACAAGGGCTTAAGAAAAAATTTTCTGTACACAACTGCGGCCACGAGGGTGCTTATTGCGTCATATTGGAAAAATGACAAACTTCCTACTAGAGATGAATGGTTACTCAAACTTACAGAATATGCAGAATTAGCCTCTCTTTCTGAAAGAATCAGAGACAAACCTAGACAGGAGTTCATTCTAGAATTGGATAACTTCAAGAACTACTTGAAAAATAGTTGTAATGTAAGCGCAGTAGTTCCCTTTGAATGATTTCTGTAAATGATATAGAATCATAGAATCATAGAATCATAGAGTTGGAATAGACCACAAGGGCCATCGAGTCCAACCCCCTGCCAAGCAGGAAAAACCATCAGAGCACTCCTGACATATGGTTGTCAAGCCTCTGCTTAAAGACCTCCAAAGTAGGAGACTCCACCACACTCCTTGGCAGCAAATTCCACTGTCAAACAGCTCTTACTGTCAGGAAGTTCTTCCTAATGTTTAGGTGGAATCTTCTTTCTTGTAGTTTGGATCCATTGCTCCGTGTCTGCTTCTCTGGAGCAGCAGAAAACAACCTTTCTCCCTCCTCTATGTGACATCCTTTTATATATTTGAACATGGCTATCATATCACCCCTTAACCTCCTCTTCTCCAGGCTAAACATGCCCAGCTCCCTTAGCCGTTCCTCATAAGGCATCGTTTCCAGGCCTTTGACCATTTTGGTTGCCCTCCTCTGGACACGTTCCAGTTTGTCAGTGTCCTTCTTGAACTGTGGTGCCCAGAACTGGACACAGTACTCCAGGTGAGGACTGACCAGAGCAGAATACAGTGGCACTATTACTTCCCTTGATCTAGATGCTCTACTCCTATTGATGCAGCCCAGAATTGCATTGGCTTTTTTAGCTGCCGCATCACACTGTTGGCTCATGTCAAGTTTGTGGTCAACCAAGACTCCTAGATCCTTTTCACATGTACTGCTCTCAAGCCAGGTGTCCCCCATCTTGTATTTGTGCCTCTCATTTTTTTTGCCCAAGTGCAATACTTTACATTTCTCCCTGTTAAAATTCACCTTGTTTGTTTTGGCCCAGTTCTCTAATCTGTCAAGGTCATTTTGAAGTGTGATCCTGTCCTCTGGGGTGTTAGCCACCCCTCCCAGTTTGGTGTCATCTGCAAATTTGATCAGGATGCCCTTGAGTCCATCATCCAAGTCGTTGATAAAGATGTTGAATAAGACCGGGCCCAAGACAGAACCCTGTGGCACCCCACTAGTCACTCTTCTCCAGGATGAAGAGGAACCATTGATGAGCACCCTTTGGGTTCGGTCAGTCAGCCAGTTACAAATCCACTGAGTGGTAGCATAGTCAAGACTGCATTTTACCAGCTTCTTTACAAGAATATCATGGGGCACCTTGTCAAATGCCTTGCTGAAATCAAGGTAGGCTACATCCACTGTGTTCCCTTCATCTACCAGGCTTGTAATTCTGTCAAAAAACGAGATCAGGTTAGTCTGACATGACTTATTTTTCAGAAATCCATGCTGACTATTGGTGATCACAGCATTCCTTTCTAGGTGCTCCTTTATATATAAAGGAAAATGACATCAAAATAGAAAAGAGAATTTTTACAAATAATAATAACAAATTAAAGTAATATGTTTATTATAAAGCGAAACATGGAGAGAATAGGAGGTCTTATGTTTGGGTAGAAAACACAGTTGAAATTATATGTAATTTTATTTGTGAGCATAGATATCCTTATTGGACTGACTGAAATGAAGATAACTACGTGTTGTATATACATGAAAAATGATTAATAAAGCATTTCTTTTAATGAAACACACAAAAAAAATGAGATATACTGGTTAAATTGCCGTGTTGACACTTTGCGTTAAATAAGTTGGTTTTGGGTTGCAGTTTGGGCACTTGGTCTCTGAAGGGCTTGCCGTCACTGACATATAGCAATAAAACTGCTAGAGGCCAGTATGGTTTCAAACATGTTGAGATTCTTGCATTGCAGGGGGTTGGACTAGATGATCCTCAGGGTCCCTTCCAAGTCCACAATGCAATCTTTTAAAAATATATATAATTTTTATTAATATGACATGAATATGGGCCACATTATTACAATGTAACATTACTACAATGGGGTCACGAAGAATCGGACACGACTAAACGACTAAACAACAACATTACATTGTCAAATCATACCAAATCATAATACTATTTATAAAGCCAATTATGCATTCCAAATTAAACAGATTTAGTGACTTCCTGTGTTCTGATCATCCGGAAATAATTATTCCTAGGTCCTGCACATAGTCTTATCTATAATCCAAATACAGCAATTCCAATCTTGATCCTGTCTTCTGTTTTTGCAGCCACTGGTATAATGACTTTCACTCATATTCAAAAAATCCATATCCATAGTCTGTTCATTTAAAGCATGTTCTATGACATTCTCAATCCTGAAATCAGAAGTAGCATAAAATGTAACTTTCACTTTTAAAGCTCATTTTCACTCTATTCTGTACTTCAGCACTTATGAGAAGCAAGTTCTTCTCAGATGGATAGGACTGACTTCTTCTTTGGTGATCCCTCATAGCCGAGTAAGATTGTCTTCCTAAAACACGGATTTTAACAATGAGTCCTTAGGTGACTGTGTAGGCCAATTATGGACCCACACATCCTTCCGCAGTGGGGACATTGGTTTCCTGGTGGGAGTTGATCACAGTGAGGGTTTGCCAAGTGTGCCTTCCTCTTAGCATGTTTCTCCCTTGTGTCCTGAGTTCGAGTGTCAGCTACAATTCTACATTCTACATAATTGCACAGACTTTCTTCCAATAGTCTAATTCAATTGTAACAACAATTTTGATTTTATCTCCAACTTTTCCTCAGAAAAGTTATTTGCACAGCTCTTTTCATGGGTCTTTGTGAAATGCTATTTTATAACTGCTGCAAGTAAGACAGCGACAACAACGATTCACATATTTTTTATTGTTTTCCTTTCTTTTTTCCCTATAAGCAGATGAAGTCATCAGATATTGACCAGGAATTATTCACAGAAAGCTACTGCAAAGTGTGCAGCGCTCAGCTAATATCAGAATCGCAGCGTGTGGCTCATTACGAGGTAAGAAACATCTGGAGGGCTGCAGTACCTCTGGGCTACAAAGAGGTCTGTAAGGGGTGCTTCTCAAATATCTTTGATTTTCCACTGCTCAGTGCAAACTTTGTACAATTGCTGTTGTGAATAGGCATTCTCAATGGGCAGCAGGGTGAGAATCTTATTGTTGGATCCACAAAAAGAAAATAAGGAGAATGGGTAGGATCCAGAGTAAGGCTGTGCACACAAGCCTACATTTAAAGCACATGACTTCCACCAAAGAGTCTTGGGAACTGTAGCTTGTTAGGGGTGCTGGGAATTGTAGCTCTTTGAGGGGTAAATTATAGTTCCCAGGATTTTTTTGTGTGGGAAGCATTGTGCTCTAAATGTGTGATGTGTAAGCAGCCTCTGTAAATTGGTCTTAGGTCCCACCGAAATCAATGGGACAAATTATTCATCATGGCCTAAGCCCCGTTGTTTTCAATGGGAACTAAAGTCACCTAAATTTGGGTGCAGTTCTATGACCCTGGCTCCCAGGAACATGGGAAATCTCAGATGTCCTGCTCTGTCATTAGAGATTATTTTATATCTGCTGTGTGTGAGGCTGCAACATCAGAGAACGAGATGCAATGGTGAATTCTAACCTCCTGGGCCAATTGGCATCTGAGCAGTGACAAGAGAGCCCAAAGGGGTGTGTGTGCCCGTGGGGTGCCAGGGGAGGGGTGAGAAATGGCTGGGTGCCAAAGGATCCAAAGCCACCTCAGTCTCCTGGCACATCCTTATTCAGCAGGGAAAGTTGGATATTCCTCCTGATTTTTCCTCCAACCTCATTTCTATCCTGCTAGTTGAACTGCCTTCCTCCTCACAGCCAATGCCCATTCATCTGAAAGTGAGCCCCATTAAGCTCAATAGAACTTAAATTGGGTAGCCTGGGATTGTGCTGCGAATTTGGCTCCATCCCTGTATATGCTGGATTGTACAGGGATGTATGTTTAGGGATGGTGAGCATTTAAAGCAACTGGAAAGTTTATTTGTTTGGAAAATTCCATTGCAAAATTTGGAGATGTATGAATTTTGAAGAATAGCTACATTTCATTTCATATTGTTTTGGAAAGTGAAGATTATGTAATTTTGCATTAAGATGTCAACTGAACGGAATATCTCATTCATCCTCAATGGTGTGTCAGATGTTTTCAGCTTTCTATTATAAATGTTAAAAATTCACAGGCTAAACATTCATTCAGGGTTTTTGTGTGACTGTCTGCTAAAAGACATGTTAAAGGGTGTTATCAACTGGCTATAAAACATGTAGAAACACACTTCAGACTTCATTGTAATAATACAACTGAGAGCATGTCTGTCCTGATGATCAGCAGGTCATGGTTTGAGCAAGGGGTCCCTGCAAAGTGTGAGCAGTGGGTTTCTATATGTTTTGCTCCTCCTGTTTCCACAAACCTGTCCTGGTCTGCCTGGCAACTTCAGAACAATATGACCAAGAGAAAGTGTTTGAAAGGAGCCCTTAGAATGCTGTATTGATGGTGTCATGTGACCCAGAGGAAAGACTGGTCATTGATGAGTGACACTAATGGAAACAAAAGGGCGTTTGACTGTAGGGGTGACTAATTTGATTCAGTTTGCAATCAAAAGTGAACCGAATTCACACTTTCTGAAATAATGTGTAAATCAGAACAAAACCATCCTTTGAAATGTGCACTTCTATGAATTTCTCAGTGCAATTATCCAACCAAGTAATGTGTGTAAAAATGCATATACTAGGGTAAACAGTGGATAAACATCTACATATTTGTGCAAATAGCAGCCAAAAATACATTATATTAGGGGGAAATCACTATGGGAAAAGGTGTGTTTTATGCGAAATTGTATTAAGAAATGGGTATATAAAATGGGATCCTAGTTGGGGAGGGGATATAAATAAATATTAACTATTAGGAGAATTTTGCGCCAAAACGCTGATCATTTTCAACTGACTTTAAAAATAAATCTCATGTGGAAATGCTGAGAACTGAAAACTGACAGAAACCAAAATTGACAGATTTGCCCATCTCTGGTTGATGGTTCTGGGCAGCTGGAATGCAAATCATATCCACCTGTGGCAAAGTGGAATGATGGTAAGCAGCAGCTTTTTATTGGGTTGGCAGAGAGGCAAGCTGGATGACAGTGGAGGAAGAAGCAGGATTGCTGTGGTTGTGGAACTCGCACCAGCTGCCTGAGTGCTGGCTTCTGCTCCCTGCAGTGTCTGCTCACGCTAATGTTGGGACACTAGCAGCTTGGGACAAAGCCAGCTTGCACCTCCTGTTCTCTCTACTCTGAATTGCCCACGAAAGGAAGGGGAAGGGTAAAATACAAATGGGGGGGGGCTAACTTTTGTAATCACAGCAGAGGCATTAACAGGGGTGTCTGGCCTTCCTTACTGCTAATCACCCAAACTGGTAAAACAAAGGAATGCATGGGGAAAACTGACCTAACAGCTTGTCTTTGTCATAACTGATGCTAATTAATGTAAATTAATAACACCAACAAACAGACAAAAAGGAGTGATTTCATTTTATAAAAATTTTATTGCAGGATATGCTGTTCTCTAACTCAGGGCTGGAATAAGACCTTTAGAGGCCCTAAAGCACTTAAAAGATTTTGGTGCCCCCATATATATCTAATTTTAAATAAGAAACCATAAAATAAAATTTTATTTTCCGAAATGAAACAAAAGCTACAGTACAGCGGAAAAAAATGTTTATTTTTGTATACTTCCCCTTTATTTATACTTGAAAAATTTCTGTACTTTTCTAATTTCAAAGGGTTTGATCTGATCCTCAAAATTAATCTTACGTAATGCATCTGGTTCTATACTTAGCAGAGGTAAGGCATCCAGCCTGCCTTGTTGCACAGTTGTTCTGCTGGGATTTTTTATATCCTTCAGCTGAGAAAATGAATGCTCAGCTGAGCAATTTGTGACCATTAATGTTAAAAATCCAGCAGTAGAAAATTTCTGTGGTGCCCCCTTCCCTTGATGCCCTAAGCACCTGCTTATTTTGCTTTATGGTTCATCCAGCCCTGCTCTGACTGCAAAGGAAGTATCAAATTCTAACCTGCTATTCCTGTTTTGGAAGACAGCTAAAGAGAGAGAGAAAGAAAGATACCCTCACCTCCCCACCTGAAACAGACCTGCATCATGGGGACAGTTTAGTGAAGAATCTCACAACCAGTTTTTCTGCTCAAATGCTCTCTGCTGCCAAATCATTGTAAAAAGCACTGATTTGTTTTCATTATCAAGAATAAGCCTAATGACTGCTACCATTTTTGCTGCTCTGTCTGAGCAATGTGGATTTATTTGGGGGAGGTGTGTGGAAATGGGGGTGGGTTTTTCCTCCACTCAGTGGTGGAATCCACTCCCTATTCCTGCTGGCTCTGTTTTTCACCCACCCACCCTTTCTTTACGCAGATGATGCTAGAGAAACAGCAGAAAGAGTTATCCTGCATCTCAGGGATGCCAACTTGAAAATAGTGGGGGGCCCAGGTCACATGATACAGCACACACACACCATTGAAATGGCAATGCCCATCCACCTGGGGGGGTGGCCCTCTCAAATATTTTATTGGGGGGTGAGGGTGATGCATCCTGATCTCAGTCTGGCATCTTGTGGATGAAGAAGTGGACACCCATCTGCTGCTAGCTTCTGATTCAGTTCCAGATCCATTTCATAGAATCATAGAGTTGGAAGGGACCACGAGGGTCATCAAGTCCAACCCCCTGCAATGCAGGAATTTTTAGAAAGCTAGCTCTTTTTAGAGCACACAACTCTGAGATTAAGCGTCTCATGTACCGCCAGCTGAGTTATCCCATCTCTTCACAGCTTGGGACCACAGTGCCTAATGGAAGACCTTCTCCTTCTCACATAGATACCATGCTGTGTCTACGGATGTCCTCCTCCATGTGCATTTAGGGGGTGGCCTTTTGTGGTTTCCCCACAGCTACAGAAGCTTGCTTCTGAAGCACCAGTAGTGAATGCAAAAGGGTTCTCTGTGCAAAACGGAGGTGGTGGATCCTCACCTGAAGAAATGAAAGCATCTGTTGCCAAGTTTACCAGGAGGGAGAATTTTGTTGGAAAGGCACTTTTGTTCCCACCAGGACTAATAAGTGGCTTTTTATTGGTAGTTTGTAGTGGGGGGGGGGAATCAGGTCCACAGAAAGGCATTTACATTCCCCCTTGCTTCCCCCAGGTAGAAAGTTAGTAATGCCTATTATGGAGGCCATCTATAAAGTGTTCCCTTTCTCCAGCTTGCAAAATTCTCATGCTTTCAGCAGTTACCTATAAAGTGAAACTCAGTGACAGCACAACTGAGCTCCTCAGCAACGGAGGACAGTGGTTGTATCCAATCCACACCCCTGGGGCAAAGAGATTTGTAAAAAACATAAACAACCAAGTTTTTAAAAATGTGTTGTTTCTAAAGAACAAAGAACTTTTTTTAGAAGAGGGAGGTGTTTTCTGCTCCAGCTTGTTGGTAATGTGCTACACCATTTCTGCTCCACTGCAGTTCACCATCTGCCAAAGACTTTACTCGCCTCCCTGTCCACTGTGTCAAATTTCCATAGCGTTTCCATTAACCTCCTTCCCCTTGTGCGCAGTTGCTCCCTCTAATGTTACTTCCTCCTTTTCCGCACCCAGAATGCAAGTCTGCGAAAACTCCTCCCCTTACTTCCTCTGTGTACAGCATGACTTGTCCCAGGCTCCTCCCCCTCCCCCTCTACGTCAGACTGACTGTCAGACGACAAGCTGCTGATAATCTATTTAGGCTCTCTATAACTGCTGGTTTCTGTCCTTTCATCTTTTCCCGTTTGCCTCTCCCTGACAGTTGTTATCCCACCCCTTTCATTTCAGTGCAAAGAAATGGGCTGCAAATTACATAGAGATGTCATGACACTTTCCCCAGAAAGACAAAATACCAAAAGCAACCCCACCGCCCAAAACCCTGAATCTTGCAAATCGGCAATAACTCTGCATGGGTGAGCTTCCTGGTATCCTAGATGCACCTTGTCACTCTGAATGGCACCCTGAAGCCCTTCCTCCACCTGATTCCATGGAAGGGTGTTCCCATGGCCTCTGGTGTGTAGGGGAGAAGGACGGTAGAAAAATGTCAGGCCAACCTTTGTCAAAAAATCAAAATACATGTGCGTTACTAATCTCCTTCCCAAGATAGGCAGCTAAACTCACAGACTGCTTAACAGGTGGCTGTTGGAAATAATTGGCACATGTCAGGGAAGCATGGATGCCCAAGCAGAACATGTTTGAGAGTTAAAAGAACATTCTGCTTTCTCCAGTTACCAGCACAAATCCATCCACATGGTCCCTCTTTCATCCCTTCCCACTCCAATTGGCAAGGGCTGCCTTACTCTCTCTCTGACTTTGTCCCCCAGTGTCGAAAATTCAAATGTACTGATTTTTTAAAAAATGACCTATAAAGTCATTTCTCATATGAAGTGAGGAATAAGTGGCACTCTTACAGTATCAAAAGGAGCCGCACACTTACAGTATTCCAAAAATGGAACTGTTGGCAATGAGGTTCATCTCCCCCCCCCCCATTTCTCTATCTGCACTGGTAACGCTTTGAAATGTGCTTTCATTATTGCCAATGAAATTGCTCTCTGAGAACCAGAGGCTTAACAGAGAACACTTCCTTTTCTCTTCCTCCTCAAGCCATTTCTCAGGAGCATGTTGTGTCTGTGGGGAATGTTCAGGGAGGCAAGAGAGGATATATTGTTTAATGATATTCTTCGTAACTTGCGTTAGCAAGTTCTATATCTTAGCAGTTTCAACATTCCCCTTTAAACACACAGCAGTTTGTTTGTTCCAGACTCGTTTGAGCCTCTCTATATAAGATTCCTGGTAAGATCCCTTCTTGTCTCTCTTAAAAAGAATATACACAACAAAGTTATTAAAGTCAATATTGTTAAATAGTGGGTAGACATATCAGACGATGCAGTGATTTCTCCAAAGCAGCTCTTTATTTGTAAGCTGGAACAGAACTGAACAGCAAACAGCTCAGCCGGCCTGCTTTTATAGGCAGCCGGCTGTCACCATTGTAGCAACAACAACCCAGGATTTCCCGCCTAAAATAACTGACGTGGACCTGAGTGAAAACTATATACACGATACTCCTGGTGGCCAGGGTGAGAACTTCAATACATAACAAATATAAAAGTAGTTTACTGACAATCATTCAGTTCACAGTTAGATCCCTGAAGGCAGACTTAGGTTACAAAAGTATATACACATGTAGAACTATCCCATAAGGGAGTTAGTTCCAAGTCAGCAGTCACCTTTGCTAACACATGGAAAAGCAAAATGGAGAAGAAGAGAGCAAAAGAAGAACGTGTGCTCATTCTTGCCCAGATTAGGCCACACCCACATCTAGTCACGTGCAGAGAGAGTTCGGTCCCAGCTCAGGAGGAAACAGGAAGTTTTCTCCTGGCTCGTACAAAGCATCCCCTAGCATGTCCATTCTAGGAATGTTGTACTTGACTGCTATGTGTTTCACATTCCACAGTGTCTTGAACAATGACATGCCTAGCAATACAGGCAAGTTAGAAACCATGGTTGTGAGCTTTTGGGATGGACCTGTCCATCTTAGTGTGCATTTGTGGGGCATTATTTGCCAGAAGGGAAACATAGGAAGGTGTTTTCTGCTCCACCTTGCATTTGTCACACAGATCTATTTGTCGCAAGCTCTTTTCTGCCCCCAAATGTCTGGCTTGGCCTTCTGTCAGAACAAATGTGCGAACTGATGAGAATCCTTTTCATGCATTAAAATATATATACCAGGGCTTAAATTTGGAAGAGGCAGCATAATTCCCCCCCCCCCCCCACACACAGGTCATAAAGCATGGCAGTTGCTCCCACAGGAGGCAGGGATGGCCACCGCCTTGAATGACTTTAAAAGAGGATTGGACAAATTCTTGGAGGAGGAGGGGGTTTGGTCGGATGGCTTGGTCAGTGGCAGCAATGCCTCTGAATCCGAGTTGCTGGAAACCACAAGAGGGGAGAGGGCTCTTGTGCTTGAATCCTGCTTGCGGCAATCCTACAGGCATCCGGTTGACCACTGGGAGAGCAGGATGCTGGACTAGCCGGGCCATTGGCCAGATCCAGTAGGCTCTTCCTTATGTTCCCAAGGCTCCCCGGGCATGAGGACTCCATCCCTGCAGGAAAGTCTGTACTCATGTGTGGCTGAACGTGCTTACAAACCTCTTCACAATAACGCACAGAGTCATGAGAAGGCTTGTAAGAGAGTCTAGCCAAATACACTGACAAGCCTGCTTCAGATGAGCAGTGGGCCAGGAATTTCTCCCATGTAGACTTCATTGAAACAATGCTGCCAGCCATTTCTAGGGGGCTTGCACCAGGAGACTGCTTGGTGGATTGTGCCCCATGGGTCAGATCTATCTGTCTCCCTCTCTGACGGCCTAGAGACTGCCATCTAGGGCAACTGCCTACATTGCCTTTTAGTAGGACCAGAATGGATTCTGGTCATAATTTGTCAACAATCCTGCAGATATTATACTCATATTTATTTTCCAAAGGCAAATGCAATGAGGAGCTGACAAAAGAATCAGAATGTTTCCTGCAAATCTTTGCTTCTGACCTGACATGCAACAACACGCTGCCCTTGTGGGACATCTCTTTGTGACAGCCGTCCTCCTCCTCCTCCTCCTGCATGTCTCTGGGAATAATGACAATTGGATTTCATCTCTCATCCACATGAAAAGCTGTAGGAAATATCTCTAACCCAGAAGGCTTTAAAGAAAGGACGAGGTTGCCTGGGGATTTGGAATGACATGTGCTTGGTACGCAGGCAGGAACATTTATTTATTTAAGCATTTATATTCCACTTTCCCTCCAAGGAGGGTGCACACGATTCTTCCCTTCTCCATTTTATCCACAACAACACTGTGAGGGAAGATGGGCTGAGAGGCAGTGACTGGCCCCAAATCTCCCTAGGGCTGAATGGAGATTTGAATCAGATCACCCAGGCCCCCATCCTGCACTCCAAACACTGTTTCACACTGGCTCAACATAGGAAGCTTATACTGAGTCAGACCAGTGGTCTATTGCTCAGTATTGAATCATAGAATCATAGAGTTGGAAGAGACCACAAGGGCCATCGAGTCCAACCCCCTGCCAAGCAGGAGACACCATCAGAGCACTCCTGACATATGGTTGTCAAGCCTCTGCTTAAAGACCTCCAAAGGAGGAGACTCCACCACACTCCTTGGCAGCAAATTCCACTGTCGAACAGCTCTTACTGTCAGGAAGATCTTCCTAATGTTTAGGTGGAATCTTCTTTCTTGTAGTTTGGATCCATTGCTCCATGTCCGCTTCTCTGGAGCAGCAGAAAAGAACCTTTCTAACTCGTCTATATGACATCCTTTTATATATTTGAACATGACTATCATATCATAGAATCATAGAATCATAGAGTTGGAAGAGCCCACAAGGGCCATCGAGTCCAACCCCCTGCCAAGCAGGAAACACCATCAGAGCACTTCTGACATATGGTTGTCAAGCCTCTGCTTAAAGACCTCCAAAGTAGGAGACTCCACCACACTCCTTGGCAGCAAATTCCACTGTCAAACAGCTCTTACGGTCAGGAAGTTCTTCCTAATGTTTAGGTGGAATCTTCTTTCTTGTAGTTTGGATTTGTTGCTCCGTGTCTGCTTCTCTGGAGCAGCAGAAAACAACTTTTCTCCCTCCTCTATAATGACATCCTTTTATATATTTGAACATGGCTATCATATCACCCCTTAACCTCCTCTTCTCCAGGCTAAACCTCCAGGCAGACCTTTTAACATCACAGTAATCCAAGTTTATGCACCAACTACTGGTGCTGAAGAAACTGAAATTGACCAGTTCTATGAAGACTTACAAAACCTTATCGAAGTGACACCAAAGAAGGATGTTCTGCTCATTATAGGGGATTGGAATGCTAAAGTAGGGAATCAAGAGATAAAAGGAACAACTGGCAAGTTTGGCCTTGGAGATCAAAACGAAGCAGGGCAAAGGCTAATAGAGTTCTGTCAAGAGAACAAGCTGGTCATCACAAACACGCTTTTCCAACAACACAAGAGACGACTCTACACATGGACATCCCCAGATGGGCAACATCGAAATCAGATTGATTATATTCTCTGCAGCCAAAGATGGAGAAGCTCTATACAGTCAGCAAAAACAAGACCTGGAGCTGACTGTGGCTCAGATCATCAGCTCCTTATAGCAAAATTCAAGCTTAAACTGAAGAAAGTAGGAAAAACCACTGGACAGGTAAGATACAATCTAAACCAAATCCCTTATGAATACACAGTGGAAGTGAGGAACAGGTTTAAGGATTTAGATTTGCTGGACAGAGTGCCTGAAGAACTATGGATGGAGGCTCGCAACATTATACAGGAGGCAGCAACTAAAACCATCCCAATGAAAAAGAAATGCAAGAAAGCAAAGTGGCTGTCCAACGAGGCCTTACAAATAGCGGAGGAGAGAAGGCAAGCAAAATGCGAGGGAGATAGTGAAAGATACAGGAAATTGAATGCAGATTTCCAAAGAACAGCAAGGAGAGACAAGAAGGCCTTCTTAAACGAGCAATGCAAAGAAATAGAGGAAAGCAACAGAATGGGAAGAACCAGAGATCTGTTCAAGAAAATCGGAAATATGAAAGGAACATTTCGTACAAAGATTACCATAATAAAGGACAAAAGTGGTAAAGATCTAACTGAAGCAGAAGACATCAAGAAGAGGTGGCAAGAATACACAGAGGAATTATACCAGAAAGAGATGGATGTCTCGTACACCCCAGGTAGTGTGGTTGCTGACCTTGAGCCAGACATCCTGGAGAGTGAAGTCAAATGGGCCTTAGAAAGCACTGCAAATAACAAGGCCAGTGGAAGTGATGGTATTCCAGCTGAACTGTTTAAAATTTTAAAAGATGGTGCTGTTAAGGTGCTACACTCAATATGCCAGCAAGTTTGGAAAACTCAGCAGTGGCCAGAGGATTGGAGAAGATCAGTCTACATTCCAATCCCAAAGAAAGGCAGTGCCAAAGAATGCTCCAACTACCGCACAATTTCACTCATTTCACATGCTAGCAAGGTTATGCTTAAAATTCTACAAGGAAGGCTCAAGCAGTATGTGGACCGAGAACTCCCAGAAGTGCAAGCTGGATTTAGAAGAGGCAGAGGAACCAGAGACCAAATTGCAAACATGCGCTGGATTATGGAGAAAGCCAGAGAGTTCCAGAAAGACATCTACTTCTGCTTCATTGACTATGCAAAAGCCTTTGACTGTGTTGACCACAGCAAACTATGGCAAGTTCTTAAAGAAATGGGAGTGCCTGATCACCTCATCTGTCTCCTGAGAAATCTCTATGTGGGACAAGAAGCTACAGTTAGAACTGGATATGGAACAACTGATTGGTTCCAAATTGGGAAAGGAGTACGGCAAGGCTGTATATTGTCTCCCTGCTTATTTAACTTATATGCAGAATTCATCATGCGAAAGGCTGGGCTGGATGAATCCCAAGCCGGAATTAAGATTGCCGGAAGAAATATCAACAACCTCAGATATGCAGATGACACAACCTTGATGGCAGAAAGTGAAGAGGAATTAAAGAACCTTTTAATGAGGGTGAAAGAGGAGAGCGCAAAATATGGTCTGAAGCTCAACATCAAAAAAACGAAGATCATGGCCACTGGGCCCATCACCTCCTGGCAAATAGATGGGGAAGAAATGGAGGCAGTGAGAGATTTTACTTTCTTGGGCTCCATGATCACTGCAGATGGTGACAGCAGTCACGAAATTAAAAGACGCCTGCTCCTTGGGAGAAAGGCGATGGCAAACCTAGACAACATCTTCAAAAGCAGAGACATCACCTTGCCAACAAAGGTCCGTATAGTAAAAGCCATGGTTTTCCCAGTAGTGATGTATGGAAGTGAGAGCTGGACCATAAAGAAGGCTGATCGCCGAAGAATTGATGCTTTTGAATTCTGGTCTGGAGGAGACTCTTGAGAGTCCCATGGACTGCAAGAAGATCAAACCTCTCCATTCTGAAGGAAATCAGCCCTGAGTGCTCACTGGAAGGACAGATCGTGAAGCTGAGGCTCCAATACTTTGGCCACCTCATGAGAAGAGAGGACTCCCTGGAAAAGACCCTGATGTTGGGAAAGATGGAGGGCACAAGGAGAAGGGGACGACAGAGAATGAGATGGTTGGATGGTGTTCTTGAAGCTACTAGCATGAGTTTGATCAAACTGCGGGAGGCAGTGGAGGACAGAAGTGCCTGGCGTGCTCTGGCCCATGGGGTCACGAAGAGTCGGACACGACTAAACGACTAAACAACAACAACATCATATCACCCCTTAACCTCCTCTTCTCCAGGCTAAACATGCCCAGCTCCCTTACCATTCCTCATAAGGCATCGTTTCCAGGCCTTGGACCATTTTGGTTGCCCTCCTCTGGACACGTTCCAGTTTGTCAGTGTCCTTCTTGAACTGTGGTGCCCAGAACTGGACATAGTACTCCAGGTGAGGTCTGACCAGAGCAGAATACAGTGGCACTATTACTTCCCTTGATCTAGATGCTATACTCCTATTGATGCAGCCCAGAACTGCATTGGCTTTTTTAGCTGCTGCGTCACACTGTTGGCTCATGTCAAGTTTGTGGTCAACCAAGACTCCTAGATCCTTTTCACATGTACTGCTCTCAAGCCAGGTGTCCCCCAGTTTGTATTTGTGCCTCTCATTTTTTTTGCCCAAGTGCAATACTTTACATTTCTCCCTGTTAAAGTTCATCTTGTTTGTTTTGGCCCAGTTCTCTAATCTGTCAAGGTTGTTTTGAAGTGTGATCCTGTCCTCTGGGGTGTTAGCCACCCCTCCCAGTTTGGTGTCATCTGCAAATTTGATCAGGATGCCCTTGAGTCCATCATCCAAGTCGTTGATAAAGATGTTGAATAAGACCGGGCCCAAAACAGAACCCTGTGGCACCCCACTAGTCACTCTTCTCCAGGATGAAGAGGAACCATTGATGAGCACTCTTTGGGTTGGGTCAGTCAGCCAGTTACAAATCCACTGAGTGGTAGCATAGTCAAGACCGCAATTTACCAGCTTCTTTACAAGAATATCATGGGGCACTTTGTCAAATGCCTTGCTGAAATCAAGGTAGGCTACATCCACTGCGTTCCCTTCATCTACCAGGCTTGTAATTCTGTCAAAAAACGAGATCAGGTTAGTCTGACATGACTTATTTTTCAGAAATCCATGCTGACTATTGGTGATCACAGCATTCCTTTCTAGGTGCTCACAGACTGTTTGCTTAATGATCCTGAATATTCCCTGGTATTGATGTCAGACTGATTGGGCGATAATTATTTGGGTCCCCTCTTTTCCCCTTTTTGAAAATAGGGACAACATTTGCCCTCCTCCAATCTGCCGGGACTTCGCCTGTTCTCCAGGAATTCTCAAAGATGACTGCCAGTGGTTCTGAGATCACATCTGCCAGTTCTTTTAATACTCTTGGGTGCAGTTCATCTGGCCCTGGAGACTTGAATACATCTAAACTAGCCAAGTATTCTTGTACTACCTCCTTAGTTATTCTGGGCTGTGTTTCCTTTGCTGAATCATTTGCTCCAAATTCTTCAGGTCGGGCATTGTTTTCTTTATCGGAGAAGACTGAGGCAAAGAAGGCATTGAGGAGTTCAGCCCTTTCTGTGTCCCCTGTTTGCATTTCACCATCTTCTCCTCTGAGTGACCCCACTGTTTCTTTGTTCTTCCTTTTGCTACAGACATACCCACAAAAGCCTTTTTTGTTGCTTTTAACCTCTCTAGCAAGTCTGAGTTCATTCTGTGCTTTAGCTTTTCTGACTTTGTGTCTACATGTGCTGGCTATTTGTTTGAATTCCTCTTTGGTGGTTTCCCCCTTTTTCCATTTTTTGTATACATCCTTTTTTAATCTTAACTCAGTTAAAAGTTCTTTAGATAGCCACCCTGTCTTCTTTAGGCACCATCCATGTTTCCGTCTCATTGGTATTGCCTGACGTTGTGCTTTTAGTATCTCCCTCTTAACAAACTCCCAGCCATCTTGAATTCCCTTTCCTTTTAGTATTACTGTCCATGGGATCTCACCCAGCACTTCCCTAAGTTTTATGAAGTCGGCTTTCTTAAAGTCAAGAAATTGAGTCCTAGTATGCTTGGCTGCTCCTTTCCGTTGTATAGTAAACTTCAGAAGAGCATGATCACTCGTGCCTAATGATCCTTCCACTTCTACCCCACTAACCAGGTCATCAACATTAGTTAGGACCAGATCTAAAATGGCTGTTCCTCTTGTTGCTTCTCCCACTTTCTGGACAATGAAGTTGTCTGCAAGGCCAGTGAGAAATCTGTTTGACCTTATGTCCTCCGTTTGGCTTGGGGATCTATAGTAAACTCCCACAATGAGGTTATTCCTCTCTCCCTTAATTTTGAACCAAATGCTCTCACTTTGGCTTTGAGGTTCTAAATCTTGGATCTCTTCACAGGTATACACATCCCTGACATATAACGCCACTCCTCCTCCTTTCTTGTCTGGTCTGTCTCTCTGAAATAGATTGTATCCCTCCATTATTACATTCCAATCGTGGGACTTATCCCACCAGGTTTCAGTGATGCCTATTATGTCATATTTAGTTTGCTGTACCAAGAGCTCAAGCTCATCTTGTTTATTTCCCATGCTTTGCGCATTAGTGTACAGACATTGAAGTCCATTAATCATTCCCCTGTGTCTCTTATTTAAGGATTAAATTCACTGTTCACTTTCACTATTTTCCCCTCTCTCCCAGGGCCACGCCGTTCAACTGGGAGGACAGATGAGATGAGAATTTGTGCATTTAATTGCTTCAATTTCCTGCCCAGAGCCTCGTAGTCTCTTTTGATCTTCTGGAGGCTATTGCTTGCAGTGTCATTGGTTCCCACATGAACCAAGAGGAAGGGGTATTTGTCAGTGGGTTTTTTGATTCCTTGCAGTCATTCAGTTACATCTTGGATCTTAGCCCCGGGGAGACAACACACCTCCCGAGACATCTTGTCAGGCCCACAGATCACAGCTTCTGTTCCCCTCAGTAGGGAATCCCCTATCACCACTACACGCCTCCTCTTAGGTTTGGTCGGGGTTCTTCCCTGAGCTTCCTCTGACCTTTGCACAGGGAGAGCAGCTAATCAGCCACAAAGAAACACACACACAAGAAAACCCTTTTGCTCCTCCTTCAGCTGCTGCCCTGCAAGCTCTCAATACAGTGTAGTATTGGCTACACCGAGAAAATCCTGGTGCCAGTACTAATGGCAGCTGCCATATCTTTGCCTGGATTGGCTCTTGAGCATCATGTGGCATTCCCTCCAACATTTCTCCAATGAAAATAGGGACATCCTAAGGAAAACTGGGACATTCCTAGATCAAATCAGGAGAAGCTTCTCTAAATTAGGGACATTCCTGGAAAATAGGGACACTTCGAGGGTTTGATGTGGCACTTCCACCAGGAGGATTTGGGGCTAGGGTGCAAATGTTCTTTATCTGGGAACTTTGGCATAGCAGGGACATCTCTTGAGCACCCCCAAGTACCCATTTTTTAAAAAAACTGAAGGCACCATGGGCTGAGAACTTTGTGCCACCCCAAGCCCACTAGTATCTCGTATCAACCATTCTCTCCTTTATTTGGGATGTGGTCTCTCTGCAAGTATGTCTGAAGGCTACTGTTGTAACCAAAGAACCAAAAATAAAGAAGATTTCAGGAGAGAGGAAGACAGGCAAAAGCATTATCTTCCAAACAAGGACAGGGCCTAAGAGAATTTGAAATTCACTGCCATTATGTAGAAAAATGCCTGAGAGCAGAAGCATTGAATAACAGGTAGGTAAGCTGTGGACATCAAGCTCCATGCGGCCCTTTGTCTATTATTATTATTATGTTGTTGTTGTTGTTGTTGTTGTTTCATTTCCATACTGTTTTATATTTGTAAGAAAAAATAAAAAGTGGTTTAACAGCACACTAAAACATTGAATAAAACAATCCAGAGTAGAACATTGTTGAAGAATGTCAAATATAAAGTATACATTCAAAACAATATGGCTAACAGGAAACTAAAACATTATCTTAAAGATTTCAAGATACAGTATTATGAAGGAGGTCAGCTACAGAATGCACATTTAGCATAGTGAATTTAACCAAATAAATCTCCTGAATGTTTCAAAAGACAACATTACTAAATGTTTGCAGGGCATCAGTTGAAGAAGGAGCAAAAAGGGTTTTCTTGTGTTTGTGTGTTTCTTGGTGGCTGATTAGCTGTTTTCCCTGTGTAAAGGTCAGAGGGGGCAGGGTTTCTGTTGAGGCATTACTAAATGTTTGCAGGGCATCAGTTGAAGAAGGAGCAAAAAGGGTTTTCTTGTGTCTGTGTGTTTCTTGGTGGCTGATTAGCTGTTTTCCCTGTGTAAAGGTCAGAGGGGGCAGGGTTTCTGTTGAGGCATTACTAAATGTTTGCAGGGCATCAGTTGAAGAAGGAGCAAAAAGGGTTTTCTTGTGTCTGTGTGTTTCTTGGTGGCTGATTAGCTGTTTTCCCTGTGTAAAGGTCAGAGGGGGCAGGGTTTCTGTTGAGGCAGGGGATTAGCTGTGGGAGGAGCTTATCAGAGTTTGCAGGGCATCAGTTGAAGAAGGAGCAAAAAGGGTTTTCTTGTGTGTGTGTGTGTGTTTCTTGGTGGCTGATTAGCTGTTTTCCCTGTGTAAAGGTCAGAGGGGGCAGGGTTTCTGTTGAGGCAGGGGATTAGCTGTGGGAGGAGCTTATCAGAGTTTGCAGGGCATCAGTTGAAGAAGGAGCAAAAAGGGTTTTCTTGTGTCTGTTAGATCCATCTTTTAGATTTAGGGGAGCTAGTCTCAAACGTTTGTTGGGGGAGATCTAGGTGTTTTTTTGTGTGGGGGAAGTTATTTGTCCTGTCTTCAAGCTTTTTATGATGGAGGACCTCTGTAGCCAACCCCAACGATACGATCTCAAGATGGAAGGGGAGGGAACAGCTGCAGTCGCCTGCGATTCCTGCGCAATGTTTGCCATCTTGCCAAAGGTTGCAGGCAGCTTTACCTGCAGCAATTGCATGTTGATTGCCCTCTTAAAAGACAAAGTCCAGCAACTGGAGGAACGTGTAGCTATGCTCCAAAGAATTAGAGAGCTGGAGCTCTTCTTGGAAGCAACAGAGCACACCGTCTCCACCAAGGAGGAGACAGGGGACTCCCCTGAGAAGGAGGCTAGTTCACCAACACAGGAGCCAGATATATGGAGAAACGTGACTCAAAGAAGTAGGAGGCCCAGGGTTCACTCTGATTGCTTAGAAATACACAATCGCTTTGAGGTCCTCTCCCCTAGCATGGAAGACGAAGAGCAGACTCCATTTGAGGATCTCTCCCTCATTACAGTCGATCAGGTATATGAAGACGAGCAGCAAAGTCAGTCCTCAGGGAATGTGCAGGCGACCTTGGAACGGACAGCTCACGGAAGAACCCCGACCAAACCCAAGAGGAGGCGTGTAGTGGTGATAGGGGATTCCCTACTGAGGGGAACAGAAGCAGTGATCTGTGGGCCTGACAAGATGTCTCGGGAAGTGTGCTGTCTCCCCGGGGCTAAGATCCAAGATGTAACTGAACGACTGCAAGGAATCATAAAACCCACTGACAAATACCCCTTCCTCTTGGTTCATGTGGGAACCAATGACACTGCAAGCAATAGCCTCCAGAAGATCAAAAGAGACTACGAGGCTCTCAGCAGGAAATTGAAGGAACTAAATGCACAAATTGTCATCTCATCTGTCCTCCCAGTTGAACGACGTGGCCCAGGGAGAGAGGGGAAAATAGTGGAAGTGAACAGCTGGCTTCGCAAATGGTGTAAACAGGAACGGTTTGGATTCTTAGATCACGGACTGCAGTTTCTTGAAGATGGACTTCTGGCAAGTGATGGGCTGCACCTCACAACGGTTGGGAGAAATGTTTTTGCCAAAAATCTCAGAAACCTCATCAGGAGGGCTTTAAACTGACTAATGTGGGGGAGGGAGACAGTGCTCCTGAAGGTAGGAGTCTATCAATTAATGAAGATGATCATCCAAATGTCATAGACCAAATGGAGCAAACAGCACGCGGACCTAGTGGTGGGAGGAAAAAATCCTTAAATAAGAGACACGGGGGAATGATTAATGGACTTCAATGTCTGTACACTAATGCGCAAAGCATGGGAAATAAACAAGATGAGCTTGAGCTCTTGGTACAGCAAACCAAATATGACATAATAGGCATCACTGAAACCTGGTGGGATAAGTCCCACGATTGGAATGTAATAATGGGGGGATACAATCTATTTCAGAGAAACAGACCAGACAAGAAAGGAGGAGGAGTGGCGTTATATGTCAGGGATGTGTATACCTGTGAAGAGATCCAAGATTTAGATCCTCAAAGCCAAAGTGAGAGCATTTGGGTCAAAATTAAGGGAGAGAAGAATAACAGAGACCTCATTGTGGGAGTTTACTATAGATCCCCAAGCCAAACGGAGGACATAGATGATGCCTTCCTGGAACAGATGGCCAAGCATGCAAAAGGAAGGGAGATAGTAGTAATGGGGGACTTCAATTACCCGGATATTTGTTGGACGTCAAACTCAGCCAAGAGCATAAGGTCAAACAGATTCCTCACTGGCCTTGCAGACAACTTCATTGTCCAGAAAGTGGGAGAAGCAACAAGAGGAACAGCCATTTTAGATCTGGTCCTAACCAATGTTGATGACCTGGTTAGTGGGGTAGAAGTGGAAGGATCATTAGGCGCGAGTGATCATGCTCTTCTGAAGTTTACTATACAGCGGAAAGGAGCAGCCAAGCATACTAGGACTCAATTTCTTGACTTTAAGAAAGCCGACTTCATAAAACTTAGGGAAGTGCTGGGTGAGATCCCATGGACAACAATACTAAAAGGAAAGGGAGTTCATGATGACTGGGAGTTTGTTAAGAGGGAGATACTAAAAGCACAACGTCAGGCAATACCAATGAGACGGAAACATGGAAGGTGCCTAAAGAAGCCAGGGTGGCTATCTAAAGAACTTTTAACTGAATTAAGATTAAAAAAGGATGTGTACAAAAAATGGAAAAGGGGGGAAACCACCAAAGAGGAATTCAAACAAATAGCCAGCACGTGTAGACACAAAGTCAGAAAAGCTAAAGCACAGAATGAACTCAGGCTTGCTAGAGAGGTTAAAAGCAACAAAAAAGGCTTTTATGGGTATGTTCGTAGCAAAAGGAAGAACAAAGAAACAATGGGGTCACTCAGAGGAGAAGATGGTGAAATGCAAACAGGGGACACAGAAAGGGCTGAACTACTCAATGCCTTCTTTGCCTCAGTCTTCTCCGATAAAGAAAACAATGCCCGACCTGAAGAATTTGGAGCAAATGATTCAGCAAAGGAAACACAGCCCAGAATAACTAAGGAGATAGTACAAGAATATTTGGCTAGTTTAGATGTATTCAAGTCTCCAGGGCCAGATGAACTGCATCCAAGAGTATTAAAAGAACTGGCAGATGTGATCTCAGAACCACTGGCAGTCATCTTTGAGAATTCCTGGAGAACAGGCGAAGTCCCGGCAGACTGGAGGAGGGCAAATGTTGTCCCTATTTTCAAAAAGGGGAAAAGAGAGGACCCAAATAGATAGATAGATAATATTTATTACGGCCATAGGCCCATACAGGTAAAAACAACACATAAGTGACAGCTTGTGCCGTGGGGGAAAAGAAAAAAAGAAAAGAAAAACAGTCGCTAAAACACCGCTCTAACAATAAAATACTATAAGATGGAAAGGCAAGCTACGCCTTAATTAGCTTGTAGCGCTCCTTGGCGTCGCTTTTGGGAGAGGACAGCGACCAGGAACCTAGCCACTTTCAGGGTCGTGTGGGGATCCTTATCCTGCAAGATTTGGGCAAGATGGAATTTTGGAGGGGTACCCTCTAGTTTCTGTATGATTGGTCCCAACAAATTTGCCCGTGGCACCTTGAACAAGGGGCAGGTGAACATAATGTGCTGGAGCGACTCCGGCGTCACCTTATCACATTCACACGTGGCGGGGACTTGGCCCTTTGAGAATCTATGTCTCAGGACATTGGAGGGGAAAACGTTGAACCTCGCTTTGGTGAAGGCCAGTCTATGGGCAACAGTCGAAAGGGAGGAGAGGTATGATGGAACGCAATAAGTTAAAGTGATACCAATGTTCTGGGGCGAACAAACACCTCCCCCCAGCATATAATTTTGCTGTAAGTCGATGTCATCCAGTCTTTGACGGATCAGTCTTTGAGCAGTGATTTGGTCTAGTTTTAGGGAATCTGAGGTAGAGATTCCATAGCTCAGGAGTTTGGCATGGATTTTACTAGTCCAAAGGCTGGAGAATTCATCTCGCCATAAGCATTGGACAAGGTAATGGTTTGGTAATCTATGCCACAATGATAACCAGTAATTGAAGACTTGCTTCCACAGGCAAGTTTCTAAGGATGCGATCTTCAATTCTAGTCGCATGGCTGCGTTGCTTACGCACAGGGGGAGCATTAGCAGCCGACGTAGGAATTGGCTTTGCAGAGTCTCAAGGGGAGCAAGGTCTGTCATCACGGCCCAGAGCGGGGCAGCATAAGCAAGCACTGCAACCACTTTTGCCTTGAACACCTTTAGGGCCGAGGGAACATGCAAAGCTCCGTCCGAAAAGAAAAATCGGAGGAGCGCATATGACAGGGTTTTGGCCTTGTTAAGTAGGTGTTGAATTTGAGCTTTCCATCCCAAGTTGTATTGAAAGAAAACTCCTAGATATTGAAATTTTAGGACTTGTTCTATTTTTGCTCCACCAAGCTTCCATTTGTATAATCTCCGGCTTCTGGAGAAAATCAGAATCTTGGACTTAGCATGGTTGATGGTTAGTTGGTTGAGTTGGCAATACGTGGCAAAGATCTTCAGAGCTCTGGTTAGTCCAACACGTGTATAAGATAGAATTACCGCGTCGTCCGCATATAAAAGGAGTGGGCAGCGGTAATCCGCTAGTCTAGGCGCGTGTGTACTTGGAGATGAGTTAACTAGGGGTGCTCGCATGTCGCTGATGAAAAGGTTGAATAGGCAGGGAGCCAATATACATCCTTGGCGCACTCCCTTGTTTATTGGTATCGAATTTGTGAGGTCGCCCGCAGGAGTAAGTCTCACTCTGGCAAGGGTACCTTCGTGGAGCTGACTTATGAGCCATAAGAGTCTTCTGTCAATGCCCTGTTTCGCAAGTTTCTCCCAAAGAATATTTCTAGGAACGCTGTCAAAGGCTGCCTTTAGATCTAAGAAGGCAGCACAGAGGTAGCCCCGGGGAGGGGAGGAATACTTCCGTGCCAGATGGTAAAGAATTATCGCATGATCTGTTGTAGAGCGTTTAGTTCTGAACCCTGCTTGTTCGTGGCCAATCTGATTAGTCTCATCTACCCATCGCAGTAATTTAGTCAGCAAAAAGCTGGCATAAATTTTCCCTATGATCGAAAGGAGGCTGATGTTACGGTAGTTTTCCGGCTCCGTTGGGGAACCTTTTTTATGAATTGGTACTATAATGGCCTCCTTCCATATTTTGGGGATGAGACCGGAAGCGTTGATTGCATCGAAGGTTTTGGCCAAGATGCCGGCCCACCATTTTGGGTGTAGTTTGATGGCTTCCGCAGGGATCAGGTCGGGCCCAGGGGCTTTGCCCGGTTTCAGCTGAGCTATTAGCTTGGCTATTTCGTCAGGATCGGTGGGAGGCTAGATAGGTAGGTGGGTAAACAGATGCATCAGATGGTCAGAGGGAGCATCTGCCTGTGAGAAGCATTTCTTCAGGAACAATTCCCATGTCGGTGCAGAGATGACTGCCCTTGGGTATTTCCTCACCCTTCTGTTAATCAAAGACCAGAATTCCCTGGATCTGTGTGGTTTTGACGCAGTAATCAAAGCCTGCCAACGATTATGTTGCCACTCACGCTTGGCGGTTTTCTGCGTGCGTTTGTAGGCTTGCTTGGCTTGGGCGTAACTGGCTGGCAGAGTAGATGCATCGGAGATCTTATATACATTATATATAGCACGGAGGCGCTGTCTTGCTTGTTTGCACTGCGAATTATACCAGGGGGCACCGTAAGTATACTCTTTTCGATTTAAATTTTTGGGTGGTAACCTAAAGAAGGACGAAAGATCAGTCGTATGATGGTGGAAGCGCTTCAGCACTATGCTATGCTCGTCTGAGGCAGAGCCTATGTTGGAATGGGGCCCGAGGATTTCTTTTTGAAAGAATTCCTGGTACCTTTGAGCCTGGGTCTCGGACCATTTGATTCCTCTTACTTGGAGAGATTCGTTGGTTACCATCTGGATCGCATGTCTATGAGCCTCCGGCTGCCAGTTCAGGGAAAACTTAGCTACAAGGGGAAGATGATCACTAAATTGTACATTCTCGATCTTAAAAGAGGAAATACACTTAAGTAGATCCATAGAGACCAACAGGTAATCGAGGACGCTGTTTGATTTAACGCTCAGGTGAGTGAAATCCCCTGGAATATCAGGGAGGCATGTGCCATTTAAGGGGACCAAATTCAGACGGATGGCCATTTGATAGAGGAGTACCCCAGCCTCATTTGCTCTGTGGTCTTTAGAAGTTCTCCTCATGATATGTTCCAGGTCGTAATTATCAAGGTTTGGGGTAACCCACCATTTGGCTTTGGTCAGCGAGTCCCAGTTTGCTGCTGTGCGGGCATTAAAATCGCCACCTATTATGGCCGGGGTGTTAGGGAACTTAACGTAGCATGAGAGCAAATGCTCTTCTAGCGAGTCCCATTTAGAGCCCAGTTCGAGGGAAGAACCCCCAGGTGGCAAGTAAACATTTGTAACTAGGAGCGAGATCTTTTCCCCCGCAATCAGCCCGGTAAGGGCGTAGGGAGGCAGGGCCTGTACTAGCGTAAATTTAGAATGTAGGTTGAGGGAGATGCCTATTATTAGGCCCCCTTTAGGGCGGCCTCCTTTCAGGGAGGGGCAGGCAGGGAGTTCTAGCAGCTCAAAGCCATTTAGGACAATTTTCTCTACTTCCCACGATTCTTGGAACAAGATGATATGAAACAGGTTAATAAACTCCAAGAATTCTGGCTCATGTTTTTTTCCCCTCCAGCCCGCGATGTTCCAGCTGAGGACTGATAGGGGGGAGTTCCTGTTGTGTTCAATTCGCTGTCAATTCAGGGAGAGAATCATAGAATCATAGAGTTGGAAGAGACCACAAGGGCCATCGAGTCCAACCCCCTGCCAAGCAGGAAACACCATCAGAGCACTCCTGACATATGGTTGTCAAGCCTCTGCTTAAAGACCTCCAAAGTAGGAGACTCCACCACACTCCTTGGCAGCAAATTCCACTGTCGAACAGCTCTTACTGTCAGGAAGTTCTTCCTAATGTTTAGGTGGAATCTTCTTTCTTGTAGTTTGGATCCATTGCTCCGTGTCCGCTTCTCTGGAGCAGCAGAAAACAACCTTTCTCCCTCCTCTATGTGACATCCTTTTATATAGTTGAACATGGCTATCATATCACCCCTTAACCTCCTCTTCTCCAGGCTAAACATGCCCAGCTCCCTTAGCCGTTCCTCATAAGGCATCGTTTCCAGGCCTTTGACCATTTTGGTTGCCCTCTTCTGGACACGTTCCAGTTTGTCAGTGTCCTTCTTGAATTGTGGTGCCCAGAACTGGACACAGTACTCCAGGTGTGGTCTGACCAGAGCAGAATACAGTGGCACTATTACTTCCCTTGATCTAGATGCTATACTCCTATTGATACAGCCCAGAATTGCATTGGCTTTTTTAGCTGCCGCGTCACACTGTTGGCTCATGTCAAGTTTGTGGTCAACCAAGACTCCTAGATCCTTTTCACATGTACTGCTCATTCTGTGCTTTAGCTTTTCTGACTTTGTGTCTACACGTACTGGCTATTTGTTTGAATTCCTCTTTGGTGGTTTCCCCCCTTTTCCATTTTTTGTACACATCCTTTTTTAATCTTAATTCAGTTAAAAGTTCTTTAGATAGCCACCCTGGCTTCTTTAGGCACCTTCCATGTTTCTGTCTCATTGGTATTGCCTGACGTTGTGCTTTTACTATCTCCCTCTTAACAAACTCCCAGCCATCATGAACTCCCTTTCCTTTTAGTATTGCTGTCCATGGGATCTCACCCAGCACTTCCCTAAGTTTTATGAAGTCGGCTTTCTTAAAGTCAAGAAATTGAGTCCTAGTATGCTTGGCTGCTACTTTCCGATGTATAGTAAACTTCAGAAGAGCATGATCACTCGCGCCTAATGATCCTTCCACATCTACCCCACTAACCAGGTCATCAACATTGGTTAGGACCAGATCTAAAATGGCTGTTCCTCTTGTTGCTTCTCCCACTTTCTGGACAATGAAGTTGTCTGCAAGGCCAGTGAGGAATCTGTTTGACCTTATGCTCTTGGCTGAGTTTGACGTCCAACAAATATCCGGGTAATTGAAGTCCCCCATTACTACTATGTCCCTTCCTTTTGCATGCTTGGCCATCTGTTCCAGGAAGGCATCATCTATGTCCTCCGTTTGGCTTGGGGATCTATAGTAAACTCCCACAATGAGGTCTCTGTTATTCTTCTCTCCCTTAATTTTGACCCAAATGCTCTCACTTTGGCTTTGAGGTTCTAAATCTTGGATCTCTTCACAGGTATACACACCCCTGACATATAACGCCACTCCTCCTCCTTTCTTGTCTGGTCTGTTTCTCTGAAATAGATTGTATCCCCCCATTATTACATTCCAATCGTGGGACTTATCCCACCAGGTTTCAGTGATGCCTATTATGTCATATTTAGTTTGCTGTACCAAGAGCTCAAGCTCATCTTGTTTATTTCCCATGCTTTGCGCATTAGTGTACAGACATTGAAGTCCATTAATCATTCCCCCGTGTCTCTTATTTAAGGATTTTTTCCTCCCTCCACTAGGTCCGCGTGCTGTTTGCTCCACTTGGTCTATGACATTTGGATGATCATCTTCATTAATTGATAGACTCCTACCTTCAGGAGCACTGTCTCCCTCCCCCACATTAGTCAGTTTAAAGCCCTCCTGATGAGGTTTCTGAGATTTTTGGCAAAAACATTTCTCCCAACCGTTGTGAGGTGCAGCCCATCACTTGCCAGAAGTCCATCTTCAAGAAACTGCAGTCCATGATCTAAGAATCCAAACCGTTCCTGTTTACACCATTTGCGAAGCCAGCTGTTCACTTCCACTATTTTGCCCTCTCTCCCTGGGCCATGTCGTTCAACTGGGAGGACAGACGAGATGACAATTTGTGCATTTAGTTGCTTCAATTTCCTGCCGAGAGCCTCGTAGTCTCTTTTGATCTTCTGGAGGCTATTGCTTGCAGTGTCATTGGTTCCCACATGAACCAAGAGGAAGGGGTATTCGTCAGTGGGTTTTATGATTCCTTGCAGTCGTTCAGTTACATCTTGGATCTTAGCCCCGGGGAGACAGCCCACTTCCCGAGACATCTTGTCAGGCCCACAGATCACTGCTTCTGTTCCCCTCAGTAGGGAATCCCCTATCACCACTACACGCCTCTTCTTGGGTTTGGTTGGGGTTCTTCCGTGAGCTGTCCGTTCCAAGGTCGCCTGCACATTCCCTGAGGACTGACTTTGCTGCTCGTCTTCATATACCTGATCGACTGTAATGAGGGAGAGATCCTCAAATGGAGTCTGCTCTTCGTCTTCCATGCTAGGGGAGAGGACCTCAAAGCGATTGTGTATTTCTAAACAATCAGAGTGAACCCTGGGCCTCCTACTTCTTTGAGTCACGTTTCTCCATATATCTGGCTCCTGTGTTGGTGAACTAGCCTCCTTCTCAGGGGAGTCCCCTGTCTCCTCCCTGGTGGAGACGGTGTGCTCTGTTGCTTCCAAGAAGAGCTCCAGCTCTCTAATTCTTTGGAGCGTAGCTACACGTTCCTCCAGTTGCTGGACTTTGTCTTTTAAAAGGGTAATCAACATGCAATTGCTGCAGGTAAAGCTGCCTGCAACCTTTGGCAAGATGGCAAACATTGCGCAGGAATCGCAGGCGACTGCAGCTGTTCCCTCCCCTTCCATCTTGAGATCGTGTCGTTGGGGGTGGCTACAGAGGTCCTCCATCATAAAAAGCTTGAGGACAGGACAAATAACTCCCCCCCCACACACAAAAAAACCCTAGGTCTCCCCCAACAAACGTTTGAGACTAGCTCCCCTAAATCTAAAAGATTGGTATAACTGCGCACGCCGCTAGGCGCGCGCCGCTGCCCTTCAGACTCTGATAAGCTCCTCCCACACCTAATCCCCTGCCTCAACAGAAACCCTGCCCCCTCTGACCTTTACACAGGGAAAACAGCTAACCAGCCACAAAGAAACACACACACACAAGAAAACCCTTTTGCTCCTTCTTCAACTGCTGCCCTTCAGACTCTGAAGATGCTCTGAAGCTGCACACCTCCTTCTTGGAGGGAAGTGGAAAACCATCCGGAACAGCTTCCATGACTCAGGAACCCTAAGTCCACAGCACTCACATGGCATTTATTCTGCTTGTGACAGGGTCCAGGGAGCAGTTTACTTCTTGGCTCCGAGAACACTTCTGAGCTAGATGAACCAATGGTCTGATTCAACAGAAGGCAGCTTCCTGCCTGCCTTGAGTCTTTTCTTGCAAAAATACTACAGGCAAATTACTCAGGCAAATTCAGATTCAGCCCTGAGCCAAATAATTCAAGCACACATGTGTTCTTTAAACTGCTCTCGTGCCATTTAAAACAACAACACCATGTCTAAAAATTGCTACTATTTTATTTTGCTATGGTTTAAACACACACACACACACACACACACACACACAGAGAGAGAGAGAGAGAGAGAGAAGGTGTACTTTGAAAGGTATGTTATTTTGGGATCGCCTGGCTCATGCTATCCAGCTGTCAGTTGGCTGACCAAAATTCTGGGGAATGTGAATGGGAAGTCAATTAAAATGTGAACGCTGCTTCCCTGCATAGACACAAGCAAGGCCTCCTGTACTTTTCTTGCTGGTGCCTGGGTTTGTGCTGCCTCTGGGAGCCCTCGTCTTGTCATATATGAGCACTTTGGGCAATCAGTTTTGGCAGTGTGATCAATGTCTGAATAGCTTTGATGAGCCTTGAGTTAATCTCCTGGCACTTGGCTTGTCCATTTGTAGACAGAATGGCGTGCAAAACCTCTCCTGCCTAAATGAATGAGTTGTACCATTTTCTGTTGATGCAATAATGTGTTAAGGATCAAGAAGCAGGAATCACATTCCTGAAACTGAAAGATTGATGCCAGAGGAAGAGTCTATAGCTGGATAACTTTGAAACAGTAGAAGAAATGTTCAAAACTGAAGGGTAGCTCTTGTCAGTGTGAGATAGAGATGTTGAAATCCTTGGTTACTAGCGCTAAGGGTGCTTCTCCAGACTGGTGGAGGTTTTTTTTTATGATGCAATTGATGCAAAAATAGTGTGTTAGTGGTGGATTTTTACTGGACTGTCCGCACATCATTTTGTTTCATTAGTTGTTCTGCAACTCTTCCTCAATGTTACATTATTGCCACCTCAGGGAGCACTCTTTTGTGCACCAAGAAACCCCTCTCAGAATATTGGAGGCATTAAAAAAAATACAGAATTTCAACAGGAAACTATGGGATGTGCACTGATTGGAAAAGGAAGCCACAGATCCACCTTAAAGCCTTTGAAGCATAAACATGAGAACAAGATCATGTATAATTGCACCAATACCATCATGAGCACAATTCATCATGATTGCATAATAAAAAGGTCAGGTTCATGTGCTATTCCATACAGCATTCAGAAAAAGTTGCACAGGCAGTAGAATTCATCTTAGTTACAAAGTGGTAAAGGTTCCTAGATTATTGGTATAGGAACTCAAGAGCCATGTGGTTCAGCTAGAACAACAGCTCAAACCTTTTCACCCGCTGAGTTTCTCAGCTAGACTGGAGGAGGGACAATAGGATTGATGGCCTCTTTCCTCCCAAGGGAGGTGACATAGCTAAGCCTGACTGAACAGCATCCTCTATGCATCATGCGTACCTTCATGCATTCATTAAACTTAAGCATGTTGGTTATATGAGGCTGGTTATCCCACAAAAAGTTCCCCAAAGAGAATATTCCCTCCCCACAAAAAACAGCTAGGTGTTTCTGGTAGGAGGGTGAAATTCACAAACTATTTGCAGTTGAGAGGAGTTTACCTTTACTTGTGGTATGGGTTAGTGTCTCTTTGCATTTATTTTTATTATTATTATTATTATTATTATTATTAGCCTCCACCTTAAGCAATGGAGGCCCTCATGGCAAAATTTCTCTTCAACAGACCAGTCTCCATTTTCATCTCCTCACAATTCAAGAGGTGCAGTGTTGTTCCAGGGCAAGAGTGGGGCACCTTTGGCCCTCCAGATATTGTTGAACTCCAACGCCCATCAGCCCAAGCAAGCATAACCAATGGCCAGGGATTGTGACAGTTGTAGTTCAGCAACATCTTGAGAGGCAAAGGTTCCCTACACCTGTTCCAGGGCCCTCTAGGGAGAAATGACAGCCAGGTGGGGGGCTGCCATTTTTACACAGTATGACATGACATCTGAGGCATTATGGGGTGAGCAAAATGGCGGGCAGGCTACTTTAGAGTAGCTTTGCCTTTTGTGCTGCTGCTGAGAAACATGGAGGAAATGAAATCATCATCCTCATCAGTGGCGTAGCATGGGGGGTGCAGGGGGGCGCGCTCGCACTAACTAATCTAGTGGAAGAGACTCGAGTGCTAAAATCCACGGGTTAGGGGGCGCAAATTATTTGCCTTGCCCCGGCTGCTGACAACCCACGCTACGCCACTGATCTTCCTCATCATCATCGCATCCATGGCTGGTAATGGTGAACTCCCCTGCTCAATGATGGTAGTGCTGGAGTGGGGAAAGAAGCAGAGCTCAATCTCATTTATTTCCTTACCAAGACTGGGTTTGCCCTATGCTGGAGCAGGAGGAAGAAAACAGTTATCTGTATTAAAAGATTACTCTAAGCTAATTGAAGAGATACACCAAGGGATCAACTGCCCCCCCACCCCCGACGTCCATTTTCCAGGCTGTTAACAGGAACGGAATGACTCCAGAGACATCTGTAGCTATTTCATCTTGTTCTTCATCTAACAGAGACCGTGATTAAGCAGATAAATCCATTAATGCAGAGAAAGCCAGACAGTCATCAGGGAATGTTGATGGGCTTGTGAGTACTCTGTTATGCTCCTTCCATAACAGATTTATGACTCATGGCAGGCTTTTGATTGAATACAACCAACTTTCACTATACAGTGGTACCTTGGGTTAAGAACTGAATTCATTCTGGAGGTCCATTCTTAACCTGAAACTGTTCTTAACCTGAAGCACCACTTTAGCTAATGGGGCCTCCTGCTGCCACTGTGCCACAGTCGCACAATTTCTGTTCTCATCCTGAAGCAAAGTTCTTAACCTGAGGTACTATTTCTGGGTTAGCAGAGTCTGTAACCTGAAGCGTCTGTAACCTGAGGTACCACTGTATATTTCCCAAAGCAGGATACCAGCAATTCTGTTCTGGTGGTTTGCTCCCTCTCCTTTTATTACAGGGATGCAGCTACATTGGCATAGAAAAAGCACTTTATATGTGCTGTATATGCATTATAAAACTGTGACACCAGATGGGGCTGTTTTCTGTTTTTGCCAACCCAATTTCTCATACAAAGTTTACAACGCGTTTAACTGAAATGCTTCTTTGATGTGTCTACATCCAGCCCAGGTGAGGGAAACACATGGACTCTTCATGGCCATCCACTAGTGCAGAGTCTGAGGGAGGAGCTTAGAATAGAATATTAGAATCATAGAGTTGGAAGAGACCACAAGGGCCATCGAGTCCAACCCCCTGCCAAGCAGGAAACACCATCAGAGCACTCCTGACATATGGTTGTCAAGCCTCTGCTTAAAGACCTCCAAAGTAGGAGACTCCACTACACTCCTTGGCAGCAAATTCCACTGTCGAACAGCTCTTACTGTCAGGAAGTTCTTCCTAATGTTTAGGTGGAATCTTCTTTCTTGTAGTTTGGATCTATTGCTCCATGTCCGCTTCTCTGGAGCAGCAGAAAACAACCTTTCTCCCTCCTCTATAATGACATCCTTTTATATATTTGAACATGGCTATCATATCACCCCTTAACCTCCTCTTCTCCAGGCTAAACATGCCCAGCTCCCTTAGCCGTTCCTCATAAGGCATCGTTTCCTGGCCTTTGACCATTTTGGTTGCCCTCCTCTGCACACGTTCCAGTTTGTCAGTGTCCTTCTTGAACTGTGGTGCCCAGAACTGGACACAGTACTCCAGGTGAGGTCTGACCAGAGCAGAATACAGTGGCACTATTACTTCCCTTGATCTAGATGCTATACTCAGCTTGGAAGGGCTTTGATGAAAATACGAGGCATGGACACATGGAATGGCTTGCTTCTTAGGCATCTGCAGCAGCCATGCAGCAAAAACTGTCCAACAAAAACCTAGAGAGGGAAGTGATGGTCTGGATGGTTTTAAAGTGACACAGAGATGCTGGGAGCCATTGAGAAGTTTGCAGCTGGCAAGCAACAAATGTGGAAGTTGCTAAGGAAAGCCGGTGCAGCTGCTCCCCTGTAAAATTGGTGCTGGAAATGGGCCACTGCCACACTGATAAAGAACTAGCAAGAGGCACTTGCCAGATGGAATTTCAGCCATAAAGATGGCTAGCTCAGGGGTAGCCAATCAAATGCCTTTCAAATGTTGCTGCACTACCACTCCCATCATTCCTGCCCACTGGCCATCCTGGCTGGGGCTGGTGGCCTTGGCTACCTTGCTATCAGTGCTCATGTGGTTCTACCATGTGCATAAACTGTGGAGCTGATGTGATTTTGCACGCTTGTGAGCTGGGTTTTTTTTTTTAATGGAGCAGCTGTTGTTAGCAGTAAGACTAGCAGTCTTTATTAGATTCTTACCTGCCCTTCACTCCTTCACTATAAGAGCCTAGGGCAGGTTGCAAAAATATATATTTTTTAAAAAAAATACTAAAAGCAGTAAAACAATTTACAAACAAAAGAATAGGGTAGGTCCTAAAATGTACAGGTGTCAAAGGCCAAGGCGAAGAGGAGCATCTGCAGCATAGGATGAAAGCTAGACCAGGAATGTGGCTGACTCCCCTCTGTGGCAAGGGGAGTTCTCTAGCTCAGAGTTAGAGCACCTGAAGCATGAGTGCTCCTTTTGACACAGCCAATGCTGTGTTGTGACTGTGCATTGGAAAAGAAGGTCAGGAGAGATGGGCAAGATCTTCCAAAGAAATTTAGAAGTGTTATTAGGAGTAGTTTCTCTCATTTTTCCAATCTTAAATTCAATTCCTCACATTTCCAGCATTAGTTTGTGATTTAAAAAGAAAGTCCTCATGAAAATTCACCAGCATTTTAATGCAAATTCCTCCTAATATATTGCAAGTTCATTTGCTTTTAAATGCGAACTGAATTGAACTTGACTCCCATCGCTATCTGCTACTCCTGATATTGCTATCAAGAACCCTTTGTAAGTGTCCAAGAACTCCATAGACCTTTGGGGGAAAGTCTGGAACTTTTTGCTATAATGGGGGGTGAGGAGCAGTGACAGTTTTTCTGTCAAGGGTCACATTCTCTCAAGGTTGATCTGTTGGACAAGTGGACATTTGCCAGGGCAACCCCAGCCCAGCCCAGCCCTCTCTCCACAAACTCTTTTTCTTGGTTTTCCCCATCCTGCCACTTGCATGGAATTAGGCCAGTGCTACTGGTTCCCTCCTTCTGCTCTAATGCAATGCCTGAAAAAGCCTGTGCATATGGTGTTGCTTTAAGCTGTTCAGAGCACCTGTTCAGCATACTGGAAATTTGCTGCTTTTCTCCAAACCAGCTGGATCAGTGAATCAGACAGCAAGAATCACAGGTGCTGTTAATTTAATCAGTTGTGCAAAACTGCAGCATTAAAGGTTTCCACACTGATGGTGGTTTGAGAAGACCCATTGGCTCAATTAAATACTCTGATTTTGGTTTGAAACTGACATTGCTTGTGAGCCAAAGGACCAGATTCTTCCTTGCAGTTGTTGTTGTTCAGTCATTTAGTCGTGTCCGACTCTTCGTGACCCCCTGGACCAGAGCACGCCAGGCACTTCTGTCTTCCACTGCCTCCCGCAGTTTAGTCAAACTCATGCTGGTAGCTTTGAGAACACTATCCAACCATCTCGTCCTCAGTCGTCCCCTTCTCCTTGTGCCCTCCATCTTTCCCAACATCAGGGTCTTTTCCAGGGAGTCTTCTCTTCTCATGAGGTGGCCAAAGTATTGGAGCCTCAGCTTCACAATCTGTCCTTCCAGTGAGCGCTCAGGACTGATTTCCTTAAGAATGGAAAGGTTTGATCTTCTTGCAGTCCATGGGACTCTCAAGAGTCTCCTCCAGACCAGAATTCAAAAGCATCAATTCTTCGGCGATCAGCCTTCTCTATGGTCCAGCTCTCACTTCCATACATCACTACTGGGAAAACCATGGCTTTAACTATACGGCCCTTTGTTGGCAAGCTGATGTCTCTGCTTTTTAAGATGTTGTCTAGGTTTGTCATTGCTTTTCTCCCAAGAAGCAGGCGTCTTTTAATTTCGCGACTGCTGTCACCATCTGCAGTGATCATGGAACCCAAGAAAGTAAAATCTCATACTGCCTCCATTTCTTCCCCTTCTATTTGCCAGGAGGTGATGGGACAAGTGGCCATGATCTTTGTTTTTTTGATGTTGAGCTTCAGACCATAAGTCTTCATAGAATTGGTCAATTTCAGTTTCTTCAGCACCAGGAGTTGGTGCATAAACTTGGATTACTGTGATGTTAAAAGGTCTGCCTTGGATTCGTATCGAGATCATTCTATCATTTTTGAGATTGCATCCCAGTACAGCTTTCGCCACTCTTTTGTTGACTATGAGGGCCACTCCATTTCTTTTACGGGTTTCTTGCCCACAGTAGTAGATATGATGGTCATCCGAACTGAATTTGCCCATTCCCGTCCATTTTAGTTCACTGATGCCCAGGATGTCTATATTTATTCTTGCCATGTCATTTTTGACCACACCCAACTTACCTAGGTTCATGGTTCTTACATTCCAGGTTCCTATGCAATAATTTTCTTTACGGCATTGGACTTTCCTTTCGCTTCCAGGCATATCCTCAACTGAGCGTCCTTTCGGCTTTGGCCCAGTCGCTTCATCAGCTCTGAATCTACTTGTACTTGTCCTCCGGTCTTCCTCAGTAGCATGTTGGACGCCTTCCGACCTGAGGGACTTGTCTTCCAGCGTCATAACTTTTATATGCCTGTTGTCTTTGTCCATGGAGTTTTCTTGGCAGGGATACTGGAGTGGCTTGCCGGTTCCTCCTCCAGGTGGATCACGTTTGGTCGAAACTCTCCACTATGACCTGTCCGTCTTGGGTGCCCTGCATGACATAGTTCATAGCTTCTCTAAGTTATTCAAGCCCCTTCGCCACGGCAAGGCAGTGATCCATGAAGGGGGATTTTTAAGCTTGCTGTTTTAATCACAACATGGCTTGTACAGCACTTACATAGGAAAGTGTGCCTTTACAAATGAGCAGAGTGCCATTCCCTTCTCATCTTTAAAAATATATATTTTCAATTATTTTTGGCACATCTCTGGATAAGGAAAGAGCTCCCACATAGGAAAACCCAAGTAGGATTTCCAGGCAACATTGATTCCATCCCTCATATTTAGAAATTAAGCTGTATCACACAACTTACAATTTTTAAACTTACAATTGTTTACATGTACGTGTCTGTTTAAAAAATGAAACAAAAACCAAGCCTAAACACAATATTTAAAAAGTGAGGAAAACTTGCTTCCAGCTTCATACAGTTGTCTTCCCCTGAAATCAATTTAACTATTCATTATCCAAACCCCCCCCCAAAAAAAAAATTAACAAAGTGCTCCAGTGATAGGGAGTAGTTCAGACTCAGAGACTGAAGCAGAGGGTGGGGAGCAAGAGGCTGCAGGAGAATGCCAGGAGTCTGCTTTTCCTACTGCAACAAGCTCCCCTCCCCACTTGTCTCCCACGATTCGCAGGATGATGCGGAAGAGAGATAGCAGGTACCCAGATGCAGTTTGAGGCTGCAGGGGAGGAGCCTTAGTGGGGAAGAAGGAGGGCACTGTCCATCCTGGCAACTTCTCTCTAGGGGCAAGGCCTGCCAGGAGTGTGGCTGAGTTGTGTGCTGTTTTCGTGAATGAAGAATTAACTGCACTGAAAGACTCTGCTGCTTGTGTGTTGACCCGCATCCGAACCCAGCCTTGACAAGCCTTAGATTGAACAACAGGTGGAGTCAGAGCTTTCTTCCCAGGACTGACTTTCCCTGTAGCTGAACCAGTTACATGTTTATTTCTTCTTCAAGTCATGTGGGAGGGACATCATTGCCATAGTCATACTTTTGGATTATACAGAGAGTTGATTTGTTAGAGAACAGGAGATTCAAGGAAGTGTGTGCAGCAGGAAAGAAAAGGGAGGGCTGTGCCCCAGTTTCGCCACTGCTTCCTAGGAATTTCTCAGTCAGGTTGGAGGGAGTTGGATCTTTCCTATTAAGTATTGCTAAATTGAGCCATTATGCTTTATAAAAATTTAGTTACTTATTAAATGATTAAATAAACCCCTTTCAAGTCAGTTGCCCTCACAAAGCAGTGTACAAAGTAATTATACATGAAGCATAACGTAAATTAATAACAGCAAATGGTCAGCAAAACTTCATCTAGACAAAGCAATTAATACTTTAAAATTATTATTTATGCTGGTTAACACCAAGGCTTCTAAAGCAGTTTCATTGAGTTTTTCCAGCTGGGTGCAAAGAAGTCTGACTTTGGTGTTTAGCCCTTTCGTTTTTAGTCGGAGGGGTTTTGGAGCTGTTTTTAAAGCTATTTTTAGTTGCTTTTATGAACATCACTTTGAGATTCATGTGGAAGGCAATTCATAAATTACTGACAGTAATCGGAAGCTGCTTGCTGGTTGCTGGTTGGGGTGGGGCTGCTGTGCTCGCTTTCTGACAGGTGGGTCATTACCCCTTACGGGGCAGGAGAGAGGGAGGAACAAGGCAGCAGAGAATCCTGGACAGTGCATTTGCACTTGTAGGGGTATAGATGGACTCTGCTGGTGCATTTACACTGCACTGACCTCACTACTGCCTTGTTTTTCCTGCTGGTAAGCAACATCAACCCACCTGTTGAAAAACCAGTATTGCAGCTTCATCCCACCCAACAAATGACTTTTTCACTAGTTTCCACACTGTAAGGTAGGCATCTTCAACCTGATACCTCCCAGAATGTTCAGACTACATCTCCTGTCTAGGTGTTGTAGTCCAAAACACCTGGAGGGCACCAGATTGGTAAAGGCTGTTCTAAGGGCATGCTCACAGGTCTTGTTGACACGTGGCTTTTTGCAGATAGAAAAACTGCTTACAATTGGCCTAGGGCACATATATCCATGGGGTAAGGAGAACCCAGGGGGATTCAGGCTGCTCTGTAGAGTGTCCCATGTTGGAATGCCTGCTAGTTATGTTAGCCCATATGACCCAAACGGGTGTAGCCCATAATGTGGAATACTAAAATACAGTGGTACCCCGCAAGACGAACGCCTTGCAAGACGAAAAACTCGCAAAACGAAAGGTTTTTTCGTTTTCGAGTTACCTCGCAAGACGAATTTCCCTATGGGCTTGCTTCGCAAAACGAAGCTTGCCCCGGGGACAGCGGGTCTTCTCTTTTGAAGCAAGGGGCTGGGGGGAGATAGCGATCTCCCTGCAGCCCCTTGCTGCAAAAGACGTCGGGGGAAGCGGGGAAGCGAAGCGCTTCGCTTCCCGCTTCCCCCGGACCTCTTCTGAAGCAAGGGGCTGGGGGGAGATAGCGATCTCCCTGCAGCCCCTTGCTGCAAAAGACGTCGGGGGAAGCGGGGAAGCGAAGCGCTTCGCTTCCCGCTTCCCCCGTACGTCTTTTGCAGCGGGGAAGCGAAGCGCTTCGCTTCCCACTTCCCCCAACGTCTTTTGCAGCAAGGGGCTGCAGGGAGATCGCTTCTCCCGGTGCTCCGAAGCCGGGCGGGGGGCAGGGGACACCTCCCGCCGCAGCGGGGACACCTTTTGAAGGCAGGCGGGGGGAGCAAAGACTTTGGCCCCCTGCCCGCCTTCAGAAGAGGTCCAGGACCTCTTCTGAAGGCTGGCGGGGGGGCAAAAGTCTTTGTCCCCCCTGCCTGCCTTCCCAGGGGCTTTTAAATCGCCCCGGACAGCGGAGAAGTCCTCCGCTGTCCGGGGCGATTTTAAAATGCCGCCCGCCAGCATTTTAAGATCGCCCGGACAGCGGAGAAGTCCTCCGCTGTCACGGGGTTTTTTAAAATGCTGGGGGTGGGAAGAAAAGCCCTTGTCCCCCCCCAGCCTTCAGAAGAGGTCCGGGGACAGACTGTCCCTGGACCTGGTCTGAAGGCGGTTTCCCTAGGAACGCATTAATTGATTTTCAATGCATTCCTATGGGAAACCGTGCATCGCAAGACGAAAAAACCGCAAGACGAAGAGACTTGCGGAACGAATTAATTTCGTCTTGCGAGGCACCACTGTACAGCCCTAAGATGTCATGTTGTGGAAAACATGGTCAACATATTCAAGCAAAGCTTGGAAAGGGAGGCTTTTTTGATCCAAGTGGAAAGGACGTTTTAAAAGCTCAGGCGCATTTCATTTACTTAAATGAGAGAAAGCCTTCTTGGACTCCGTCATCAGCATGGATAAAGGCCCCTTGGTGTGACCATTTGAATCTCCAAGGTATGGCATTTAGACACTCAGCTAGTTGAGCCAGTCAATAAGAAGAAGTTTGAACAGAATTATCATTCAAAAGAAGGTGGCGAGTGGTGGTGCCTGTCAGGACTGGGAAGCTGGGAAGGGGTCTTCGTTGCACTCATTTTGGCTGATCATAATGCTACTGCCACTTTCCCATTTTCTAACGTTCTTTTCACACACTGCAGTATTCGTGTTGTGTAACTGCAGCTTTTTGACCAGTATGCCAGCATGTCACACTAAATTTCATGTGGATGCGGTGTGGCACAGCAACCAGCGTCATTGGACAGTGTTGCTGTTCCCCCACTCTTTATGCACATTCATGCATCTGTTCCCCCATGGAAACAGCAGGAAAGAACTGTGTGCTGGTATACCACCCCAGATTTCATCACTTTATGCCCATGATTTTACAGGTTAAGGAACTGCAAAACAAAAATTTTCTGGAATCTAATAACACAGAATAGAACAGTCAACATATCAACATTCAGTTTTTCTGAGAGTGGCTTTTACAACACATGAAAGCTCAGAAATAATGCAGATATTAACAGTTAGGGGAAAGTAAGGGAAATGGAATGAACTGTGTTGTGGATGCAGCCCAATCTGAGGTAGAGCCGGAAGGAATGACATGTATGGTCACAGGGACAGACAGAGGCAGATAGAGGTTGCCCATTTTCCCTCATTGGTAAGTTGTTTGCCCTTCTAAGCCAGTGGGATAGAATGAGGAAGCATACACAGTCCCCAAGCTAGCCTCCCGATGCTTTGAGGGCGAACAAGGAAAGCAAAATGAACCACATTAGCACTTCAACATGGAATGTTGCCCACTTTTCCTAGGATACCAATATCTTGAGAATTTTGTAGAATCACAGAACTGTAGAGTTGGAATGGACCACAGGGGTCATCAAGTCCAACCCCCTGCAATGCAGGGATCTCAGCTAAAGCATCCATGAGAGATGGCCATCCAACCTCTGCTTAAAAACCTCCAAGGAAGGAGAGTTCACAACCTCCCAAGGGAGACCATTCCAAGGTCAAACAGCTCTTACCAGCTTCCTTGCAATAATATCATGGGGGACTTTGTCAAAAGCCTTGTTGAAGTCAAGATACACTATGTCCACAGCATTCCCCTGAATCCACCAAACTTATTTTGGAGAAACCTATTTTTTAAGAAATCACAGCATCCTTTTCTAAATGCTCACAAACTGTCTGTTGTTCTAGGACCTTTTCTGGTATCGATGTTAACTTCACTGGTTGGTAGTTACCGGGGTCTTCCTTCTCCCTGCCTTTTGAAGATGAGGACATTTGCCCGCCTCCAATCTGCAAGAACCACACCTGTTCTCCAAGAATTCTCAAAGACTATAGACAGAGGCTCTCAGATTACATCTGCAAGATGCTTTAGTACCCTTGGTCCAACCCACAGCAATGCAAGGAATATTTTCCTCAACCTAGGTCGCAAACCCATGATCTTGAGATTCCAAACATGCAGAGTCATTCTTTGGCAAGATGGAAACATGCACAGAAATAGGAAATATTTTGCACTTCCCTGCTTCATAGCTGCAATCTATCTTTTATTATTACATATTTGGGTTCAATCTTACTTCAGTCCTACAATGCATTTCTTGCCTCTTGCAAAGTGGAGTGCCCTTTTCTCCTCCATTATTGCAATGTAAGAAGTGGTGGGGAAGCATGAGGTCTGAGTTGTTCTGATTTTTTTTAAAAGCTAAAACAAAGGTTGACGACAAGTGAACTCCAGTCCTGAGCCCACACGGGTCTGAACAAAGCTGTTTTATCTGCCTTTTCTTGTCAGCCTGTAAAAGCTAGAAGGTCGAGGCAGCCAGTGAATGTCTGACAAGTTTAATTAAAATCAAGTCTGTTCTCCCCATCCACTAACCTTCACCAGAAGAAAAATATAAATGCACTAGAAACTTATCTCTAACTTTGGGGAGAGGAAGTTTAAGGTGAGGGAGGTGGTGGTTTTAGGAATAGTTCATTTTCTCACTGGGAGGTAGTGATGTCTCTCCTGTCCTGTGACCATCGCAATCAGGGCTGCTTCTGTTCTGCTGCAAATCCAGCTTCTGCTATAACCCCTTATTAGCCTTGCAATCCACTGTGGCCAATATGGATGCAGTTAATTACATAAATAATTTCAGTGCTAGGGAAACATCTAAAACAATTCCGAAAATAACACTATTATGTACATAACATTTGTGTACTAAAAGAAGGGAGGGACAGTTCATTCCGCTTGTATTTTATTGCATGATTTTTTGTTTCTGACCTTAGATGTCCAATGGGATTGCTGCAATTTCTGCCCCTGCTTCCATTTCCCATGGAATTCTGTCACATCTCTCTTGGAGGGGATGACAGAAACATTCCTGTGAATTCTTTGCCCAACTGTAGTATCCTAGAGTTCTGCCAGTAGTGGCAGGAAGGCTTATGAAACATGGCTCTATTCTGGCTCTTTTTTGTTGGCTTCTCAACCCCCTGCCCTAGCCTCAGAAATGGAGTAGGGGGGGGGGGTCAGAAGCACCGGATGCCTCCTCTTCTCTCCCAGCAATCTCAGGTGACTCTTCCCACCCACATCTGCCACGTGCATAAGGTCACAAACGTTTTCTGGCTTCTCATAGGTGGAGTTGCATCCCTGCCCCCATGGCAACTCACACTGTCCTTTCTGTGCCTCTCTAAAGCAGCCTTTCTCAACCTTGGGTCCTCAGATGTTGTTGGACTACAACTCCCATCATCCATAGCTAGCAGGACCAGTGGCCAGGGATGATGGGAGTTGCAGTCCAACAATTTCTGGGGCTCCAAAGTTGGAAAGAAGGTGCTCTAAAGGAATACATAGCCCATTAGAAGTGTCACACATGTATTAGCCTATCCTGCTATGGTTGTTCTATTTCTCTCACAGCCCAAAATGGAGTGTGGATGGGATGCAGAAGTAGTCTAGCCTAGTCCAATGCGCGTAGTCAAGACACAATCCTGGACACTGACTTTAAGAGTGGAATGGCTGCAAGTTGAAGAGTTTGGACAGATAAGGTTAGTAGGAACACTGCTGGAAGAAACGGCTAACAGTCGTGGTGAAATTTCCAGGTACAACTTTTGCCAGGGAAATTAAATGCAATGTGTCGCCATGAGAGCTCATTGTCCGGTGATTGCTCTTGAGAGCTGGTTCTTAAGGCTTCTGCATAGGGCAAAGCAGACCTCACTTCACTCCAAGGGAAGGATGGTGTGATTCAGGGATCTGTGAAAGGGAACAAAGGATTATGTTTGGGGGCTCTGTAAGCTCACAGCATTTTGGGGTGCAGCCTGCCTCTACCCAGAGATCTGATGTGGAGCAGGGTATGTAGCTGCCTGCTGGAGAGCGTATGCTGTGGCTCTTCTGCCCGGCCTGGATATTTGTGTATAAAGGCAAATTTTACAAAATGCTATGCGCCTCCAGTGACCTTCCAAAGGAAACCAAACCCTGCGGAAGTGGAATGAGTGTAACATTACCACCATCAATCATTCCTCTTGAGTACTATCTCTGTGTGCAAAGTTCATTTTGCCCAGTTGTGGTCTGGAGAAGGTGTATGTCCCTTTAAAACCCACAGTGAAGTAGGAGATATGATGAGGAACACAGAAAGCTGCCTTCTTCCAAGTCAGACCACTGGTACATCTGGCTCAGTATTGCGTACATTGACTGGCAGCCGCTCTCTTGGGGTGCAGACAGGAGTCCCTCCCAGCCCTTACCTGGAGATGCCAGAGATGGAATTCTGCACTCAAAACAGATGCTGTGTAACTGAGCTTCCTCCTTCCTCCTGAGATTGCTATGGCTTCTCTTGTCCCTTCACCACTGTTAAAAAAATATATATAAATATGAAAACACAGATTAGACAATATATATCGAGACAGCATAAGCAATCCACTTAAAAATTATACAAACTATATTAAACTGTGGCTTATATAGCAGTAAAACATGAATGCATTAATTTCTACACCAAAATTTATCTTCCAATAGTTAATTAAAATTTTATTTTTACTATTTCCAATAAATTTCCAATAATTGTGCCCATTGCCATGCGTTCTTTATTAGAACTGTGCACCAGATTTGGCCAAAGCCTGAATCCCAAGCCAAATCATGCTGATTCAGAGTAGGGAGAGGGAAATTCAGGCTTCAGCCAAGATGGGTGCTGGCACCCACAGGATCATCTTTGGTCAGGCATCCTGGAGTGTTAGGGGGAGGGCATAGCGGGACTGAATCATCCACTCACCAGCCGGTGGGTGCTTCTTCATGAGTGGAAGGATCTTGCAAAAGAGCACTCTGCAGAACCCAGCCCCAAGCCTCTTCACTGCCCATCCTTAAGGTCCTGTTGCCATAGCAACTGCCCAGCCAACTACCATCAGCCATTGCTGTGCTGCAGGATCCAGCAGTTCCAGAGAACCTGGGACCTGGGGGGAGGGAGGGTGTCGCTGAGGTATGCCCAGGCAGCTGCTGTAACAATGGGACTTTGGGAATGGGCTGTGAGGTCCATCCCCTCCAAGTTTCCAGATTTTCCAGGCACAGTCCCAGAATTACGAAAGCCATCCCATCTTCTGATTTGATCCTGGAATGTCCCTATTTCCCCTGCCAGTGCTGCTGCTGCTGAACTCAGTGAGCAGGATGACCTGAGCAATAGTGGCTGCAAGAGAGCATCCTATTTCCTCTCCAGGGACTTTCCAGGGCCACCAGTGCCGGCCACCTCCCTTGGGCAGCTCATAATGGCTGCTAAAGAGCAGGCAAGGAGGAGGAAAGGCTGGGCTTCTGAGGTCCAGCCCTGTGTGACGCATTGGCTCTAAGGGGCAGGCAGAGGGCAGGGCCAGCCTAGTGAGAAGAAAGGGGGAGTGGGGCAGAGCAGAAGGAGCCTTGATTTTTTTAATATATTTTTTTTGTGCATCCGTGTCTAATCTTGCCCCTTTCTAAAGGTAAAGGGACCCCTGACAGTTAAGTCCAGTCACGAATGACTCTGGGGTTGCGGCGCTCATTTCGCTTTACTGGCCAAGGGATCCCGTATTTGTCCACTCACAGTTTTTCTGGGTCATGTGGCCAGCAGGACTAAGCCGCTTCTGCCGAAACCAGAGCAACGCACGAAAACCGCCGTTTACCTTTCCACCAGAGCGGTACCTATTTATCTACTTGCACTGCATGCTTTTGAAGTGCTAGGAGCAGGGACTGAGCAACAGGAGCTCACCCCATCACAGGGAGTCGAACGGCCGACCTTCTGATTGGCAAGCCCAAGGCTCAGTGGTTTAAACCACAGCGCCACCCATGTCCCTTTACTTGCCCCTTTCTAGAGTGTATTTAATGGTGTGTTTGTCTTTTTGTCAATCCACCAAAGCGTAAATTAAAATTGGGGTGAAGGGGCTTTCTCAGGACGGTGAAGGCCATGTGTGCTGTGTCCCATTGGTGTGGTGGTGGCGGCACCCCCCCTTCTTCTGATTGGAAATGCTTTAGGGCCTCGAGGAGAGTCAGTTGCTGGGAGTGAGTAATGTCCCTATTTTCTCCTAAGGAATGTTGGAAGGTTTGGAGGTCTGGCAGGGAGGTATTTGAGGAAGGGTGAATTGGGATTCAATCCTGCATGACACTCCATTGCAAGTGACAACATCCCTGCAGGTGCTTCTTGCAAAGAAGCACCTTGTACCTTGCAGGATCAAACACTTCTGCTTCTAGTCGGGAGACAGGAAGGAGGGGTTGGCCTCCTTTGGGTCGGGTCAGGAAGGGGGACTGTGCGCAGCCCTATCAGTCATCCACCTTGAAGGGATTGCTTTTATATGTCTCAGTCTTTTTGCTATTAACACCTTTGTTGCTGTTAGCAAATTTGAGATTGTAGGGCTGTGCATTTTTACATACTAGAATGAAAAGCTTGGAAAAGGATTATTTTAGAGTCAAAAATTAATGCTGTGTATTCTTCTGAACGAACAAGAATGTCTTGTAGAACGGCATAAGTCTTGATGAAGGCGGGAGTAATAATAATAATAAATTTTTATTTATACCCCGCCCTCCCCAGCCAAGGCCGGGCTCAGGGTGGATAACAGGCAATAATAAAAACAAGTTGAATGATTACAACTTAAAAACAAGATTAAAATACAACAATTAAAATATTGAAACATTAAAATATTAAAATGCAGCTTCATCACAGGAGGAGAAAGGAAAAAGGAAAAAGAAATAGGGGGATGGAATCAAATTGGCTCCAAGCCAAAGGCCAGGCGGAACAACTCTGTCTTACAGGCCCTGTGGAAAGAAATCAGATCCTGCAGGGCCCTGGTCTCATGAGGCAGAGCGTTCCACCAGGCCAGAGCCAGTGTTGAGAAGGCCCTGCCTCTGGTTAAAGCCAATCTAACTTCCTTAGGGCTCGGCACCACTAGGGTGTTGCTATATATGGATGCTAAGGTCCTCCGGGGGCATATCAGGAGAGGCGGTCCCGTAGGTACGAGGGTCCTAGGCCATGAAGGGCTTTCAAGGTCAAAACCAGCACCTTAAATCTGACCCTGTACTCCACCGGGAGCCAGTGCAGCTGGAAAAGCACTGGGTGAATATGCTCCCATGGAGACCCCGTGAGGAGCCTCGCTGCAGCATTCTGCACCCGCTGGAGTTTCAGGGACAGCTTCAAGGGCAGCCCCGCATAGAGCAAATGACAGTAGTCAAGCCTGGAGGTGACTGTTGCATGGATCACTGTGGCCAGGTCGATACCGTGTAGATACTGAGTAGATACTGAGGTCAGAAGGAAATTCAAGGCCTGCAATTCTGGCTGCCATTTACACCCATTCACAGCGGCTGATCATGAGAGCTTGTTGAGAACTGCTTTGGGGAATAGCTTTGGGGAGGATCCCTTGACAAGCCCTGCCAGCGCATCTTCTGAGAAGCAGGCCCTTTGGAGTCCAGTGGGGCTTGGTCCTTGGAAAGCACATTTAGAATTGCAGCCTGCAGGGGCATCAGCCTGTGAGCCAGAGAGGGTCTTCATCTCAAGCCACCACGCTAGGCTCCTCACTTCCTGCTATAGCCTTTGTCCAAGCGTCCGGGTCTCAGGGCATGCAGATCATCTGGCCAGAAGCGAGGAGCTGACATTAAACGTTTCCTATCCACTGGGCTGCCTCTACCTCAGCCGGTGAGGAAGAAGGACCCTCTTACTTCAGCTCTACCTGATAAACCCGCCCCCCCCAACTCACTGCACTAGCTGAGGTTAATTTCCAACAAGCGACATATTTGTTTGTTTGTTAGACATTCTGTTTTTATTTGAATGATATGCAATCAGCGGCTGTGCTTAATGATCGATGTGTCGGTTGTCAAGCCTTTAGGTATGTGGCCCTGAAAGCGAAGTTATGGCTATGGCTCAAGCTCTGTTTCAGACCGGTGGGTTTGGCCCCCTTGATTCTGAGGGATAACTTTAAATCTCCATGGGAAGAGGAGATAGTGGAGGAAGTGCAGAAGTGCGGGTTGTCCTCCCTCTATATAGAGTCCATGACGTATAGCCACGCAAAGGCGGTGATCACTCAAAGATTAAGGGATATTGCCAGACAGGAGGACATAGCCCGTGTGAAACCTGGGTTGTTTCTGGGGGAGCAGTTGTATCGGGCTGCTCCAGCTCGCTACCTGGCGGATATCCACTATGTGGAATACCGCAGACTAATTACTGCGGCTAGGCTGAATGTTCTTGACTCGGCGGTTCTGAAGGGAAGATATGGAGGAGTCCCATATGACCAGAGATTATGCCACTGTGCATTGGGTGAGGTAGAATCCACAGGGCACATTTTACTGAGCTGTCCCAGCTACAACGATTTAAGACAGTATCTTATAACTCCATACTTACCCCAGCTCAGTTCTCGACAAAAAGGAAAGCAGACAGCACATCTGCTAAATAAGTCTTCTGGGAAAATAACTTTGTCAGTGGCTAAATTTCTTTTCCTGGCACTCAAGCGTCGGAAACGTATAACTGAATGTCTTGATGTGGGTTATTTGTGAGAGGTCTAGTACTGTGGCCCTACCTTATTTATGTACCCCTATGATGTTATAGTTTATAATTATTTTATTTTTGACTATCGGTCGAATAAAGGATATTGATTGATTGATGATCGATGTGTCACCAGCAGGGCCTGTTACGATTTGGATGCAACGCAGCTGCAAACTGCGAGCTTGAAAACATCACAGATGGGAATGTTGGGACTGTCCGTGGGAAATAGTGGGACAGTCAATTCACAGGGCGATGCACCAGAATTTGCTCAGAGTGTAATCTGAGACCTTCCTCTTGCGTATGTACAGGAAGTACAGGAAGTCTTTGTCACTTGATTGCGGGAGTTTGAAGAGTACAGACACGTTTTCTGTAATGCTGAAGAGACAGAAATAAAAGCATGTAAATACATTTCTGTCTATCTCCTTTCCCTGCCGGGGGAGCAGGAGGGAGTGGGTGTGTTCTTCCCACGCTGGGAAGAATTGCCTATCAAGACTGGAACGTGTCCAGAGGAGGGCAACCAAAATGGTCAAAGGCCTGGAAACGATGCCTTATGAGGAACGGCTAAGGGAGCTGGGCATGTTTAGCCTGGAGAAGAGGAGGTTAAGGGGTGATATGATAGCCATGTTCAAATATATAAAAGGATGGCACATCGAGGAGGGAGAAAGGTTGTTTTCTGCTGCTCCAGAGAAGCGGACACGGAGCAATGGATCCAAACTACAAGAAAGAAGATTCCACCTAAACATTAGGAAGAACTTCCTGACAATAAGAGCTGTTCAACAGTGGAATTTGCTGCCAAGGATTGTGGTGGAGTCTCCTTCTTTGGAGGTCTTGAAGCAGAGGCTTGACAACCATATGTCAGGAGTGCTCTGATGGTGTTTCCTGCTTGGCAGGGGGTTGGACTCGATGGCCCTTGTGGTCTCTTCCAACTCTATGATTCTATGATTCAATCTCCCTGGAGTTGCTCCTGGTTAATCACTATTCCTGCTGGCCTGTTCCCTTGCCTCCCATTATGGCCCAGGCAGTGATGGAATAGAAAGAACAAAAAAGCTGCATTTAGTACTCCAGTACTGGAATTTATTTTAGAAAGCCTCCCACTGGAACCATGAGCAGTGGCAGTTAGGTAATGTAATGGTCTTACAGCTCCCTCTCTTTAGATAGTAATTAGTGATGCAGTTGAAACTCGAAATTGTTTATTTATTTGATTTATTAGTCACCCAATACAAAAATAGCCTCTAGGCAACTCACAAACAGAACAAAAGTAGAGTTTAAACATAGCAATCATCAATATGCTAATACAACAGCACCCTCAATACTTCCATCAGCGACAGCAACAGTAAAAACACCAGAGGAATATGGGTCATGAAAACAGGCACCTCAGCGGATGAATCAGCTAGGTCTGTAAATGCCTGGATGTGCACTAGGACCATTTTAACATTGAACGAACTTTAACATTTTGGAATGCAAACAGAGATTGATTATGATTTAGTTTCCAGCCTCTGAGCATATGTGGTGTTCATGAGTAAGTATCTTTGGGCCTGCTCAGCTCACATGTCGATTCCTGTAGCTCTTTACCTTCTAAGGAACAATGCCCCATTTGCAAATGGTTTTCATATATTTTATTCATTTATTCATTTCAGTTATAAGATCTCTTACCTGCTCTTCACCTAGGGCAGGTTACAACACTATAATGTGCAATAAGAAAAACAGTTAAAACAGTTGAAATGGTAAAGACAATTGAAAAAACTAGAACAGAATGATATTTCACTGTAACCCTTCTGTTACTTATTGCAAGCCAATCAGTTTAACAGTTTGGATCTGGAATCAGCTCTTTGGGCTGGCATTGCAATAAATAAATAAATAAATAAATAAATAAATAAATAAGTAAGTAAGTAAGTAAGTAAGTCACAGAAGTTGGGTGCCTGCCCCTCTCTCTGCCGAGTGGTGACAAGATCCCAGGGGGTTCCCAGCACTCACCCAGGGTCTGTGTCCCTGTGGAGAATTGAGGCACGATGGAGACTGTCGTAGCTTTAAGAAACATTGTTTATTCACCTACTTACACCTTCATTCGGCATGGAGGGAGTCCAGAGCTCACAGCATGGTCACCTCAAGAGGGGCTTGACCCCCACAGCTGTGCAGCCCTGGAGTCAAAGGCATCACTCCCAGCCAGCCTTCAGCCAGCCTGTCCAAGAAACCCCTTGCTACCAAACTCTCTTTTTCCTGTTTCCTCACACCCAGTTATCGTGGCCACCTTCTGAACCCAGTCCCTGTTCACACCTCGGGGCAAGGGGAAGGGCAGAGTGGCCCTGTATTGTTTCTTAATGGCCCCAGTTCAGTCAGGTCATCTTGTATAGGCTAGCCCAGCAATTCCTCTGCAGCTGGTATCTCTCCCCTCAAAGCCAAAATAATCATAATCCTACCATTTATTAGTTTCTAGGGTTTAGCGCGCACACACCCCCTGCCACTGGTAATACAGGCATATTAGAAACAGAACAGCCAATGAGAGAGTGGAATGTTCTTCTGGGACAAGTTCATTCATCCCTAATGGACACAGATGCATTACTGCAGTTGCTTACAAATGGCTAGGCTAGTCCTGCTGTATATAGGAGCCCACCTGTTCATTCTGCCAAGCAGCCTTCTCTGCATCTGCGCCAGTTTCCTACCCCAATGGCACCACTGAAAACAACAAATGGGGGAAATGTGAGCATGAAATGGGCCTCCAGTTTTATCTCATGTGCAGGGACAATGGGGAATTTGGGAGACATTGCTGTAATTTCATAATCACCAGTTATGTAGCAAATGGCTTCAGCTATCACCGTATTGGCCCGAATATAAGCCACACTCCCCCCCCCCCAATTCCAACCCTGAAAACTTATCAAGCACAGGGAAGCAGTTCAGGTCCAAAATGTGGGCAGGTAACAGCCAATCCCACAGGTAGCCCAGGCAAGGTGCAGCTCTTCTAATGGTCCATCACAAAGCCATCTAGGAAGTTACTATTAGGAAGAATTGCAGCCATTAAGATGAACGCATTGCCAAAAATGTTCTTTTTGTTTCAGACAATACAGGCATTAAGTAATACAGTATTGTGCTGGTCCCGGGGGGGGGGGTTACTGCGCGGCATGGTCAGTGTCCAGTCCGAGGCTGAAGCGGGGTCCAAGGCAGGGACGTGGTCAGGAACTCTGGCAGAAAGCAGGACAGTGTGCCAGCAGGAACAGGTAACCAACGATGTTGCTCCCGCAACCTGGGACTGGGCAGGCTGGCCTTTATCTCCTCTGAGGCATAGAGCGGCCCCAGGCCACAGGTGACTCGCCTCTCCTGGCCTGAAGGCGAGCACTCCTCCTGCGAGAACATAGTTCCCTCTGCCTCTCTGCCCTGAGCCTCTGCAGCTCAGGAGAGGCTGGAGGGTTACTGGACCCAGAGGCAACCTCACCTTCCCCTGACAGGGCTGGGAGAGGAGTACCTGCAGGCAATGGGTCCTCAGTCACCTCTGGAGCCAGAGCGGATTCAGCTGGTGTCTGCTCCTGAGGATCCAGCACAGGTGAGGGCCCTTCAGGTTCAAGCCCCAGCCCCGGCTCAGCCGGCCCTGGAGGCAGGTACTCCTGTGCAGTCTGGGATTCCTCAGGTTCAGCCTCTGAATCCGATTCCCAGGCCATCACAAGTTTGCTTTAAAAAATGGCAAACAGATATTTCAAAATTCATATGGAAAGAAAAGAGGCCAAGGATAAAATACAAAATACTCACAGATATTAAAGATAGAGGAGGTTTCTCCCTTCCCGATTTTATATTATGAAGCTGCTTGTATTACTTGGATCCAGGATTGGATAAAATTAGAAAATACAGATTTACTAGATTTGGAAGGACATGATAACAGATTTGGATGGCATGCCTATCTGTGGTATAATAAAGGGAAAGTACACAAAGCTTTTTATAATCAGGACATCTCTTTTAAGAGCTTGAGGAAAACATAAAGAACATAAAGAATTGTTAGAACAAAAGACTCCATGGTGGGTCTCTCCAACAGAAGTAATTTCAATTAAAAAAATAAATAGGGGAAAAACATGGCCTACTGACAGAAATAGAAGGGAATTTAAGGCTGAAAGAACTTGAGGAGATCAAAGAATATGTTTATGATTGGCTGCAATATCAGCAACTAAACGTGGTTTTCAAAGAAGACAAAAAGAAAGGTTTTAGCTACACTATTCTAGATTCCAAAGGAAAGACATAGAGGACAATACCAAACTTTTGAAGAAAACATATAATTTGTTATTAGAATGGGAAACAAAAGATGAAGTGGTGAAAAGTGTGATGATAAAATGGGTGCAAGATATAGGGCATAATATACAAATGGAAGATTGGGAAAAATTGTGGTGAGTGAATTTGAAATTTACGGATTGTATATTATTAAAAGAGAATTATATGAAAATGATGTACAGATGGTATATTACACCTAAAAAAATGGCAAAAATGTACAAAACAGGTTCCAACAAATGTTGGAAGTGTAAAGAAAAGGAAGGCACTTTTTTCCTTATGTGGTGGACTTGCAAACTGATTAAAAATTATTGGAATATGATTTATAATGAAATCAAAAATGTTTAAATTGACTTTTATTACAAGACCAGAAGCTTTTTTACTAGGCATTTCGGGTCAAGAACTACCAACAGAAAAGAAGAAACTATTTATGTATGCTATGACTGCGACTAGGATGCTACTAGCCCAAAGATGGAAAAGCAAAGAAATACCAACTAAGGAAGAATGGATACAAAAACTGATGGAATATGCTGAAATGGCGTAACTAACAGAGAGACTCAGAGACAAAGACAATAGAGAATTTTTAAAAGGTTGGGAATCATTTATGTTGTATTTACAGAAACAATGTAAAGAAATAGACTGATTAGCAGGGTTTGAGTAAACACAATCAACAAAAATAAGTATAAAAGCTATAAAGATGTCAAAATTCTAAATAATAATAATATAATTTATACATAGAATTCATATGAAGATATAAGAAAGAAAGCAGGGGAAGCCAATATCGGGGGAAACCAGAAGAGAAAGCTGAGGGAAGTTGGGGGGGGGGGAACCAGGGGAATGCTTTGTTTCATTTTGATGTTACAGATAGGTAGCCGTGTTGGTCTGCCATAGTCAAAATAAAAAAATTCCTTCCAGTAGCACCTTAAAGACCAACTAAGTTAGTTCTTGGTATGAGCTATCGTGTGCATGCACACTTCTTCAGAGACACAGAATATGTATCTGAAGAAGTGTGCATGCACACGAAAGCTCATGCCAAGAACTAACTTAGTTGGTCTTTAAGGTGCTACTGGAAGGAATTTTTTTATTTTCATTTTGATGATTTGATATGTTGTAAATATGATAAAAATGTAAAACTTAATAAAAATTTGGGTTTTTTTTTTAAAGGAAGTGACTTTTTTGTTACCCGTGGATTTTATTTGTGCTCCTGGTTAAAGCACACCCTCCAACATGACATTGCTCCAATCCGGGATACTATCTTCCGGGTCTGCACTCCGATATGAGTCACGTGACCTGCACAAGATCATGGGTGCAGAAAAAGTGGGGGGTTTGGCAGGCACCCAAAATGTGCATTCGGGGTACTGCACAAAATCTCAGACTGGAAAAAAGCATGTGTTGGTGCACTGTGCGAGTTCACGGAACAGGGCGAGATCTTGGCCCAAAATTGCACAAGAGCAAGACACCCCAACTGACCGCCATGCTCTCATGGGGGAAAAATGGGATGCCCCAGTTTTTCCAGGACAGTTGACAGGTATGGTGAAAGTCCTAGTCTTTTAACTGCCCAGTTTTTGACCACCTTAAAGCTTCACTTTAATAAATAAATTTAAATTTAAATTTCCTCCCCTCCCCTCCCCTATGTGTTCTTGACATATAACCAGGGGTGCCAACTTGAATAAAACATTGGGGGACAGATAAGCCCCTCCCCACATAATCACAGGTCCCTGGTCCTGAGGTGCCCCCCTCCACCCCCAGTATTATAAAATTAATACAAGACCATTACACACAAGCAAAGAGTGGGTGGGTGGGGGCAGGAGAACGGTGGACCTAGCCTGGCCATAGTCAGTAATGGCTCTGTCCCACCAAAAGCATCTGGACGTCTAACTAGTTCAATTGATTTCAGTGGGAGATGTAGCCTAATCCTATGTGTGCTTGTTCAGAAGGAAAGCCCATTATCTGCAGTGAGCCTTCCTCATAGGTAAGCATGCACAGGGTTGCAGCCTTACAAGGCAATCATAAGCCTATTAACCCTAGTAAATGTGCTTAGAATTGCGGTCTTACATGTGCAGGCTGCAATCCTATACACACTTATCTGGGAGTGAGTCCTGTTGAAACAAATGGTGGCTGCTTCTGACTGAGCATAGGAATGTGGTTGGGTGCTTAAATGTAGGTGGATCAGGGCCAGTAGCTGGATAAAGTTGATACATGCATGATGAAGAACCAAAAGACACGGGCTTCTACCCAGTTCAACTCAGAGTAGACCAATTGAAAACAATGACCCTAAGTTAGCTACATTCATTATCTTCAATGGGTCTACTTTGAGTAGGGGTAATATTGACTACAACTCATGGAACTCAACCAAGTTTCAAGGAAGCCCCAGTGCCTGTTGTGGCAGAACTGGGTGCAGACACCAGCGGAGGAAGAGGAATGCAGGGGGAGTGCACCGCCCCTGGCAGTGCGATCCTGGTAGGGTGCCATCACGGCTCCCCCCCCGCCTGCCCACGCTGGGTGCCACCCCCTGCAGGTGGCATGCCCCGCCCCCAGGATGCACGCCAGCCCCAATCCGCCTGCTCTCCGTGCCCCCCCCCCGGTGCCGGAGCATGAAGTTCCACCACTGGGTGCAGAGACCTCTAGAGATTGGAGACATTTTAATTTCTCCCCATTTCTCCCTCTCCTTTCAGTTTTAGGTTCAGTGTGCCACTTTGCCACATCAGTTTGCCATTAAAGGGAGGGGCAGCCAATGAATATCCATCAGCATTTTAGTGGCTGTTTCTCTTTATATGCATATTTTTCTAAGCAATTTTGCCTAATATAACACATTTCTGTATATCTCTAATATATACATATGCACCTTTCTCCTTATTAATATTTTGCCATATGTATTTTTCAATTTCAATATCAATTTATGGGGGAGGGAGGTGGAGAACTGCAGCACAACATTTGGAGACTTTGCTGCTCCTCTGCAATGCAACACTCAGGATATTCTCACATGTCACTAAAAGTGATTTTTTCCCCTTTAGATCATCTGAGCTTCTGTCAGGGGAAAATACATTCCTTCTCTGCTCCAACACTCAACCCAAAGAGTGTAGCTATTTGACACCACTTATCCTTGCTAATTTGTTTCGTTCTCTTATTTGCACTCTTCTCTTTTATTTAATGCACAAATTTCTTCCTAAAAAAAATGTGCAGGCACAGTGATGCATACAAATGGAACTGCTTCTGCTCTTGGATGAGGGAAATATGTTCTTCTAACATAGTTTAATGGCAATTTTATTCTGCCCCCTCCCAGTTGCTGATCTGTGATCTGAAATTCCAACAGAGTGGTGCCATCAGAAGCAAGGATTCCAAACAGACCTGTTTGCATTGCCCCTGCTGCTGCAGAGGCCAATTACATGGTATTCTGGGGCACAGTCTAACTTCTGCTACCGTGATCTGTGGAGGGCCACTGGCAGGCTTCCCTCCCTGTTCCCTGGGAGGGACCAGCCAAGCTCTGTCCATCAGTCACTGAAGCTGCAGCTGCTCCAGTGCTTGCTTTCCTCTGCCCAACACATCCCCTTTTCCTTTTGTATCACGTCTATTGGATTGTGAGCCTTTAGGCAGGGGCTGTCTTTTAATATACAGTGGTGCCTCGCAAGACGAAATTAATTCGTTCTGCAAGTCTCTTCGTCTTGCGAGTTTTTCGTCTTGCGATGCACGGTTTCCCATAGGAATGCATTGAAAATCAATTAATGCGTTCCTAGGGAAACCGCCTTCAGACCAGGTCCGGGGACAGTCTGTCCCTGGACCTCTTCTGAAGGCTGGGGGGGGGGGACAAGGGCTTTTCTTCCCACCCCCAGCATTTTAAAAAACCCCAGGACAGCGGAGGACTTCTCCGCTGTCCGGGCGATCTTAAAATGCTGGCGGGCGGCATTTTAAAATCGCCCTGGGACAGCGGAGGACTTCTCCACTGTCCGGGGCAATATAAAAGCCCCTGGGAAGGCAGGCAGGGGGGACAAAGACTTTTGCCCCCCGCCAGCCTTCAGAAGAGGTCCTGGACCTCTTCTGAAGGCGGGCGGGGGGGCGAAAGTCTTTGCTCCCCCCCGCCTGCCTTCAAAAGCCCTCCGGGACAGGCAGGCAGGGGGGAGCAAAGACTTTCGCCCCCTGCCCGCCTTCAGAAGGTGTCCCCTGCCCCCTGCCTGGCTTCGGGAGGTGTCCCCTGCCCCCCGCCCGGCTTCGGGAGGTGTTCCCGCCCCACCGCCCGGCTTCGGAGGAGCCTTCCGAAGCCCGGCGGCGGCAGGAGGTGTTCCCGCCCCACCGCCCGGCTTCGGAGGAGCCTTCCGAAGCCCGGCGGTGGCGGGAGGAGGTGTCCCCGCCCCGCCGCCAGGCTTCGGAGGAGGTCCGAGGACAGTGGGGAAGACGCGCAGCGCTTCCCCGCTGTCCCTAAGATTTCCCTATGGGCTGTCGTCTTGCGAAGCAAGCCCATAGGGAAATTCGTATTGCGAAGCGCCTCCAAAACGGAAAACCCTTTCGTCTAGCGGGTTTTCTGTCTTGCGAGGCATTCGTCTTGCAGGGTACCACTGTATTCCCTGGATTCAGCTAGTGTTAAAAGCTAATCAAGCCTTTTAATAGCCAATCACTTGGAATAGATTGGGGAGTAATGGGGTGTTAGGGGAGGGGTAGTACCTCTGGTGGGTAGTTTGTCCACCTTTCGTCCCCACGCTGTACTCATAGAATCATAGAATCATAGAGTTGGAAGAGACCACAAGGGCCATTGAGTCCAACCCCCTGCCAAGCAGGAAACACCATCAGAGCACTCCTGACATACGGTTGTCAAGCCTCAGCTTAAAGACCTCCAAAGAAGGAGACTCCACCACACTCCTTGGCAGCAAATTCCACTGTCGAACAGCTCTTACTGTCAGGAAGTTCTTCCTAATATTCAGGTGGAATCTTCTTTCTTGTAGTTTGGATCCATTGCTCCGTGTCCGCTTCTCTGGAGCAGCAGAAAACAACCTTTCTCCCTCCTCTATGTGACATCCTTTTATATATTTGAACATGGCTATCATATCACCCCTTAACCTCCTCTTCTCCAGGCTAAACATGCCCAGCTCCCTTAGCCGTTCCTCATAAGGCATCGTTTCCAGGCCTTTGACCATTTCGGTTGCCCTCCTCTGGACACGTTCCAGTTTGCCAGTGTCCTTCTTGCACTGTGGTGCCCAGAACTGGACACAGTACTCCAGGTGAGGACTGACCAGAGCAGAATACAGTGGCAATATTACTTCCCTTGATCTAGATGCTATACTCCTATTGATGCAACCCAGAATTGCATTGGCTTTTTTAGCTGCCGCGTCACACTGTTGGCTCATGTCAAGTTTGTGGTCAACCAAGACTCCTAGATCCTTTTCACATGTACTGTTCTCAAGCCAGGTGTCACCCATCTTGTATTTGTGCCTCTCATTTTTTTTGCCCAAGTGCAATACTTTACATTTCTCCCTGTTAAAGTTCATCTTGTTTGTTTTGGCCCAGTTCTCTAATCTGTCAAGGTCGTTTTGAAGTGTGATCCTGTCCTCTGGGGTGTTAGCCACCCCTCCCAGTTTGGTGTCATCTGCAAATTTGATCAGGATGCCCTTGAGTCCATCATCCAAGTCGTTGATAAAGATGTTGAATAAGACCGGGCCCAAGACAGAACCCTGTGGCACCCCACTAGTCACTTTTCTCCAGGATGAAGAGGAACCATTGATGAGCACCCTTTGGGTTGGGTCAGTCAGCCAGTTACAAATCCACTGAGTGGTAGCATAGTCAAGACCGCATTTTACCAGCTTCTTTAGAAGAAGAAGAAGAAGAGTTTGGATTTGATATCCCGCCTTTCACTCCCCTTCAGGAGTCTCAAAGCGGCTAACATTCTCCTTTCCCTTCCTCCCCCACAACAAACACTCTGTGAGGTGAGTGGGGCTGAGAGACTTCACAGAAGTGTGACTGGCCCAAGGTAACCCAGCAGCTGCATGTGGAGGAGCGGAGACACGAACCCGGTTTCCCAGATTACGAGACTACCGCTCTTAACCACTACACCACACTGGATATCATGGGGCACCTTGTCAAATGCCTTGCTGAAATCAAGGTAGGCTACATCCACTGCGTTCCCTTCATCTACCAGGCTTGTAATTCTGTCAAAAAACGAAATCAGGTTAGTCTGACATGACTTATTTTTTGGAAATCCATGCTGACTATTGGTGATCACAGCATTCCTATCTAGGTGCTCACAGACTGTTTGCTTAATGATCTGCTCCAGAATCTTCCCTGGTATTGATGTCAGACTGACTGGGCGGTAATTATTTGGGTCCTCTCTTTCCCCCTTTTTGAAAATAGGGACAACATTTGCCCTCCTCCAGTCTGCCGGGACTTCGCCTGTTCTCCAGGAATTCTCAAAGATGACTGCCAGTGGTTCTGAGATCACATCTGCCAGTTCTTTTAATACTCTTGGATGCAGTTCATCTGGCCCTGGAGACTTGAATACATCTAAACTAGCGAAGTATTCTTCTACTATCTCCTTAGTTATTCTGGGCTGTGTTTCCTCTGCTGAATCATTTGCTCCAAATTCTTCAGGTCAGGCATTGTTTTCTTTATCAGAGAAGACTGAGGCAAAGAAGGCATTGAGGAGTTCAGCCCTTTCTGTGTCCCCTGTTTGCATTTCACCATCTTCTCCTCTGAGTGACCCCACTGTTTCTTTGTTCTTCCTTTTGCTACGAACATACCCATAATAACCTCTCTAGCAAGCCTGAGTTCATTTTGTGCTTTAGCTTTTCTGACTTTGTGTCTACATGTGCTGGCTATTTGTTTGAATTCCTCTTTGGTGGTTTCCCCCCTTTTCCATTTTTTGTACACATCCTTTTTTAATCTTAACTCAGTTAAAAGTTCTTTAGATAGCCACCCTGGCTTCTTTAGGCACCTTCCATGTTTCCGTCTCACTGGTATTGCCTGAAGTTGTGCTTTTACTATCTCCCTCTTAACAAACTCCCAGGCATCATGAACTCCCTTTCCTTTCAGTATTACTGTCCATGGGATCTCACCCAGCACTTTCCTAAGTTTTATGAAGTCGGCTTTCTTAAAGTCAAGAAATTGAGTCCTAGTATGCTTGGCTGCTCCTTTCCGCTGTATAGTAAACTTCAGAAGAGCATGATCACTCGCGCCTAATGATCCTTCCACTTCTACCCCACTAACCAGGTCATCAACATTGGTTAGGACCAGATCTAAAATGGCTGTTCCTCCTGTTGCTTCTCCCACTTTCTGGACAATGAAGTTGTCTGCAAGGCCAGTGAGGAATCTGTTTGACCTTATGCTCTTGGCTGAGTTTGACATCCAACAAATATCCGGGTAATTGAAGTCCCCCATTACTACTATCTCCCTTCCTTTTGCATGCTTGGCCATCTGTTCCAGGAAGGCATCATCTATGTCCTCCGTTTGGCTTGGGGATCTATAGTAAACTCCCACAATGAGGTCTCTGTTATTCTTCTCTCCCTTAATTTTGACCCAAATGCTCTCACTTTGGCTTTGAGGTTCTAAATCTTGGATCTCTTCACAGGTATACACATCCCTGACATATAACGCCACTCCTCCTCCTTTCTTGTCTGGTCTGTTTCTCTGAAATAGATTGTATCCCCCCATTTTTACATTCCAATCGTGGGACTTATCCCACCAGGTTTCAGTGATGCCTATTATGTCATATTTAGTTTGCTGTACCAAGAGCTCAAGCTCATCTTGTTTATTTCCCATGCTTTGTGCATTACCGTACAGACATTGAAGTCCATTAATCATTCCCCCGTGTCTCTTATTTAAGGATTTTTTCCTCCCACCTGCGTGCTGTTTGCTCCATTTGGTCTATGACATTTGGATGATCATCTTCATCAATTGATAGACTCCTACCTTCAGGAGCACTGTCTCCCTCCCACACATTAGTCAGTTTAAAGCCCTCCTGATGAGGTTTCTGAGATTTTTGGCAAAAACATTTCTCCCAACCGTTGTGAGGTGCAGCCCATCACTTGCCAGAAGTCCATCTTCAAGAAACTGCAGTCCATGATCTAAGAATACAAACCGTTCTGTTTACACCATTTGCGAAGCCAGCTGTTCACTTCCACTATTTTCCCCTCTCTCCCTGGGCCACGCCGTTCAACTGGGAGGACAGATGAGATGACAATTTATGCATTTAGTTGCTTCAATTTCCTGCCGAGAGCCTCGTAGTCTCTTTTGATCTTCTGGAGGCTATTGCTTGCAGTGTCATTGGTTCCCACATGAACCAAGAGGAAGGGGTATTTGTCAGCGGGTTTTATGATTCCTTGCAGTCGTTCAGTTACATCTTGGATCTTAGCCCCGGGGAGACAGCACACTTCCCGAGCCATCTTGTCAGGCCCACAGATCACTGCTTCTGTTCCCCTCAGTAGGGAATCCCCTATCACCACTACACGCCTCCTCTTAGGTTTGGTTGGGGTTCTTCTGTGAGCTGTCCGTTCCAAGGTCGCCTGCACATTCCCTGAGGACTGACTTTGCTGCTCATCTTCATATACCTGATCGACTGTAATGAGGGAGAGATCCTCAAATGGAGTCTGCTCTTCGTCTTCCATGCTAGGGGAGAGGACCTCAAAGCGATTGTGTATTTCTAAACAATCAGAGTGAACCCTGGGCCTCCTACTTCTTTGAGTCACGTTTCTCCATATATCTGGCTCCTGTGTTGGTGAACTAGCCTCCTTCTCAGGGGAGTCCCCTGTCTCCTCCTTGGTGGAGACGGTGTGCTCTGTTGCTTCCAAGAAGAGCTCCAGCTCTCTAATTCTTTGGAGCGTAGCTACACGTTCCTCCAGTTGCTGGACTTTGTCTTTTAAAAGGGCAATCAACATGCAATTGCTGCAGGTAAAGCTGCCTGCAACCTTTGGCAAGATGGCAAACATTGCGCAGGACCCGCAGGCGACTGCAGCTGTTCCCTCCCCCTCCATCTTGAGAATGTATCGTTGGGGGTGGCTACAGCGGTCCTCCATCATAAAAAGCGTGAAGACAGGACAAATAACTCCCCCCCAAAAAAACCTAGGTCTCCCCCAACAAACGTTTGAGACTAGCTCCCCTAAATCTAAAAGATGGATCAAACTGCCCTGCTAGCTCTGTTAAGCTCCTCCCACAGCTAATCACCTGCCTCAACAGAAACCCTGCACCCTCTGACCTTTGCACAGGGAGAACAGCTAATCATCCACAAAGAAACACACACAAACAAGAAAACCCTTTTTGCTCCTTCTTCAACTGCTGCCCTACTCAGCTCTCACCTGTGGCTCCCAGAAGCTGTCAGCATGCGACAGCAACCACCCCTTCGGTACTTCTTTGACTTGCTGATTAAACCAGGTGAGGGTAGCCAATGGGCCTCAATATTATCTTGGTCAGTTTATTTTTTTTAAAATATACTTGAATACTCCAAATCCATAAATAGAATTAAAAAGTCAAAACAATGCACAACAAATGTATATAAAATAAAAGCCAAATAGGAACCAAAATCACAGATCACTGGCTAATTATAATATCAACCCCTCCTTTTAACTGTCTGCATAGGTTTGGCAGTGCAGAAAGCATTTTCAGAGAATGTTTAATGTTAATACAAAAGAGGCCTGCCCCACAGGATGGGGGCAATAACACGGAAGGCTCCGTTTCATGACATCAGGCGAGCCTCACCAATTCAGGGAACTACTCCTATAGAGGATCTCGGTGCACAAGTGGGGGCACCAGGGGTCAGGCCGTCCCTGAGGCACCCTGCCCCTGGGTTGCTTTGAGGATTCATATAAGAACCTGGAACCTGTCTCAGTAGCCAATGGGCAGCCAGTGCGGCTGTTTTTACAAGGGCGGCACACATTGCCGGCTATCAACCTGCACCAGCAGTATAGCAGCCACAGTCTTCACAAGCTGGAGCTTCCAGACCAGGCGCAAGGGCAGCTCCATAGAGAGGGCATGGCAGTAATCCAGGCTCAAGATGGGCTTGCAGCGTTCAGACTATCCATGTCCAGGCATGGTCTTTTTTTAAAAAAATAATATTTATTGAGTTTCCAAAAATTTAAATTTAAACACTACAAACAGAAAAGCAAAAAAACCAAACGATAAACCATACAATACAATACAAAAACACTACAAAACAAAGACCATTTAAAACATATTAAACAATTTCAATGTCATATCTTTCGTTCGCTTATTTCCACGACTTCCTCACACCTCCCTTTTTGTATTCCACATCAATTAATTATTTCAGCAATTCCTTTCCATCTTCCCCTGTTTTCTATCCTATAATTATCTTAACACATTCTAACCTTATTTTGTTCCCTTTAATACTCTATTGATCTATTTATACTTAATTCCTTATAGCATTTCTGCTAAAGCCATATAACTTCATTCCAACTGTGTTCTAACATTCATTAATTTTGCAATATTTCTATAAATAGTCTTTAAACTTCCAGTCTTCTTCCACCAGCTCTTCTACCTCGTCTCGGATTCTGCCAATTCTCTCAGCCAGCAAAAAGCAGATGGTTCACAACAAAACTTAAGGGTCTGGCAGGGCAAATCCATCTCCTTCTTTTGCATCCGTTAATATCTTAAGTTTTACTCGGGCTTCCTGCCCTGCCAAACAAATCTAGAAACGTCCCTCTGCCACCTCCTGAAACAATCCCTCCCATCCAAAGCTTGCAATGTTTGAAACAAAAACAGCATCCCCAACCTCACAGCAACCCTCATCCTCATCACAACAACTCGGCCCAACAATAACCACTTCCTATTTAACCCTGTTTCCAAATCCCCCTTCTCTTCAGGCCAGCGTCCTTCACAATTGCCCTTGAATAAATTCACATTTTCCTCGGGTAGGGCTCTGATCCTCAATTTCATCTGTTTCTCTTTAAATTCAGTCATAACCAGTGTCAGCTTGAATTCATAAAGTTGTCCTTGAATGGATGGGACTCTCTCCAGTTGAATTACTTTGACTTCAGCAGCAAGGGTTTTCTCCTTAACTTCATCCGCAGTTTGCCGTATCAGGATAGATTCCTGTATCAATTTCTGGGTGGTTTCTATATTAGTATTCACCTTTTGTCCCAGGTTATTTAAACTTTCAACCATTAAATCAGTTTTAATATTTGCAGCATCCACTTTCATATTTATCACGTCCATTTTCTTGTGAAGTTGTTCCAGCGAGTCATTTATTTTCCCTAATACAGCCGCTAAGGCCTCTTCTGGTGACATTCCGTCTTTCCCATCTGCCATAGCACTCAATAGATTCAAGGTCAATCTCACAGTCTCACGGGTGTTATCTTACCGCTGGAAATTTCCCAGCCCAGATCTTATGTAGCCACCAGTTTCAAGAACTTCCACTAGAGGGAAACAGTTTCTATTTGTATTGATATATAATATCCTCTTATAGGCACAGTTGAAACGACCCAAAACTAATTTCAAAGTTACTTTCACTGCTGGAGACAGTAGAAAAATGTATCTTCTCTTATGACCATGTCCAGGCATGGTCATGGCTGGTGGACCAGAAGAAGTTAGCAGAAGGCACTGCTACCCCAGGAGACACTGGAGCCTCTAGGACCCCTGTCCTCAGGGGCAGAGGAAGTGGGTGCAGTGGGTGCAGGCCGCCCCAGGTGTCACCACTGAGGGGGGGTGACAAAATGTCCAGCAGCACTCACCATGGGGCCTGCAATGCCCCCCCACGCTGCCCCAAATGGTCCGCCCACCACCTCCACCTCAGCTGTAGGGCAGCTGAGTGGGAGGAGGCAGGCAGACTCCTCAGAGGCCCCATGGAGCGTCCTGCCCCACCTTGCCCTGCCCCCATGGGTGACTGGCCCCGCCCCTGGGCACAGGGCACGTGCGCCGCCCCAGGTGCCCAATCGGCTTGCTCCGCCATTGCCTGTCCTCTCATTTCATTGCCACATTGTTGTGGTAGGACTTTGCAAGCGAAACTTGACAATGATCATTATAGCAGCAAGCTATGGGGGTGTTTCCTGCCCCCAAGTGCCTCAGATTTCTTTTCAGCTGGGGAGGGGGTGTGGCTGAAAAGATGTAGAAGTTTGTTCTGCAGCTCAGATGAGATGCAAATTTCCAGGCTTTGTGCCTTCCCCTTCTTAGAAGTCCCCAGGCTCTTGCAAAGACCTCCATGTGAGAATGTGCCTTTTCCTCTAGAAGAGCAAATAATGCCGCAGGGCAAAGTTTTAATTAACAAGAGGGCAAAGCCAGTCCCGGAAGCATAAAACCTAATGCTGTTTGAAGCAAAGTAAATGACTTCACTCAAAATGCAAAATTTGCACTTTTCTTTGAACTGAATAACTCAACCTCTAATAGCACAACCTAGAACCACAGGCCAGTACAATTCTCCCATATACAGTACTTTCAGCAATAGGACCTGGTGCATGCACCCATTTCATTTCTCTGGGCCTTTGCCTACTCTTCAGCACTCCCAATTTGACAGAGACCATTTCAGTTTCCTGGGTGGCGTGATCTGGATAAATCACTCTCTTTACTTTGCCTTTTAGGAAAGACAAACTGTTTTGAAAGGGGGTGGCTTTTACTTCTGCAAATATTAATGTCTCCCTCTTGTTTCTCAGTGGCTCTGTTTTGGCTCAGTCGTCAGCACTCACCACCCGTGTTTGCTATTAGATTGAGGGAGTTTGACAATACATTAAAACATTATGGTTGATGTAGGCTTCAGTTTTCTGGCATTAGGACCCTTTCATTTTGGCTGCTAAAAGTTAAAATCTCTTGGAGTTTTGGGGCTCTGATGCATCTTGACTTGCACGCCTGGGCTCAGTGGCAGAGCATCTGCCCTGGTTGCGGAAGGCGCCAGCTTCAACCTCAAGGTGGGGGTGGAGAACTGCTGCCAGTTAGTGGTGAGTGAGATGGGCCAATGGTGGAAGAAGGAAGCTTCTGGTGTTCCAAAGTGTGCAATGTGTGCACAGAAAACAAAAACAGGATTCAAGATGACCGTAACAGGTTGGAGAAAGGGGCCCCAAAGAACAAAATGAATTTCAGTAGGGACTATGGTAAGGTTCTGCAGTTAGGCAGAAATGATCAGATGCACAAATACAGGGTGGGGGACACCTGACTTAACAGGAGTGCACGTGAAAAGGATCCAGGGGTCTTAATAGGCCACAAGCCTAACATGAGTCAACCATGTGATGTAGCAGCAGAAAAAGCTAATGCAGTTCTAGGCTGCATCGACAAAAGTATAGAGCCCATCTTCAATTATTTGTTTTTGGGGTTTTTTTTAAATGATATTTATTACTTTTTCAACATTTTCAATACAACACTACAAACAAAAAAGAAAAGAGAGAAAACAATACAAATACAATACAAAAACACTAAATGGACTAACAAAACAAAGCAAAAACAAACAAAAACAATTTAAAAACACCTCAAACATTTTCAATATCTTATATTTCATTCACTTATTTCCAGCGACCTCCTCACACCTCCCTTTTTGTATTCCACTTTTATTAATTGTTTCAGCAATTCCTTTCCATCTTGCTCTGTTTTCTATCCTATAATTATCTTAACACATTCTTGCCTTATTTTTCCTTTAATTTTCTATTAATCTGTTTATACTTAATACCTTATGACATTTCTACTAAAGCCATATAACTTCATTCCAACATTTTTCTAACATTCCTTAATTTTACAATATTTCTATAAATAGTCTTTAAACTTTTTCCAATCTTCTTCCACCGACTCTTCTCCCTGGTCTCGGATCTTGCCAGTCATTTCCGCCAATTCCATATAGTCCATCAATTTTGTCTGCCATTGTCCAACACTTCAGTGCTTTCAAGAAGCAGCCATTCTCTCAACCAGCAAAAAGCAGATGGTTCACAATGAAATTTAAAGGTCTGGCAGGGCAGGTCCACCTCCTTCTTTGGCATCCATCAATATCTTAAGTTTTACTCGAGGCTTCCTGCCCTGCCAAACAACTCTAGAGACATCCCTCTGCCACCTCCTGAAACAATCCATCCCATCCAAAGCTTGCAATGTTTGAAACAAAAGCAACATCCCCAGCAACACAGCAGCCCTCATCCCCACCACAGTAACTCAGCCCAACAGTCACAACTTCTGATTTGTCCATATTTACAAATCCCCCTTCTCTTTAATCCAATATCCTTCACAGTTATCCTTAAACAGATTCACATTTTTGGCAGTCATACTAACCCCCAAATACCTCTCTTTCTCAACCGATGTCGCCTCCTGTCGCCTCCTGTCGCCTCCTGAAACTCTGTCAAGCTTTCCTTTTCCAGTTCAGATAGGGCTCTGGTCCTCAAATTCATCTCTTCTTCTTTAAGTTCAATCATAACGAATGTCAGCTTATATTCATCAGGTTGTCTTTGTATGGATGGGACTCTCCTCTCCAGTTGTATTGCTTTAGATTCAGCAGCAAGGGTTTTTCCCCTGACTTCATCTGCAGTTTGCCGTATCAGAGTAGATTCCTGTGTCAGTTTCTGGGTGGTTTCTGAATTGGTATTCACCTTTTGTTCCAAGTTATTTAAACTTTCTACGATTAAGTCAATTTCAATATTTGCAGCATCCATTTTTCTGCCCTAATCTATAGCATATTTAGTTTACCTATACGTAAATCCGGCACTGGCTCTTACCATCCAAATTCATGTTTTGTTGGAATCTCCTTTCTTGTTAATTTGAATCAGTTGGTTTGAGCGGTAGAAAACATGTTTGCTCTCACTTCTATCTGAAAAGCCCTTCAAATAATTGAAGATGGACTTCCGGGTTGGTGCCTCCGGCAATGGCGGAATTCCTCTGATCGGGAGGAATTTGCCCCATGGGAATTTGGGTCTGTACCGCCACGGCGAAGGTGGAGACACATAAAAATCACAGGCAGGAGAAGCCTGTGAAGGTGGGATTCGGCGGGCACCTTTTGCGCCTCCCCTACCCGGTTTCGGGGATCCGGAGCGATGTGGGGTGAGTGGCGCGGTGCTTCGAATCGTCTGCTTCTTCCACGGAGCGAAGCCGCATAGCTGTTGTCAGAGAGCACTGACATTTTCCTGTGGACAATTTGACTCTAAAGTAATTATCCATCAGTAGAGCTGAATTGGGAAGAATTGGATTTTTAAACGTTTAATCTGGCATCGAAACGGGGAGGTTCAATACAGGAAGTCAGCCTCCCCCTTTTGTAGATAAACTGAAGCAAGGAGGCTGCAAGCTAAAGTCTTGGAAAGCCTTTTGTAAAAGACTAAATTTCCATCGGTAAAGAACTAAAAAAAACCTTTTTGGAGACAGGAGAAGGGGGGGGAGTGGTGGACTGAATATGCCTGTAGGAGAGAGTTAAGAGAGTTAAAATACCGCCGCTCTGACCCTGGAAACGGGCTGCTAGCAGGATTGATGTTTTTTGAAACGTCCATTGACAGCGTTTAGAACGTTAATTGACAGGTAGCTAAACAAGAGAATACATTGTTTCTACTGTCTCCAGTTGTTTTCAAAAAAAAGGAGGAAAGTACCTGAAAATTGAAACTAACTTTGGATTATTGAAACTGTGTTTAAAAGAGGACATACTGACCGATACAAATAGAAACTGTTTTCCCCTAGTGGAAGCTTTTGAAATTGGTTACTTTACAGGAGCTGGGCTAGGGGGATTTCCAGCTGCAAGATAAAAAAGTGTGAGACTTTGGAATTGACCTTGAATCTCTTAAGTGTTATGGCAAATGGAAAGGAAAAAACAGACGGGATGTCGACAGAAGAGGCCTTAGTGGCTGCATTATTGAAAATAAACGATTCGCTGGAACAACTTCACAAGAAAACAGATGTGATAAATGTGAAAATGGAGGGCAAATGTCGTCCCTATTTTCAAAAAGGGGAAAAGAGAGGACCCAAATAATTACCGCCCAGTCAGTCTGACATCAATAGCAGGGAAGATTCTGGAGCAGATCATTAAGCAAACAGTCTGTGAGCACCTAGAAAGGAATGCTGTGATCACCAATAGTCAGCATGGATTTCTGAAAAATAAGTCATGTCAGACTAACCTGATCTCGTTTTTTGACAGAATTACAAGCCTGATAGATGAAGGGAACGCAGTGGATGTAGCCTACCTTGATTTCAGCAAGGCATTTGACAAGGTGCCCCATGATATTCTTGTAAAGAAGCTGGTAAAATGCGGTCTTGACTATGCTACCACTCAGTGGATTTGTAACTGGCTGACTGACCGAACCCAAAGGGTGCTCATCAATGGTTCCTCTTCATCCTGGAGAAGAGTGACTAGTGGGGTGCCACAGGGTTCTGTCTTATTCAACATCTTTATCAACGACTTGGATGATGGACTTAAGGGCATCCTGATCAAATTTGCAGATGACACCAAACTGGGAGGGGTGGCTAACACCCTAGAGGACAGGATCACACTTCAAAACGACCTTGACAGATTAGAGAACTGGGCCAGATTAGAGATGGCCCTTGTGGTCTCTTCCAACTCTATGATTCTATGATTCTATGATCCACTAACTAAGGATCGAAAACACAAGTTTTGGCTTTCCAAGGTCTACCCTGCTTTGTTTTCCCCATGATATTCTTCATGCCGCTGGAGCTCTGTTCACCACTGTGCAGGCCATAATGCTCTTATTTTTCATTCCCAGATGGCAGGCAGGGTATTTGATGGAACTCAGGTGTTTGCAGCCCTTTCACCCTTCAATACTCCTACTGGGTTTTCAGTTATTACATTTCTATCCATCATTTTCTTTCCTAGGCTGCTGCAGTGCGCAGCTCATGCTGCATGTAGCTGGCACAGCATTTCAGATTTCCCCCCCTTTAAAGTGGCCTCCACATCCACTGAGATCAGATGACCCAATAAAACAATTTCCAGAGCCGGGTCTCTTGATTTTGCTGCTCCTCTGGGGCACCTGCCACATTGGCTCTTTTGTTTAGCCTAATTAATGTCATTTGGAGAGATTAGGTCAGAGCATGCCATCTTGCATCTATCTCCAATAGCAAAAAAAAGGGGGGGTGACTGTGCAAGTGAGCTGGGAATGCATACAGCATTGGGTTGGACTTAGAGTTCCCTTTCCTTTTCTGAAGAGGACTTCCTGGGCCTAATAGCAGGGCTGGTGAGCCACAGGCCACAGGTCCATATGTAGCCTCAGGCCAGCCTGTAGCAGAGTTGTGCTATGTTTCTGTGCCTCAATAGGGCAGAACTGCAGAAGCCTCCTCCTTGACATGCTGCTTTTCCACATGTGAGAAGATTTATTGTATTGTTTTTTAAATGGGGCATCATTCAAGTATGCCATATCAAACAACATGTTTGGGTTTTCTTCCCCAGAGCCGGAAACATGCCAGCAAAGTTCGTCTCTACTATATGCTCCACCCACTAGATGGAGGCTGTCCTGCGAAGAAGCTGCGGTCAGAAAATGTGAGTTTTGTTGCTATATCTGTTAGCAGTTACCCAACAGGTCTACAAAACACCTCTTAAAATGGATCGGGGCCAAGATGTGGTCAAGGTTGTCATCATCCTTTGGGGCCCAGAATGGACTATGCAGGAAGTGTGGGCATTCTGGGAAGTCTGGGTAGGATTCAACCTGTTCTATGAAGAACTAAGCCTGTTAGTGTTCTTGGAGACAATGTTCCTCGTGTGCTCATGGGGCCCTTAACAATGGCAATACCTTTGAAGCACTAAGCAACACATGAAAGTGTAGGAGCATATATTGTCAGCTCAGCTATGAATTGGACACGTCTCTCTCCCCAGCTCTGGAGATCTGAATTACCATTGCCACCCTGCTGCTAGCAGCTGTTCATAATCTGAGTCTGAAAATCCTAGCTTTGTGGGGAGAAAAACCCAGGAGGCACAAATATATCCTGAAAGAAATTAATGAAGGGGTTGGTGATGGGGGCCCCAGTCTATGAATTATTTGGACTTTGTGTTGCTGCTCTTCTTCCCTTCTTTTCTTTTCTTTTCTTTTCTTTTCTTTTCTTTTCTTTTCAGGTTAATGATTTGGAGAGCAGCTCTTAATTTTGGGACATGTTCCAACAGCTGTCAATATGCCATATTCATATCTGAGAAGGAAAGTAATGAATATGTGCAGCAACCCTATTACAATTAAGCACATTTAGTGTTCCTACTGTACACTTCTGGTTATAAATGACCCAATTCAAAATCATTTGTGAGCTAACCTTTACCACTGAGCTGAAAATGAATGGTTGTATTTGCTAATATTTATCTGGCAGTTAGTAAAGTATATTGATAACATCTGTCACTCTACCACAAAAAGTGTCAAGCTGACACAACACATGTGTTTGGGGGTTATGTCAAGGAAGCTCAGGATTCAAGGAGAGGAATTTTCAGAAATGAACTTCCCCAATTTGGAAAACATCGAGCTACTTATAGGCTGAGTCCAACACTCTGAAAGGCAGCCTGGATCATAGCAGACTTGCTTGGCTCCTGCACCACCTTCTTCTTCTTCAGCAATCGCTCATAGCTGAGTAAGATTGTTTTCCATGAACAGGGTTTTAACGTTGTGTCTGTAGGTGACTGTGGAGGCCAGTTTTGGATCCACATGTCTTTCCACAGTGGGGACATAGGTTTCTGGGTGGGAGTTGATCACAGTGAGGGTTTGCCAAGTGTGCCTTCCTCTTAGCATGTTTCTCCCTTGCGTCCTGAGTTCGAGTGTCTTCAAAGCCCATGACACCTTTGGTAAAGGCTGTTCTCCAACTGGAGTGCTTGCAGGCCAGTATCTCCCAATTGTTGGTGTTTATACTACATTTTTAAAGATTTGCCTTGAGAGAGTCTTTAAACCTCTTTTGTTGACCACCAGCATTACACTTTCCATTTTTAAGTTCAGACTAGAGTAGTTGTTTTGGAAGAAGATAATCAGGCATCCAAACCACATGACCAGTCCAACGGAGTTGATGTTAAAGAATCATTGCTTCAAAACTGGTGATCTTTGCTTCTTCCAGTACACTGGCATTAGTTTGTCTGTCTTCCTAAGTGATGTGTAAAAATTTTGGGGACACCATTGTGGGAATCTTTCGAGGAGTTGGAGATGGCGTTTATAAGTGGTCCATGTTTCACAAGCGTTCAGTAAGGTTGGTAGTACAATAGCTTTGTAAACAAGCATTTTGGTTTCCCTGTGAATGTCCTGGTCCTCAAACACTCTGCACTTCAATCAGGAGAAAGCTGTACTCACACAGCTCAGGCAATGCTGGATTTCGGCATCAGTGTTGACCCTTGTGGAAAGATAACTGCCCAGGTAGGAGAAGTGATCAACATTTTCCAACATTACACCATTGAGTTGGATTTGTGGTATTGCAGAGGGGTTGTTTTGTGCTTATTGATGCAGCACTTTGGTTTTTTGGATGTTGAGCGATACGCCAAACTTTTCATAAGCTTCAGCAAATATATTTAGGATGGTTTGGAGGTCATCCTCTGAGTGTGCACACACTATGTTGTCATCAGCATACTAAAGCTCCATGACGGAAGTTATGGTAACCTTACTCTTTGCTTAGCCTACTCAGATTAAAGAGCTTTCCATCTGTTCGATATATGATTTCTACTCCAGTGGGGAGTTTCCATTCAACAAATTGTAGAATCATGGCAATAAAAATAATAAATAGAGTTGGAGTGGTAACACAACCCTGTTTAACACCTGATCCCACTGTGAATGGTTCACTTTGAGAGCCATTGTTATCTGTGATTGTTGCTGTCATATTATCATGGAGGAGCTGAAGGATGTTCACAAATTTATCTGGGCAGCCAATTTTCAGAAGGACAGTCCACAGGGCATTATGATTTACAGTGTTGAAGGCCTGCACCACCACCTCTTTGCTGGTTCCCAAAGTTTTCTTTGCAAAAAAAGGGGGGGTGGGTAAATTCAATTCAGTTTGTGCTTAAAGGTCAACTTATCTATTTTCAAGTCCCAAAACAATGTGCAAACCAAAACATCAATCTTAAATCCATAGTTTTTCAACTGAGTTCTCCAATCAAGTATTGTGTACAAAAATGCATATACTAGGGAAAAACATGCATTAGAATCATAGAATCATAGAATCATAGAGTTGGAATAAGCCACAAGGGCCATCGAGTCCAACCCCCTGCCAAGCAGGAAACACCATCAGAGCACTCCTGACATATGGTTGTCAAGCCTCTGCTTAAAGACCTCCAAAGAAGGAGACTCCACCACACTCCTTGGAAGCAAATTCCACTGTCGAACAGCTCTTACTGTTAGGAAGTTCTTCCTAATGTTTAGGTGGAATCTTCTTTCTTGTAGTTTGGATCCACTGCTCCATGTCCGCTTCTCTGGAGCAGCAGAAAAGAACCTTTGTCCCTCCGCTATATGACATCCTTTTATATATTTGAACATGGCTATCATATCACCCCTTAACCTCCTCTTCTCCAGGCTAAACATGCCCAGCTCCCTTAGCCATTCCTCATAAGGCATCGTTTCCAGGCCTTTGACCATTTCGGTTGCCCTCCTCTGGACACGTTCCAGTTTGTCAGTGTCCTTCTTGAACTGTGGTGCCCAGAACTGGACACAGTACTCCAGGTGAGGTCTGACCAGAGCAGAATACAGTGGCACTATTACTTCCCTTGATCTAGATGCTGTACTCCTATTGATGCAGCCCAGAATTGCATTGGCTTTTTTAGCTGCTGCGTCACACTGTTGGCTCATGTCAAGTTTGTGGTTAACCAAGACTCCTAGATCCTTTTCACATGTACTGGTCTCAAGCCAGGTGTCACCCATCTTGTATTTGTGCCTCTCAATTTTTGCCCAAGTGCAATACTTTACATTTCTCCCTGTTAAAGTTCATCTTGTTTGTTTTGGCCCAGTTCTCTAATCTGTCAAGGTCGTTTTGAAGTGTGATCCTGTCCTCTAGGGTGTTAGCCACCCCTCCCAGTTTGGTGTCATCTGCAAATTTGATCAGGATGCCCTTGAGTCCATCATCCAAGTCGTTGATAAAGATGTTGAATAAGACCGGGCCCAAGACAGAACCCTGTGGCACCCCACTAGTCACTCTTCTCCAGGATGAAGAGGAACCATTGATGAGCACCCTTTGGGTTCGGTCAGTCAGCCAGTTACAAATCCACTGAGTGGTAGCATAGTCAAGACCGCATTTTACCAGCTTCTTTACAAGAATATCATGGGGCACCTTGTCAAATGCCTTGCTGAAATCAAGGTAGGCTACATCCACTGCGTTCCCTTCATCTACCAGGCTTGTAATTCTGTCAAAAAACGAGATCAGGTTAGTCTGACATGACTTATTTTTCAGAAATCCATGCTGACTATTGGTGATCACAGCATTCCTTTCTAGGTGCTCACAGACTGTTTGCTTAATGATCTGCTCCAGAATCTTCCCTGGTATTGATGTCAGACTGACTGGGCGGTAATTATTTGGGTCCTCTCTTTTCCCCTTTTTGAAAATAGGGACAACATTTGCCCTCCTCCAGTCTGCCGGGACTTCGCCTGTTCTCCAGGAATTCTCAAAGATGACTGCCAGTGGTTCTGAGATCACATCTGCCAGTTCTTTTAATACTCTTGGATGCAGTTCATCTGGCCCTGGAGACTTGAATACATCTAAACTAGCCAAATATTCTTGTACTATCTCCTTAGTTATTCTGGGCTGTGTTTCCTTTGCTGAATCATTTGCTCCAAATTCTTCAGGTCGGACATCTGGAGCATGTCTGTGTGTGTGAGAGAGAGAGACGGGGGGGGGGGAGAGAATCCCAGATCACAAACATCCTTTAAATCAGATTTTCAAACAAGACCTTCTTCGTGGGTGGCTCTTTTGAGAGTTACAGTGGATGTCGATCCATTAATCCAGAGCATTTCTCATTGCACTTCAACTTTGAAATGACTTTGAAATCATTCCCTGGGGTCTTAGAGCAGAGTAGAGTTTGATGTAAAAAGAAGAAGAAGAAGAAGAAGAAGAAGAAGAAGAAGAAGAAGAAGAAGAAGAAGAAGAAGAAGAAGAAGAAGAAATAAAAACAGGGCATGAAAAACAAGGCTCTCTGCTAATGAGCATTTATGGCCCCTGTAGTTTAGAACATCGTCTTTTTCCCTACTAGATTTTGATGAGCAGTAAACATGCTTTATGTGGGGAGAGTTCCTTTTCAGTCCCTTTCTCCCAGGTGAGAGACAAATTGACTGCATAATAAACCAGGTTTGCAACTCTCAGAAACCCAAACTTCAGGTGGGCTTGAACTGGAATTATCCAGGAAGAAAAAAGGAAGCCTATGTGTCAGCACCCAGGTTCAACGGTAACAGAATAGCAGCATCAGCTCCAGGTGATAGGACATCACTGCCAAAGTGCCCTCAGATCTCCTCTACCTGCAGCCAGTCTGCACCCTTCCACACCAGCATTGGGGAAGACATTCTATTCAGTTTGCATTTAAAGGGGGAAGTAATTTATACTTTCCAAAACAACATGTGAACCAAAACACAAGCTATCCTTCAAAATTTGCACTCTTCAAATTTTGCAGTGCAGTTCTCCAGTCAAGCAAGGTGTGTTTTGTTACCAGCCACCACAATCCCTGTTGGGCCACACAGGGGATTCCAGGGGTCTTGGCCCTCAGCCAGGGTCTGTGCTCCTTTGGAGAACTGAAGACATGGCAGACACTGTTGTAGCTTTAAGAACTATGGTTTATTCACCTATTTACACCTTCATTCTGCATGGAGGGAGTCCAGATCTTACAGTATGGTCATTTCAAGAGGGGTTTGTTCCCCACAGAGGTGAAGCCCTGGAGTCCAAGGCATCTCTCCCAGCCAGTCTTCAGGCAGCCTGCTCCTTGGGTCTTTGTTCTCCCCCACTTCTTTGCCCCAGAGCACCTTGCTAAAAAGACTCATTTTCTGTCACCTTTCTCACACACCACATCCCCCTGACAACCGCTTTCTGCCCAGGCCCAAGATTCCTCTCAGATGGGCCATTAACCTCTTTTGTCAGGTTAGGCCCTGGCTTTGAAAGAAAGTACAGTGGTGCCTCGCAAGACAAAAAGAATTCGTTCCGTGAGTCTTTTCATCTTGCGATGTTTTTCGTCTTGCGAAGCACGGTCCGTCGCAACTGCGCCTCTTCAAGTGGCTTTAAAAAAAAGCGCAAGACGTTTTTGTCTTGCGAAGCAAGCCCATAGGGAAATTCGTCTAGCGAAGCAACGCAAAAACAGAAAACCCTTTCGTCTAGCGAGTTTTTCGTCTTGCGAGGCATTCGTCTTGCGGGGCACCACTGGATTCCCTGGATTCAGCTAGTGTTAAAAGCTAATCAAGCCTTTTAATAGCCAAGCTAGCTCCCTCCTGAGCTGATGGGGGATTAAGGGTCTTGGTGCAAGAGGCAAATGGGTACCCCCCCAAGAGATAAAGCCAGTGTTTAGCATAGAGAGTTTGGGAGTGATGTGACCTAGATGTAAAGTAGCAACTGGAAAGAGAGCCAGAACATTGAGAGCAATGTTGGATTTGTTTGAATCCAAGGCTGTGGCTATAGGAGAAACAGCACCTTTTTGGGGTGTTGATGTTGTCACACACACACAGACACACACACACACACACACACACACATACCCATCGCAGACTCAGGTTGTATATATGTGTAGATAAGCCATATATCATAAAGACACCCCAGTCTCCACAGTGCCTCATTCCCCAAAGGAAACATGATCCCTAGGGAAGCACCTGGAACCCCTGGAATCTCACATAGTTCAGAGATTGGGGTGGCGTGCAACTATATATTGGCAAAATAACACGCACAAATGCACTATATTAGGGGAAATTACCTTGCAAACAAATGAATATTATGTGTAGGAAAAATTGCAAATAAAGATTTGTATAGGAGGGAGAGAGTCAAAGTAAAATGCTTATGAATTTTCACAAGGTAAACAAATCTCAAAATGGTATGGCAATGTGGTGAGATGAATATAAGATTGGGAAAAGGGGAAATTGAGAGAAACTGCTCTCCACCCATTGTGGCCTTAGCAGGAGTAGCAAGGCTGCTGCAGGAGGCGTTGGGGGTGGTACCAACACCACCGTCATCTTCTGCAGTGTGTCCTTCATGAGTATCAAATTGGTGCAACCTTTCTCAGCCCTCTGTCCCTAATGTAACTACAACTCCCATCACCCCAATGTATGCAGTTTTCTGAGGTTCTTGCAAAAAAAAAAAATGGTTGGAGGAAAAACGTTTCTCAAGTCAGTCTGAGGGGTCAGAAAATTATTGTCCCCTTGCCAGAGTGCTTCATCTAAACACAGCTCCCTTTCCTTAAATCACAGCATGAGGACCCCAGCAGAATTGACCAGTGTGAGAAGAAAAGGAGTGGTCCTATTTCCATATTAATCTATTTTGTTAAGTAGAAACATTTGCTTTAAATATGTGTTTCAATGTGTGTTTTATCAGTAGATAATGGTGTGTGCCGATGGGTTGCAGGTCTCCCTTTCCACAGCCCAGCCAGCCTCCCTTGGCCTCTCTCTGGCCTCCAGCTCTGAAGTGACACCAAGGTCTCTGCTGGCCTGGAGCTCACCTTTCCACCCACCAAATGCACAGGCTGGCAGAAGGGCTGGAATCCCTGCCGGTCAGAATCAGCAAACATATCCAAAGTGGGAAGCTCTCCCAAAAGGGGTTTTCTGAGATCCCAAGCTGGCGCTGTCATGTCTACAGCTCCAAGATAGAGCAGTCTTGTGCATTTCAATTAGGAGGAGATACTCCCAAGTCCACCTCCTTAGGCGATTTGGGCTGTATGGGTTATATCCAGTGGAGCACTAAGTTAAAGTTACTCAGCGATATAGTAGAATCATAGAATCATAGAGTTTGAAGAGACCACAAGGGCCATCGAGTCCAACCCCCTGCCAAGCAGGAAACACCATCAGAGCACTCCTGACATATGGTTGTCAAGCCTCTGCTTAAAGACCTCCAAAGAAGGAGACTCCACCACACTCCTTGGCAGCAAATTCCACTGTCAAACAGCTCTTACTGTCAGGAAGTTCTTCCTAATGTTTAGATGGAATCTTCTTTCTTGCAGTTTGGATCCATTGCTCCGTGTCCGCTTCTCTGGAGCAGCAGAAAACAACCTTTCTCCCTCCTCTATATGACACCCTTTTTTATATTTGAACATGGCTATCATATCACCCCTTAACCTCTTCTTCTCCAGGCTAAACATGCCCAGCTCCCTTAGCCGTTCCTCATAAGGCATCGTTTCCAGGCCTTTGACCATTTTGGTTGCCCTCCTCTGGACACATTCCAGTTTGTCAGTGTCCTTCTTGAACTGTGGTGCCCAGAACTGGACACAGTACTCCAGGTGAGGTCTGACCAGAGCAGAATACAGTGGCACTATTACTTCCCTTGATCTAGATGCTATACTCCTATTGATGCAGCCCAGAATTGCATTGGCTTTTTTAGCTGCCGCGTCACACTGTTGGCCCATGTCAAGTTTGTGGTCAACCAAGACTCCTAGATCCTTTTCACATGTACTGCTCTCAAGCCAGGTGTCACCCATCTTGTATTTGTGCCTCTCATTTTTTTTGTCCAAGTGCAATACTTTACATTTCTCCCTGTTAAAGTTCATCTTGTTTGTTTTGGCCCAGTTCTGTAATCTGTCAAGGTCGTTTTGAAGTGTGATCCTGTCCTCTGGGGTGTTAGCCACCCCTCCCAGTTTGGTGTCATCTGCAAATTTGATCAGGATACCCTTGAGTCCATCATCCAAGTCATTGATAAAGATGTTGAATAAGACCGGGCCCTTGTACTATCTCCTTAGTTATTCTGGGCTGTGTTTCCTCTGCTGAATCATTTGCTCCAAATTCTTCAGGTCGGGCATTGTTTTCTTTATTGGAGAAGACTGAGGCAAAGAAGGAATTGAGGAGTTCAGCCCTTTCTGTGTCCCCTGTTTGCATTTCACCATCTTCTCCTCTGAGTGACCCCACTGTTTCTTTGTTCTTCCTTTTGCTACGAGCATACCCATAAAAGCCTTTTTTGTTGCTTTTAACCTCTCTAGCAAGCCTGAGTTCATTCTGTGCTTTAGCTTTTCTGACTTTGTGTCTACACGTGCTGGCTATTTGTTTGAATTCCTCTTTGGTGGTTTCCCCCCTTTTCCATTTTTTGTACACATCCTTTTTTAATCTTAATTCAGTTAAAAGTTCTTTAGATAGCCACCCTGGCTTCTTTAGGCACCTTCCATGTTTCCGTCTCATTGGTATTGCCTGAAGTTGTGCTTTTACTATCTCCCTCTTAACAAACTCCCAGCCATCATGAACTCCCTTTCCTTTTAGCATTACTGTCCATGGGATCTCACCCAGCACTTCTCTAAGTTTTATGAAGTCAGCTTTCTTAAAGTCAAGAAATTGAGTCCTAGAATGCTTGGCTGCTCTATTCCGCTGTATAGTAAACTTCAGAAGAGCATGATCATTCGCGCCTAATGATCCTTCCACTTCTACCCCATAACCAGGTCATCAACATTGGTTAGGACCAGATCTAAAATGGCTGTTCCTCTTGTTGCTTCTCCCACTTTCTGGACAATGAAGTTGTCTGCAAGGCCAGTGAAGAATCTGTTTGACCTTATGTCCGCCGTTTGGCTTGGGGATCTATAGTAAACTCCCACAATGAGTCTCTGTTATTCTTCTCTCCCTTCATTTTGACCCAAATGCTCTCACTTTGGCTTTGAGGTTCTAAATCTTGGATCTCTTCAAAGGTATACACATCCCTGACATATAACGCCACTCCTCCTCCTTTCTTGTCTGGTCTGTTTCTCTGAAATAGATTGTATCTCTCCATTATTACATTCCAATCGTGGGACTTATCCCACCAGGTTTCAGTGATGCCTATTATGTCATATTTAGTTTGCTGTACCAAGAGCTCAAGCTCATCTTGTTTATTTCCCATGCTTTGCGCATTAGTGTACAGACACTGAAGTCCATTAATCATTCCCCTGTGTCTCTTATTTAAGGATTAAATTCACTGTTCACTTCCACTATTTTTCCCTCTCTCCCTGGGCCACGCCGTTCAACTGGGAGGACAGATGAGATGACAATTTGTGCATTTAGTTGCTTCAATTTCCTGCCGAGAGCCTCGTAGTCTCTTTTGATCTTCTGGAGGCTATTGCTTGCAGTGTCATTGGTTCCCACATGAACCAAGAGGAAGGGGTATTTGTCAGCGGGTTTTATGATTCCTTGCAGTCGTTCAGTTGCATCTTGGATCTTAGCCCCGGGGAGACAGCACACTTCCCGAGACATCTTGTCAGGCCCACAGATCACTACTTCTGTTCCCCTCAGTAGGGAATCCCCTATCACCACTACACGCCTCCTCTTAGGTTTGGTTGGGGTTCTTCTGTGAGCTGTCCGTTCCAAGGTCACCTGCACATTCCCTGAGGACTGACTTTGCTGCTCATCTTCATATACCTGATCGACTGTAATGAGGGAGAGATCCTCAAATGGAGTCTGCTCTTTGTCTTCCATGCTAGGGGAGAGGACCTCAAAGCGATTGTGTATTTCTAAACAATCAGAGCGAACCCTGGGCCTCCTACTTCTTTGAGTCACGTTTCTCCATATATCTGGCTCCTGTGTTGGTGAACTAGCCTCCTTCTCAGGGGAGTCCCCTGTTATTCCAAGAAGAGCTCCAGCTCTCTAATTCTTTGGAGCGTAGCTTCACGTTCCTCCAGTTGCTGGACTTTGTCTTTTAAGAGGGCAATCAACATGCAATTGCTGCAGGTAAAGCTGCCTGCAACCTTTGGCAAGATGGCAAACATTGCGCAGGAACCACAGGCGACTGCAGCTGTTCCCTCCCCCTCCATCTTGAGAACGTGTCGTTGGGGGTGGCTACAGTGGTCCTCCATCTTAAAAAGCGTGAAGACAGGACAACCCCCCCAAAAAAACCTAGGTCTCCCCCAACAAACGTTTGAGACTAGCTCCCCTAAATTTAAAAGATGGATCAAACTGCGCGCGCTCAACAGAACTGCGCTCAACAGAAACCCTGCCCCCTCTGACCTTTACACAGGGAAAACAGCTAATCAGCCACAAAGAAACACACACACACAAGAAAACCCTTTTTGCTCCTTCTTCAACTGATGCCCTGCAAGCTCTGATAAGCTCCTCCCACAGCTAATCACCTGACTCAACAGAAACCCTGCCCCCTCTGACCTTTGCACAGGGAGAGCAGCTAATCAGCCACAAAGAAACACACACACAAGAAAACTCTTTTGCTCCTCCTTCAGCTGCTGCCCTGCAAGCTCTGATAAGCTCCTCCCACAGCTAATCACCTGACTCAAAGGAAAATTACTGACTTCTTTAAATCTGACATCCCAAGATCAGCGTTCCTACCTTCTCCATTGTGACTACCCAAACCTCAGTCAAATCTCCCCCCCGTTCTCCTTTTTAAGCTGGAACATAGCAGGTTGGAAGGGGAAAAAATCCGACCCGGACTTTGTAAAACTAATAAACTTACACCAAGTAATTCTTTTACAAGAAACATGGGAAGAGGGGAGAGTAGATATTAATGGTTTTGATGTCACATCATTACCGGCATGCCCGTCTACTAAAGGTGGCCGGCCTAGTGGAGGATTTGTTATAGCAATTTCCTTGAAAATACAGGCAAAACTCACGCTTGTAAATGCATCCACCTTTGCAATTACTGCCCTGATTACGGGGGAAAATTTTGAACTTGAACTAATCACCTGACTCAACAGAAACCCTGCCCCCTCTGACCTTTGCACAGTGAGAGCAGCTAATCATCCACAAATAAACACACACACAAGAAAACCCTTTTGCTCCTCCTTCAGCGCTGCCCTGCAAGCTAGTAGTTGTGCTGGTGAAATGTTTTGCACAAGTGGAATATAGTTGCTCAAAAGAATGCATAAGCAAGCTGCTGATAACTTCAGGGCACAATAGTCTGTGCAATCTGTTGCACAAGTTTCTGTTGCACAAAATTAGAATCCATCTGTCTGCCAGCACGAGAGCTCTGGCTAAGAAGCTTGGATACAACCCTGATTGCAGTGGCATGTGGGGCACCCTGGCCATAGGAACATAGCAAGCTGCCTCATGCGGATTCAGACCATTGGTCCATCTAGCTCAGTGTTGTCTACTCAGGCTGCCAGCAGCTTTCCAGGGCTCCAGACCAGGGGCATTTGCAGCCCTGCCTGGAGAATGAGCCGGGAACCTTCTGCGTGCACGCATGCCCTGTGGCCTTCTCCCCGCTCTTCTGTGCGAAAGGGCTGTAGACCCACAAAGATGTCCATTTCAGACGTGTTTTTATGGCAAAGAATGTGATATGATTATTGGCACTTAAACAGTAATGAAAACAAGAAATCAGAGTCTGAAGGGCAGCAGTTGAAGAAGGAGCAAAAAGGGTTTTCTTGTGTGTGTGTGTGTTTCTTTGTGGCTCATTAGCTGTTTTCCCTGTGTAAAGGTCAGAGGGGGCAGGGTTTCTGTTGAGGCAGGGGATTAGCTGTGGGAGGAGCTTATCAGAGTCTGAAGGGCAGCAGTTGAAGAAGGAGCAAAAAGGGTTTTCTTGTGTGTGTGTGTTTCTTTGTGGCTGGTTAGCTGTTTTCCCTGTGTAAAGGTCAGAGGGGGCAGGGTTTCTGTTGAGGCAGGGGATTAGCTGTGGGAGGAGCTTATCAGAGTCTGAAGGGCAGCAGTTATACCCATCTTTTAGATTTAGGGGAGCTAGTCTCAAACGTTTGTTGGGGGAGACCTAGGTTTTTTTTGTGTGTGGGGGGGAAGTTATTTGTCCTGTCCTCAAGCTTTTTATGATGGAGGACCTCTGTAGCCACCCCCAACGACACGATATCAAGATGGAAGGGGAGGGAACAGCTGCAGTCGCCTGCGATTCCTGCGCAATGTTTGCCATCTTGCCAAAGGTTGCAGGCAGCTTTACCTGCAGCAATTGCATGTTGATTGCCCTTTTAAAAGACAAAGTCCAGCAACTGGAGGAACGTGTAGCTACGCTCCAAAGAATTAGAGAGCTGGAGCTCTTCTTGGAAGCAACAGAGCACACCGTCTCCACCAGGGAGGAGACAGGGGACTCCCCTGAGAAGGAGGCTAGTTCACCAACACAGGAGCCAGATATATGGAGAAACGTGACTCAAAGAAGTAGGAGGCCCAGGGTTCACTCTGATTGTTTAGAAATACACAATCGCTTTGAGGTCCTCTCCCCTAGCATGGAAGACGAAGAGCAGACTCCATTTGAGGATCTCTCCCTCATTACAGTCGATCAGGTATATGAAGACGAGCAGCAAAGTCAGTCCTCAGGGAATGTGCAGGCGACCTTGGAACGGACAGCTCACGGAAGAACCCCGACCAAACCCAAGAGGAGGCGTGTAGTGGTGATAGGGGATTCCCTACTGAGGGGAACAGAAGCAGTGATCTGTGGGCCTGACAAGATGTCTCGGGAAGTGTGCTGTCTCCCCGGGGCTAAGATCCAAGATGTAACTGAACGACTGCAAGGAATCATAAAACCCACTGACGAATACCCCTTCCTCTTGGTTCATGTGGGAACCAATGACACTGCAAGCAATAGCCTCCAGAAGATCAAAAGAGACTACGAGGCTCTCGGCAGGAAATTGAAGCAACTAAATGCACAAATTGTCATCTCGTCTGTCCTCCCAGTTGAACGACGTGGCCCAGGGAGAGAGGGGAAAATAGTGGAAGTGAACAGCTGGCTTCGCAAATGGTGTAAACAGGAACGGTTTGGATTCTTAGATCACGGACTGCAGTTTCTTGAAGATGGACTTCTGGCAAGTGATGGGCTGCACCTCACAACGGTTGGGAGAAATGTTTTTGCCAAAAATCTCAGAAACCTCATCAGGAGGGCTTTAAACTGACTAATGTGGGGGAGGGAGACAGTGCTCCTGAAGGTAGGAGTCTATCAATTAATGAAGATGATCATCCAAATGTCATAGACCAAATGGAGCAAACAGCACGCGGACCTAGTGGAGGGAGGAAAAAATCCTTAAATAAGAGACACGGGGGAATGATTAATGGACTTCAATGTCTGTACACTAATGCGCAAAGCATGGGAAATAAACAAGATGAGCTTGAGCTCTTGGTACAGCAAACTAAATATGACATAATAGGCATCACTGAAACCTGGTGGGATAAGTCCCACGATTGGAATGTAATAATGGAGGGATACAATCTATTTCAGAGAAACAGACCAGACAAGAAAGGAGGAGGAGTGGCGTTATATGTCAGGGGTGTGTATACCTGTGAAGAGATCCAAGATTTAGAACCTCAAAGCCAAAGTGAGAGCATTTGGGTCAAAATTAAGGGAGAGAAGAATAACAGAGACCTCATTGTGGGAGTTTACTATAGATCCCCAAGCCAAACGGAGGACATAGATGATGCCTTCCTGGAACAGATGGCCAAGCATGCAAAAGGAAGGGAGATAGTAGTAATGGGGGACTTCAATTACCCGGATATTTGTTGGACGTCAAACTCAGCCAAGAGCATAAGGTCAAACAGATTCCTCACTGGCCTTGCAGACAACTTCATTGTCCAGAAAGTGGGAGAAGCAACAAGAGGAACAGCCATTTTAGACCTGGTCCTAACCAATGTTGATGACCTGGTTAGTGGGGTAGATGTGGAAGGATCATTAGGCGCGAGTGATCATGCTCTTCTGAAGTTTACTATACAGTGGAAAGGAGCAGCCAAGCATACTAGGACTCAATTTCTTGACTTTAAGAAAGCCGACTTCATAAAACTTAGGGAAGTGCTGGGTGAGATCCCATGGACAGCAATACTAAAAGGAAAGGGAGTTCATGATGGCTGGGAGTTTGTTAAGACGGAGATAGTAAAAGCACAACGTCAGGCAATACCAATGAGACGAAAACATGGAAGGTGCCTAAAGAAACCAGGGTGGCTATCTAAAGAACTTTTAACTGAATTAAGATTAAAAAAGGATGTGTACAAAAAATGGAAAAGGGGGGAAACCACCAAAGAGGAATTCAAACAAATAGCCAGCACGTGTAGACACAAAGTCAGAAAAGCTAAAGCACAGAATGAACTCAGGCTTGCTAGAGAGGTTAAAAGCAACAAAAAAGGCTTTTATGGGTATGTTCGTAGCAAAAGGAAGAACAAAGAAACAGTGGGGTCACTCAGAGGAGAAGATGGTGAAATGCAAACAGGGGACACAGAAAGGGCTGAACTCCTCAATGCCTTCTTTGCCTCAGTCTTCTCCGATAAAGAAGACAATGCCCGACCTGAAGAATTTGAAGCAAATGATTCAGCAAAGGAAACACAGCCCAGAATAACTAAGGAGAAAGTACAAGAATATTTGGCTAGATTAGATGTATTCAAGTCTCCAGGGCCAGATGAACTGCATCCAAGAGTATTAAAAGAACTGGCAGATGTGATCTCAGAACCACTGGCAGTCATCTTTGAGAATTCCTGGAGAACAGGCGAAGTCCCGGCAGACTGGAGGAGGGCAAATGTTGTTCCTATTTTCAAAAAGGGGGAAAGAGAGGACCCAAATAATTACCGTCCAGTCAGTCTGACATCAATAGCAGGGAAGATTCTGGAGCAGATCATTAAGCAAACAGTCTGTGAGCACCTAGAAAGGAATGCTGTGATCACCAATAGTCAGCATGGATTTCTGAAAAATAAGTCATGTCAGACTAACCTGATCTCGTTTTTTGACAGAATTACAAGCCTGGTATATGAAGGGAACGCAGTGGATGTAGCCTACCTTGATTTCAGCAAAGCATTTGACAAGGTGCCCCATGATATTCTTGTAAAGAAGCTGGTAAAATGCGGTCTTGACTATGCTACCACTCAGTGGATTTGTAACTGGCTGACTGACCGAACCCAAAGGGTGCTCATCAATGGTTCCTCTTCATCCTGGAGAAGAGTGACTAGTGGGGTGCCACAGGGTTCTGTCTTGGGCCCGGTCTTATTCAACATCTTTATCAACGACTTGGATGATGGACTCAAGGGCATCCTGATCAAATTTGCAGATGACACCAAACTGGGAGGGGTGGCTAACACCCCAGAGGACAGGATCGCACTTCAAAACGACCTTGACAGATTAGAGAACTGGGCAAAAACAAACAAGATGAATTTTAACAGGGAGAAATGTAAAGTATTGCACTTGGGCAAAAAAAATGAGAGGCACAAATACAAGATGGGTGACACCTGGCTTGAGAGCAGTACATGTGAAAAGGATCTAGGAGTCTTGGTTGACCACAAACTTGACATGAGCCAACAGTGTGACGCGGCAGCTAAAAAAGCCAATGCAATTCTGGGCTGCATCAATAGGAGTATAGCATCTAGATCAAGGGAAGTAATAGTGCCACTGTATTCTGCTCTGGTCAGACCACACCTGGAGTACTGTGTCCAGTTCTGGGCACCACAATTCAAGAAGGACACTGACAAACTGGAACGTGTCCAGAAGAGGGCAACCAAAATGGTCAAAGGCCTGGAAACGATGCCTTATGAGGAACGGCTAAGGGAGCTGGGCATGTTTAGCCTGGAGAAGAGGAGGTTAAGGGGTGATATGATAGCCATGTTCAAATATATAAAAGGATGTCACATAGAGGAGGGAGAAAGGTTGTTTTCTACTGCTCCAGAGAAGCGGACACGGAGCAATGGATCCAAACTACAAGAAAGAAGATTCCACCTAAACATTAGGAAGAACTTCCTGACAGTAAGAGCTGTTCGACAGTGGAATTTGCTGCCAAGGAGTGTGGTGGAGTCTCCTACTTTGGAGGTCTTTAAGCAGAGGCTTGACAACCATATGTCAGGAGTGCTCTGATAGTGTTTCCTGCTTGGCAGGGGGTTGGACTCGATGGCCCTTGTGGTCTCTTCCAACTCTATGATTCTATGATTCTATGATTCTAAGAAATGTTTTCACACACAAGGGGACCTTTAGCAGCTCTTATTAATAAATTCTCCTGGTACATCAATAGCAGGAAATATTTCTGTCAGGCAAGCTAATTAAACCCAGTAGCAACTTCACCACTAAAAATAGCTCTGAAGCTGCTGGACTCTCAGCACAGGCATTTTGTGCCATTAATGAAGGACTTGCTGCCACTTCCCATGAAACATCAGATCGGTTTGTGATGGACACTGTAAACAAGTGCAGAGGACATGTCCTTGCCATGGACATGTTTTCTTGGGAGGAAGAAGCCAGAACTTATTTCTGCATAAACATGCATGAGAGGACTAGGATGCATGTTGATAGATACACCTTCAGTAGTCAAAATACTCTGTATGATAAAATCCAGTTTAAAACATTTTCTAATTTTCTAGTCCCTGGGTTTTCAAGGTGAAAAAAAGACTTTATAATATAACTTGCCTGGTTATTGATAATATGCAGCTTGTTATATGGAATATTTATCAAATGTCAAAGGAGCATCAGATATGTTGCTTCAGCAATCCATGCAATAGTCTTTATTTTTATTTTTATTATTTATTTATGCATTTTCCATAGTTTGATACATCCACTTTACAGTTTGCAGCAGTCTTTCATTAGTTTAGGCTAGTGCCCCAGCTGCAGCTTCTTCTAGATCCAGGATGGGGAACCATTTTTAGCTGGGGAAAGGGAAGTTTCTTTTGGTAATAACTTAGGAAAGCATATAAGTGAAGGCCAAAACTAGATATAATACTAGATGTGTCACTTGGAAGCACATTGGGCATTTAATTTTTTAAATAAAAGACATGTGTACAGGGGAGGCATGATTTTCATCTGTATACAGTCCTTGGGGAAGGAGGGTTTAAAGCATCCTTTGCCAGCAATGTTTGATTTCTGGGGCTATAAAGTGAAGGTCTATGCAGAGTGTGGTGGGTTAGCTCTTCATAGTTCCCATTCAGTTCTGTGGAAGAATATAAAAAGGGGCCACAATCTGGAGACTGTAACTAATGTTTTTGCTCTACTAGCACAAGAGCACTTTCACTAATGGAGGGGTGAGTTTCAGTGTTGCACAACAGAGGAATCCAGTGCAACGGTTGCATTAGCAGCAACTCATAACGCAACAGATTGTGCAATCCATTCTGCAGCAAAGTTACCAGCAAGCCTCTCATGAATTATTTTGGGAAGCCAACTTCCGCTGGCACAAAACATTTCTCCAGATGAACAAGTATACTGCTGACTGACTCTAATGCAGAGTTGCATTAGAAGTGACCCCTGGGCCTTGAGATGGAACAACATCAAGCCTTCACACCAGTCAGTCAGTCAGTCAGTCAGTCTTTATTGTTTCAACCATAGGTAAAAGCAGAAAACAAAAATTGGAATAACAATTGGGTGGGGGAGTCACCATAGCAATACAATCTTACTTATTCATCACACTAGGAGAAAGTAGGAAATTGGCTCAAGCTTTAAAAGCAAATCCTGCTGAAAATGGAAGAAAGTCGGTGCTCTGCAACTCAGACCAGCCACCGGCGGCAATCGCCTCAAGAGAAGGATCCTTTGCATCAAATACTGGTCACAGCAACAAGAAGGAAGAAACAGATTTGTCACCTCCAGGGTTGTCCACAAATATATTATATTATTTAAAAGCATTTCTAAAACATGTAAGAAAAACAACAACCTCAAAGCAATGTACAACAAAAGCCAGGAGAACAGTAGCGCAAAAATATATGAAAACAAAAACTTAGAATTCAGGCAAATGAAGACAGGGTCCAATCTTGTGGGTCAGGAAAAACCTGAGCAAAACGATACGAAGGCATCTGAAGCAAGCAATGATCAACACATATGGCAGAGGGAAGGGTGTTTTGTGATACAGTGGCAATCGTGGAAAATGCCCATTCTCAGGTCCCTGTCCCATGATATTCTTTGGGGTGCGGTACCATAAGTAGAATTTCCCCAGGTGGTCTAAGTCATCTTTCAGGTTTATACAGGGGGTGGCAGTCTTTCAGGTCCGTTGCCCTTTCATGGTGTACTAAGGCTGTGGCACCCTGAGGAGAGCTCCCATGTAGGGAGATTGAACCTCACACCATCTGTCCTAGTGATGTTGAGCATTCCACTAGATTGTCAGTGATATAATAGAAGCAGACACTGTAACGAAGCAACCTAGTGTATCCTCCATCCTAACCAGGGTGGAGGGGACTGTAGCTCAGTGGTGCAGCATCTGCTTTGTACGCAGAAGGACCCAGGTTCAATCCCTGACATCTCTAGGAGGGGCTGAGAGAGACTCCTGGTCAGAGATCCTAGAAACCCACTGCCAGTCAGTGGAGACCACACTGGTCTGGATGAACCAGGGGTCTGACTCAGTATAAGGCAGCTTCCTGCAGATATGTCCAGTAGGTACCTGTTTGGCTCTCTAGTCAGTCTCTCTCTCCCCACCCCCTTTTCTTTCTTCAGTTAGCATTCCATGACATCCTCAGTCCTCCCTGGGCTGGAGGTTGCGGGTAGAGATCCCCCCCCTTGACTTTTTCAGTGTTCTCTCCCTCTTGCTTCCATTTCTGGCTTTAATCCCTTCAACACTCACCACCTGTGTTTGTTGTTAGAGGGAGCGATCAGCTGACTCTTGGCTATGGCTGTTCATCAGCTGTAACATGTGATTGAGCCCTGTGGCTCATAGCTATTGGCTCGGCAATCTGTTGCCAGCCCTATTATGTCCTCATAAAGGTACTACAAGAAAATTGTTGTGAGGCTAATAAAAACATACCAGATGTGCACTTGAAATTCACAGCCTCTGTAGGGCACAGTCTCAGTGAAAACTTAAGGCAACCCAGTTACGCATAAGAAGCAGGCAGATTATTGCTGGAATTTCACAGCTGATGTGTGAACACTTCTGAAAATGCATAAGAGCAGAGAGTTTGCTTATTTAGCTCTGGAGAGAGGAGGGAGTGATTTATTTTATAGCCGATACATCAGAGGAAGTAACACAGTAGGGGTGGAAGAGTAATTTAGGTTAAAGCAGCTTGCGTGTATGAGAACTAATGATTATAAATGGAACGTTAATTAATTTGGCTTGGAAATTAGGGAGGGAAGGATTTCATACAGTCACAGGAATCAAAAAGGAAGTTTCTTACTAGAGTCGGATAGATTTATGGAAATTGTTGGTTTTGCTCTTACTGCTGGGACTGTAAGTGTCCCCCAACCAAAGACCCCTCCTGGCATGACCTTTGAGAATGCCTGCTGCGACTTCCGGAGGCGGCGCGAAACGGCAATGGCGGTCCTCTTCGCGTTGTGAAGAGGGGCTCCGCGGAAAAGGGTCGTCCGCTGTGGCAGAGCGGAGACCCGTTAAGAAAACCCACAGGCAGAGTGAGCCTGTGGTCGTGGGACTCGGCGGGCACCAGGAGCGACCCTGAAAACGAAGAAGGAACCCCGTAAGGGGCTCCGGAACATGGAAGGGGGAGCGGTGCTGTGAGTTCATCGCTCTTTCCGCGGAAGCGAAGCCGCGCGGCTGCTGCTGATGAGCGCTGACCTTTCTTCCTGGAACATCGGACTCCAATCTTCATACTCGTGAGTAAGGATTACAAGATTTTGGGACTAAAACTATTAAATTCGGCTAAAAGCAGGAGACGTTAACAGGAAGTCCGTCTTCCGATTCTGCTTAAAGATCAAAGCAAAGATCCCGACAAGTGGGAAGCGTTGAAAAGGGATTATAAAAGAAGTTGGCTTTATTGTGCAAAGTTTGAACTTGCTATTCAGAAGCGAAAAAGACTAGTTTTGTGCTAATTGAATGGACTTGGGTTGGAATCCTTCCTTTTCTTGGTGGATTATAAAAGCTTGAGAATCCAAATCTGCGGGCTGTCAGGATACAAAAGAACTGTCAAATTGCAGAAACTGTATTTAATACTGAATGTGCTACATTTTGAGCGTTTCTGTTGGATACAAATAAGGAAACTGTTACTTGCACCATCATTGAAACTCTGTTTTTTTTATAGAATTTTTATTGGTTTTACAAAGTTTTTAAATGACAAACAAACACTTAAAAAGACAAACATACACGTATAGTTTCATACCATATTTTCATAAGCCTCTTTTCTTGGACTTCCCCTTCCCCCCCCTTTCTGCATCCCAATGTCCATAATTTTTAGCAACTCCCAATTGTTACTTCCAACCTCTGTCATCTTAGTCTTCTCTATATTCTGACCTTATATCACTGTATCCCTTTGTCTCTGAAAACCACAACACTTTAACATTCATTAAGTTTATAATAGTCCTTAAGGTAGCTTTTAAATTTTCTCCATTCTTCTTCCACCGTCTCCTTTCGTTGGTCACGGATTCTGCCTGTCATCTCAGCCAATGTCATATAGTCCATCACTTTCATCTGCCATTCTTGTGTCTTCCAATACTTCGCGATGAGTATTCTTGCTGCTGTTGTGGCATACATGAAAAAAGTTCTATCCCCTTTTGACACCAATTGGCCGACAATGCCCAAGAGAAAGGCCTCTGGCTTTTTAGGAAAAGTACATTTAAGTACCTTTTTCATTTCATTATAGATCATTTCCCAGAAAGCCTTAATCTTCGGGCACGTCCACCAGAGGTGATAGAAGGTACCTTCAGTCTCTCTACATTTCCAACATTTATTATTGGGCAAATGATAAATTTTTGTTTTTTTTTTTATAATAATTTTTATTACATTTTTCCAAGTTACAGAAAAAACAGAAGAAAAAGCAGAATAGAAGGAAAAAAGAAAAAAGAACAGAAAATCACATCCACTTCAACAGCTTATCTCAAATTTCCACTGGACCTCCCCACATCTCCCGCACAATGCATTCCTGACAATAAAGTCATCAGCAAATTATACCCTTATTTCGTGTGTTTCTTTATATTTTCAGTTGCAATTTAAGTTTAAATCTCTTATTCTCCATTTACTCTAGAAATATAACATGATATCATTTTTACCCATTTAAACTTTGATTCTTTCGCAAATGTTAGCAATTTCATAGATAATTAAATTTCATTGCTGGGGCTAACGTTCCAAATCATACGACGTCTTATGTTTCATACAACTTATAATACTTTTGCAAATAGTCTTTGAATTTTTTCCAGTCCTCCTCCAATGCCTCTTCTCCCAGGTCTCGGATTCTTGCAGTCATCTCGGCCAGTTCCATGTAGTTCATCAATTGCGTCTGCCACTCCTCCAGTGTGGGCAAATCTTGGGTCTTCCAATGCTTGGCGATAAGAATTCTTGCTGCAGTTGTAGCATACAGAAAAAAAGTTCTATCCTTTTTTAACACCTTCTGGCCGACAATGCCCAGAAGGAAGGCCTCTGGTTTCTTGGGAAAGGTGTACTTAAACACCTTTTTTAACTCGTTATAGATCATTTCCCAAAAGGCCTTCAATCTTGGACAAGTCCACCAGAGGTGAAAAAATGTCCCTTCAGCCTCCTTGCATTTCCAACATTTATTATCAGACAAATGGTATATCTTAGCAAGCTTGACTCGTGTACCACCTGTATACCATTTTCATAATGTTTTCTTTCAAGGCATTACATGCCGTAAACTTCATACCGGTGGTCCATAACCTTTCCCAGTCCTCAGACATAATATTGTAACCAATGTCTTGAGCCCATTTTATCATGGCTGATTTAACTGTCTCATCCTGAGTGTTCCATTTAAGCAGCAAGTTGTACATTCTCGATATTACCTTGGTCTTTGGTTCTAACAACTCTGTCTCAAGTTTCGATTTTCCCACCTGGAATCCTATTTTTTTATCTAGCTTAAAAACCTCATTAATTTGGGCATAATGTAGCCAATTTTGCACCTTATCCTTTAATTTTTCAAAGCTCTGCAACCTCCAATTACCTCCAATGTTTTCTATTATTTCCCAATATTTCGGCCAATATGCCTCCATATTGGATGTTTTCCGAGCTTTGGCCTCTATTGGTGAAATCCACCTCGGGGTTTTACTTTCCAATAAGTCTTTGTATTTTTTCCAGACCGTAAATATTGCTTTTCTGACAATATGGTTTTTAAACATTCCATGTGTTTTCCCCTTGTCATACCACAGATACGCATGCCAACCTAACGAATTATTAAAGCCTTCCAGATCTAGGACATCAGTGTTTTCCAATAAAATCCAATCTTTCATCCAGCAGAAGGCCGCAGCTTCATAGTATAACCTTAAGTCCGGCAGGGCAAACCCCCCTCTCTCCTTTGCATCAGTTAGTATTTTAAACTTTATTCGGGGCTTTTTGCCCTGCCAGACAAATTTAGAAATGTCCTTCTGCCACTTTCCAAAACAATCCACTCTGTCCACAATCTGCAAGGCCTGGAACAAAAACAACATTTTTGGCAAAACGTTCATTTTTATAGCTGCAATTCGGCCTAACAAGGATAGTTTCAATCTTGACCAAATTTCTAGATCTTTTTTAACTTCTGACCAACATTTTTCATAATTATCTTTAAATAAATTCAAATTCTTGGAGGACAGATTGACCCCCAGGTATTTCACTTTTTTAACAATGTTTAGTTCTGTTTCCTTCTGAAACCCCTCTGTTTCAGTAGCCGTCAAGTTTTTCCCTAACACCTTAGTTTTTTGTTTGTTCAGCTTAAAACCCGCCACCCAACCAAATTTCTGAATCAATTCCAAAACTCTTTTTGTACTAGGTTCTGGCTCCTGTAATGTTAAAACCAAGTCATCTGCAAATGCTTTCAGTTTATATTGTTTCGCTCCGACCCTTATTCCTTGTACCTGCCGATCCTCCCTTATCATATTCAGCAAAACCTCCAGGACTGAAATAAACAACAGAGGGGATAGGGGGCACCCCTGGCGTGTTCCTTTTTCAATATGAAGTTCTTCTGTCACCACATTGTTCACTATCAACTTAGCTTTTTGTTCTGAATAGATTGCCTCTATTCCATTCTCAAACCCCCTTCCCACTCCCATCCCTTCCAAGTTTTTCTTCATAAATTTCCAAGAAATGTTGTCAAAGGCCTTCTCCGCATCAATAAAAATTAACACTGCTTTGGTGTTAATATTTGTTTGTAAAAGTTCCAGAATATCGATAATGTTCCTGGTATTATCATACAAATGTCTACCTGGGAGAAAGCCTGCTTGGTCCTTATGGATTACTTCATTTAGTACTTTTTAAAATCTGTTAGCCAAAACATCCGCAAATATTTTGTAATCCACGTTTAGGAGTGAGATGGGGCGGTAGTTCTTGAGTTGAGTCTTTTCAGTTTCCACTTTAGGTATCAGTGTGATGAATGCTTCTTTCCACGTATCCGGTGCCCTCCCTCCCCCCATAATCTGGTTGCAAACCTCCATTAATGGTTGTATCAAATAGTCTTTTAAAATCCTGTAGTACTTGGAGGTGAGTCCATCAGGGCCCGGAGATTTGCCTAGTTGCATGTTCTGAATGGCATCCTCGATTTCCTGTTGTGTTATTTTACAATTCAAGATTGATCTCTTCTCTTGAGATAATTTTGGTAGGCCGTTATCTTTCAAGAATTGTTCTATCTCAGTTGCTTCCTCGGATTCTTGTGTGTACAGTTTTTTAAAGTATTTCTGGAAACACCTTCTAATTTCACCCGGTTTCTGAATGTTTTTCCCTTCAACTTCTAAGTTAGTGACATAATTTAATTTTTGTCTCTTTTTCAACTGCCAAGCGAGCAGTTTCCCACATTTGTTCGCAGATTCAAAAGATCTTTGTTTCATTTGTTTGATTTTCCATTCCACTTCTTGGTTAATCAATTTCGCATATTGTGACTGGTGAAATTTGATTTCTCTTAAAGTCTCTTTTGATTTTGGATTCACTCTTAATTTTTTCTCTCCATCACTTATCTTCTCCAATATCTTGTCTTTTTTACTATTCCAAAGTTTTTTCTTGATTGTATTCTGTTGTATCAGAAACCCTCTCATAACAGCTTTGCTTGCGTCCCAGATAATTCTTTTTTCCACCGAGGTATTCAAGTTAATTTCAAAATAGTCCTTTAAAGTTTTTTGGGCCTTCTTTACGATCTCTTGATCTCTTAACAGGTTGTCATTCATTTTCCATCTGAAGGAGTCGGCAGTAGTAAATCTCATTTCCATTTTCAAAGCGTTATGGTCGGAGCAAGTCTTTGGGCAGATTTCTATTTTTGTAGTCTTAGGTGCCAGCCCTCTAGTTGCCCAGATTTGGTCGATTCTTGTCCATGACAGGTGGGCCTCAGAAAAGAAAGTTCCTTCTTTACCTAGGGGGTTTCTCGTCCTCCATAAATCAATTAGGTCCATATTGTCAGTTAGTTCAAAGAAAGTTTTTGGTAGTCTTCCATCTTTAGTCAGATTCTGATTCTGTGACTTATCCATCAAAGTAGAGACGACCCCATTCATATCTCCCATCATAATGATGTTGGAATAGTCCAGATAGTCCAGTAGTGTCTCATGCAGCTTCTTATAAAATTCTGATTTCCCCTCATTAGGTGCATAGATTCCTAATATCAAAACTTTTTCTCCTTGGGTCGAAATTTCAATAGCCAGGATTCTTCCTTGTTCATCTTTAAACAAAAATTTTGGTGATAAATTCTCTTTGGCGTAAATCACCACGCCTCTCTTCTTGACTCTGTCTGATGAAATAAATTCTTGGCCTAATCTTTTATTTGTTAACACCTTCCTGTGTAACCTGGTCACATGGGTTTCTTGCAAGCAAATTATATCCAAATTCTCTTTCTTTAGGATATGGAAGATCCTTTTGCGTTTTTCTGGGGAATTCGCGCCGTTAATGTTCCAACTATACAGCTGCAGAGACATCCTGTGTCAATCTGTTGTTACTCTTGTTGGGTGTCTTCTTTTTTATCCAAATCCGAGGGTGGTAACTCTTTTCCTGACTCTGGTGGTGGCCAAATAGCTGCTGCTCCTTTCTGCAAGTCTTCTCCGTGGTCGTGTAGGAACTTCTGGCTATCCTCTTTCGTTTTGATTTTTATCTTCTTTCCTTTGTATTTGAATGAGAGGCCTTGTGGGAACTCCCACCTGTAAGGTATTCCGTTACCTCTCAAAAGTCCAGCTAGGTCAGTGTAGTTAGATCTTAGATCCAGTAATTGTTTAGGAATATCCTTGTAAATTTGTGCTCTTCTGTCCTGGATCACAAGTGCTTTATTAAAATGTAGGTCAAGTATCTTGTCTCTCTCCTGCTTAGTCCTTAAAATAATCAAACAGTCTCTAGGTCTGTCCTTCCCGGCAGCCCTTCCCAATCTGAATGCAGTTGTTATTTTGAAGTCTGTATCTTCGTTTATACCCCAGAATTTAGAAAATTCTGCTGTTAAAAAGCCAATCAAGTCCTCTTTCTCAATCTCTGGGATAGAGCGTAATCTCAAATTATTTTCCCTGTTTCGCAGTTCCACCAAAGACAGATAGGCCTGCTGGTCAGTAATATGTTTATGGAGCGGCCTTACCTCTCCTTTCAATTCCTCCACTTCTTTAGTTACTGCTTCTACTTTTTCATTCGCAGCCTCGGCCAATTTTCGATTTTCGGATACAACGTCCTTTAGGTTTCCAATATCTTGTGAATGCTTAGCCACCTGTTCAGAAAGTTTGGTAATTGAGGATGTGGCTAAGTCAATTTTTGCAGTTTGGTCATCCACTTTTTTGTTCAAAATTGCAAATTGTTGTAGCATTTCCTCTAGGAGAATGTTGGATCCCCCAGCTGCCATATCTTCACTTGTTGATTGTTCTGATTCTTCAGCTGGGGTTGTTGGTAATGGTACAGCCTGTAGAACCGCAGGGACTGAAGATCTGCGGGCCTGGGAAACCAAAGTTGTTTGTACCAATTTGCCTTTCCCTGCTTTCGACGCAGCTCTTGTTTTTGGTTTACCACTCATTCCACACTCATTCCACACCTGTCTTTGGATTCAAGGTCAAGCTGTCAAAAGTTCCATGGGAAAGACAGGCCTCAGAGTGAGTAACCAGACCACAGAGAGACAAAACAAAGTCAGTTCTCAGGAAATTGTAAATCCCAAACTCCACTAGGGGGAGTGTTGTTCAGTTCATGAAAGAAGAAACAAAGTTTCAGTCGCCATTAAAGTTCCTACAATTAGTTAAATTAATCAGTATCTTTAGAGAAGATCTTTTCCCTCTGGCAGAGCCCTCTCAATTTTGCCACAATAGTTTCTTAAAAGGTGCAAAATACAGTTACTTAATTGTATCCACCGGTAATGCCTCTAAGTGTCTGTTTCAGCTTTGTAAGTGTATCCGCAACACAACTTTTTGCCCGCTGCAAGTCCGGGACTAGGGATTTTCAAGTCTTTAAAGTTTTTAAAAGTTTTAGCGGAGAAGAAACCCCAAGCAGAGTAGACACGATCACAGGAAAATAAAGATAACTTGCCTTTCCCTTCAGTTTCCAAACTTCTCCAGACGTATGCTGTCTCTCATTTAAAAACCCTTTTGTACTGCTTCCAGCTTGTCAGTTCCTTTGCCTTTGATCATTAAGCACCTCCGGGAGACGGACTTCCTTTTTCTCGTCTCCCGCTTTCAGCCGAATTCACAATTTGTAATCCAATCTCAAATAAATCCTACTCACGAGTAGTTGATTTGTAATCCAATGTGAAGGAAGAAAGGTCGGCGCTCATCGGTAACAGCCGCGCGGCTTCACTCCCGCAGAAAGAGCGATGAATCCACAGCACCGCTTCCCCTCCGCGCTTCCGGAGCACCTTACGGGGTCCCTTCTTCGTTTTGGGGGTCGCTCTCGGTGCCCGCCGGATCCCACGGCCACGAGCTCGCTCTGCTCGTGGTTTAACTTAATGGGTCGTCGCTTCGCCGTAGCGAACAACCCTTTTCTGCGGAGCCCCTCTTTGCTGCGCAAAGAGGACCGCCATTACTCGTTTCGCGCCGCCTCCGGAAGTCCCGGCAAATGATAAATTTTTGCCAGCTTGACTGGAGTCATGTACCACCTATAAACCATTTTCATAATATTTTCCTTTAGGGCATTACATGCCGTGAATTTAATACCAGTGTTCCATAACCATTCCCAGTCAGCTGACATGATATTGTGCCCAACATCCTGTGCCCACTTGATCATAGCCGATTTGACTGTTTCGTCCTGTGTACTCCATTTCAGCAACAAGTTATACATTCTAGATAAAATCTTAGTATTGGGTTCTAATAACTCAGTTTCTAGTTTTGATTTTTCCACCTGGAAGCCAATTTTCCTATCCTGTTTAAAAAACTCCATTATTTGACGGTATTGAAACCAATTTTGTACTTTATGTTTCAATTTCTCATGGCTTTGTAGTTTAAGCTTATCTCCATCCTGTTCCAAAATTTCCCAATACTTCGGCCATCCGACCTCCATATTGAGTTTCTTCACTGCTTTAGCCTCCACTGGTTCATTGAAACTCTGTTTTAACTTGGGAAAAGCTCTGCAAGTTTAAAGGGATATTGAAGGTGCCTTTGCAATTTTTTTTTTCTTTGGACTGCTGGGATTTTAATGGCGGAAAAAGTTTTTCTCTTCTTCTGAACTGCAGGGGAGCTCCCCCTAGAGGATTTGGGATTAATTAGTCTCTGGGAACTGCATATTATTTTGACTATCTTTTATCTGGTTGTTTACACTTTGGACTGTCTTTCCCATGGAACTTACAGTTTGACCTTGACACATAGACAGCTGTGGAATGAGTGGCACAGGAAAAACAAGGGCGGCCAAAATAAAAGCAAAACAATCTGTACAGCAACTGTTACAAACAACTTTGACTGTTCAGCCACGTAGATCATCTGTCCCAACTGTTTTAGGCCTGCAAGTAGGAGAAGTTGAGCAGCCAGTCCCAGAGGATATGGCTTCAGGAGGGCTTGACCCAGTCTCAAAACAAATTCTGGAACAACTGGCAGCTTTAAATAAAAAAGCCGATGAACAGTCGACAAAATTTGACCAAGTTACAGCCACTATCAATAAATTGACTGAGCAAGTCTCTCAACATACACAAGCAATTGGGAACCTTCAAGCAACAACTGCAGAAAACCGTAAGCTGGCTGAGGAAGCTAACCAAAAAGCAGAACAAGCTAATCAGAAGGCCGAGGCAATAAAAGGGGAAGTAAGACCACTGTGCAAGCAAATCAATGAACAGCAGGCCTATCTGTCCATGGTGGAATTGAAGAATCAGGAAAACAACCTTAGATTAAGAGCCATCCCAGAACTTGAACAGGAAGATCTGATTGGCTATTTGACATCAGAACTATCAAAGTTCTGGGGTATAGAAGAAGACAAGGACTTTAAAATTCTCACTGCTTTTAGACTGGGAAGAGTGGTGAGGAAAGACAGATCAAGAGATTGCCTGATCATTTTGAGATCTAGGCAAGAAAGAGACAAAATATTAGGCCTACACTTTGGAAAAACATTGGTAATTCAAGGCAAAAGAGCAGAAATTTACAGAGACATACCGAAACAACTTTTGGATCTCAGAGCTACATATACAGAACTAGCAAGACTATTGAGAAACAACTCAATTCCCTATAGGTGGGAGTTCCCTCAAGGATTATCTTTCAACTTCAAAGGAAAGAAAGTTAAAATTAGAACAGCAGAAGACCAACAAAAGTTTTTGAACGATCACGGAGAGGACCTTCAGAAGGGAGCAGCAGCATCTTGGCCACCACCTCTGCCAGCACCGGTACCAACACCAGCACCTCTGGGTTCAGACGAAAAAGAAGACCCACCACTATAGCACTAACAGATTGATCCAGGATGTCTCTGCAGCTCTTCAGCTGGAATATTAATGGTGGGAATTCCCCGGAAAAAAAGAAGAAGAATCTTTCATATATAGAAAAAAAAGAACAATTGGACATCATTTGCTTGCAGGAAACGCATGTGACTAGGCTCCACAGGAAAGTGTTAATTAACAAAAGACTAGGCCAAGAATTTATTTCATCAGACAGAGTTAAGAGGCGTGGTGATCTATGCAAAGGAGAACCTGTCACCGAAATTTCTATTTAAAGATGAGCAAGGAAGAATTTTGGCAATTGAAATACAAACACAAGGAGAAAAATTTCTGATATTAGGAATTTATGCACCAAATGAAGGGAAATCGGAATTTTACAAGAAGCTGCATGAGGCAATGCTGGACTATCTGGACTACACTAACATTATGATGGGAGATATGAATGGAGTGGTCTCTACTTACAGGGATAAGTCACAAAATCGAAATTTAACTAAAGACGGCAGACTACCTAAAACTTTCTTTGAACTAACTGACAGTATGGACTTGATTGACATCTGGAGGACAAAGAACCCCTTAGGTAAAGAAGGAACATTCTTTTCTGAGGCCCACCTGTCATGGACAAGGATCGACCAAATATGGACAACTAGAGGGCTGGCACCTAAGACTAGAAAAGTGGAAATCTGCCCAAAAACTTGCTCCGACCATAACGCCTTGAAAGTGGAATTGAGACTTACTCCAACTGGTTCCTTCAGATGGAAAATGAATGACACCCTATTAAGAGATCAGGAGATTGTGAAGAAGGCCCAAAAAACCTTAAAAGACTATTTTGAAATTAACCTGAACACCTCAGTGGAAAAGAGAACAATCTGGGACGCAAGTAAAGCAGTTATGAGAGGGTTTCTGATACAACAGAATACGATTAAGAAAAAAGGACAAGATATTAGAGAAGATAAGAGACGGAGAAAAAAAATTGAGATTAAAACCAAAATCAAAAGAAGTTCTAAGAGAAATTAAATTCCATCAAGCATAATATGCAAAATTGATAAACCAAGAAGTCGAATGGAAAATTAAACAAATGAAGCAAAGATCATCTGAATCGGCGAACAAATGTGGAAAACTGCTAGCATGGCAGTTGAAAAAGAGACAAAAATTGAACTTTCTTACCAATCTGGAGGTTGAAGGGAGAAATATTCAGAAACCAGAAGAAATTAGAAAGTGTTTCCAGAGATACTTCAAAAAACTTTTTACGCAAGGGCCTCAGGAAGAGACTGAGATAGATCAATTTTTAAAAGTAAATGGATTACCAAAACTATCTCAGGAGAAGAGAACAATCTTAAATCACAGAATAACACAACAGGAAATCGAGGGAGCCATTCAGAACATGCAACTAGGCAAATCTCCAGATGGACTTATAAGTCATTAAAAGATCATTTGATACAACCACTAATGGAGGTTTGTAACCAGATTATGGAGGGGAAGAGGGCACCGGAAACGTGGAAAGAAGCTTTCATCACATTGATACCTAAACTGGAAACTGAAAAGACCCAGCTTAAGAACTACCGTCCCATCTCACTCCTAAATGTGGATTACAAAATTTTTGCAGACATTTTGGCAAGTAGATTTAAAAAAGTGCTAAATGAAGTAATTCATAAGGACCAGGCAGGCTTTCTCCCAGGTAGACATTTGTTTGACAACACTAGGAATATTATTGACATTTTGGAACTTTTGCAAACTAACATTAATACTAAAGCAGTGTTAATTTTCATTGATGCGGAGAAGGCCTTTGACAACATTTCTTGGAAGTTTATGAGGTAAAATTTGGAAGGGATGGGAGTGGGAAGGGGGTTTGAAAATGGTATAGAAGCAATCTATTCAGAGCAAAAAGCCAAACTGATAGTGAACAATGTGGTGACAGAAGAGTTTAAAATTGAAAAAGGAACACGACAGGGGTGCCCTCTTTCCCCTCTTTTATTTATCTCAGTCCTCAAGATGGAAGGGGAGGGAACAGCTGCAGTCGCCTGCGATTCCTGCGCAATGTTTGCCATCTTGCCAAAGGTTGCAGGCAGCTTTACCTGCAGCAATTGCATGTTGATTGCCCTTTTAAAAGACAAAGTCCAGCAACTGGAGGAACGTGTAGCTACGCTCCAAAGAATTAGAGAGCTGGAGCTCTTCTTGGAAGCAGCAGAGCACACCGTCCCCACCAAGGAGGAGACAGGGGACTCCCCTGAGAAGGAGTCTAGTTCACCAACACAGGAGCCAGATATATGGAGAAACGTGACTCAAAGAAGTAGGAGGCCCAGGGTTCACTCTGATTGTTTAGAAATACACAATCGCTTTGAGGTCCTCTCCCCTAGCATGGAAGACAAAGAGCAGAATCCATTTGAGGATCTCTCCCTCATTATAGTCGATCAGGTATATGAAGACGAGCAGCAAAGTCAGTCCTCAGGGAATGTGCAGGCGACCATGGAACGGACAGCTCACGGAAGAACCCCGACCAAACCCAAGAGGAGGCGTGTAGTGGTGATAGGGGATTCCCTACTGAGGGGAACAGAAGCAGTGATCTGTGGGCCTGACAAGATGTCTCAGGAAGTGTGCTGTCTCCCCGGGGCTAAGATCCAAGATGTAACTGAACGACTGCAAGGAATCATAAAACCCACTGACAAATACCCCTTCCTCTTGGTTTATGTGGGAACCAATGACACTGCAAGCAATAGCCTCCAGAAGATCAAAAGAGACTACGAGGCTCTCGGCAGGAAATTGAAGCAACTAAATGCACAAATTGTCATCTCGTCTGTCCTCCCTGTTGAACGACGTGGCCCAGGGAGAGAGGGGAAAATAGTGGAAGTGAACAGCTGGCTTCGCAAATGGTGTAAACAGGAACGGTTTGGATTCTTAGATCACGGACTGCAGTTTCTTGAAGATGGACTTCTGGCAAGTGATGGGCTGCACCTCATCAGAAATGTTTTTGCCAAAAATCTCAGAAACCTCATCAGGAGGGCTTTAAACTGACTAATGTGGGGGAGGGAGACAGTGCTCCTGAAGGTAGGAGCCTATCAATTAATGAAGATGACCATCCAAATGTCATAGACCAAATGGACCAGACAAGAAAGGAGGAGGAGTGGCGTTATATGTCAGGGATGTGTATACCTGTGAAGAGATCCAAGATTTAGAACCTCAAAGCCAAAGTGAGAGCATTTGGGTCAAAATTAAGGGAGAGAAGAATAACAGAGACCTCATTGTGGGAGTTTACTATAGATCCCCAAGCCAAACGGAGGACATAGATGATGCCTTCCTGGAACAGATGGCCAAGCATGCAAAAGGAAGGGAGATAGTAGTAATGGGGGACTTCAGTTACCCGGATATTTGTTGGATGTCAAACTCAGCCAAGAGCATAAGGTCAAACAGATTCCTCATTGGCCTTGCAGACAACTTCATTGTCCAGAAAGTGGGAGAAGCAACAAGAGGAACAGCCATTTTAGATCTGGTCCTAACCAGTGTTGATGTCCTGGTTGGTGGGGTAGAAGTGGAAGGATAATTAGGCGCGAGTGATCATGCTCTTCTGAAGTTTACTATACAGCGGAAAGGAGCAGCCAAGCATACTAGGACTCAATTTCTTGACTTTAAGAAAGCCGACTTCATAAAACTTAGGGAAGTGCTGGGTGAGATCCCATGGACAGTAATACTAAAAGGAAAGGGAGTTCATGATGGCTGGGAGTTTGTTAAGAGGGAGATAGTAAAAGCACAACGTCAGGCAATACCAATGAGACGGAAACATGGAAGGTGCCTAAAGAAGCCAGGGTGGCTATCTAAAGAACTTTTAACTGGGTTAAGATAAAAACGGATGTGTACAAAAAATGGAAAAGGGGGGAAACCACCAAAGAGGAATTCAAACAAATAGCCAGCACGTGTAGACACAAAGTCAGAAAAGCTAAAGCACAGAATGAACTCAGGCTTGCTAGAGAGGTTAAAAGCAACAAAAAAGGCTTTTATGGGTATGTTCGTAGCAAAAGGAAGAACAAAGAAACAGTGGGGTCACTCAGAGGAGAAGATGGGGAAATGCAAACAGGGGACACAGAAAGGGCTGAACTCCTCAATGCCTTCTTTGCCTCAGTCTTCTCCGATAAAGAAAACAAGGCCCGACCTGAAGAATTTGGAGCAAATGATTCAGCAAAGGAAACACAGCCCAGAATAACTAAGGAGATAGTACAAGAATATTTGGCTAGTTTAGATGTATTCAAGTCTCCAGGGCCAGATGAACTGCATCCAAGAGTATTAAAAGAACTGGCAGATGTGATCTCAGAACCACTGGCAGTCATCTTTGAGAATTCCTGGAGAACAGGCGAAGTCCCGGCAGACTGGAGGAGGGCAAATGTTGTATCTATTTTCAAAAAGGGGAAAAGAGAGGACCCAAATAATTACCGCCCAGTCAGTCTGACATCAATAGCAGGGAAGATTCTGGAGCAGATCATTAAGCAAACAGTCTGTGAGCACCTAGAAAGGAATGCTGTGATCACCAATAGTCAGCATGGATTTCTGAAAAATAAGTCATGTCAGACTAACCTGATCTCGTTTTTTGACAGAATTACAAGCCTGGTAGATGAAGGGAACGCAGTGGATGTAGCCTACCTTGATTTCAGCAAGGCATTTGACAAGGTGCCCCATGATATTCTTGTAAAGAAGCTGGTAAAATGCGGTCTTGACTATGCTACCACTCAGTGGATTTGTAACTGGCTGACTGACCGAACCCAAAGGGTGCTCATCAATGGTTCCTCTTCATCCTGGAGAAGAGTGACTAGTGGGGTGCCACAGGGTTCTGTCTTGGGCCCGGTCTTATTCAACATCTTTATCAACGACTTGGATGATGGACTCAAGGGCATCCTGATCAAATTTGCAGATGACACCAAACTGGGAGGGGTGGCTAACACCCCAGAGGACAGGATCACACTTCAAAACGACCTTGACAGATTAGAGAACTGGGCAAAAACAAACAAGATGAATTTTAACAGGGAGAAATGTAAAGTATTGCACTTGGGCAAAAAAAATGAGAGGCACAAATACAAGATGGGTGACACCTGGCTTGAGAGCAGTACATGTGAAAAGGATCTAGGAGTCTTGGTTGACCACAAACTTGACATGGGCCAACAGTGTGACGCGGCAGCCACTGTATTCTGCTCTGGTCAGACCTCACCTGGAGTACTGTGTCCAGTTCTGGGCACCACAGTTCAAGAAGGACACTGACAAACTGGAATGTGTCCAGAGGAGGGCAACCAAAATGGTCAAAGGCCTGGAAACGATGCCTTATGAGGAACGGCTAAGGGAGCTGGGCATGTTTAGCCTGGAGAAGAGGAGGTTAAGGGGTGATATGATAGCCATGTTCAAATATATAAAAGGATGTCACATAGAGGAGGGAGAAAGGTTGTTTGCTGCTGCTCCAGAGAAGCGGACACGGAGCAATAGATCCAAACTACAAGAAAGAAGATTCCACCTAAACATTAGGAAGAACTTCCTGACAGTAAGAGCTGTTCGACAGTGGAATTTGCTGCCAAGGTGTGTGGTGGAGTCTCCTTCTTTGGAGGTCTTTAAGCAGAGGCTTGACAACCATATGTCAGGAGTGCTCTGATGGTGTTTCCTGCTTGGCAGGGGGTTGGACTCGATGGCCCTTGTGGTCTCTTCCAACTCTATGATTCTATGATTCTATGATTCTAGGTGCTTTTGAATATGATTAGGGAGGACCGGTTGGTGCAAGGAATACAGGTCGGAGTGAAACAATATAAACTGAAAGCTTTTGCAGATGACTTGGTTTTAACACTACAGGAGCCAGAATCTAGTACAAAAAGAGTTTTAGAACTGATTTATGAGTTTGGTCAGGTGGCGGGATTTAAGTTGAATAAGCAAAAACTAAAGTTTTGGGGGAAAACTTGACACCTTTAGAAACAGATGGGTTTCAGAAGGAAACAGAATTAAATGTGGTTAAAAAAGTGAAATACCTAGGGGTTAATTTGTCTTCTAAAAACTTGAATTTATTTAAAGATAACTATGAAAAATGTTGGTCAGAAGTTAAAAAAGACTTAGAAACTTGGTCAAGACTGAAACTTTCCTTGTTGGGTCGAATTGCAGCTATAAAAATGAATGTATTGCCAAAGATGTTGTTTTTGTTTCAAACCCTACAGATTGTGGACAGAGTGGAATGTTTTGGAAAATGGCAGAAGGATATCTCTAAGTTCGTTTGGCAGGGCAAAAAGCCCAGGATAAAATTTAAAATTTTAACTGATTCAGAAGAAAGAGGGGGATTTGCCCTGCCAGACCTAAGGTTATACTATGAAGCTGCAGCCTTCTGCTGGATGAAGGATTGGTTTCTATTAGAAAACACTGATGTCCTAGATCTAGAAGGGTTCAACAATTCCTTAGGATGGCATGCATACCTGTAGTACGACAAGGTAAAGACTCACAAAGTGTTCAAAAACCATATTGTCAGAAAAGCATTATTTAATGTCTGGACTAAATACAAAGACTTATTAGAAAGCAAAACCCCGAGATGGTTATCACCGATAGAGGCTAAGGCCCGAAAAAACCCAATATGGAAGCCGTTTGGCCAAAATATTGGGAGATAATAGAAAAAACTGGAGAAAATTGGAAACTGCAGAGCCAGGACAAATTAAAAAACAAGGTGCGAGATTGGTTACACTATGCTCAAATTCAAGAGGTTTTTAAAATGGACAAAAAAATTGGATTCCAGGTGGAAAAATCGAAACTAGAGACAGAATTGCTTGAATCAAAGACTAAGGTACTTTCGAGAATGTATAACTTGCTGCTTAAATGGAACACTCAAGATGAGACAGTCAAATCAGCCATGATAAAATGGGCTCAGGACATTGGGTATAACATTATGTTTGAGGACTGGGAAAGGTTATGGACCACCGGTATGAAATTCACGGCATGTAATGCCTTGAAGGAAAATATTATGAAAATGATATATAGGTGGTACATGACCCCAGTCAAGCTCGCAAAGATATATCACCTGTCTGATAATAAATGTTGGAAATGTAAGGAAGCTGAAGGGACATTCTTTCACCTCTGGTGGACCTGTCCAAAAGTGAAGGCCTTCTGGGAAATGATTTACAATGAGTTAAAAAAGGTATTTAAGTATACCTTTCCTAAGAAACCAGAGGCCTTCCTCTTGGGCAGGGGTCTGCAACCTTTAAGACAAAAAGAGCCACTTGGACCCGTTTTCGAAGAAAAAAAAACTGGGAGCCGCAAAACCATTGCGACATTTAAAACAAATATATCTCCGGAGCCACGATCTGACAGTGGGCGGGAAGGTGATGTCGGGACGGTGCGTGACTAATGCACGCACCATCCCCATGCGACGTCACAGCCAGTACAGCGCCCGCCACAGTGGGGAGTGTCGGGGTGCACAATGCGCCTCCTCCCCTCGCTAGTATCCGCCCCGGAGCTGCGGCAAAGGTGTAAAAGAGCCACATGCGGCTCCGGAGCCGCGGGTTGCAGACCCCTGCTCTTGGGCATTGTCGGCCAGAAAGTGTTAAAGAAGGATAGAACTTTTTTTATGTATGCAACTATAGCAGCAAGAATTCTCATTGCAAAATGCTGGAAGACACAAGATTTACCCACGCTGGAAGAGTGGCAGACGCAATTGATGGACTATATGGAACTGGCTGAAATGACTGGCAGAATCCGAGATTTGGGAGAAGAAACAATGGAGGAGGATTGGAAAAAATTTAAGGATTATTTACAAAAATATTACAACTTATATGAATGTTGAGAATTTGCATGATTTGGAAAATTTAGCTTCAGCAATAAGATTTAGTGACATGGGAAATTAAGTTATAATTATGAAAGGACTAAAGTTTAAAGTAACATTATATTCATTTCAGGGTAAAAGTAAATTGATAATAAGTATTTTAAACTTAAGATATAATTATTTGAAAGTATAAAAGAATGCACGAAACAAGGTAATAATTTGCTGACATTTTTATTGTAAAGAATGCAGGGTGAGGGAGATGTGGGGAAGTCCGGTTGGTGTGATGGGATGATGAGCTGCTTGTGCGTAAAATCGTAGTCCCTCAGAGTTTGTGCAACTCCACAAACCTCTGTGTGTGACAGAGCTCCTCAGACATGTCTGCTCTAGTCACTTGCAGATTCCGACAGTGGTTGTTTTCGGAAGCGCTTCCAGCATAAAAACTCCTTAACGGAAACACGTCTTCGGGACTCGCGGCGTGACAGCTTCCGGCGAGGAATGGGTCTCCCTATGGGAGCTTCTGACACCTCCCCACTGTTCTCGCTGGACGTGTCCCTGAGCCCTCCCTTTTGCTCGCTTTCCCTCAGAGCTCCTCCCCTTTCCCTGCTAGTTCCTGCTTTAGCTGCTGCGTCTCTCTCAGCCTCCGTGAGACTTTCCTCCAGAGACCCATCTCTCCCCCTGCTGGTCCCTGCTTCAGCTGTTGAGTCCCTCCCAGCCTCCGTGAGCCCTTTCCCCACCTGTTCCTCCGATGGCAGTTCCCTGACATCCACCTCCCCTCCAGGACCCCCTTCACCCCCGCCCGTTCCCTCTCCTCTGGGCGGTGAGGAGGTAAAACCTCGAAAAGAATCCTCTTCATCTTCAGACGTCTCGAACATTTCCCTCCATCAGTCGCCATTCCGGCTCGCTGAATCCTCCTCCTCCTCGGAATCTGTGAACCCCTCCAACTCTTCTTCTTCGTCGGTGGTGGCAAAGTATTCCCTCCGGAACCTCGCCACTGGCTGAGGTTTACGTGGGAACCTCTGATGAAAAGTTTCTATTAAAACCTTGTCATTGACATCCTCTGCCATGACCCAGGTGTTTTCCGACTCCGGTTCCCCTTCCCACGTTACCAAATACTCTACTTGATCTTCCTTCCACCTGGAATCGAGGATCTCCGCTACATGGTAGCTGTGTTCCCTTTCCTCCATTGCTGGTCCCCGAGTGACCCTCCCTTCTCTGTCCCCTTTATACGGTGACAGCAACGACCTGTGGAAAACTGGGTGCAGCTTCATGTGGTTCGGTAACCGGAGTCTGAAAGCCACTGGGTTGACCTGTTGCGTGACTTCAAATGGGCCCAGTCTTTTGGGTCTTAACTTCTTACAACCCCCTTTGAATGGTAACCCTTGGGTTGACAGCCACACCTGGTCCCCCACCCTAATGGTTTCACCTTCTCTTCTGTTTTTGTCTGCCTGCGTCTTATATTCCTCCTTGGCCCTGTCTAAGTTAAGTTGGAGCTGACGATGGATCGCTTCCATTTCTTCTACGAACTGTTCGGCAGCTGGAACGCTCCATCTCTCCCCTTCCCCCCCTGGGAAAGCCCGGGGATGGCACCCGTAATTAGCCAAAAAGGGGCTCATCCTCGTGGACACGTTCTCCGCATTGTTGTAGGCAAATTCCGCCAACGCCAGCTTCTCCACCCAATCATTCTCTCTGTCATTGACATAACACCTCAAATATTGCTGGAGGATGCCATTGGCTCTTTCCGCCTGCCCGTTGGTTTCAGGATGCCGGGCAGTCGAAAAATTGACCTCTACATGCAGTAAGCTCATGAGCTTCCTCCAGAACCTGGAAGTAAATTGTTTCCCTCGGTCTGAAACCACCCTCAAGGGGGCGCCATGCAACCTAAACACATTTTCTACAAACAATTTAGCGGTTTCTTCTGCCGTGACAGCATGTGAGCAGGCTATAAAGTGGGCCATTTTGGTTAACAGGTCTACCACAACCATGATGGCTGTTTTCCCTCTGGACTTTGGCAGATCAGTCATGAAATCTATTGCCACTGCTTCCCATGGTCTTTCAGGTGTGGGTAGCGGTTCTAATAACCCTGCCGGTGCCCGCCTCTCCCCCTTGGCTCGCTGGCATTGGTCACACCCTCTCACATACTCCCGCACATCTTCCCTGACCTTGGGCCACCAAAATTCCCTGGTAACCAGCCACATGGTTTTGTGTTGCCCAAAATGCCCTGCTGTGGGGCTATCGTGCAGTTGCTTGAGTACCTTCTCCCTCAAATCACCTTCAGGTATATATAACGCTCCCTTGTAATACAACGCCCCGTTTCTCTCCTCAAAACCCCCGGGTTTATCTCCCTCCCTCCTGAGACCCCTGAGTTTGTCCTGGGCGTATTCATCATGCACCGTTCCCTCTACCAGTTCCCTTTGCCCCACCAATGCCGCCCCACACACCCAGCGGTCCTCTGGAATGACATGTCTTTCTTCGGGTGCTCCCTCCCCCTCCAAATATTCAGGTTTGCGTGAGAGAGCGTCCACCCTAACGTTCTCTGGGCCTGGCACGTAACAAATCTCAAAGTTAAATTTGGAGAACTCCTGGGCCCATCTCAACTGCCGTTGGTTGAGCACTCGTGCCGTTCTCCAATACTCTAGGTTCTTGTGGTCAGTGCACACTTGCACCTTATGTTGTGCGCCAATTAGCAGGTGCCTCCATCTCCGGAAAGCCTCATGAATAGCAAGAAGTTCTCGGTCGTACACCGTGCAGTTCCTCTCGGATTTGTTCAGCTTTCGTGAAAAAAAGGCACACGGTCTCCACTCTGACTCCTCCTTCCCTGGCTGCAGAAGAAGCACCACCCCTATGGCTCTGTCTGATGCGTCTGTTTCGACTCTCATCTTTTTTTGTAAATCCACATACAGAAGTTGTCCTTCAGAGGCGAAGGCCCTTTTCAGTTCCTCAAAAGCTCGCTCTGCCTCCTCAGTCCAAACAAATTTCTTCTTACTGCTGAGACAGTCCGTAATGGGCGCCGTCAGGTGTGCAAAGTTTCGGATGAACTTACGATAAAAGTTCCCAAACCCTAGGAACCTCTGCACATCCTTCTTGGTTTGGGGTGTTTTCCATTCCAGCACTGCCTGGACCTTGCCGGGATCCATGGCCAATCCCTTGTCTGACAGGCGGTACCCCAGGAATTCCACCTCCTTGGTATGAAACTGACACTTCTCCAGTTTCACCCACAGCCTGTTGGCTTGCAGCCTGCTCAACACTTCTCTGACGTCTCTCACATGCTGCTCCTCATTCTCAGAATACACCAACACGTCATCTAGGAAGGCCACACAATTCTTGTAAAGCAAAGGCCCCAGTACGTGGTTCATAAACGATTGGAAGCACGCCGAGCATGCTTGTAAGCCAAATGGCATAACGAGATATTCAAATGCCCCCAAAGGGGTGAACATGGTGGTTTTCCATTCATCCCCTTTCCTTATACGTATCAGGTTGTACGCCCCCCTTAGGTCCAGCTTTGTAAAAATCTTTCCCTTCCGCACCCTGGTCAAAATGTCGTCAATCCTGGGCATAGGGAAAGCCAAGGGTTCTGACACTGCGTTTAACGCCCTGAAGTCACACACAAGTCTCGGCTTGTCCGTGTTTTTTTTATCCACAAAAAACACTGGGCTACCTCCCACTGCTTTGAACTCTCTGATGAAGCCTCTCTTCAGGTTCTTGTCAATGAACTCTCTTAGCTCCTGCATTTCTCTGTCTGACATGGCATACAACTTGCCTACAGGAAGCTGTGCCCCAGGGAGTAAATTGATTTGACAGTCAAAGGGTCTATGCGGGGGTAGTTGGTCAGCTTCCTTCTCACTGAACACGTCGCTGAGATCTGCGTATTGTGGTGGTACCTTCACTTTCTCCATTACTTCCGTCCCTGCTAGGGTGGCTTGGGCCCCTGCTGAACCCTTTCCCCCTTTGCAGTGTTCTAAGCAATGTGCTGAACCAAAGGAAACCACTCTCTGATGCCAGCCCACCAGCGGATCATGTAATGCCAGCCAGCTCATCCCCAAAATAATAGGAGCTCCTGCCAAGGTGGCCACATTAAACGCTATCAGTTCTGTGTGCCTTGCCACCTTCATTATCATTGGGACGGTCTGCAAGCTGACTTCTCCTCCCAACAACTCCCTGCCATCGATCGTGGTCACCTAGAATCATAGAATCATAGAATCATAGAATCATAGAGTTGGAAGAGACCACAAGGGCCATCGAGTCCAACCCCCTGCCAAGCAGGAAACACCATCAGAGCACTCCTGACATATGGTTGTCAAGCCTCTGCTTAAAGACCTCCAAAGAAGGAGACTCCACCACACTCCTTGGCAGCAAATTCCACTGTCGAACAGCTCTTACTGTCAGGAAGTTCTTCCTAATGTTTAGGTGGAATCTTCTTTCTTGTAGTTTGGATCCATTGCTCCGTGTCCGCTTCTCCGGAGCAGCAGAAAACAACCTTTCTCCCTCCTCTATGTGACATCCTTTTATATATTTGAACATGGCTATCATATCACCCCTTAACCTCCTCTTCTCCAGGCTAAACATGCCCAGCTCCCTTAGCCGTTCCTCATAAGGCATCGTTTCCAGGCCTTCGACCATTTTGGTTGCTCTCCTCTGGACACGTTCCAGTTTGTCAGTGTCCTTCTTGAATTGTGGTGCCCAGAACTGGACACAGTACTCCAGGTGTGGTCTGACCAGAGCAGAATACAGTGGCACTATTACTTCCCTTGATCTAGATGCTATACTCCTATTGATGCAGCCCCGAATTGCATTGGCTTTTTTAGCTGCCGCGTCACACTGTTGGCTCATGTCAAGTTTGTGGTCAACCAAGACTCCTAGATCCTTTTCACATGTACTGCTCTCAAGCCAGGTGTCACCCATCTTGTATTTGTGCCTCTCATTTTTTTTGCCCAAGTGCAATACTTTACATTTCTCCCTGTTAAAATTCATCTTGTTTGTTTTTGCCCAGTTCTCTAATCTGTCAAGGTCGTTTTGAAGTGTGATCCTGTCCTCTGGGGTGTTAGCCACCCCTCCCAGTTTGGTGTCATCTGCAAATTTGATCAGGATGCCCTTGAGTCCATCATCCAAGTCGTTGGTAAAGATGTTGAATAAGACCGGGCCCAAGACAGAACCCTGTGGCACCCCACTAGTCACTCTTCTCCAGGATGAAGAGGAACCATTGATGAGCACCCTTTGGGTTCGGTCAGTCAGCCAGTTACAAATCCACTGAGTGGTAGCATAGTCAAGACCGCATTTTACCAGCTTCTTTACAAGAATATCATGGGGCACCTTGTCAAATGCCTTGCTGAAATCAAAGTAGGCTACATCCACTGCGTTCCCTTCATCTACCATGCTTGTAATTCTGTCAAAAAACGAGATCAGGTTAGTCTGACATGACTTATTTTTCAGAAATCCATGCTGACTATTGGTGATCACAGCATTCCTTTCTAGGTGCTCACAGACTGTTTGCTTAATGATCTGCTCCAGAATCTTCCCTGCTATTGATGTCAGACTGACTGGGCGGTAATTATTTGGGTCCTCTCTTTCCCCCTTTTTGAAAATAGGGACAACATTTGCCCTCCTCCAGTCTGCCGGGACTTCGCCTGTTCTCCAGGAATTCTCAAAGATGACTGCCAGTGGTTCTGAGATCACATCTGCCAGTTCTTTTAATACTCTTGGATGCAGTTCATCTGGCCCTGGAGACTTGAATACATCTAAACTAGCCAAATATTCTTGTACTATCTCCTTAGTTATTCTGGGCTGTGTTTCCTTTGCTGAATCATTTGCTCCAAATTCTTCAGGTCGGGCATTGTTTTCTTTATCGGAGAAGACTGAGGCAAAGAAGGCATTGAGTAGTTCAGCCCTTTCTGTGTCCCCTGTTTGCATTTCACCATCTTCTCCTCTGAGTGACCCCACTGTTTCTTTGTTCTTCCTTTTGCTACGAACATACCCATAAAAGCCTTTTTTGTTGCTTTTAACCTCTCTAGCAAGCCTGAGTTCATTCTGTGCTTTAGCTTTTCTGACTTTGTGTCTACACGTGCTGGCTATTTGTTTGAATTCCTCTTTGGTGGTTTCCCCCCTTTTCCATTTTTTGTACACATCCTTTTTTAATCTTAATTCAGTTAAAAGTTCTTTAGATAGCCACCCTGGCTTCTTTAGGCACCTTCCATGTTTCCGTCTCATTGGTATTGCCTGACGTTGTGCTTTTAGTATCTCCCTCTTAACAAACTCCCAGCCATCATGAACTCCCTTTCCTTTTAGTATTGTTGTCCATGGGATCTCACCCAGCACTTCCCTAAGTTTTATGAAGTCGGCTTTCTTAAAGTCAAGAAATTGAGTCCTAGTATGCTTGGCTGCTCCTTTCCGCTGTATAGTAAACTTCAGAAGATCATGATCACTCGCGCCTAATGATCCTTCCACTTCTACCCCACTAACCAGGTCATCAACATTGGTTAGGACCAGATCTAAAATGGCTGTTCCTCTTGTTGCTTCTCCCACTTTCTGGACAATGAAGTTGTCTGCAAGGCCAGTGAGGAATCTGTTTGACCTTATGCTCTTGGCTGAGTTTGACGTCCAACAAATATCCGGGTAATTGAAGTCCCCCATTACTACTATCTCCCTTCCTTTTGCATGCTTGGCCATCTGTTCCAGGAAGGCATCATCTATGTCCTCCGTTTGGCTTGGGGATCTATAGTAAACTCCCACAATGAGGTCTCTGTTATTCTTCTCTCCCTTAATTTTGACCCAAATGCTCTCACTTTGGCTTTGAGGATCTAAATCTTGGATTTCTTCACAGGTATACACATCCCTGACATATAACGCCACTCCTCCTCCTTTCTTGTCTGGTCTGTTTCTCTGAAATAGATTGTATCCCCCCATTATTACATTCCAATCGTGGGACTTATCCCACCAGGTTTCAGTGATGCCTATTATGTCATATTTAGTTTGCTGTACCAAGAGCTCAAGCTCATCTTGTTTATTTCCCATGCTTTGCGCATTAGTGTACAGACATTGAAGTCCATTAATCATTCCCCCGTGTCTCTTATTTAAGGATTTTTTCCTCCCACCACTAGGTCCGCGTGCTGTTTGCTCCATTTGGTCTATGACATTTGGATGATCATCTTCATTAATTGATAGACTCCTACCTTCAGGAGCACTGTCTCCCTCCCCCACATTAGTCAGTTTAAAGCCCTCCTGATGAGGTTTCTGAGATTTTTGGCAAAAACATTTCTCCCAACCATTGTGAGGTGCAGCCCATCACTTGCCAGAAGTCATAGAATCATAGAATCATAGAATCATAGAGTTGGAAGAGACCACAAGGGCCATCGAGTCAAACCCCCTGCCAAGCAGGAAACACCATCAGAGCACTCCTGACATATGGTTGTCAAGCCTCTGCTTAAAGACCTCCAAAGTAGGAGACTCCACCACACTCCTTGGCAGCAAATTCCACTGTCGAACAGCTCTTACTGTCAGGAAGTTCTTCCTAATGTTTAGGTGGAATCTTCTTTCTTGTAGTTTGGATCCATTGCTCCGTGTCTGCTTCTCTGGAGCAGTAGAAAACAACCTTTCTCCCTCCTCTATGTGACATCCTTTTATATATTTGAACATGGCTATCATATCACCCCTTAACCTCCTCTTCTCCAGGCTAAACATGCCCAGCTCCCTTAGCCGTTCCTCATAAGGCATCGTTTCCAGGCCTTTGACCATTTTGGTTGCCCTCCTCTGGACACGTTCCAGTTTGTCAGTGTCCTTCTTGAATTGTGGTGCCCAGAACTGGACACAGTACTCCAGGTGTGGTCTGACCAGAGCAGAATACAGTGGCACTATTACTTCCCTTGATCTAGATGCTATACTCCTATTGATGCAGCCCAGAATTGCATTGGCTTTTTTAGCTGCCGCGTCACACTGTTGGCTCATGTCAAGTTTGTGGTCAACCAAGACTCCTAGATCCTTTTCACATGTACTGCTCTCAAGCCAGGTGTCACCCATCTTGTATTTGTGCCTCTCATTTTTTTTGCCCAAGTGCAATACTTTACATTTCTCCCTGTTAAAATTCATCTTGTTTGTTTTTGCCCAGTTCTCTAATCTGTCAAGGTCGTTTTGAAGTGTGATCCTGTCCTCTGGGGTGTTAGCCACCCCTCCCAGTTTGGTGTCATCTGCAAATTTGATCAGGATGCCCTTGAGTCCATCATCCAAGTCGTTGATAAAGATGTTGAATAAGACCGGGCCCAAGACAGAACCCTGTGGCACCCCACTAGTCACTCTTCTCCAGGATGAAGAGGAACCATTGATGAGCACCCTTTGGGTTCGGTCAGTCAGCCAGTTACAAATCCACTGAGTGGTAGCATAGTCAAGACCGCATTTTACCAGCTTCTTTACAAGAATATCATGGGGCACCTTGTCAAATGCTTTGCTGAAATCAAGGTAGGCTACATCCACTGCGTTCCCTTCATCTACCAGGCTTGTAATTCTGTCAAAAAACGAGATCAGGTTAGTCTGACATGACTTATTTTTCAGAAATCCATGCTGACTATTGGTGATCACAGCATTCCTTTCTAGGTGCTCACAGACTGTTTGCTTAATGATCTGCTCCAGAATCTTCCCTGCTATTGATGTCAGACTGACTGGGCGGTAATTATTTGGGTCCTCTCTTTTCCCATATTTGAAAATAGGGACAACATTTGCCCTCCTCCAGTCTGCCGGGACTTCGCCTGTTCTCCAGGAATTCTCAAAGATGACTGCCAGTGGTTCTGAGATCACATCTGCCAGTTCTTTTAATACTCTTGGATGCAGTTCATCTGGCCCTGGAGACTTGAATACATCTAATCTAGCCAAATATTCTTGTACTATCTCCTTAGTTATTCTGGGCTGTGTTTCCTTTGCTGAATCATTTGCTTCAAATTCTTCAGGTCGGGCATTGTCTTCTTTATCAGAGAAGACTGAGGCAAAGAAGGCATTGAGGAGTTCAGCCCTTTCTGTGTCCCCTGTTTGCATTTCACCATCTTCTCCTCTGAGTGACCCCACTGTTTCTTTGTTCTTCCTTTTGCTACGAACATACCCATAAAAGCCTTTTTTGTTGCTTTTAACCTCTCTAGCAAGCCTGAGTTCATTCTGTGCTTTAGCTTTTCTGACTTTGTGTCTACACGTGCTGGCTATTTGTTTGAATTCCTCTTTGGTGGTTTCCCCCCTTTTCCATTTTTTGTACACATCCTTTTTTAATCTTAATTCAGTTAAAAGTTCTTTAGATAGCCACCCTGGCTTCTTTAGGCACCTTCCATGTTTTCGTCTCATTGGTATTGCCTGACGTTGTGCTTTTACTATCTCCGTCTTAACAAACTCCCAGTCATCATGAACTCCCTTTCCTTTTAGTATTGCTGTCCATGGGATCTCACCCAGCACTTCCCTAAGTTTTATGAAGTCGGCTTTCTTAAAGTCAAGAAATTGAGTCCTAGTATGCTTGGCTGCTACTTTCCGCTGTATAGTAAACTTCAGAAGAGCATGATCACTCGCGCCTAATGATCCTTCCACATCTACCCCACTAACCAGGTCATCAACATTGGTTAGGACCAGGTCTAAAATGGCTGTTCCTCTTGTTGCTTCTCCCACTTTCTGGACAATGAAGTTGTCTGCAAGGCCAGTGAGGAATCTGTTTGACCTTATGCTCTTGGCTGAGTTTGACGTCCAACAAATATCCGGGTAATTGAAGTCCCCCATTACTACTATGTCCCTTCCTTTTGCATGCTTGGCCATCTGTTCCAGGAAGGCATCATCTATGTCCTCCGTTTGGCTTGGGGATCTATAGTAAACTCCCACAATGAGGTCTCTGTTATTCTTCTCTCCCTGAATTTTGACCCAAATGCTCTCACTTTGGCTTTGAGGTTCTAAATCTTGGATCTCTTCACAGGTATACACACCCCTGACATATAACGCCACTCCTCCTCCTTTCTTGTCTGGTCTGTTTCTCTGAAATAGATTGTATCCCTCCATTATTACATTCCAATCGTGGGACTTATCCCACCAGGTTTCAGTGATGCCTATTATGTCATATTTAGTTTGCTGTACCAAGAGCTCAAGCTCATCTTGTTTATTTCCCATGCTTTGCGCATTAGTGTACAGACATTGAAGTCCATTAATCATTCCCCCGTGTCTCTTATTTAAGGATTTTTTCCTCCCTCCACTAGGTCCGCGTGCTGTTTGCTCCATTTGGTCTATGACATTTGGATGATCATCTTCATTAATTGATAGACTCCTACCTTCAGGAGCACTGTCTCCCTCCCCCACATTAGTCAGTTTAAAGCCCTCCTGATGAGGTTTCTGAGATTTTTGGCAAAAACATTTCTCCCAACCGTTGTGAGGTGCAGCCCATCACTTGCCAGAAGTCCATCTTCAAGAAACTGCAGTCCGTGATCTAAGAATCCAAACCGTTCCTGTTTACACCATTTGCGAAGCCAGCTGTTCACTTCCACTATTTTCCCCTCTCTCCCTGGGCCACGTCGTTCAACTGGGAGGACAGACGAGATGACAATTTGTGCATTTAGTTGCTTCAATTTCCTGCCGAGAGCCTCGTAGTCTCTTTTGATCTTCTGGAGGCTATTGCTTGCAGTGTCATTGGTTCCCACATGAACCAAGAGGAAGGGGTATTTGTCAGTGGGTTTTATGATTCCTTGCAGTCGTTCAGTTACATCTTGGATCTTAGCCCCGGGGAGACAGCACACTTCCCGAGACATCTTGTCAGGCCCACAGATCACTGCTTCTGTTCCCCTCAGTAGGGAATCCCCTATCACCACTACACGCCTCCTCTTGGGTTTGGTCGGGGTTCTTCCGTGAGCTGTCCGTTCCAAGGTCGCCTGCACATTCCCTGAGGACTGACTTTGCTGCTCGTCTTCATATACCTGATCGACTGTAATGAGGGAGAGATCCTCAAATGGAGTCTGCTCTTCGTCTTCCATGCTAGGGGAGAGGACCTCAAAGCGATTGTGTATTTCTAAACAATCAGAGTGAACCCTGGGCCTCCTACTTCTTTGAGTCACGTTTCTCCATATATCTGGCTCCTGTGTTGTGAACTAGCCTCCTTCTCAGGGGAGTCCCCTGTCTCCTCCCTGGTGGAGACGGTGTGCTCTGTTGCTTCCAAGAAGAGCTCCAGCTCTCTAATTCTTTGGAGCGTAGCTACACGTTCCTCCAGTTGCTGGACTTTGTCTTTTAAAAGGGCAATCAACATGCAATTGCTGCAGGTAAAGCTGCCTGCAACCTTTGGCAAGATGGCAAACATTGCGCAGGAATCACAGGCGACTGCAGCTGTTCCCTCCCCTTCCATCTTGAGATCGTGTCGTTGGGGTTGGCTACAGAGGTCCTCCATCATAAAAAGCTTGAAGACAGGACAAATAACTTCCCACACACAAAAAAACACCTAGATCTCCCCCAACAAACGTTTGAGACTAGCTCCCCTAAATCTAAAAGATGGATCTAACTGCGCGCGCCACTAGGCGCGCGCCGCTGCCCTGCAAACTCTGATAAGCTCCTCCCACAGCTAATCCCCTGCCTCAACAGAAACCCTGCCCCCTCTGACCTTTACACAGGGAAAACAGCTAATCAGCCACAAAGAAACACACACACACAAGAAAACCCTTTTTGCTCCTTCTTCAACTGATGCCCTGCAAACTCTGATAAGCTCCTCCCACAGCTAATCCCCTGCCTCAACAGAAACCCTGCCCCCTCTGACCTTTTACACAGGGAAAACAGCTAATCAGCCACAAAGAAACACACACACACAAGAAAACCCTTTGCTCCTTCTTCAACTGATGCCCTGCAAACACCTGTAGGGGGTTTCTTAAAGGGATAGTCTGTATCTGGTGTTCAGCTGCAAACTCTTTGCTCATGAAATTGCAGGAGCTGCCTGAGTCCAACAGCGCCTTTATCTTTAGGGGGTGTCCGTTTTGCAGCTCTAGCGACACTTCTATCACTAGTGCAGGTTTAGGAGCTTCTGGCATGGGCACTTTCACTGCTCTTTGGCCTGGCTGCTGTGCCCCGACTGTGGCAACCAGGCGTTGGCTTTTACCTGCTCTGGTTTTCCCTCCTCTCTTCCCTCAACAGCTCCCACCATCCCTTGCCATTCCTTCCTCTGGGGGCAGACTCTGGCAAAGTGACCTGGCTGTTGGCAGAGATAGCATTTCCGGGCGCCTTTTCCCTCCTTCTTTCCCCCCTCACTGGGCTTTGAAACTGCGCACGTGCGCGCTGTTCCGATTTCCATCGGCTCTGCCAGCGGGAAAGTTGTCTCTGGAATGTCTGGAATGCGGAACTCCTTCCAACGTTCCCCCTTCCCTTCCCGCCTCTCCAAAGCTCTCGCCTCCTGGCGCGCTCCTATGGTCAGCGCAGATTTAGTCAGCTGATCCATAGAATCCGCCCTAGGACCCTGGGAAAGTTCGTCTTTCACAGCCGAAGCAAGGCCTTCTTCAAATAGCATTTGAATTGGTGCCGCCGATAAGTCCCACCCCAATCTGTGAACCAGCATGGTGAACTCAGTCCAGTACTCACGGACAGATCGGCTTCCCTGCTTGCAAGCCATTAGCTGTCTGCGCACCACTCCCTGCTCAATATCGCTGGAAAACATGAGATCCATTGCACGAAAGAACTTCATGGTGTCCTTTAGGATGTCATTATGCGTTGCCATCAGGGGTCTAACCCAGTCCCTCGCCCCCCTTTCAAGATGCCCAATCACAAAAGCCACTCGCGATTCCTCGTCAGGGAATTCATCAAACTGCACATTGAGGACATATTGCATCTCTGTTCTAAAGGCATGGTAGTCCTTGGGGTCCCCCCCAAACTTCTGCACCAATCCTGGTACCTTTCTGGTGAACTGGGTGGCTCTCCCCTTCTTGTCTGCATCCTGAGCCCTTCTCTCCTCAAGCCTCGCCGTCTGCAGCGCCAGTTGGATTTCCAATGCTCGGTACTTTTCTTCCAAGCTTGGACCCGCTCCAACTCCTGCTTCTCCGGTTCCGGCTGGGTCGCTCATGATGCCTTCTCCTGCACAGGCAGCTTACAGACACTGTCGGAATGCTGTGATGGGATGATGAGCTGCTTGTGCGTAAAATCGTAGTCCCTCAGAGTTTGTGCAATTCCACAAACCTCTGTCTGTGACGGAGCTCCTCAGACATGTCTGCTCTAGTCACTTGCAGATTCCGACAGTGGTTGTTTTCGGAAGCGCTTCTAGCATAAAAGCTCCTTAACGGAAACACGTCTTCGGGACTCGCGGCGTGACAGCTTCCTGCGAGGAATGGGTCTCCCCATGGGAGCTTCTGACACCTCCCCACTGTTCTCGCTGGACGTGTCCCTGAGCCCTCCCTTTTGCTCGCTTTCCCTCAGAGCTCCTCCCCTTTCCCTGCTAGTTCCTGCTTTAGCTGCTGCGTCTCTCTCAGCCTCCGTGAGACTTTCCTCCAGAGACCCATCTCTCCCCCTGCTGGTCCCTGCTTCAGCTGTTGAGTCCCTCCCAGCCTCCGTGAGCCCTTTCCCCACCTGTTCCTCCGATGGCAGTTCCCTGACAGTTGGTTATGAAAAAATGGCTTGGAAGGATGGATTTCGTTTTCTTTCTTTCTTCTTTGTCTGTTATTTCTTTTATATATCTGATTTAACATTTGTACCTGGAAAAAGAATGCAATAAAAAATGTTTATATATAAAAAAAGAGAATGCCTGCTGCTTCTGTGCAGCTCCTTCCTACACTACGGAAGCAATGTCAGAAGGCCCAAATTTGGGAGAGGATGAGAGTACCCTGGGCAGCAAGGCAGGCCCTATCACTAGGCAGGGTGAGAAAACCGCCTTAGGTGGCAGGTGCTGGGCAAGGGGGCAAGGGGTGAGCATTCCCTCTACTGCCTACACAGCCTAATTTGGGGCATGGCCCAGGCCCTTTCTCCCAGCTATAAAGGGACTCCTGCTGCGGTGAGGCCTTGGACCATCGGCTGGGTGAGGACTGCAGGGCCTGCTCCCTTCCAGGGCCTTTTCCAACTGGCCCAGGGGGCGTGGCCCAGGCCCTTATTTGGAACAAACTTTTGGGGAAGCTGGGAAGTGTTCTGCAATTGCTTCCCTGTTCCAATGTGTTTTAAAATGTCCTCAAGCAGTCGGTGGCAATTTAAATTTGTATTTATTTTTTTCCTTTTTTCCCTTTTTGGGGGTGGGTGGGTATAATGGATATTTGGTTGGGGATTAATTTTAGTATAATTGCTCTGTTTTTGTTTTCTGTTGTTTTATTGGTTCTGTATAGTTTGTGTTTTGTTTTTAAGGGGCGGGATCATTAATTTTAGTATAATTGCTCTGTTTTTGTTTTCTGTTGTTTTATTGGTTCTGTATAGTTTGTGTTTTGTTTTTAAGGGGCGGGATCGGGGCTGCCTGGGAGTGAGGCCTCAGCCAACACGATGGCTGGGACAAGTTCCACAGGGGGGGAAGCACTGGGACATCCGATCTCGGTGATCATGGGCAGGAGGCGGAGTTACGCTAAGACCAGACCATGTCATTACCAAGGAGGCAGGTTTAGTCGTTGTTTGAAGACTATCCCTGCCTCCAGGTCTGGCCTTGACCGGATGGATACTGGAATCAACAGGGGAAACCCACATAACCTGAAGGTGTTTCTGTGTAATGCCAGGTCAATGATGAATAAAACCACTGCCATCCACGACTTGATTGTGGATGGAGGATTTGACCTGGCATGTGTGACAGAGACCTGGTTGGAGGAAGCAGATGGGCCTGTCCTTGCTGCCGCTTGCCCACCAGGTTTCTCTTATACACAGCAACCCAGGTCATGTGGGCGGGGAGGGGGGTTGCAGTGATTTTTAGGAAGTCATTAGTTTGCACCGGGCGTCCTACTGGGAAGACCCAGTTTTCTGAGTGCATGTTCTGGAAGTTGGGCAATAGGGGCAGTACAGGATTCCTTTTGGTGTACCAACCTCCCCGCTGCACCAAGGATTCCCTGTCCGAGCTGCTTCAGGTCGTGGCGGATGTTCTCCTGGAGAAACCTAGTTTGGTTGTCCTAGGGGATTTTAACATCCACGCCGACACGACCTTACAAGGGGCCGCTCAGGACTTCGTGGAAAGCATGGCCTCCATGGGGCTGTCCCTGAATAAGTTGGGCCCAACTCATAGTCATGGACATGCCTTAGACCTGGTATTCACCTCTAGTGACGTGGGTGATCTGACACTAAGTAAAAGTGAAACCAAAGAAGTGCCATGGTCAGATCACTTCCTGGTGCAACTGGACTTCTCCGCGACCCTTCCCCTCTGCAGGGAGGTGGGACCAATTCAGATGGTCCGCCCCCGCCACTTAATGGATCCAAATGGTTTCCAGAGAGTGGTAGGGGATGCTTTATCCCATGTTGATGGCCTTCCAGCTGATTCCCTGGTGGCCCGCTGGAATGCGGAGTTAACCAGGGCTATCGACTGTCTGGCTCCGAAGCGCCCTCTCCGATTGCATGGAGCCCGTGGTTTTCCCCGGAGCTGAGGGCGATGAAACAATCGCTAAGATGGCTAGAGCGTCGGTGGAGAAAACTCACTCCGAATCTGACCGGACACAGGTTAGAGCTCAACGTCGAGCCTACCAAGTGGCGATAGCGATGGCGAAGAAGACTTTCTTCACCGCCTCTATTGCATCTGCAGAAAATAGTAGCAGGAGACTCTTTCAGGTGGTCCGCAATTTAACGGAACCACCTTTACCACCGGGGCCTTGTAAAGACCCCAAGATCTCCTGCAACGATTTTGCAAAGTTTTTTGCAGATAAAATCACTCATATTCAGAAGGAGCTAGACACCACCGTGGGAGCAGGGCTGGGGCGGGAGAGTGCTGGAGCTCTGTCTGGTCAAGTTGCATGGAATCAATTTCAATCCGTTACCCCCGAGGATGTGGACAGGCTGCTTGGACGCGTGAAACCAACCACCTGTCTCCTTGATCCTTGCCCATCCTGGCTAATAAAAGCAAGCCGGGAAGGGCTGGGCGATGGGCTCTGCGGGGTGGTGAATGCTTCCCTCTGTGAGGGAACATTCCCAGATCCGCTGAAAGAGGCGGTTATTAAACCGCTTCTTAAAAAAACATCTTTAGACCCGGCCAGTATGGCCAACTAACGCCCAGTCTCAAATCTTCCATTCTTGGGCAAGGTGATTGAGCGTGTGGTTGCTGAACAACTCCAGGCACGCCTGGAGGATGCGGACCATTTGGATCCCTTCCAATCGGGGTTCAGGCCTCATCATGGGACTGAAACTGCCTTGGTCGCACTGGTTGATGATCTCCGGCGAGCTAGGGACAAAGGTGAGAGTTGTTTCCTAGTTCTGCTGGATCTCTCAGCGGCCTTTGATACAATTGACCATAACATCCTTCTGGACCGTCTAGAGGGGTTGGGAGCTGGGGGCACTGTTATACAGTGGTTTCGCTCCTTCCTCCTGGGCCGTGTTCAGAAAGTGGTGGGGGGGATGAGTGTTCAGACCCTTGGGCCCTCACCTGTGGGGTGCCTCAGGGTTCCGTCCTCTCCCCCATGCTTTTTAACATCTATATGAAGCCGCTGGGAGAGATCATCAGGGGGTATGGACTGGGTGTCCATCAATATGCAGATGATACCCAGCTCTACCTCTCTTTCAAATCAGAACCAGTGAAGGTGGTGAAGGTCCTGTGTGAGTGCCTGGAGGCGGTTGGAGGATGGATGGCAGCTAATGGATTGAAGTTGAATCCTGACAAGACAGAAGTATTGTTCTTGGGGGACAGGGGGCAGGCTGGTGTGGAGGACTCCCTGGTCCTGAATAGGGTAACTGTGCCCCTGAAGGACCAGGTGCGTAGCCTGGGAGTCATTTTGGACTCACAGCTGTCCATGGAGGTGCAGGTCAATTCTGTATCCAGGGCAGCTGTCTACCAACTCCACCTGATACGCAGGCTGAGACCCTACCTGCCCGCGGACTGTCTCGCCAGAGTGGTGCATGCTCTAGTTATCTCCCGCTTGGACTACTGCAATGCGCTCTACGTGGGGCTACCTTTGAAGGTGACTCGGAAACTACAGCTAATCCAGAATGCGGCAGCTAGACTGGTGACTGGGGGCGGCCGCCGAGACCACATAACACCAGTCTTGAAAGACCTACATTGGCTCCCAGTACGTTTCCGAGCACAATTCAAAGTGCTGGTGTTGACCTTTAAAGCCCTAAACGGCCTCGGCCCAGTATACCTGAAGGAGCGTCTCCACCCCCATCGTTCTGCCCGGACGTTGAGGTCCAGCGCCGAGGGCCTTCTGGTGGTTCCCTCATTGCGAGAAGCAAAGCTACAGGGAACCAGACAGAGGGCCTTTTCGGTAGTGGCGCCTGCCCTGTGGAACGCCCTTCCAGCAGATGTCAAAACGATAAACAACTACCTGACATTTAGAAGACATATTAAGGCAGCCCTGTTCAGGGAAGTTTTTAATGTATGATATTTTAGTGTTTTTTTGGTTTCTATGGAAGCCGCCCAGAGTGGCTGGGGAAACCCAGCCAGATGGGCGGGGTACAAATAATAAATTATTATTATATTATTATTATTATTATATGTAGAAAGGGAGGGCACCATCTCAGGGAGCAAAATAACTTGGACCAGTCCTAATGTGCAGTGATGGTAAGGGGCAAATGCTGTGAACTCCTCAACCATATGTTGTCGAACTCACTTGTTACTGAAGCTGTTGTGCTGCAAATATAACTTTATTCCAGCCTGTTTTGGTAGTTCACCTTTTAGTGGAATAGGATTGGTCTTTTTATTCTTTCTGACGGGTGAATACTTTTTATTATTCTTATGGTTTATTCTATGTTATGAATTTTGGAGTTTGTTAAGTTTTTCAGTACTTGAATATTTTGTAAGTTGCTTCTTTGAGGTATTTTGTAAAAAAATGATGAGAAATATTAATATTGATATTACTAACAATAGCAATAGCAACAACTTGAGCAGAGTCTCTAAGAGATATTTCACCCATTGTGCAGAATGTGGCAGTAAAAGTGAGGTATTTTTACACTTCAAAAATCCTAGCATTTTTGCATAGTTTTGGGTAGAAGATGAACTGCTGTGGAACAGAAACAGTGCTGCATGCAGTGATACAGAAGATAAACGCTAATGGCACCTCAGAGTCACCACTTGTCTTGTGCTGGGGGTGTCTTTCCATTTCCCTCAGTAGTATGTACATTTTTACAGTTCAGGCTTTCCCCCCACAAAGTTTTACTAGTTTTCAAACAATTTAACAAATCCAATTCAATTTCAGTACAATATTCCCATAAAATTTTGACTTCCCACCCTTACTTCCATGATGTGTCTATTCAAATCATTCATCTACACCCACAAATATAATATTTAGCTAAAACATGTATCCTACATTACATTCATTTATCATTCTCATTCCTTTTATATTTCAAGTCCTGCCTGCAATTTCATTTGACTAATATTTTCCTCAGTTAATTCAAAAAAGTTCTCTTATTTTTGCTGTCAATTTTGCCATTTCCATATAGTCCAATAATTTCAAATCCCACTCATAGAATCATAGATGGCCACAAGGGCCATCGACTCCTCTTTTGTTGGAACTTCTTCTTTCCATTTCTGTGCCTAGAGATTTCTGGCTGCGGTGGTGGCATACATAAACAATTTAAGCAACTTTTTGGGACCTGTGTCACTATTATTCCCAGTGCTTTTTTTCTTAAAAATGTTTGGGGGGTTCTCTCATTTTGACTCAAGAAATTCACCGTTTTATAGTTCAAATTGGGGAAAATAAATACAGTATGTGGGGAAAAACACTGCCTTTAGCTCAGCATCCCACTAAAAAAAGAGGGCGGGATACTGCGGTCCCTCAGTGGCTCAGTGTTCAGAAGAAGCCATCTTCATCCAAACAGCAGCAGCAGCAGCTGTAGTAGCACCAAGCTGTGCCAGGGACTCTGTGAGGGGCGGTGGGGGGAGAGGGGAGAGACAGCAGGTCACCCTCTTAAGTCGCATGCACACAGGCACTGCCACGCATCCCTCACGCCCTCTCACAGAGCCTCTGCTCAACATCTCCTACCTCAGAGACGCTCCTCATGAGCCGCTGAGAGGCCGCCCTGCCTCCAGGCTGCTTCCATTCAGCCTTAGGCGCGTGCGCGCCCAGGAGAAAGTGGTGCATGGGGGCAGAGAGAGAGGTCGCCACTGGCAGCATTCCCTCAGTCACTCCGCTCGGTGCCAATGCGCCCCCGCCCCTTCTCCCAAAGGCCAGCCAGGATCCCCAACTAAATACGATGCGCTAAGGAAAAAAAGGAACTCACCCACAAAGAGGATGCCTCATCCTCTTTCTGCAGGGCGTGTAAGCTACCCAAATCCCCCACTACTACTGCTGCTCCTCCAAATGTTTAGGGGTACACGTCCCCCTGTGTCCCCCCAGAAAAAAGCACTGATTATTCCCAAAATAATCAGTTAGCTTTTTGCTAATGTCTATTTTAAACATTTCTTCAATTCATTATGTATCATTTCCCAAAAGCCTGCCACTTTTTTACAAGTCCACCACATATGAAAAAATGTCCCTTCAGACTGTTTGCATTTCCAGCATTTACTTGAAACAATCTTACACATCTTGGCCAGTTTATTAGGTGTTAAGGACCCACCTGTATATCATTTTCAAATCATTTTCCTTATACATTATACAGGCAGTATATTTCATATCTAATTTCCACAACTTTTCCCATGCCACCATATCAATATTATGTCCCAGATCTTTAGCCCAATGTATAATTGCAGGCTTAATCAGTTCATATTTTGTTTCTCATTCTAATAACGTTTTATACATTTTCAGAATCAGTTTTTCTTTGCCTTCTGGCACTCTTAATTCAAATTCAGATATTTGGTCTATTAAACCATATGTCCTATCTTTCTTAAATAATTCATTTACTTGGTGGTATTAAAGCCATCCCGTCACCCATTCCTGAATTTCTTCCTGTGTTTTCAATTCACAACCATCTCCAGAAAACCTCTCTCTCTATGTACCCCATTCTGCTTCCATAGTCAATTTATTTTGAGCACATGCCTTTGTTGGAAATAACTGCAATGGTGTTCTCCTTCAAGAATTTTTTTATATTGGATCCACACGCATACAAACTTCTTCTTATAACATGATTTAAAAATTCTGTGTGGATCTTGACTTTCTCCTACCATAAATATGCATGCCACCCATAACCTTCTACATCAAGTAACCTCATGTTTTTCAATACCATCCATTCCCTCATCCAACTCAAATGGGCTGCTTCAGAGTATAATTTTAGGTCTGGCAGTGAAAACCCTTCTTTTTCTTTAGCATACGTTAAAGTTTTAAATTTATTCCTGGATTTTTTCCCCTGCCAGATAAATTTAGATCGTTCTTTTTGCCATTGTTTGAAGCAGTTCATATTACTTATTACTGGTATACTGTCTGGAATAGGAAAGACATCTTAGGGAGCGCATTCATTTTTATAGCCGATGTTCTTCCCAACAATGAAAACTTTCTTCTTTCTCATCTTAGCAAATCTAATTTCATGCTGTTCCACACTTTTGCATAATTATTTTAATATAACACTGCATTTTTATTTGTTATACATATACCTAAATATTTCACCTTTTTTTCCTCCTTTACCCCAAGTTCTCTTGCAGAACTTTTCTCATATGCTGATCCATAGTTTTCACCAACATTTTAGTTTTATCCCTATTAGTATAAAAACCAGCTAAATCACCAAATTGCTTTATCATTTCAAATAGCTTAACCAAAGGGTTTACCACAAAAAGAACTACGTCATCTGCAAATGCCCTTAGTTTATAGGTTTGTTGTCCAATTTGGACACATCACAGCATTTCACTTTCTCTTATGTTCCTAAAGTTCAGGCTTACCATTTCACAAATCTGATAGGGCTTGGTGAATATTCATTACATACAAATCAGGCTTCCTTGCTGCATTTGTCATCCAGAACACTGAGCTTGTACGCAATGGAAGCCCAGCATGGGTATGTATTTTTGGCTGGAAGGCTGCTAATTTTTGTGATCTTTTTAAAAACAAACTAATCTCCTAGAGTTTTAATTTTTAATGTGGCTGGAAGCATCTTCTAATTTATGACAGGTTCTATTTGCAGGTGGTCTAACTGTCATGGCTGTTACTGATGGAAGCTGTGCTTGTGTTTATGGAGTGAGAGAAAGATGGCAGAATGACTAAATAAGAGGTGCCCAACATAAAGAGCCTCAATATGGCATGCAGCTCACCTCTCACACTCAAAACATGTCCATTATTTTCAGGGCCAATAACGGTAGACTGGATCCACGGTCTTTCAAAGGCATTCCAGAAACCTCAAGTGATCCAAAATATGGAGTCCAGATGTCATGGACTGGTTGGATGCAGGGGAATGGTGGGAGGAACCAGCTGGGGAACTGCCAAGGGAAGAAGGCTCAGAGCATGGGGAGCGGTGGTGGGACAATGATGAGTGGTCAGAGGGAAAAGACTGGGAAGAGGAGGTGTCACTCAAGGGGTAACAGGGCTCAGTGAGCTGGGAGAGTGTGTGGCAGGGAGAAGTCCAGAATCAGAGGGTGAAGCTGAAGCAGGGGAGGGACCTGGGCTAAACACGGCCTGAGCTACAGCCCCCCTGCCCCCCCCACTATACCCCTGATATCAGGGGTAGCCAACCTGGTGCTTTCCAGATGTTGATGGGAGCTGGAGTCCAACAACATCTGGAGAGTCCCACATTAGCCACTTGCCTTTCATCCCAGCCCACTTCTCCTATTCCTTCCCCCATTTAGATGCCTCATGATTTCAGGCGGATGTCTGAAATGGATCCGTCAGACCCAGAGTCCTCAAAATCCAGCCCCAAGATCTGGTGGTACCAGAATTTGCATCTGAGTCTGGCCCTCTTGCGACTGCTGCCTTTGACATGCATAACATCCTTGCTTCTTCCTTCTCATCCTCCAGGGCAGCGACAATGAATCGGTGGATAAGAACAAATGCTGTACGCTCTGTAACATGTCCTTTACTTCAGCCGTTGTGGCTGAGTCACACTATCAAGGGAAAATTCATGCCAAAAGATTAAAACTGTTGCTAGGAGAGCAGCCAACGTTAAAGGCCACAGGTAGGTCCAAATACACTGACGATAAAGGCTTTCCTTTTCCCCCTTTTCTTTTTAAGGAGTGGAATACTCTGTCTTTTTGGATCCATGCATCAGTTTCCTGTTAAGCAGAGGTGAGGGTGGCACTTTGACTGGCTTTGTGGATTTGGGACAGCAGACAAGAAGCACAGAAAGAAAGTTGAAGGAAAGCAGCTATTCATTGCTCGCTTTGCTGTGGCAATCTTAGAAACACCCATCCACACAGGCTCACGAGGACCCCCTTTATTCCTGTAGATGCCACTCAAAAAGTGTCTCTGTTTCCCTATTTTCTGAACACTTGCTTGTAAGATGGAAGCTGTTGCTGTACCCTCTGGCCATGTACAGTGGTGCCTCGCAAGTCAAAAATAATCCATTCCGCGAGTCTCTTCATCTAGCGGTTTTTTCGTCTTGTGAAGCAACCCTATTAGCGGCTTAGCGGCTTAGCGCTATTAGCGGTTTAGCGGCTATTAAAGGCTTAGCGGCTTAGAAAAAGGGGGGGAGCGGGGAAAAATCGGAACACTCGCAAGACGTTTTCGTCTTGCGAAGCAGCTCAAAAACGGAAAACCCTTTCATCTAGCGGGTTTTCCGTCTTGCGAGGCATTCGTCTTGCGGGGCACCACTGTATAACCAATTCTGGAACTGCCTTTAATTGACATCTCAACAAAGACGTTTATTTCTCCTTCCAGCACTCATACAGAATATCTTTTTGCTCTTTGCTGCTGGTGGAGAATCTAGTCTTTCTTCCTCCTTTTTTAAAAGCGGGAGGGAGATGGGTTGGTTTCTTGCATTTTGCCATATTTGCTTGCTCCCACTGTGCCTTCAGTAATGCGGACCCTCTTAACTCTCACATTTAGAAAAGTCAAATGTCAGCGATTGTTTGCAAACCTTCCCCCCCCACAGTACTAGAACCCACAGCCACCCAGGGAAGCTGAAGTGAGAATTGAAGCTACAGGGAATCAGGCAGAGGGCCTTCTTGGCGCCCTCCCTGTTGAACACCCTCCCTTCGGAGGTCAAGGAGATAAACAACCACACAACCTTTAGAAGACATCTGAATTCAACCCTATATAGCGAAGTTTTTAATGTTTAACGTTTTGTTATGTTTTTGCATATTCTGTAAGCCCCCCAGAGTGGCTGGGGCAACCCAGTCAGATGGGTGTTATACAAATAAAACAACAACAACAACAATGCAACAATGCAAATACAAATACTAACAGAACCCACCTAAACCTACCTATGCCTGTCTTAGGCACAGCACAGCCACTGGGAAGTACATAATTCTTCCGCTTTCATCAAATATAAATTCTGAGGTTACTACTACCAGCTTTGGCAATGGCTGCTAGCCTAGTTCCCTGCAGGGCAGAAGCAAGATGATAAACAAAGAGTTGTCTGCCCAGAAGAGCAAAACTTTTAGCTTTATGGCCCAAGACGTAGTGAAACAACTTCTCTCTTATGCTATCTGGTGATAAACTTCTGCAGATTTACAGAGATGTGGCAATGTTTTATTTATTTACAAGGTGTCACACCCACCCACCCACCCACCCAACTAATAATCAGATATGCTAGCAAGGGGAGAGGAGAGAAGAGGGTCATTCCTTTTCTTTAAGCTGTGCAGAGTGCAAAGCTTTTTTCTCTCTTTAAATGCTATGGTAGCAACTCCTGTGCATGTAAAAGGAAAAACTTGGACCAGATAGAAAGGGGTGAGGAGAGAGCGGCTGTAGCACAAATTGGCTCTCTGGGATGGAGGAATAGTGGCGTACTGCAGCTTTTTGGCACCCAGGGTCTTTTAACGCTGACACCACCAGATTCTGAGAGGATGCAACAGGCGCCCTGCGGGGAAGCAAGCTGCGCCAGGGCCAGGCCTTTGGGGCTGGGATGGTGCCTCCTCCTCCTAGAGAGAGAGGAGAGCACGGCTCCACACCAGCCAGCCAGGCTTCCCCTGGTGCAGCTTCCCTCTCCATAGGTTGCCTGTTCATGGAGGCACCTGGTTACGCCCTTTTGCGCCCTCAGAATAATGTGCCCAGGGCCGACCACCCCACAGCTCCAGTCACGCTATGCCAGTGTGGAGGAATCCTGCAAGAGTCAGACAAAAGAGGGTTCCTTCCTCACAGAACGCATCATTAATCTAGGGATGCGGCAATGGCCACTTGTTGAAACAGTTTTGAATTAAGATTAGGCTGTGCACATTTAAATCCCATTACCTCCCCCAAAGAATCTTGGGAGCTATAGTTTTTTTAGGGTGTTGAGAATTGTAGGTCTATGGGGATAAACTACAGTTCCCATGATTCTTGGGGGAAAGTCATGTGCTTTAAGTGTGCATTACTGTAAATGTATGGTATGTACATAGCCTTAGACAACTCCAGAGTGGGGGACAGATGGCATTAGTAACAAGGGCTTTATAGAAACTCATAGAATCATAGAATCATAGAATCATAGAGTTGGAAGAGACCACAAGGGCCATCGAGTCCAACCCCCTGCCAAGCAGGAAACACCATCAGAGCACTCCTGACATATGGTTGTCAAGCCTCTGCTTAAAGACCTCCAAAGTAGGAGACTCCACCACACTCCTTGGCAGCAAATTCCACTGTCGAACAGCTCTCACTGTCAGGAAGTTCTTCCTAATGTTTAGGTGGAATCTTCTTTCTTGTAGTTTGGATCCATTGCTCCGTGTCCGCTTCTCCGGAGCAGCAGAAAACAACCTTTCTCCCTCCTCCATGTGACATCCTTTTATATATTTGAACGTGGCTATCATATCACCCCTCAACCTCCTCTTCTCCAGGCTAAACATGCCCAGCTCCCTTAGCCGTTCCTCATAAGGCATCGTTTCCAGGCCTTTGACCATTTTGGTTGCCCTCCTCTGGACACGTTCCAGTTTGTCAGTGTCCTTCTTGAATTGTGGTGCCCAGAACTGGACACAGTACTCCAGGTGTGGTCTGACCAGAGCAGAATACAGTGGCACTATTACTTCCCTTGATCTAGATCGGGGGTCGGCAACCTGCGGCTCCAGAGCCGCATGCGGCTCTTTAAAGCCTTTGCTGCGGCTCCGGGGCGGAGGCGCGGGGCGGGGGCGAGGGGAGGGCGTGAGGGGAGGGCGTGAGGGAAGGAAGCGAGGGCGCGAGGGAAGGAGGCGAGGGGCGGGGCGGGGCCGAGGGGAGGGCGCGAGGGAAGGAGGCGAGGGCGCGAGGGAAGGAGGCGAGGGGCGGGGTCGAGGCGAGGGCGCGAGGGAAGGAGGCGAGGGGCGGGGTCGAGGGGAGGGCGCGAGGGAAGGAGGCGAGGGGCGGGGTCGAGGGGAGGGCGCGAGGGAAGGAGGCGAGGGCGCGAGGGAAGGAGGCGAGGGGCGGGGTCGAGGGGAGGGCGCGAGGGAAGGAGGCGAGGGGCGGGGTCGAGGGGAGGGCGCGAGGGAAGGAGGCGAGGGGCGGGCGTGAGGGAAGGAGGCGAGGGAAGGAGGCGAGGGGCGGGGTCGAGGGGAGGGCGCGAGGGAAGGAGGCGAGGGCGCGAGGGAAGGAGGCGAGGGGCGGGGTCGAGGGGAGGGCGCGAGGGAAGGAGGCGAGGGGCGGGGTCGAGGGGAGGGCGCGAGGGAAGGAGGTGAGGGGCGGGCGTGAGGGAAGGAGGCGAGGGAAGGAGGCGAGGGGCGGGCGTGAGGGAAGGAGGCGAGGGGCGGGGTCGAGGGGAGGGCGCAAGGGGAGGAGGAGGCGGAGGAGTTAGTTGCCTGAAGCCACTGTTCAAAACTGGTCACTGTTTTGAAGGGGAGTGAAGAACACACACTCAAAAAAAGGTAACTTGTTAATTTAATGTTTATTATGTTTACTGATTTGTGCTTTGTGACTGTTTGAGGTGGGGTTTTTTTCTTGGGAGGCTGGGCGGCGCGAAGAGAGGGAGGCTTGTGGTAGCGTCGGGGCTTGTCTCTAGCAAAGTAAGTCCTCGCTATTTGGTCACATGCGCAGCAGTGTGGCTTCGGAGCTCCAACACTTGCTTTGCCGGCTGCTTTCAAAAGCGTCGGAATCAGCTGTGCTGTTGCTGGGTAACCGGATCGTCCCAGCAGCCATCTTATCTGCCCATGTGGTCTTCTGAGGCGGCCGCCAGTAGAAATTCCACGTGGGAGTTAGTTGCCTGAAGCCCCTTTTTAAACTTAAGCAGGGGGAAGTTTGGTGAATTGTTATGCAACAGCTTATTGCTGGTCTTTGTCGTCCCGCCTTTGTAAGCAGGCTGCATTGAAAGGGGGCATATACACTGGTCACTGTTTTGAAGGGGAGTGAAGAACACACACTCAAAAAAAGGAAACTTGTTAATTTAATGTTTATTTATATGAGGAGTAGTAATTCTGAGGGGTCAAACAAAGAAATAATAAAAAGTGTCAAAAAAGGTATTTTTATAATGACGAATGCCTCATTATTATATATTATTTACATCAGGCACTGATTATGATTTATGGTACACTGGGGCCCTGATTAATTTTCTATGGCATTTTGGGGCATTGGTTATTGGGCATAGCAAGTTGTGGTCGCGTGGAATTTGTGCTTTGTGACCTTTTGAAGTGGGGTTTTTTTCTTGGGAGGCTGGGCGGCGCGAAGAGAGGGATTATTTTTATAATGACGAGGATGACATTGGGCCCTCATTATTAATTATTATTTACATCAGGCACTGATTATGATTTATGGTTCACTGGGGCCCTGGTTAATTTTCTTTGGCATTTTGTGGCATTGATTATGCAGTCGCGGTCGCGTGGAATTCCACGTAGAGTTAGTTGCCTGAAGCCCCTTTTTAGTTGCTTGAAGCAGGGGAAAGTTTGGTGAAAGTTTGGTGAATTGCTGCCCAGGAGTGTGGTGGAGTCTCCTACTTTGGAGGTCTTTAAGCAGAGGCTTGACAACCATATCTCAGGAGTGCTCTGATGGTGTTTCCTGCTTGGCAGGGGGTTGGACTCGAGGGCCCTTGTGGTCTCTTCCACATATGTATGTGAGCAGGTCTTCTCCAACATGAACTATATTAAAAACAAACACCGATCACGCCTCACAGATGACAGCTTGCAAGCCTGTGTGAAAATGAAGGTGACGTCTTACAGCCCTGATGTGCAGATACTGAGCACTGAGGTTCAGGAGCAAAAGTCCCATTAACCTGGTTACCTGGTTGTAAATTAAATATTTTAATTAGCTATTAATTTGTCCTTTTTTCTTGAGATTGACAGCTGACTGCACGATCCTGTATATATAGCATTAAGGCCAGAAACAATATATGCAGTGTTATATTTGTTTTAAATGTTGCAATGTTTTTGCGGCTCCCAGTTGTTGTTGTTTTTTTCGGAAACGGGTCCAAGCGGCTCTTTTTGTCTTAAAGGTTGCAGACCCCTGATCTAGATGCTATACTCCTATTGATGCAGCCCAGAATTGCATTGGCTTTTTTAGCTGCCGCGTCACACTGTTGGCTCATGTCAAGTTTGTGGTCAACCAAGACTCCTAGATCCTTTTCACATGTACTGCTCTCAAGCCAGGTGTCACCCATCTTGTATTTGTGCCTCTCATTTTTTTTGCCCAAGTGCAATACTTTACATTTCTCCCTCCCTGTTCAGAGGCAGCAGATTTCAAGAAGAGTCACGGCTCAGTGGCTTTTTTTCACATGGGAAGGTCCCAGGTTCAATCCCCATCATTTCCAGGTGGGGCTCAGAGGGATTCTGTTTTGAAACACAATGGAGTTGCTGCCAGTTTGTGAAAAGAGTTCTGAGCGGGATGGACCATGGTCTGACTCTGCATAAGGCAGTTTCCTATGTTCCTTTGTTATAATGCACCAACTCATAGGACAAATATAATTTATGATGGCATAACAAAATCATTAAAATACCATAGAATAATAAAATGCAGAAGGTTATTCAAATTCACTCTCTAAAAATGTTTGATGAAACAACAATGTTTTCTGCAGGTGGCGAAATAATCAGAATTGTCTGATTTCAGTAGGATGTGACTTTGTACAATTGGCCATGCAAAGGCCAGAGGTGTCCACACCTCACCACCCCAAGTCCAGGCAGGGCAGAGGCACAGCCACAGTTCAGCGGGCCAACCAGGCTAAAATTGCTAAAATGAGAATAATAATAATACTGTGGGAGAGGGGTATTCTTTTTGCTTGTTACTCTCACACATTTTTCTGTTTTTATATTGTGAACCACCCTGTGATCCTCGGGTGAAGGGCAAATTCAATTAATTAATTAATAACAGCAACAAGTGTCGGTCCATTAGGAGGGCTTCTCCAGGTGAATTGCAATAATCTGAGTGGTGCCTAATGGACAAGGAGGTGCTTCAGGTGAATTTAATGGTGAGGATTTATGTTCCGAAAGGCAGCATATTGGAAGAAATAAATTCATGTGCACGCAATTGTGCAGCAGCCTGGCTCACATTAGTCTCTCATAGAATCATAGAATCATAGAATCATAGAGTTGGAAGAGACCACAAGGGCCATCGAGTCCAACCCCCTGCCAAGCAGGAAACACCTCTCTTGGAGTTGGAGAAATCATGCAGATCCCGTCCTCCAGGCCACCACATGCTGGAGGCTATCTGTGTGACAGAGGGGAGGAGGCTCACCATGTTATTTAAGCCCTGCTCCTCCCACAAGCATGTTTCTACCACAATGCTATTTAAGCATTGCTCTTGGCTTGATGTGTGACCTAGAGTTCAGATCCAAGACAAATAGTAGGATGATTTTATTAATTAGCATTTCCCTTCTCCTTCCTCTCCTCGTCCTTTGTAGATCTACCATAGCAACAACAGTTATGCGACAAATAGACAAGGTCGTTGCTTTGTAGGGAAGTTGAGTACTAAGGAATAAAGTCGGGTAATTGGAAGGGAAGAGCAAATGATGCCATGGAAAAGAAAATGTCCCTATCCTTTCACTGCCAAATGCTCCAAGGATCTCAATTTGCTAATGAGCAATGGTCTCACCAGTAGGGCAGTTCCTTCCTTTCACCCTCACTGCCTCATGGGTTGCAGCTTTAGAACAATAGTAATAATTGGAGGAGAGGGGAAGCTTGCCATCCAAAACACTCAGAACCTAATTTTTTTTTTCTTTTGGAAAGAAGAAATTAATATGGCTACAAATGATTTTATAGCAGGGGTGGGGAACCTGGTGCCTTCCAACCATTGTTTGACTCTAAGGGTCTGAAATGATATAAGATATAATAGAAGTTGAGTTTAAAACACAGACCTTTTTAGCCTATTGCTGAATGTTTGAATGCCTTTTGAGTCCATGGCTCCCTTGACCAACCACATTCTTTCTGCAGCTCCCCTGTGGGAACTGCTTACACTGGGGCTCCATTACAGATTGTGCGTATGTGGGGATTCCTGTACCACCCTGCCCCTTTTGGGCAACATTTTTGGCGCACATGTAAAGTGGGAGCGCGTATGCTGACAGGAACCCAAGCAAGACCATTGTTCTGCAGGCCCCAGCTGACACACTGCACATGACAGCCCGGCTTGCCTTTTCTGAAATTAGTGTCCTCAATCTCCCCAGGGTGCCAGGGTGCACTGGTTCGACAACCAATGGCCTATACAGTGGTACCTCTGGTTACGTACTTAATTCATTCCGGAGGTCCGTTCTTAACCTGAAACTGTTCTTAACCTGAAGCACCAATTTAACTAATGGGACCTCCTGCTGCTGCTGCTGCCGTGCCAGTGGAGCATGATTTCTGTTCTCATCCTGAAGCAAAGTTCTTAACCCAAGGTACTATTTCTGGGTTAGTGGAGTCTGTAACCTGAAGAGTATGTAACCTGAAGCATATGTAACCCAAGGCACCACTGTATTTAACAGTCTCCTAATGCTAATGTTAATGTTTGGTTTTATTTTGTTGTAAACCGCTTAGACTTTTCATTACAATTAAGTGGTGCATGAATTTTGTTTAATAAAACAAATAAATAGCCCAGTGACATGCAGAGGGTTGCATTTGCCCAACCCCTGACCTAGAGGAAGGATGTATGCCGTTTCCTTGTGAAAAAGTCATGGTTATGCATGTTGGATATGTTTCTGGCAGTGGGGGTTCCTCTGCACTTCCAGACTCAAATGATCAAGGTCCCATCAAGTAAATGTTTTCTCTAGATCTGATCTCATTGAAGTTCAGACAGAATGCCTTCTTTCATGTATCAGATTCAACCTGAAAATGCAACTCTTTGAGCCTTCTTCCAAGCAAGGTGTTTGTTGAGAAACTACATGGCTGTTAGACATTTTGCCTTAAATCAAGTTTGATGGAATCTGGCCAGAGCACGTAGCCATTCATAGTCAGATTTTATTGTGGACTCCATGGGTTTGAGGACCAGGAACTGTTTAGTCTCAGTGAGCTACCTATGCTATGCTATGCTATGCCGCTGTGGGATTGTGGAAGAGGGTATGTCAGGCCCTCAAGTCTCTCCCCAGTCCCACTGCTTCCTAGTCCCACCACCTCTTCCCAAGTCACACCCCTCCCATGTCCTACTTTTCACCTTCTTTCTTTTTCTTTTTTAACATAATTTTTATTGAGTTTTCCATTGGTACCTCAGGTTAAGTACTTAATTCGTTCCGGAGGTCTGTTCTTAACCTGAAACTGTTCTTAACCTGAATCACCACCTTAGCTAATGGGGCCTCCTCCTCCTGCTGCTGCTGCTGCCGTGCCAGTGGAGCATGATTTCTGTTCTCATCCTGAAGCAAAGTTCTTAACCCGAGGTACTATTTCTGGCTTAGCGGAGTCTGTAACCTGAAGCGTATGTAACCCAAGGTACCACTGTATTTCATTTTAATTCAATACACATATTCACAACATATATTATTTGCTCAAAAAGAGCATTGACCTTCCCTCCCTCTTTTCTGACTTCCCTATGACATTAACATATCTATCACATTTCCACAATCACTTCTTTACTTTATATCAACATTTAAAAATCACTCTCTCATTTGTAAATTAGCATCTTAATTTCACATTACTAAACATTTCATGTTAAAGCTACAAACGTTTTCAGATAAGTACAATTTTCTTTCAAATAATAAATAAATTTGCTCCAGTCCTTTTGAAATCTTTCATCGGATCGATTCCTGATTTTCCCCGTCAACTTCGCCAACTCCACAAATTCTGCCATCTTTATCTGCCAGTCCTCAAGTGTGGGGAGTTCTTGCTGTTTCCATCTTTGGGCCAGGAGGATTCTTGCTGCCGTTGTGGTGTACATGAATAAATGTACATCTTTTTTATTAATTTCTTCACTAATTAGCCCCAGTAAGAATGCCTCTGGTTGTTGTTTTTACTAAAGTTGTATTTTAGTATCCTTTTTAATTCATTGTAAACAGTGTCCCAGAAAACCTTAACTTTGGTGCAGGTCCACCACATATGTAGGAAGTTCCCTTCCTTCACCCTACATTTCCAGCATGATTTATCCTGACACCTATACATTTTAGCAAGCTTACTCGGGGTAATGTACCAACGATACATCATCTTCATTAAGTTCTCTTGGAGAGCCACACATGCAGTAAATTTGATTATTTTATTCCACATTACTTCCCATCTCTCAAAATCAATATTATGCCCCAAATCCTGTGCCCATCTTATCACACTCTTTATCATCCTTTGTATTCCACTCTAATAGTACCTTGTACATTTTTGACACCATTTTCTTTTTACTACACAACAGTTCTGTCTCAATTTTTGATTTAGTGTTACCAAATCCATTACTTTTATAATCTTTCCTAAAGACATCTTGCAATTGGTGGTACTGTAACCAATCAGTTAGCTTCCCTCAACTCTTCAAATGATTTTAATTATAATTTACCATTGACTTCCACCAATAAATCTCTATATGTCGCCCATTCCTTCCCCATATTCTTCTTTTTTACTGCAAATGCCTCCAGTGGTGAAATCCACCAAGGGGTTTTGTATTCTAACAGATTTTTATGCCTATTCCATACCTCATACAAGGATGATATGGTGCAGAAACCCTTTATGTACTTTTACCTTTTCATACCACATGTAAACGTGCCATCCGAACCTGTTATCGAATCCTTCTAGATCTAATACCTCCTCATTGTCCAGTGTCATCTATTCATGCAACCAACTAAAGCAAGATGCCTCGTAATAAATTTTTAAATTTCGTTGTGAGAAGCCACCTCTCTCTTTTACATCTGTCAAAATTTTGTATTTAATCCTAGGCTTCTTCCCCAGCCAGATAAATTTAGAGATTCGTTTTTGCCAAATATCAAATTGCTTTGTTCCGCATAGGATGGGGATGGTCTGGAATAAAAATAACAATTTTGGGAACATGTTCATTTTAATAGCTGCGATTCTGCCCATCAGCGATAATTTCATTCTAGTCCAAATTTCTAGGTCTTGCTTTATCTCGTTCCATACCTTTTCATAATTGTCCTTTTAGAGGTTGATGTTTTTTGTTGTAAGCCATATGCCCAGGTACTTTACCTTTTTCCGGTCATTAGTCATGTTTTCATTTGTGTCTCTTCTATTTTCTTACTGTCCATATTTTTTGCTAATAATTTCGTTTTGCTCTTATTGTTTGAATCCTGCCAGGTGACCATATTCTTCTATCCTGTTCACTGCTTCAACTGCACTAGTTGTTGGTTGTTCCAACGTCAACACAACATCATCTGCAAATGCTTTATACTTGTACTCTCTATAGCCAATTCCAATGCTCTTTATTTCTTTTGTTTTGTCTATTTTTTTTCAGCAGGATTTCTAATGTTGTTATAAATAATAACGGAATAACGGGCACCCCTTTTGATATTTCAATTCTTTCCGTAAGTGTGTTATTGATTATTAATCTGGCATATTGTTCTGAATAGATTTAATTCCATTTATAAATGTCGTTCCCATGTTCATAATTTCTAGATTTTTTTTCATGAAGTGCCAAGACACATTATTGAATGCCTTCTCGGCATACAAGAACATATCCCTTCTGCCATCCAAAAATTCAATTATATCAATAATGTTTCTAACATTATCTTTCAGTTGTCAACCAGGCACAAAGCTGGCTTGGTTTTTCCCAATTCTCTCTCCTAATATTTGTTTATACTGATTGGCTAGAATACTAGCAAATAATTTATAGTCATTATATAGGAGAGAGATTGGCCTATAATTTTTGACTTGAGTCGGGTCTGTGTCAGGTTTAGGAAGCAGGGTGATATGGGCTTCTCTCCAGGTCTCCAGAATTCCGAGCATTTCTTATAGTATTTGGGTGTCAATCTGTCTGGGTCTGATGCCTTACCAATTACTGCGTGTTTTATTGCCATTTTAACTTCTTCTATTGTTATATTATTATTGAGTTGAATTCTCTCCTAGCTTGATATTCTCTTCAATTTGTTCTGTTCCAAATATTCTTCTATTTTACCTTCATCTTCCTTTCTTTTACTAAATAATTGTTTATAGTATCCTTGAAAATTCTTCTTAATTTCATCTGGATTTTCAACTGTTTTCCCTTCAACCGTCAATTTCATTATCGTATTCTGTTTTTGTCTCTTCCTAAGTTGCCAGGCGAGTAATTTTCCTATCTTATTCACAGATTCAAAATTTCTTTGCTTTAAAAATTTAATTTTCCATTCTATTTCTTGATTTATTAATATCAAAAATTGTGTTTGTAACTTTTTTATATCAGTTTTAGCTTGATTGTCTTTGGGGTTGTTTGCTAATTTTTTTCATTACTTATTATTTGTTTTAATATCTTTTCCTTTTTACTCTCTCTTGATCTTTTTTGAATTGCGTTCTGCTGTATCCAAAATCCTCTTATTACCGCCTTTGATGCATCCCATACAGTATTAATGTCCACTCCTTTGTTCATATTAAACTCAAAATAATCTTTCAATGAGCCAACAGTGTGACACGGCAGCTAAAAAAGCCAATGCAATTCTGGGCTGCATCAATAGGAGTATAGCATCTAGATGAAGGGAAGTAATAGTGCCACTGTATTCTGCTCTGGTCAGACCTCACCTGGAGTACTGTGTCCAGTTCTGGGCACCACAGTTCAAGAAGGACACTGACAAACTGGAACGTGTCCAGAGGAGGGCAACCAAAATGGTCCAAGGCCTGGAAACGATGCCTTATGAGGAACGGCTAAGGGAGCTGGGCATGTTTAGCCTGGAGAAGAGGAGGTTAAGGGGTGATATGATAGCCATGTTCAAATATATAAAAGGATGTCATATAGAGGAGGGAGAAAGGTTGTTTTCTGCTGCTCCAGAGAAGCGGACATGGAGCAATGGATCCAAACTACAAGAAAGATTCCACCTAAACATTAGGAAGAACTTCCTAACAGTAAGAGCTGTTCGAATGTTTTTTTGTGCCTTTTGCAATATTACTTGATTATCCAGTAATCCGTCATTCATCCTCCACCTAAATGTAGTCTCCCTCTCCTTCCAAGTTGAAAACCAACACTTCAGTGATCACCTCCCTATAGTGACCACTTTGTCATTGTTCCGGTGCCAGAATGACTATAAACACCCAGTCCTTTTGGAAACCTCATCAGCGATCAAAATAAGAGGGATCAAATGGTCTGAGGCTGTGGCCCAAAAATACCAAGATTTTTTCCACAGGGAAATCACTGCCTATCTACCTCAAATAACTACTGATTTACAAGATTCCAATTCGGTTTTGAAACTTTTCAACCTTCTTATAACAAACCTTACCACCTTTTTTACATCACCTCCCCAAAAGGCGAAAGTAGCGCATTGCAGTGCTGGGGCCCCTTGGTTTAACACCTCTTGCAAGCTAGCAAGATCCCTTCTTCGCTCCATCTATAATGAATATAAAAACTCAAATGCCCAGGCTTTACCATCCTCCTACTTACAAGCCAAAAGAACATACAAACAGACTTTAAAGCTGGCCAAACGTGAGTGGTATTTAAAGCGTTGGCGAGCCTTGATTGCGGCTTCTAGATCCCGCAGACCACAGGAATTTTGGGCTTTGATAAACCAAAGAGGAAGGAAGTACCCACTGACGATTATCCCTGCGCCCACATGGGAACAATTCTTGAGTAAATATTTCTCCTTGGCAGAGGAATCCAACTCATCCACGGAATTCTGAACTGACCATCTACCTTTGTGGCCCTCTACCGACCCAGACCTGATAATGAACTTAATATTAGATCTGAAAACGGGCAAAGCCCCTGGGCCGGATCTAGTCCCTGCTGAGGCTATTGTTGCGCATCCGAGGTGGTGGGCTGAAATCCTGGCCAAAGTCTTTGACGCAATTAATTCTACGGGGCTTATCCCTAGGTCATGGAAGGAGGCCGTGATCGTGCCAGTCCATAAAAAGGGTCCCCCTGCTGCCCCGGAGAACTATCGGAACATCAGCCTTTTGTCTATCATCGGGAAAATCTATGCAAAATTTTTGCTGTCTAAGCTATCCCATTGGGCAAACGACTCAAATTTGATTGGCCATGAGCAAGCGGGCTTTAGGAACAATTATTCGACCACTGACCATATGGTAATTATGTATCATATTGCCAGAAAATATTCTGCCCCGAGTCGGGGGCGCCTATGTGTCGCTTTCATAGACCTAAAGGCCGCCTTCGACAGTATCCCAAGAAACTGTCTATGGAAGAAATTAGAGAGATGGGGCATAGATAGAAGGCTGTTATGGCTTATAACCCAATTACATCAGGGGTCGTCGGCTAGAGTGAGACTCACACCGGCGGGAAACCTATCCAACGAGGTTCCAATAAATAGAGGTGTGCGCCAAGGCTGCATTTTGGCCCCGCTCCTCTTTAACTTGTTTATCAGCGATATGAAGCTCTTTCTGAATGAGTCTCAAGCCAACATTCATGCCCCCCGCCTAGCTGATTTCCGCTGCCCTCTGCTCCTATATGCCGACGATGCAGCGATCCTTTCCTACTCTAGAGTCGGCTTATGCAGAGCTCTAAAGACTTTTGCGGCTTATTGCAAACTTAACCATCTGACAATTAATTATGAGAAATCTAAAGTCCTGGTCTTTACCAGGTCTCGGAAAACTTACAGCTGGAAGTTGGATGGAGTCCAATTAGAAGAGGTTTTCAAATTTAAATACCTGGGAGTCTTCTTTCACTACAACCTAAGCTGGAAGCCACAGATACAGTATTTACTAAACAAAGGGAGAACAATACTTTATACTCTACTCCAATTTTTTGCGGCCGACGGAGCCTCCCACATCCCTTCTGCATTGAAGGTATACCACGCAAAAGTGGTTTCCACCCTCTGTTATGCTGCCCCGCTCTGGGCCCCAGGGTCCAATTTAACATCACTTGAGACATAGAATCATAGAATCATAGAATCATAGAATAATAGAGTTGGAAGAGACCACAAGGGCCATCGAGTCCAACCCCCTGCCAAGCAGGAAACACCATCAGAGCACTCCTGACATATGGTTGTCAAGCCTCTGCTTAAAGACCTCCAAAGTAGGAGACTCCACCACACTCCTTGGCAGCAAATTCCACTGTCGGACAGCTCTTACTGTCAGGACGTTCTTCCTAATGTTTAGGTGGAATCTTCTTTCTTGTAGTTTGGATCCATTGCTCCGTGTAGGCTTCTCCAGAGGAGCAGAAAACAACCTTTCTCCCTCCTCTATGTGACATCCTTTTATATATTTGAACATGGCTATCATATCACCCCTTAACCTCCTCTTCTCCAGGCTAAACATGCCCAGCTCCCTTAGCCGTTCCTCATAAGGCATCGTTTCCAGGCCTTGGACCATTTTGGTTGCCCTCCTCTGGACACGTTCCAGTTTGTCAGTGTCCTTCTTGAATTGTGGTGCCCAGAACTGGACACAGTACTCCAGGTGTGAATCATAGAATCATAGAATCATAGAATCATAGAGTTGGAAGAGACCACAAGGGCCATCGAGTCCAACCCCCTGTGGTCTGACCAGAGCAGAATACAGTGGCACTATTACTTCCCTTGATCTAGATGCTATACTCCTATTGATGCAGCCCAGAATTGCATTGGCTTTTTTAGCTGCCGCGTCACACTGTTGGCTCATGTCAAGTTTGTGGTCAACCAAGACTCCTAGATCCTTTTCACATGTACTGCTCTCAAGCCAGGTGTCACCCATCTTGTATTTGTGCCTCTCATTTTTTTTGCCCAAGTGCAATACTTTACATTTCTCCCTGTTAAAATTCATCTTGTTTATTTTTGCCCAGTTCTCTAATCTGTCAAGGTCGTTTTGAAGTGTGATCCTGTCCTCTGGGGTGTTAGCCACCCCTCCCAGTTTGGTGTCATCTGCAAATTTGATCAGGATGCCCTTGAGTCCATCATCCAAGTCGTTGATAAAGATGTTGAATAAGACCGGGCCCAAGACAGAACCCTGTGGCACCCCACTAGTCACTCTTCTCCAGGATGAAGAGGAACCATTGATGAGCACCCTTTGGGTTCGGTCAGTCAGCCAGTTACAAATCCACTGAGTGGTAGCATAGTCAAGACCGCATTTTACCAGCTTCTTTACAAGAATATCATGGGGCACCTTGTCAAATGCCTTGCTGAAATCAAGGTAGGCTACATCCACTGCGTTCCCTTCATCTACCAGGCTTGTAATTCTGTCAAAAAACGAGATCAGGTTAGTCTGACATGACTTATTTTTCAGAAATCCATGCTGACTATTGGTGATCACAGCATTCCTTTCTAGGTGCTCACAGACTGTTTGCTTAATGATCTGCTCCAGAATCTTCCCTGCTATTGATGTCAGACTGACTGGGCGGTAACTATTTGGGTCCTCTCTTTTCCCCTTTTTGAAAATAGGGACAACATTTGCCCTCCTCCAGTCTGCCGGGACTTCGCCTGTTCTCCAGGAATTCTCAAAGATGACTGCCAGTAGTTCTGAGATCACATCTGCCAGTTCTTTTAATACTCTTGGATGCAGTTCATCTGGCCCTGGAGACTTGAATACATCTAAACTAGCCAAATATTCTTGTACTATCTCCTTAGTTATTCTGGGCTGTGTTTCCTTTGCTGAATCATTTGCTCCAAATTCTTCAGGTCGGGCATTGTTTTCTTTATCGGAGAAGACTGAGGCAAAGAAGGCATTGAGGAGTTCAGCCCTTTCTGTGTCCCCTGTTTGCATTTCACCATCTTCTCCTCTGAGTGACCCCATTGTTTCTTTGTTCCTCCTTTTGCTACGAACATACCCATAAAAGCCTTTTTTGTTGCTTTTAACCTCTCTAGCAAGCCTGAGTTCATTCTGTGCTTTAGCTTTTCTGACTTTGTGTCTACACGTGCTGGCTATTTGTTTGAATTCCTCTTTGGTGGTTTCCCCCCTTTTCCATTTTTTGTACACATCCTTTTTTAATCTTAATTCAGTTAAAAGTTCTTTAGATAGCCACCCTGGCTTCTTTAGGCACCTTCCATGTTTCCGTCTCATTGGTATTGCCTGACGTTGTGCTTTTAGTATCTCCCTCTTAACAAACTCCCAGCCATCATGAACTCCCTTTCCTTTTAGTATTGTTGTCCATGGGATCTCACCCAGCACTTCCCTAAGTTTTATGAAGTCGGCTTTCTTAAAGTCAAGAAATTGAGTCCTAGTATGCTTGGCTGCTCCTTTCCGCTGTATAGTAAACTTCAGAAGAGCATGATCACTCGCGCCTAATGATCCTTCCACTTCTACCCCACTAACCAGGTCATCAACATTGGTTAGGACCAGATCTAAAATATCTGTTCCTCTTGTTGCTTCTCCCACTTTCTGGACAATGAAGTTGTCTGCAAGGCCAGTGAGGAATCTGTTTGACCTTATGCTCTTGGCTGAGTTTGACATCCAACAAATATCCGGGTAATTGAAGTCCCCCATTACTACTATCTCCCTTCCTTTTGCATGCTTGGCCATCTGTTCCAGGAAGGCATCATCTATGTCCTCCGTTTGGCTTGGGGATCTATAGTAAACTCCCACAATGAGGTCTCTGTTATTCTTCTCTCCCTTAATTTTGACCCAAATGCTCTCACTTTGGCTTTCATAGAATCATAGAATCATAGAATCATAGAGTTGGAAGAGACCACAAGGGCCATCAAGTCCAACCCCCTGCCAAGCAGGAAACACCATCAGAGCACTCCTGACATATGGTTGTCAAGCCTCTGCTTAAAGACCTCCAAAGTAGGAGACTCCACCACACTCCTTGGCAGCAAATTCCACTGTCGAACAGCTCTTACTGTCAGGAGGTTCTTCCTAATGTTTTGAGGTACTAAATCTTGAGGTACTAAATGCTTTGAGGTACTAAATCTTGGATCTCTTCACAGGTATACACATCCCTGACATATAACGCCACTCCTCCTCCTTTCTTGTCTGGTCTGTTTCTCTGAAATAGATTGTATCCCCCCATTATTACATTCCAATCGTGGGACTTATCCCACCAGGTTTCAGTGATGCCTATTATGTCATATTTAGTTTGCTGTACCAAGAGCTCAAGCTCATCTTGTTTATTTCCCATGCTTTGCGCATTAGTGTACAGACATTGAAGTCCATTAATCATTCCCCCGTGTCTCTTATTTAAGGATTTTTTCCTCCCACCACTAGGTCCGCGTGCTGTTTGCTCCATTTGGTCTATGACATTTGGATGATCATCTTCATTAATTGATAGACTCCTACCTTCAGGAGCACTGTCTCCCTCCCCCACATTAGTCAGTTTAAAGCCCTCCTGATGAGGTTTCTGAGATTTTTGGCAAAAACATTCCTCCCAACCATTGTGAGGAGCAGCCCATCACTTGCCAGAAGTCCATCTTCAAGAAACTGCAGTCCGTGATCTAAGAATCCAAACCGTTCCTGTTTACACCATTTGCGAAGCCAGCTGTTCACTTCCACTATTTTCCCCTCTCTCCCTGGGCCACGTCGTTCAACTGGGAGGACAGACGAGATGACAATTTGTGCATTTAGTTGCTTCAATTTCCTGCCGAGAGCCTCGTAGTCTCTTTTGATCTTCTGGAGGCTATTGCTTGCAGTGTCATTGGTTCCCACATGAACCAAGAGGAAGGGGTATTTGTCAGTGGGTTTTATGATTCCTTGCAGTCGTTCAGTTACATCTTGGATCTTAGCCCCGGGGAGACAGCACACTTCCCGAGACATCTTGTCAGGCCCACAGATCACTGCTTCTGTTCCCCTCAGTAGGGAATCCCCTATCACCACTACACGCCTCCTCTTGGGTTTGGTCGGGGTTCTTCCGTGAGCTGTCCGTTCCAAGGTCGCCTGCACATTCCCTGAGGACTGACTTTGCTGCTCGTCTTCATATACCTGATCGACTGTAATGAGGGAGAGATCCTCAAATGGAGTCTGCTCTTCGTCTTTCATGCTAGGGGAGAGGACCTCAAAGCGATTGTGTATTTCTAAGCAATCAGAGTGAACCCTGGGCCTCCTACTTCTTTGAGTCACGTTTCTCCATATATCTGGCTCCTGTGTTGGTGAACTATCCTCCTTCTCAGGGGAGTCCCCTGTCTCCTCCTGGGTTGAGACGGTGTGCTCTGTTGCTTCCAAGAAGAGCTCCAGCTCTCTAATTTTTTGGAGCGTAGCTACACGTTCCTCCAGTTGCTGGACTTTGTCTTTTAAGAGGGCAATCAACATGCAATTGCTGCAGGTAAAGCTGCCTGCAACCTTTGGCAAGATGGCAAACATTGCGCAGGAATCGCAGGCGACTGCAGCTGTTCCCTCCCCTTCCATCTTGAGATCGTGTCGTTGGGGTTGGCTACAGAGGTCCTCCATCATAAAAAGCTTGAAGACAGGACAAATAACTTCCCCCACACAAAAAAACACCTAGATCTCCCCCAACAAACGTTTGAGACTAGCTCCCCTAAATCTAAAAGATGCGCCGCTGCCCTGCAAACTCTGATAAGCTCCTCCCACAGCTAATCCCCTGCCTCAACAGAAACCCTGCCCCCTCTGCCTTTACACAGGGAAAACAGCTAATCAGCCACAAAGAAACACACACACACAAGAAAACCCTTTTTGCTCCTTCTTCAACTGATGCCCTGCAAACACTGATAAGCTCCTCCCACAGCTAATCCCCTGCCTCAACAGAAACCCTGCCCCCTCTGACCTTTACACAGGGAAAACAGCTAATCAGCCACAAAGAAACACACACACACAAGAAAACCCTTTTTGCTCCTTCTTCAACTGATGCCCTGCAAACTCTGATAAGCTCCTCTCACAGCTAATCCCCTGCCTCAACAGAAACCCTGCCCCCTCTGACCTTTACACAGGGAAAACAGCTAATCAGCCACAAAGAAACACACACACACAAGAAAACCCTTTTTGCTCCTTCTTCAACTGCTGCCCTGCAAACTCTGATAAGCTCCTCCCACAGCTAATCCCCTGCCTCAACAGAAACCCTGCCCCCTCTGACCTTTACACAGGGAAAACAGCTAATCAGCCACAAAGAAACACACAAGAAAACCCTTTTTGCTCCTTCTTCAACTGCTGCCCTGCAAACTCTGATAAGCTCCTCCCACAGCTAATCCCCTGCCTCAACAGAAACCCTGCCCCCTCTGACCTTTACACAGGGAAAACAGCTAATCAGCCACAAAGAAACACACACACACAAGAAAACCCTTTTTGCTCCTTCTTCAACTGATGCCCTGCAAACTCTGATAAGCTCCTCCCGCAGCTAATCCCCTGCCTCAACAGAAACCCTGCCCCCTCTGACCTTTACACAGGGAAAACAGCTAATTGCAGAGTCAGTTTCTCCGTCACCTCCTGAAACTCCCCATGTGTGTGAGCAACGCAGCCATACGCTTGGAGTTAAGGATTGCATAATTGGAGACTGTCATCTGGAAGCGAGTCTTTGGCTATTGGCTGTCTAGCTGGCATAGGCTTCCCGACCATTACCTTTTCCAGTGCCTCTGGCGGGACGACTTTGTCAATCCGTGGGTAGGAAAAATCCAAGCCAAACTTCTGAGCATCGGAATTTCCCCAGCGGACTCCTTAAAGACGAACTTACGCTCAGCCAAAAGCCTTATAGAGCAAAGATTAGCAGACATTGAAAATCAACACAACCTCGCCCGGGGTGGGGGTGTCTGCTCCCCCAGGTATCACGGAATAACCCCACCACTTGGCCTTCCATCATACATGTCATCTCTTTCATCTGTACCACACCGACTTGCATTTATTCGTGCAAGGTTCAATGTCCTTCCATCGAACCTGCTGAGCCACAGATTTTCCAAGGGTTTGGTGTCTCCGCTATGCGTGTGTGACGGGAAAACTGTTGAATCTCTTCCACATATAATGTTCAACTGTCCCCTACATAGCATAGCCAGGACTAAATTCCTGGGTCCTGTTTTATTGCGCTTGGTTGGCAGGCCTGTTGAGTCACACGCCACACTACTTTTGCAGGACACAGATCCCTCTGTAACTCTGCAGGTGGCGAGATTCCTGAACGCGGTTATCTCACACACAAAAACCACTAAAAAACAACAACATCACCAAAACTAATTGGACAGTTATGATGAGAGTGCATGTCGGATCTCGTCTTCAGTTTTCCTTTTTCTGCGATCCGTCCCTTGGAGCTCCCCGGGCCCCAAGCTGTTATTTGGCTCTGCTCAATGACCCACCCCTGCATCGTGATGTTCTCCTTCTGGTGCCGAATATATCGGTTTTTATGCCTCTGTCCTTTTATGTTTGTACATATTTTATGGGCTAATAGCCGTAAATAAATAATTGAATTGAATGTAGTCTCTTCTTTCCCTTTCATTTCCATTTTTATTGCATTATGGTCTGAAATAGTTTTGGGGAGGATTTCTGTTTTTGTTGTTCTTGTTGCCAATTCCCTATAAGTCCAAATATAATCGATTCTTCCAGCACTCTGGTTTGGTTCAGAAAAGTGACTGAATTGTTTTTCTGATGGATGCTTTAATCTCCAAATGTCTATCAAATCATTATTTTGTACCAAACTGAAAAAATGTTTTAGGCAGCTTCCCTTGATTTGTTATCCTTTTCTTTTCTGTTCTGTCTGTTTCTAGGGAAACCACCCCATTAAATAATTAATATTATTTTTTGGTCCATAAAGTTGGTCCCCTAACTCTTTATAGAAATTCACTTTGTTATCATTTGGTGCATAGATTCCCACTATAATTAGTTTTTCGCCCTGTATTGCCATTTCAACTGCAAAAATTCTTCCTTTATCATCTTTAAATCTTTGGCGTGACTCATATTTTTCCTTTATATACAACTCTACCCCCCTTTTCTTACTTTCATCTGCTGATATATATTCTTTACCGAGTCTTTTATTTTTAAGAATTTTGTTATGTTTTTTCGCGACATGTGTTTCTTGTATGCAAATTACGTCGGTTCTGTTTTGATAGTATGTGTTCAGTTTTATTGTGTTTAATTTTATTGTTTAAACCATTTACATTCCATGATATTATTTCCAACCCCATTGTTGTCAGAAATTAAATACAAAGTTGTTATATTTTTACATTTCTTTCTCCTCTTCTTCTTCCTCCAGTGGTATGTCCTCTTCTTTCCCCCCCAGCTCTTTTCCGTACGTTCTCATAAATTTTCCCATCTCTTGGGGGGGATTTGATTTTGAATTTCTTGTCTTTGTAAAGAAGTGATATTATCTCCGGGAATTCCCACTTGTACCATATTTCATTTCTTCTTAAAATTAAGGTAATGTCTCTATAATCTTCATGTTGGAAAACTAGCCCCATCTGGAGAGGCTGTCTCCTCTCCCTGCTCCCGGAGCTGGTTTACCGGTGATCCGCCTCTGGCTGCGATCCAGAGATCTTGATATAGGCGACATTTCCCAGCGTAGAAAATGCACACCCACTTCTCCCCCTTCGCAGGGGAAAGAAGAGTAGTCAGAAATCTATTTACATATTGTTTATTTCTGACATTACAGCTCTACAGAAAACGTGTCTGATCACTTCAGTTTCCATCCAGCAAGTGACAAAGACTTTCTTTACAAACGCAACAGGAAGGTCTCAAATTACACACTGGACACAGACTCCCAAAGCCTGTGAACTTCCAGGAATTTACTTTCCCACAGCTAGCCATATCACATGATGTCAACAAGCTGGCTGTCTGCAGCTGCGATGTTCTCATATTGTAACACTTCATGGCGTTTCAGAAATCTTTTCGGTGTTTCCTTGTAAATTATAATGAATTTTTCATCTATGTGTAACCTTTTTTCTCGATTTGTTCTTAAAATCAAATATTTCATTTCTCTCGAGTTCAAATATACAAGGCAGTCACCAGGCAGTTTTTTTTACCTCTTTCTGTCTTCTATTTAATCCTAAAAGCCTTATCTATTGTTTTTCCAACTTGGTCTTCCTCTAGTTCTAGCCAATTTGCAATTTCCTTTATCAGTCTTTCCTTTATATTCTCTCCTTCCTGCTCTATTACTCCTCTGAAGTGGAGATTTAATTCCTTCATTTCCATAAAGGCAAGAGCATCCATAGTTTCTTCATGCATTTTAGCTAGATCAGCAATCTCTGGTTTTATCCCCCCCCTTTTTATTTTCTCTAACTGCTTTCTGTGTCTTTTTTACAGTCTCTTCTAGGGTTTGTGTTTTTGTCCTGACCTCTCCTAATTGGCCTCTTAGTTCTGCCACCGATTTATCATTTTCCCCCTCCATTTTATCAAATTTGTTATCTAATTTTTTTTCAGTATCTTTTATATCTTTTATATCTTTTCTAATTTCTGCTAAGGTCTCTGCAATATCTAATTTAAGTTCCTCCTGTTTCAAATTTCTCCTATCTGTTGGTGTGGCTACCAGTCCCTTTTTCCCTTGCGTGCTCATTTTGATTATCTGATTTTCTCCCATTTCCCCCCCTCTGCAGTTCCACTCTCAATATTCCCTGTAGTATTATAAGTTGCCACTAGGTGTTTCACAAGTCAATACAGTACAGTCACAAAAAACCCATTGTAATTATCTTTTTGACCACTTGGTTTTAAGCATGAGGCGCCACAGAGAGACCAAGCGGGAGGTGAACAAAGGATAATGACATCAGCTCCTTTTCAATAGAGTGACGCTCTCTCTTCAGCTGCCAATTCAGCCTATCCAAATTACAAAAGTCCCACCCGCCGTCTTCAGTCTCTTCCCCAACCTGATATCCACACCGCTAGAGAAATCTCAAGCCCCCCCCCCCGAGAAATAAAAAAGGAAAAATAAAAAATAAAGTCCACAAGTCACCAAAGGTATGACACAGCAAAATTCTCCGGAGCCTGCCGAGTCTTCCGGGTCTCCTTGAGCTTATGCCAGTTGGAGAGATCTTTAGAATCCCTCACAGAAATATCACTGGTACTGGAGAGACTAGATACTGTTTTTCTGATCTTTCTTCCTCCGTTTCAAGGTTTCAAAGTTGTGAGGTATCAAAGTTACTTAGTTATTTTCGGCTGAGTCAGTGGGATTCCCCCTTTCGCAGCACACTAGAACCGCTTCTCGATTCAATTTTAAGATTGTTACTCTGTTGCAAATATTGTGTCCATAAAGCTCTTTCCCAGCTATTTCCTCCCCTCCCCAATGGGTCAGAGACGTTTAGCAAATAAATCAGTTATTGTCCTTTTGCAGCAACGTAGTCTTGGTTTTGTAGTAGAAAACTTACAGCTCCATTCTCATGCCAGCAGAGAGATGGACTCCCCCTTTTTACGTTTCCTCTGTCTTCAAAACCGGTTGTCGCCAAATAATTCCAAATTTATTCTTACTTTGTTTTGGATTGTCCTTTTATATTGGGAAATCAGCTGCCTTTTGCCATCAGAACTTGAGGCTTCTCTTAACAGGAGTAGCGATTAAACCCCCTATGCACCCGCGCCTCCATCCCCTGAGCTTCCGAGCCTTTTTACAGGATCTTTACCCTGGGGGAGATACACCAGGGGTGCCGCTGGGTCCCCAGCACCCAAAACTCCCTTTTGGGGTTTTTCTGGAGCTCACAGCGCCTTTGTGAAGCTCCAATCTCCTGTTAAACTCGGATTTCCCCGTAGAGGCTAAATCCGCGTCAGTAATGGCTCCCACAGCCGACCAGAAGTCTGCTTTGCACCTTCTTTCAGTGTGATGTGTCCTTGCACTCTGATAATGCCTGCTTCTCTGAATGGAAGGAGGGGAGTAGGTGTAAAAGCTAGCTGACTGCACGAAGGCAACATTTACATTTGTTGCCCCCTCCACTTTTGGCCTTAGCCCCACCCACCACTAGCATGAAGGTATTTCTTCATTCATTCACTTATTTATTTCTCAATGTATATGCCACTCAACTGGCATGGGCATTGAACCTTAATTCAAACTCGGGGTTGGGATAGTGTCCTCCATTACATCAGTAACAGGCTGTTTTGGGAGCAGAGGAACAAACAACCGACTGTGTAGCTTATACACAGGACATAGGAAGCAGTGTATATTTAAAGCAGTTGTCATATCAATTGCCATGGATTTCCCCTCAAAGAACCTGGGAACTGTAGTCTTTGAGGGTGCTGAGAATTGCTAGGAGGCCACCCCATTATTCATCTCACAACTACAATTCCTAGAGTTCCCTTGGAAGAGGAAGAGGCTATTAAACCACTTTGAGAACTGAAGCTCTGTGAGGGGAATGGGGGTTTCCTAACAACTCTCAGTCCCCTTAACAAACTGCAAAGTGCCCAGCAGTCCTTGTGGGGAGCCGGGATTGTTTAAAGTGGCATGATACTGCTTCAAATGTATAGTGCAGAAGTAGCCTTATGCCAAATCTGATCACTGGTCCTTCTAGCTTTGCATTATCTACTCTGACTGGCAGTGTCTCTTCAGGGCTTCAAGGAGCAGTTTTTCCCAGCCGTTCCTGGAGGCACCAGCAATTGAACCTGGGACCTTCTGCCTGCAAAGCAAATTCTCCACCCCTGTGCTGCAATTCTTCCCCAGCTCTGTCCTCCAACAGAGAAGAATGGCTTCAGTATCTGCTGCCTGAAGCAGTTCCCTCACTTTGTCCAATGGCAGGCCCTGCCAGCCCTGTCTGACCACAGAGGCTCTTCCTCTGCTACTGGCAAGATGCCACAGATGATGAGCGCTCACCACATGGCTGCATGCACCCCACAATTATAGTTGCCATTGGCCACTTTGAGGATAAATGTGAAAGATAAACCATTAAGGGCACCTCCCTTACCTAGTTTAGGAAGTGAGGCCCAAGCTGGAGGTGGGTCTGGAAGTGGAGTGAGAAAGAGTGGCTGGGGAAACCCGGCCAGATTGTTGGAGTATAAATAAATTGCTGTTGTTGTAGCTAAAGGTGAGAATGCCTGTTGGGCATAATTATGTAATAAAACTATTTCTTATTCAGCTCACCTGACCTGCTTTTGTTCTCTTGCAGAGACCAACCTGAGTTCCCTAAAGCAGTCACACCTGGATAGTTCTCCTGTGGTGTCTTCGCCCCATCAGAGAAGAGACTCTGACAGGTACTGCCAGCTCTGCACAGCTTGGTTTAATAACCCAATGATGGCACAGCAACACTATGACGGGAAGAAGCACAAAAAGAATGCGGCCAGGGCAGATTTACTAGAGCAACTAGGGAAGACGCTGGATCTAGGCGAGTTAAGAGGTAAGAGCCTTTGGTTTTCTAAAAGCATCAATGTGGGAACCCCCTGTGTGCTCTCCCCAGTCCTCCAAGCGTCCATGTAGCAAGCCATTGGGAGGGCTCCATGCGATTCCAGTGATTTCCATCACACTAGTTGAATGCCCTACCCCAGGGGCTCAAGGCATCTTAGGGTGCAGCATCTGTCTGTCTGTCTGTCTGTCTGTCTGTCTGTCTCTCTTTTCCTGGGGATGTGATGTGAGATCTATGAGGTCTGCTGCCTCATAGGAGTGAGTGATGTTTGCCTCCAGTTATGTGCTTCTTATATTGAGGAAGAGTTGTGGCTCAGTGGAAAAGCACAGAGGGGGCTGGGAGAGAAGTCTGTCTGAAACCTGGAAAGCCAGGCGGTGCCACTAGGCTCTGATTCAGTACAAGGCAGCTTCCTATCTACATACCCTCCAACATTCATCAGATGAAAATAGGGGCATTTCTCACTCCCCCCTGGCCGCAACTGACCCTCCTTGGCCCCCATTTTTTGTCATTGTCCCCTGCAAAGCATTTCCTATCAGAAGAAGGGCAAATGTTGCCACCACTAGTCCAAAGGGATACATCACACACCCCTTCACCATCCTGAGAAAAACCCTTAATCTTGATTTGATTTGATTCTTTGGTAGATTTACAAAAATAAAAAAAACACACTCCTAAATTAATCTTATAAAGGGGCAGAAATAGATGCAGACACACAAAGCATTTTTTAAATAAAGAAAATCAAGATTGCACTCTGCTGCCCCATTTTCCCCGCCCAGGGCAGCCCTGCCTTCTGTCTGCACCTCAGGGCTGGCGCCTCATGCGAGACTGGGCGTCAGCAGCAAAAGCAGCCTCTCCTCCTCCTCCTCGCCTGCTCTCCAGCATCTGCCACAAGGTGCCCAAGGGAGGAGGCCATGGAGAGGCTCCACCGCAGCCGCAGCTGCTGCTGCTGCCACTGCTGTTGCTCAGGACAAGCACCAGTTCAACCTCCTCCCTGAGCTTGGCGAAATAGGGACATTCTGGGATCAAATCAGAAGCTGGGAAGGCTTCCATAATTCTGGGACACTTGGAAGGTATGTATCTATGTTCCTAATGCTTGGGAAAGGGCTGCTGTAGCTTAGTGGTAAACCATCTGCTCTGCATGCAGAAGGTTCAGGCCTCCTGCAGATGCCATCTTATTAGGAGGTCTGTTCCACACAATCAGGCATTTAGTGTTGTGACACCTGCCCTTTGGGATGCCCTCCCCTTGAATATCCAAAAAGTGCCATCTTTGTTGTCTTTTCAGTGCATACAAGACCTTCCTCTTTCTCATTCTGCATGTGTACAGCAATTGTTTTCAAGATGCTTTTATTACCTTACCACTTGTTGTTCACCAGCCCAGGCTCCTTGTTATTAGTAGATAATAAATGTAAATGAATCATCAGCTCCAGGTGGGGCTGGGAGAGACCCAGCCTCAAGCCCTGGAGAGTCGACAGTCAGTGCTTAGACAAGGCTTAGCTTGGGGGCTGGATTCAGTAGAAGGCGGCTTCCTATACTCCTTGATGTCGTGGTGCATCTGCTTCGCACGCAGGAGCTCTCAGCTTAAATCCTTGTCATCCCTGAGCTGGCTGGAATAGACCTTTATCTGAAACCCTGGAGAGCCACTGCCAGTCAGTGCAGACAGTACCGAGCTAGATGGGCCAGTGGTCTGACTCAGTATAAGGCAGGTTCCTATGTGTGAATTGCCTTCAGACACTTCTGGTGGGTCTTGCCCGGGGCCACTAATGAACCATTGATGGGGCTTTATGCATCCCACAGACCACAGGTTAGGCACCCTTGGTCTAGAATATCCTACTTTAGGACGGCTGCAGACTGAAGAATACGGCCCATTTTCTACCTTGTTCCCACAAACTCCCAGCAGGTGAGGTCTCCCTGGGGGAGGGAGGGTCTGCAGCCACTTTTGCCAAGGCCCATTCATTCCTCATTTTTACAGGAACTGCCCACCGAATTCCCTTCCTTCTCCGCTGAAATCTGTTAATTATGTAAAATCTTGACAAAACACATCTCATGAGTTGGGGAAACATGCTTTCCCCTTTCCCTTTAACTTCCTGCAGTCAAGTACTATTAGCTGGAAGCCCATCAAATATGGAATGTTTTATCCATTTATGTCTCACTAAAGGGATTTGAAAACAGAAGGGTTTCCTAGTGCTACATTATATATAGTTTTTTTTAATGTGCTGTGTTCCTTTCCCCTTTCCCTGCCTGATTCTAGATGAATCTCCTGTTATTAAATCCTTCTTGAATGGGTGGCATCCTTCCCTCTGGAACAAGCACATGCCACAAGTGTTCTTCAGAATATATGTAAAACACAGAGATTGAAGCATTCTCCTCTCATCTGCCCCAAGGCAGCAAATTTAGCAACATAACCCCTAACAGTATGATTATATGTGAGATGGAAATAGGTGGTTCTCTTTTATTTGCTGCGTCTCCTGCCTCGGGCAGAATTTCCTTTTATGTCTTATTCCAGAAAAACCAACAGCCTTGACCCAGAGACCCCCGTGGGCCTTATTCTCCAGTGCCCTCTGGTGCAAAACTCTTGCAACTGCAGCATGAAGTGGCTTCCTGGGCTTCTTTCCTCTATGTTAGAGTGGTTTAAGACTATGCTGCCCATTGCTTTAACCTTCCCTTGGGATGCACAGGTGGTTGCCAAGGGAGTCTTGAGCTCCTGCCCAGCACCTTCGTATTAAATGCCTTGAATGATCCAAGTCTACTTGAGTCAATAGGGGTGTATGGTGTGTTGGGGGAGGGGTAGTACCTCTGGTGGGGGACATGCCATGCTCCTTCTGGGATAGTTTGTCCTCACCCTGCTCCCAGCTCTCACCTGTGGCTCCAGGAAGCTGTCAGCAGGTGACAGCAGCCACACCCCAGGGAATGTCTTTGACTGGACGGCTAAACCAGGTGAGGGAAGCCGATGGGTTTCAAACTCTTGGTGAGTTAAAGACTTCCCTGAATGTGAAGACAGGTGCTGGCAGATTGAGCAGAGGAGACCAATAGTGGGTCCAGCAGTCAAGAAGGTTGTTTCTGCATGTGCTGTAAATAATAATAATAATAATAATAATAATAATAATAATAATAATAATAATAATTAATAAACAACTTTTATTTGTATCTCGCCCTCCCCAGGAAGTGAGGGACAAGTGGGGCTCGTCCATCTGGGAAGGGAGCCCATCTAGGAGAAGGAGAACTCTGCTCCTTAACCTCTGCTGCCTTGCAGGGTATCTTCAGGAGAAGAAAAGGCTCAGGAGTAAACCCTCCACAAATCCAGAGTGGCATCCCTAAGATGGCTGGATGGCGCCGTGTGCGCCCCTTTCCAGCAACTGTGGCAAACATTGGTGCCAAACATTCTGCTTTCCTTTGGACCACATCAGAGAGGCCAAAAAGGGTGTCTTCCTGTTTGGTCAGCCCAGAATCTCCGTCCACACAGCCCAGACTTGCACATCGGGGAGATCACAGAGTGGTGTGACTTCACCCCTGGAGGCACAGTCCATTGTCTCTCGAGACAGAGGGATGGCAGCAACAACCTCTATCTAGTCATTGTTTCCTGCTTGGCAGGGGGTTGGACTCGATGGCCCTTGTGGTCTCTTCCAACTCTATGATACTATGATTCTATATCAACCCTGATTTGCTCCTAGTGTTCCATGGCCAACTACGGGCTCATCCACACTTCCACTTGTCATGAGTTTGAGTGGTTTACCATTTGCCCCTCTACTTTCCCCAGGAAAGTACCCTGATGAATTGGAAGAAACTGGATTGGCATTCATCCCAATACAGTGGTAAACAGTGGGGTTTTCCCAGGGAAAAGGGGCAGTACAAGAGGAAGTGTGGATGGGCCCTATGACAATGGGAACAGAAGCAATATAGCTCTTAGGAGCAGGTGATGGGGCCAGGCAGAAGGGAAATGAGGGAGGCTGAAAAGAAAGGGGACTCTTAGGACCTGAGGCAGCAAAATGTTGGACAACAAGAGAGAGAGAGTGAGAGAGAGAGCGCGCGCACATGTCAGAAAGATCTCAGTGCAATCTAATAAAACTAAGTTTTGCTCACTGGTGCAAAATAGCCTCTTAAAAACTAGTACAGAGCAGATGTGTCAAGTGTCCCTGAGAAAGGGTTTCCACAATGTGGATGGCTAGCTGAAAAGCCTTTGCCTCATAACTGCAGTGATATAATAAAAAATGGAAAGTATTATTATTATTATTATTATTATTATTATTATTATCATCATCATCCTCATTATCATCCGTGTCATTAATTTATTGATCACCTTCTAAGACACCATCTCAATTAGATTTATATATAATTGAAAACTGTTAAAAACACAGACACTTTTGAAACAATACTAAAACCATAACAAGTGGACACTTACAGATAGGTAGCCGTGTTGGTCTGCCATAGTCAAAATAAAAAAATTCCTTCCAGTAGCACCTTAAAGACCAACTAAGTTAGTCCTTGGTATGAGCTTTCGTGTGCATGCACACGAAAGCTCATACCAAGAACTAACTTAGTTGGTCTTTAAGGTGCTACTGGAAGGAATTTTTTTATTAAGTGGACACTTGTGATAAAAAACTATTTATCAAGCCAGGAAAGACTTGAACTGGACAGCCTTTGAGCAGACATTTCTTAGTAAAGTAAGACACATGGCTACCATATTTTCCAGTATTAACTAAAATGAACCCAAAATAATGTAAGGCGTTTCAGCTTATTCCTAATTTCTTTTATTCAGTCTCTTAAAAAAAAAAAGACAAAAAGTGGAAATGAATAAGTAAAAATCCCCCTGAAGAACATAACTTTCTATGCATGTAGCACATGTCCACATTCCAGAAAAATCAAATGCTTTGCTTGATCATGAGACCTGTGAAGATTTCTGGGTGGTTCTGCAAAGAACTGACGCATCTTTCCGATTACAATCCAGCACAAATATCTCTCTTGAATTTTTCCCAAAGGTTTTCACATCTGCCAAGTCAATTTCTCTTGCTCTAATAGCCAGAAGATCTAAGTAACAACAACCGGGTGGGGGTGGGGGAATCTCACCCTAATTCTACCAACTGACAGCTTTTTCTGCCTGTTGACAAGCTTCAAAGTTTTGTAACAATCTGTCCCTGAGCAATACAAGAAAAAATGTTTTTGTTTTGCTTTTGTTTTCCCAATGAGTTGCTTCACTTGAACAATGTTTACAGGCCCAGCTGTATTTAATTTTATATGAAACATCCTCTCCAGTTTTGATAACACTGTCATTCTTCAGAAATAGTCATCGCTTCCCAAATCTAACATTTGGGATTTCATCAGTTTAATTAAATAATGATGCCATTGCACCTATAACTCCATGCCCAGGCAGTATGAAGGTTCATTCCCTTGTGATGAGAGGAATCCTGGAGGCTTTATGGCATTTTTGTAAGATCTGTTTATTTCTAGATAATAATAAAAAAGGTAAAGGACCCCTGGACAGTTAAGTCCAGTCAAAGGCTACTCTGGGGTTGTGGTGCTCATCTCACTTTCAGGCCAAGGGAGCCGGCGTTTGTCTACAGACAGCTTTCCTGGTCATGTGGCCAGCAGGACTAAACCACTTTTAGCTCAACGGGACATCGTGACAGAAACCAGAGCACACAGAAAACGCTGTTTACCGTATTTTTCGCACCATAGGAAGCACTTTTTCCCTCCTAAAAAGCAAGGGAAAATGTGTGTGCGTCCTATGGAACGAATGCAGGGGGGAGGCAGGCGGGAAAAGCCCCCAAGAGCCGCACACAAGCTCCGTGCGCTCTTGCGGGCTTTTCAACAGGAGGGAGAAGGGACTGACTGGCGGCATCAGTCCCTTCTCCCGCCTCCCAGGAAAGCCAGGAGAAGCCGTGCAGCCCTTTTAAAAGGCGCGCGGCTTCTGCCAGTTTTGCGGGAGGTGGGGGAATCCCCCCGCCTCCCAGGAGAAGCCGTGCAGCCCTTTTAAAAGGCGCGCGGCTTCTGCCGGTTTTGCGGGAGGTGGGGGAATTTCCTCACCTCTCACAAAAGCCAGGAGAAGCCGCGATCCCTTTAAAGGGTTTGCACGGCTTCTGCGGGCTTTTGGGAGAGGTGAGGGAATCCCCCCACCTCCCAGTAAAGCCAGGAAAGCCCTGTGCAGCCCCTCCGCCAAGGAGAGGCTGCACGGGGCTAAAGGGGAAGCCAAAACAGCGAGCGGGATCCATCCCGCTCGCTGCCTTGGCTTCCTCCATAGCTGCGCGCAGCCCCTCTGCCAAGGAGAGGCTGCACGGGGCTATGGATTCTTCAGCCCCACGCAGCCTCTCCTTGCCGGAGGGAGAGGCTGCACGGGGCTAAAGGGGAAGCCAAAACAGCGAGCGGGATCCATCCCGTTCGCTGCCTTGGCTTCCTCCATAGCTGCGCGCAGCCCCTCTGCCAAGGAGAGGCTGCACGGGGCTATGGATTCTTTAGCCCCACGCAGCCTCTCCCGGGAGGGAGAGACTGCACGGGGCTAGGGGAAGCCAAAACAGCGAGCGGGATCCATCCCGCTCGCTGCCTTGGCTTGATCCATAGCTGCACGCAACCCCTCCGGCAGGGAGAGGTTGTGTGCAGCCTGTACGCTGCTCTTTGGGGCTGCGGGGGGGGGAATATTTTTTTTCTTGAATTCCCCCCCTAAAAACTGGGTGCGCCCTATGGTCCGGTGCGCCCTATGGTGCGAAAAATACGGTACATTCCCGCCGGAGTGGTACCTGTTTATCTACTTGCACTTTGACGTCCTTTTGAACTGCTAGGTTGGCAGGAAGAAGAAGAAGAAGAGTTTGGATTTGATATCCAGCTTTATCACTACCCGAAGGAGTCTCAAAGTGGCTAACATTCTCCTTTCCCTTCCTCCCCCACAACAAACATTCTGTGAGGTGAGTGGGGCTGAGAGACTTCAGAGAAGTGTGACTAGCCCAAGGTCACCCAGCAGCTGCATGTGGAGGAGCGGAGATGCGAACCCGATTCCCCAGATTATGAATCTATCTTGGGGAGAGGGAATTCAATTCAATTCTCATTTAGAGGTCCTTCTGAACCAAAACACAGCCATCCTCCAAAATTAATTTATCTCAAAATTTTGCAACACAGTACTCCGGTCAAGTACTACATACAGAAATGCACGCAATATGGTAAAATGTGCATAAAAATGCCTATTAGTGAAAATAAATAAAAATGCTTTATATTAGAAGAAATTGCTTTGAAAACTTGCATATTGGGGAAAATTGTGTACAGAAATATGTATATAAAGGGAAATTAGCAGTGAAATGCTGATGGATTTTCATGAGAGGATTTTTTAATACTGAATTTAAGATGGGAAAAATGAGAGATTGATAGATTCATCCCTTCTTACATGGTTACTTCCAGAGAAGCCAGCTAAAGAACTCAAGGGGATCCAGATTGTATTTATTATGATAAATCATACCAGGACATCTCTGGCTATGTGAAGCAATATAGAAATATAAGAAATTAAGCGGAAACAATACGTAAAGCTGAGTGATAAAGATTGGTGCTGCTTTGACCAGATTTGTGGGGAACTTGGTAAATTAGGCCATAAACTTAATATTCCAGCATTGCATCAGACTTTGTGCTTGCCCTAGTTTCTTCTTCACATTCGTGGCCAGCAGCAAGTTTGTTTATTTTTTTTTTTTATTCCTTTCAAAGGAGCCTCAGGTGGCAAACAACAAAAGATTAAAGAATGGAAGCATTTTTAAAAACTTAAATCCATTTCAGTACAGGTGCAGACTGGGAAAGATCTCTACTTAAAAGGTTTGTGGGAAGAGGAAGGTCTTCAGCAGGTGCTTAAAAGGCAACAGAGGCAGCGCCTGCCTAATCTCCAAGGGGAGGACGTTCCAAAGGGTAGATGCCACAACACTCAAAGCCCAAGTCCTGAATTTTGTGGACTGCCTGATAAGATGGTACCTGTAGAAGGCCCTCACCTGCAGAGTGCAGCAAATAGTTGAGTATATAATGAGAGACAATCTTTCAAATATTGTATTTTCAAACACTATTCTACAGATATTGAGGGCCACTTGGAGAAGTGAGTGAGGGGGTGGGGAGGGACAGTGCCTAAGTTCACAAAGTAGCCTGCCAACAAGATCTGTTTGCATGAGGGTTGAAGGAGGAGATCCATGACAGCCTACTGTTACAAGCACATCGGCAGGGGGTAAAGTTGGCAACCAAAATGAAAGATTTTTATTTTTTTTCCTATCCAGTTTCCAATTTACTATGCAAGATGCTCCATATAAACTCCTGGTTCTCCTTTGGAACAACTTTCTGAGAGAGAGCCTCCGTGGACCTGCCTTCCCTAGCCCTAGTGACCTCTAGATATTTTGAGCTCCGTCCAATAAACATATGGAGGGTGCTAAGTTGGAGAAGGCTGCCTTAAGTGTTATGGATGATGATTATTATTCCATTTATATCCCATCTTCCCTGAAAGGAGCATAAGGTGACACGTATTGGGTCCCCTGCCTCCATCTTCCCCCACAGCAACCTTTGGAGGTTGATTAGGCTGAGAGACAGTGACTAGCTCAAGGTTGCCTCCTTGTGCAAGAGGAGCTTGAGAAATAAATACTCTATAAACAAATATAGCTACTTCCTCTCTTCAGGACTACCTGAGGGCCCCTCCAGATGGGTGTTTTTCTGCTGGTGTAGGCAATAACATGCCGTGGAGACATTCATTGTGCATCAGTGGTGGGTCTATACTGGACCATTGACACATCACTGCCCTTTGTTAGCTCTTCTGTGATGCATCCCCCAATGTGTCTGTCTGCACTGTTGCCCTATGGTGAGGCAAAGCAAAAGTGGGATAAAAAGAACGGAACCTCCAGGAACATTTGTGGTATGAAAAGTTGCAGGCTATAATCAGGAAGTGACAGGGCATGTAACAGAAACAAAGTGGTATGTCCTCTCCAAAACTTTCTCAGGCACCAACAGTATTGAAAATGGGGTCAGGTGTAACTGCCCCAGGACCACGATGGGCACAATTCATCATGAACACACAATAAAAAAGACGTCTAGAGGGCATTCCTGCCCCAATCTCTCTTTCTCTCTCTCTCTCTCTCTCCACCCTTCTTTTCCTTGGTGGCTCTACTCTTTCTCGGCTTTTGCTGGATGAAGCAATGCATAAAGCAGAAGAAGTGATGGGGTGAATTATTTATTAATATCTGCAAAGCTATTTGATTTGTTAGTGCCGGGTGTTATAAAACCTTTAAAAAAAAAAAAAGCTTCAGTTTCTTAGAAGCTGTTTAATATGGGAAAGAGTGTTAACTACCATAATCCTCTTTTATAAATCTGATATCAGCCTCACGATTCACGATGTCCTCTTTAAGTGCCTCTTTTGATTTAACTGGTTTAGCACAGGTCAAGATTTAAAGAAGCATTTTAAAGGCATGGCATTCTCTATTTGTTTACCCTGCCTTTAAAAAATAAGCCTGCCACATGTGTATGTGGGGGGGGGCACATACACACACAATCAAGGAGAAAACCTGCATGCAGTACGGGGGGGGGCAGGGGCAAAATGTGGGTGAGTATTACTTCTGCACAGGGAGTGACATTTCAGCCACACAAACACCAGAGATTTCTATATTATTTTTACGGTCATACCTCAGATTACAGATGCTTCAGGTTGTGTGTTTTTGGGTTGCGTGATTTGGGTTTTGGTGATCTGGGTTTTGGTGATCTGGGTTTTGGTGATCGCGCATGCGCAGAAGAACTAAATCGTGCTTTATGCATGTGCAGAAGTGCCGAATCGCAACGTAAGATGGCTTTCACACCCACACATACTCTCAGTTTAAAATAAATTATAGTCAGAGGACAGGGTGGGTCCTCTGGGGGGGGCGCACACGCACCTTCAGCATGTGATGGAAACCCCCTAGTGAATGTCCCAGATACACCTCTGTAGGCAGGGAATTCCACAGCTCAGGGGCTGCCACAGAGAATCCCCTCCCCCAGGCTGCTCCATGCAAGCTTCTGAAGGCAGTGGAAATACCAAGAGGGTTCCCTCTAGCAAGCTTAACTCCTGAGTTCAGCCAGGCAGAAGTACTCAAGGAGGGCGTTGTGCAGGCCGGAAGAGAGGGGAGGTATGGCTTAGGGAGAAAGAATGACCTAGGGCTAGGCAGAGAAGTCTGGAGGACCACAGTTGACTCCTAGACCTGAGATTTCCCACCCCAATGCATATATTGTTCCTGTTCTGTAAAATAGGTCCTCACGTTGGACTCTGCTGCATTTGCCCTCCACCCTTACCTTGGAGAGATTGGTAGAAGGATATCCAGGGTCCCTCTGTCAGTGAATGAGCAGCTTCAGATGGCTCCCCACCAGTGTGTTCAAAGAGGATGCATTCAGTGTGACATTTACAAAGTTTATATTAAAAATGTATCCGCAGAGTACAGACGTGTTTTTAATTTTACAAGACTGCAGTTCAGGCTTCCGAGGAAGGAAGAGCCTCGTGCCATGCAGGGCAGATTTGTGCCCTTGACCAAAGTGCTGGCAGGACGTGGCCTCTGTGTGACGTCCATCCTGGCAAGGAGCTGCATCTGCTTTGGCCACATTGCAGGGACTGTTTCCTTGCCACCACCAGCCGCCAGGAGGAATATGTTGTGCTGGCTCCATTTGGTACTACTACTACTACTACTACTACTACTACATTTTATTATTTATATTCTGCCCATCTGGCTGGGTTTTCCCAGGCACTCTGGGCGGCTCCCAACAGAGGACCAAAAACAGAATAAAACTTCAAACATTAAAAACTTCCCTAAACAGGGCTGCCTTCAGATGTCTTAAAAAGTCAGATAGTTGTTTATTTCCTTGACATCTGATGGGAGGGTGTTCCACAGGGCAGGCGCCACTACTGAGACCACCCTCTGCCTGGTTCCCTGTAACCTCACTTCTCGCAGAGAGGGAACCGCCAGAAGGCCCTCAGAGCTGGACCTCAGTGAACAATGGGGGTGGAGACGCTCCTTCAGGTATACTGGGCCAAGGCCACTACCAGGCAGCACCAACACTTTGAATTGTGCTCGGAAACCTGCTGGGAGCCAATGCAGATCTTTCAAGACCGGTGTTATGAGGTCTTGGCAGCCGCTCCCAGTCACCAGTCTAGCTGCCACATTCTGGATTAGTTGTAGTTTCCGGGTCACCTTCAAAGGTAACCCCATGTAGAACACATTGCAGTAGTTGAAGCGGGAGATAACCAGAGCATGCACCACTCTGGTGAGGCAGTCTGCGCGCAGGGAGGGTTTCAGCCTGCATACCAGATGGAGCTGGTAGACAGCTACCCTAGACACAGAATTGACTTGCACCTCCATGGACAGCTGTGCATCCAAAATGACTCCCAGGCTGCACACCTGGTCCTTCAGGGGAACAGTTACCCCATTCAGGACCAGGGAGTCCCCCACCCCCGCCCGCCCCCTCAATCCACTAGCCGCCACCCATCCTCCAACCGCCTCCAGACACTCACACAGGACCTTCACTGCTTTCACTGGTTCTGATTAAAAAGAGAGGTAGAGCTTGGTATCATCCGCATACTGATGAACACCCAGCCCAAACCCCCTGATGATCTCTCCCAGTGGCTTCATATAGATGTTAAAAAGCACGGGGCAGAGAATGGTACCCTGAGGCACCCCATAAGTGAGGGCCCAGGGGTTCGAACACTCATCCCCCCAACACCACTTTCTGGACACAGCTCAGGAGGAAGGAGAGGAACAATGTATAACAGTGCCCCCAGCTTCCAGCCCCTCTAGACGGTCCAGAAGGATGTATGGTTGATGGTATCAAAGGCTGCTGAGAGATCCAGCCCAACTAGACGCTGCATGGGAAAGTTTGAAAGTGGGGCAAAGTTTGGTAAAGGCAGAGATCTTGGACCAGGATTGGACCTCTGTCATCAGTGCTTTTGATGAGCTTCCCACTGGGATTATTGAAATACACTCTACTTTTGATGGTTTGGAAACTGCATTTAGTGCAGAATAGTTTGCTTCTTGTCATGGGTGGGTGTAAAAGAGCACATCCTGACTCCAATTTTGACTCAGTTGCACTAGCAGTCTGCTTAACCAGCTCAAAGTGCTGCCAAATGACATTTTGAAGTCCCAAAGAATCCCAAGTCTACAGAGCTTAAGGAACATCTCTGCTGCATAGGCACCCTCTCTCCTCTCAAATCTACAGGGAAAGATACTGCTTAATATTTATGAGGCGGCTATGTAGTTTGATTTTCCTTCATTAATTACAGGGCAGGCAATTCTTATTTAGAAGGCAGCATATGGGGAGAGGAGATGGGTGTCTTTACTCCTCCACTGTGATTGGAATTGAAATCATCCCCATCTAGTGTGGCTTGTAGCTTTTTGGTTGCCAGTGGGAACTTTTCCCCTAAGACTCATAGAATCATAGAATCATAGAATCATAGAGTTGGAAGAGACCACAAGGGCCATCGAGTCCAACCCCCTGCCAAGCAGGAAACACCATCAGAGCACTCCTGACATATGGTTGTCAAGCCTCTGCTTAAAGACCTCCAAAGTAGGAGACTCCACCACACTCCTTGGCAGCAAATTCCACTGTCGAAGACCTCGTAAGGAGTCGAAGACACTGTCGAAGACCTCGTAAGGAGTCTCGCTGCAGCATTCTGCACCCGCTGGAGTTTCTGGGTCAGTCTCAAGGGCAGCCCCACGTAGAGCGAGTTACAATAATCCAGTCTGGAGGTGACCGTCGCGTGGCTCACAGTGGCTAGGTTAGGGCGAGAGAGGTAAGGAGCCAACTGCTTAGCTTGGCGGAGATGGAAGAATGCCACCTTTGTTATAGCTGCAATCTGCGCCTCCATGGAAAGGGAGGTGTCGAAGATTACACCCAAACTCTTAACGGACGGTGCTGGCACTAATTGCGCCCCCGCAAGAGATGGGAGTTGCCCCCCCAATCCCATATCGCCCCGTCCCAGCCACAGGACCTCTGTCTTCGAAGGATTTAACTTCAACCGGCTCCCACGTAACCATCCAGCCACAGCTTCCAAACATCTGGTCAGTGTGTCTGGGGCCGAGTCAGGATGGCCATCCATCAACAGATAGAGTTGGGTGTCATTGGCATACTGATGACAACCCAGCCCAAAACTCCGAACAAGCTGGGCGAGGGGGCGCATAAAGATGTTGAAAAGCATCGGGGAGAGTATCGCACCCTGAGGCACTCCACACACCAAGGAGTGGCGCAATGACAATTCCCCCCCAAGCGCCACCCTCTGTCCCCGACCAGAGAGAAACGAGCGCAGCCATTGAAGGACTGTGCCCTGGATCCCCACGTCGGCAAGGCGGTGGTCCATAAGTTCGTGATCGACCATGTCGAAAGCTGCTGATAGATCTAGAAGAATCAGCAGCCCCGACCCGCCTCGATCCAGCTGTCTACGAAGGTCATCTGTTAGGGCGACCAGAGCCGTCTCGGTCCCATGACCAGCGCGGAAGCCGGACTGGAATAGATCCAGAGCCGATGTTTCATCCAGAAACCCACCAAGCTGTTCAGCAACCGCTCTCTCAATCACCTTACCCAGGAACGGAAGATTCGAAACCGGGCGGTAATTGGATAGATCTAAAGGATCTAATGATGTTTTCTTTAAGAGCGGGCGCACCACTGCCTCCTTCAGTTCCCCTGGGAATGTCCCCGTGCCAAGGGACAAATTGATGATATCCCCCAGGAGGGCCCGCACCTCGTCTGGACACGCTCTAATCAGCCAAGACGGGCACGGGTCGAGAGGACAGGTGGTGGGCTTTCCAGCTCGGAGGAGTCTGTCCACATCGGCTGGGGATATCTGGTCAAAGTGGTCCAATACTGGACCCGAGGACAGTCGAGGGGCCTCCAGTTCCTTTATTATATCCAAATTGGCAGGGAGGTCATGGCGGAGCGACAAGACCTTCTCCGCAAAAAAGCTCACAAATGCCTCACAGCCGTGTGTCAATTTGTTATTTAAATTTGGCTGTCCCTCAAGGGACGTTAAAGACCTGATTATACTAAATAATTGCGCTGGGCGAGAGCTAGCTGATGCAATGGAGGCCGAGAAGTATGACTTCTTAGCAGCCTTCACCGCCATCTCGTAGGTTTTCATAAAAGCCCTATAAGATGTTCTTGAGGCTCCGTCATGGGCACCCCGCCATACTCGCTCTAGCCGTCTGAGGTCCCGCTTCATTTTCCGGAGCTCCTCGGTAAACCAGGGAGCCCGGTTTCTGCGGGGTCGCAGAGGGCGCTTAGGTGCGATCTCATCGATGGCTGCCAGGAGCTGGGCATTCCAGCCCTCAACAAGCTCAGTCAATGAGTCGCCAGGGGGAGCAAGGTCCCGCAAGGCTTGGCGGAATCTCTCAGGGTCCATCAGCCTCTGCGGGCGAGCCCAAATTGGCTCGCCACCTAAGCAGGGTGGGGGTGGAAAGTCAATCCTGGCTTTCAGAGCGTAGTGATCAGACCATGGCACCTTCGTCGAAGGAGACATGATCACATCTATACCGATGCCAAAGATCAAATCCAGCGTGTGGCCTGCTTGATGTGTGGGGCCCGAAACAAACTGGGAGAGCCCTAGTGTCGCCATGGAAGACACCAGGTCCAGAGCCTGTGAGGAGGGAGTGGCATCAGCATGGATGTTGAAGTCCCCCAATACCAATAGGTTAGGGAACTCCAAGGCCCAGCCGGCCACCGCCTCCAATAGGCCTGACAGGGTGGCTGCTGGTGCGCTAGGTGGCCGGTACACCAGCCAGACAGCCAAGCTCTCCTCGGAGCCCCACACTAGGCCAACACATTCGATGCCGGGGATCGATGGCGATGGTAGAGCCCTGAAAGGACAATCTTCCCGGATTAATAATGCCACCCCTCCCCCCCGGCCCACAGTCCGCGACTGGTGGAGGACAGAGAAACCCGGGGGCGCCATCTCTCGTAAGGTAACTGTTACCCCTTTGCGCACCCAGGTCTTCGTCACACAAGCCAGGTCGACCCCCTGCGAGATAAAGAAATCTCGCAGGGTGGCGGTTTTATTGCCTATAGACCTGGCATTGCACAGCACCAGTGATGGAGGTGAGTAATCCTTGCTCACCCTACCCTCGTCCCTCGGGATGGGGCGCAGATTGGAAAGGGTACGAGCGTATCCATATCTCGATCCCCTTCGCCTGTAACATCTGCCCCCACCGCCATACCAATTCAGGTTTTCTCCAGTTTGCTGTGATTTAGCACTGAGAAGTGGGTTTTCCTTGGGAAATAAGATATATATCCACTCATCTTGACTAAGTTGGCTGAGCACTGGCTAAACCATGATGGGAGATTTATGCCAGCATACAGTGGTACCTCTAGTTGCAAATTTAATTCATTCTGGAGGTCCGTTCTTAACCTGAAACTGTTCTTAACTAGCCCTTTCCTATGCGTTATTGCGTTTCTTCTTTTCAGATGGGGCTTTCCATATTCCATCAGTGTTAAAAGTTTTCAAGGCAAAGGTGATTGCAACAATAGCATATGCAATCCCATTATGGGGGTCCTTTGTTAACCTAACCCATTTGGAGGTAATCCAAAACCAGCTTCTAAGAAGGTTGCTAAAATTACCCAGGTGTGTAAGCAATACTGCTATACGACTGGAACTAAATGTTACATCTCTAGAAACCACATTATGGAAATGCATCCTCTGTTACTGGTTGGCATTATGGCATAAACTTCCAAATCTCCACTTGATACAGTGTCTCTGGAGAGATGACTTCCCTAGCCCCTGGGCAAAAATAATACATGGGAAACTTGTGTCCCTAGGACTATCTCCATCTGAACTATTAAAATTAGATTTAATTTCTGCCAAAAGAATCATAACTCACAAATTAGAGGAGATGGATTTACAATTTAATATTGCGACAGGTGGTGGCACCTGTTCGCCGATAAACCTTGGCTTAACACCACTAACGAAACTTCCATCTTACTTAACTACCTTATCTGTGGTGACGCACAGGTATGCCTTTATGAAGGCTAGATTCAATGTTTTCCCATCAAACGTGTTGGGTAACAGACTCTCCAACGGACAGATCTCACTCCTCTGTGACTGTAAAAGTGGATCTATAGAATCGTTATATCATATAATCTTCTATTGTCCATTACATTTGGCTGCACGGTCCAAGTTTCTGGCCCCATATTTATCGAGAATTGCTGACGGTCCTCAGGAAGCCCAAATAATATACTTATTAAACGACGAAGATACAAGTAGATCCCTTGCAGTCGCTAGATACCTGATTAATGTTTTATTTCAAAAGAGGAAAAATGGATCACTGTATGTCTCTGACAGCTTAGCTAAACTTAAGAACCATCAATAAGTGCCAGAACTAAGACGTATACCCCCCAAAATCTGATGGATCTGAATTGCGGTTTACATAGAGGGAGCTTATTGTGTATAGTGTTTACTTAACTGAAGTAAAATTGGTTCTATGTGGGTGTTTTAACTTGGAACTGTTTAAATTGTATTGTTTATGGATAAATTCTGGTGTATTGTTGTCGATATGGGCCAATGGCCGCAATAAATCTATCTCTAGAGGCATGCTTTTGCTAATGGGGCCTCTTGTTGTCGCTGCACCGCTGGCACACCATTTCCGTTCTCATCCTGTGGCAAAGTTCTCTACTCAAGGTAACTCTTCGAGGTTAGCGGAGTTTGTAACCTGAAGCATTTGTAACCTGAGGCGTTTGTAACTCGAGGTAGCACTGTATCTCCAGCTCAGCTGGGTTTGGAGACTTATGCTGGCATAGCCCAGCTGAAACAGAGATCGATTGGATCCTAATATGCTCAGCCCAGTAGATCTGAGCTCAGAATTGGGCACTTAGACCTTCTTTTTTACCCTAATGGAAATAATAAATGGTGGAAATGCAACAACTGCCTGAACATTAAAGCTCATGTTAAATTATTAAATGCAGTAGGATAGAAATTCTGACTTTTTAAATCTACAGAGAGATGACTAAAACAGTGTGTTACCTGCAGAAAACTTTAGAACAGTTTTGCATCCGTGTTTTGAGTATTCATACCTAAAAGATGCCCATAGGCTCTATTTACTGCAATTCAGCAATTCACAGAATACACACAAGCTCCAGGGTCCTCTGAGTCATCTGAGACAAACCTTTAGATTAAGAAACATATGTGTAAGCCCACCTCACACTCCTGGGCAGAGTATTAACAATCACTTTTAAGGACCATTGATTCCAACAAGAGACTCAAGCAAGAGGTGTTCAGGAGTGCTCTGATGGTGTTTCCTGCTTGGCAGGGGGTTGGACTCGATGGCCCTTGTGGTCTCTTCCAACTCTATGATTCTATGATTCTATGTTCAACTCAGGCTGGATGATATGCATTGCATAAGTGTGTATGCAGGCATGCAAATTAAAAATTGACCTTCTTTGCTGTACAAAATTGATCCTATAAACATTGACCCAGCTTGCTAAATCTATTTGGTGAATAAGGGAACCATTTGCCAACTGTGAAAACTTCCATTCACGGGGATAGGAATACGGTGCATTATGTGCCAACAAAATTCTGATCCAAAGAGATAATAAACCCACTGGCTGGGTGGATGGAACTAAGAGAAGAAGATATTGGCCCAATGATAATGAATGTATTTAGAATAAAGGTTAGATCAGTGAAGGCAAGGGCAAAAAAGCTTCCTGGAGACGTCCTAGTCATGTTTAACTCATTGGACATAAGAAATGAAATACTGAGACTGAATTACAACAAAAATCTATGCATAGATGGAGTGAAAATCTTGATTTTTAGGGAGATCCCTGCCAGGTTTCTGAAACGAAGGGGAATTTATAAAGAAATGGTGAGTCTACTGAAAAGGAATGGAATTCAGCATAGATGGGAATTCCCAGAAGGAATCTCCTTTTACTTTAAAGATAAAAGATTCAAACTAACTAGCCCCCAAGAGTTAGAAAAATTCTTCAAAAGATATGACAAAGAGTTAGGGAGGATAGGGAAAATAAAACCAAGACAGGATCAGAAAGAGGAAGGAAAGGAAAAGGAGAAAGAAGACCAACGTCAGGAAGAAGAAGAGGAAAAAGAAGAAGAGAGAGAGGAATCAGAAGAAGAAGACAACAACAAAGAACAGTAAATTTAGCGCAACTGAGTGGGTACTCGTAGATAAAAGAAATAATGAATCTGAAAGTATTTTCCTGGAATGTTAATGGGACGAACAATTTAAACAAGAGACGAAAAGTTAACCATGTTTTGATTAAACAAAACCTAGATATCATATGCCTGCAAGAAACGCATGTAGCAAAAAAGCATAAAAGAATTTAAAGTAATAAAAAACTGGGCCAAGAGTTTATTGCGTCAGATTCAAACAAAAATAGAGGTGTGGTAATATATGTAAAAGAGAAGCATGACCCAAAATTAATTTTTAAGGAGGATGAGGGAAGAATATTGATTGTACAAATTGGGTTTCAAGGGGGAAAATGGCTGTGGGGATCTATGCTCCAAACGATAAGAAAGCTGAATTCTATACAAAGTTGAATGAAATAATGTTAGAGTATTTAGATCAGAAATTGATATTACTGGGAGACTTCAATGGAGTAGTGGTACCGGACTTAGATAGATTAACAAAGAGGCGAAATACATATGAAGGCAAACTCCCGAAGGCCTTCTTTGATATGGCCAATACATTGGGAGTAATTGACATCTGAAGATTAAGGAACCCAACAGTAAGACAATTTTCATTCCACTCTGAACCAAACCAAAGCTTCAGCAGAATAGATCAGATCTGGGTTTCTAAGATTCTAACACCAAGAGTAACTAGAATTGAAATCCTCCCAAGAACCCTGTCAGATCATAATCCGCTATATATGGAATTAAAAGGAAAGGACCCTTCTACACATAGATGGAGAATGAATGAGAGCTTATTTAATGACCAGAGAGTAGTGGAAACTGCAAAAGAGACAATAACAGACTATTTTAAATGGAATCTAAACAAAGAAACACCAATTGAAACAGTCTGGGACGCGAGCAAAGCGGTGATAAGGGGTTTCCTGATTCAAAAAAACAGCTTCCAGAAAAGAGGGAGAGAGAAGAAGAAAGAGGAGATCCTGTCCCAGCTCATCGAGAATGAAAAACAGCTAATAACAAAACCCAAAGATGAAATAATAAAACGAAATATAAAAATGTTGCAGTCTCAGTTCTCCATGGTGGTGGGACAGGAGATCGAATGGAAAATAAAAACTATGAGACAAAAAAAAATTGAGTCGTCCAACAAAGTTGGGAGATTCTTGGCTTGGCAAATAAAAGCAAGACAAAAACAGAACACAATTTGTAAAATAAAAGACGGGGATAAAATGATTGAGGGCCCAAAAGAAATTAGAAAAGTATTTCAGAGATTCTATAGAGATCTTTATAGGAAAGATAAAGAAGACAATAAGAGAATAGAAAAGTATATCCATGACCATAAACTACATCAAATCTCAGAAGAAGAAAAAAGAATGCTTAACCAGGAGATAACAGAACAAGAGGTCACGAAGGCAATAAAAAGAATGAAAATAGGGAAGGCCCCAGGACCGGACGGTATCTCAGCAAAGTATTATAAAACACTATCGCAATACCTGACACCTGTTCTAAGTGAAGTAATGAATAAAGTTTTAAGAGAAGGAAGGATGCCAAACACCTGGAAAGAAGCTTATATTACACTGATCCCGAAGAAAGAGGGGGATATATTAGATGTAAAAAATTTCAGACCAATTTCGTTATTGAATAACGACTATAAGCTATTTGCGGATATACTAGTGAATAGACTAAAAATGGTGTTAAATAAGGTGATACACAAGGACCAAACAGGCTTTCTGCCGGGGAGGCAACTAAGGGACAACGTAAGAAACCTGATAAATATAATTGAATACCTTGAAGTCAGAAACGAGAAACAGGCAGTATTATTGTTCATAGACGCGGAAAAAGCGTTTGATAATGTTTCTTGGCATTTCATGAAAGAAAACTTAAAAGTACTAGGAATTGGTGAATATTTTTTGAGAGGTATTGGCACGATTTATTTGGACCAAAAAGCAAAGTTAATAATTAACAACAACATATCAGATAACTTTGAGATAACTAAAGGTACTAGGCAGGGATGCCCTTTGTCTCCCTTGCTATTTATTACAGTTCTAGAGGTCTTGAATAAGAAGCTAAGAGAATCATCAGAAGTCAGAGGCATTAAGGTGGGACGAAAAGAATTTAAGTTAAGAGCCTTCGCAGATGATCTAGTCTTAACGTTGGAAGAACCAAGACAAAGTGTGAAAGAGGCAATTAAAAGAATGGAAGAGTTTGGGAAGGTATCAGGGTTTAAACTTAACAAAAATAAGACAAAAATGCTAGCAAAAAATTTGAAGAAAGAAGAGATGGAAGAATTACAAGTAGACTCTGGAATCACGATAGCTAAAAAAAATAAAATACTTAGGAATTTGGATGACAACAAAAAATATAAACCTATACAAGGACAACTATGAGGTGGTATGGAAAGAAATTAAGAAAGATATGGATATATGGAGTAGACTAAAAGAGAGAGGAGGTTTTGATTTACCAGACCTGACTTTATATTATGAAGCTTCGTGCTTGGTATGGTTAAAAGACTGGCTGACCTTAGAAAACACCGACCTATTAGATTTAGAGGGCCATGATAATAGATATGGTTGGCATTCGTACCTATGGTATAACAAAGTAAAGGTACATAAAGGTTTTCTAAACCATGTGATTAGGAAATCTTTATATGAAGTATGGGCTCGGAATAAAAACCTCCTGGAAAGAAAGACACCGTGGTGGATATCACCAATTGAGGTGCTGACAACAAAAAAAGCAAACACGGAAGGGGAAACAATAACATATGAGGATATTACTAGGAAAACAGCCCAAGGGATAAAGCTCAAACCATACGACCAAATTGAAAAGAGGTTAACAGGGTGGCTGCAATACCATCAGATCAGTGATTTATTAAAGGAAGACAAAAAAAGAAATGGGTTCGAAGATAAAAAATCAAAATTCCAAATCGAGTTAATAGACTGTAAAGATAAAACTTTATCAAGAATGTATAGCTTATTGCTAGAATGGTATACAAAAGATGAAGAAGTAAAGGAATCAATGATAAAATGGGCAATTGATATTGGGCATAACATTGAATTGGATGCGTGGAAAAGATTATGGAAGGAGGGTTTGAGATTCACAGGATGCATGGCTTTGAAGGAAAACTTGCTAAAAATGATGTATAGATGGCATTTGACGCCAGTAAAATTAGCTAAAATGTATAGGAAAAAAGAAAGAAAGTGTTGGAAATGTAAAAAGGCAGATGGGGACTATTTTCATATGTGGTGGACCTGCGATAAGGTAAAAAATTTTTGGGAAGCAATTTATAATGAACTCAAAAAAATATTTAGATATACTTTCCCCAAAAGACCAGAAGCGTGTCTATTAGGCTTAATAGGAACAGAAATTAAAATAGGAGATCAAAATTTGTTCATGTATGCTACAGCTGCCGCGAGAACCCTTCTGGCCCAAAGATGGAAAGTACAAGATATACCAACTATACAGGAGTGGCAGGCGAAGTTGACAGAATATGCAGAACTTGCCAAACTGTCAGGGAGGATCCGGGACCAGGGAGATCAAAGATACCAAAATAACTGGAGTAAATTTATTGAATATTTAAAGAAGAATTGTAAAGAGGTCAAGACACTAGCAGGATTGACATAATACCTCCAATGTATAATAGTACTAATGTGAGAATGATGTGTGTGATGGAAAGGGGTTAAATATACCAGTTGTGGGGAGGGAGGGGAGTCGTGACTCGGCAGAGTCAAAGGGAATGTATGGTGCTATTACAATTTGTTGGAAAAGAATATGTAAGGAAAACAAAAAAAAATTCATTTGCAAAGAGATAATAAACCCCACATACTGTTATCAACATGCCTTGTTCCCTTTCCTCCCCACCAGCTGTCTGGCTGTTTACAAGAGAGGAACTTGGGCCCACCTTGTCTAAAAGCATTGTCTAAAAGGACAGGCAGAGGCTGTCCCGGGTTTCAGACAATGGACATTCCCAGCCCTGCCTGGAGATGTCAGAAACTGAACCTGGGACCTTCTGCAAGCACAGCAGGTGATTTGCCCCTGAATCACATCCCTTCCTTCCTCATGGGGAACTCATTGAGGAAATAACTTTCCTTTTTTCATTTTCTAGTTTAATTATTATTAGTATATCGGATGATATTGAGCCCGGTTCAAGATTCTCTGCAAGGCCCTTAACAGCTTGGTCACTGGATAACTCAGAGGCCTGCTCATCCCTTGTACCCTGAGGTCTTCAGGGAAGTCCTCCATGGCTCAAATGCAGACTCACATCCACTAGGAGCCGCCTGCTCAGTATTAGGGGCCTAATTATATGGAACTCCAAGTTGAGGTCAGGCAGGCTTCCTCCTTGCTGAATTTCTGCTACCTATGGAATACTTCTTTTTTTAAATTCCAGCAGGCATTTTAATTGAATTCTGAACTTACTATTTTAACTGATTTTTATTAACATGGTTACTTTTACGCCATAGAAATGTTTATATTTGTTTGGAACAAGGACTGGGAAGACAAAATAGGGCAGTTTGGGCTCCAACTCTCATCCCTGCCAGCATAGTGGCACCAAATTGGCAAAGGCTGCATCCATGCTGCCGGATGGAAGAATGTAAGGCCTTCCCCCTCGCACATTTTACCAATCCAGTGACAGCCACAGATTTCATAGAATCATAGAATCATAGAATCATAGAGTTGGAAGAGACCACAAGGGCCATCGAGTCCAACCCCCTGCCAAGCAGGAAACACCATCAGAGCACTCCTGACATATGGTTGTCAAGCCTCTGCTTAAAGACCTCCAAAGTAGGAGACTCCACCACACTCCTTGGCAGCAAATTCCACTGTCGAACAGCTCTTACTGTCAGGAAGTTCTTCCTAATGTTTAGGTGGAATCTTCTTTCTTGTAGTTTGGATCCATTGCTCCGTGTCCGCTTCTCCGGAGCAGCAGAAAACAACCTTTCTCCCTCCTCTATGTGACATCCTTTTATATATTTGAACATGGCTATCATATCACCCCTTAACCTCCTCTTCTCCAGGCTAAACACGCCCAGCTCCCTTAGCCGTTCCTCATAAGGCATCGTTTCCAGGCCCTTGACCATTTTGGTTGCCCTCCTCTGGACACGTTCCAGTTTGTCAGTGTCCTTCTTGAATTGTGGTGCCCAGAACTGGACACAGTACTCCAGGTGAGGTCTGACCAGAGCAGAATACAGTGGCACTATTACTTCCCTTGATCTAGATGCTATACTCCTATTGATGCAGCCCAGAATTGCATTGGCTTTTTTAGCTGCCGCGTCACACTGTTGGCTCATGTCAAGTTTGTGGTCAACCAAGACTCCTAGATCCTTTTCACATGTACTGCTCTCAAGCCAGGTGTCACCCATCTTGTATTTGTGCCTCTCATTTTTTTTGCCCAAGTGCAATACTTTACATTTCTCCCTGTTAAAATTCATCTTGTTTGTTTTTGCCCAGTTCTCTAATCTGTCAAGGTCGTTTTGAAGTGTGATCCTGTCCTCTGGGGTGTTAGCCACCCCTCCCAGTTTGGTGTCATCTGCAAATTTGATCAGGATGCCCTTGAGTCCATCATCCAAGTCGTTGATAAAGATGTTGAATAAGACCGGGCCCAAGACAGAACCCTGTGGCACCCCACTAGTCACTCTTCTCCAGGATGAAGAGGAACCATTGATGAGCACCCTTTGGGTTCGGTCAGTCAGCCAGTTACAAATCCACTGAGTGGTAGCATAGTCAAGACCGCATTTTACCAGCTTCTTTACAAGAATATCATGGGGCACCTTGTCAAATGCCTTGCTGAAATCAAGGTAGGCTACATCCACTGCGTTCCCTTCATCTACCAGGCTTGTAATTCTGTCAAAAAACGAGATCAGGTTAGTCTGACATGACTTATTTTTCAGAAATCCATGCTGACTATTGGTGATCACAGCATTCCTTTCTAGGTGCTAACAGACTGTTTGCTTAATGATCTGCTCCAGAATCTTCCCTGCTATTGATGTCAGACTGACTGGGCGGTAATTATTTGGGTCCTCTCTTTTCCCCTTTTTGAAAATAGGGACAACATTTGCCCTCCTCCAGTCTGCCGGGACTTCGCCTGTTCTCCAGGAATTATCAAAGATGACTGCCAGTGGTTCTGAGATCACATCTGCCAGTTCTTTTAATACTCTTTAATATTTAATACTCTTTAATATTTACTAGTGCTAGACTGAAATATCTGACCCATTGATTTATTTCAATTGTGTGGGGGCTAAAACTGCTGAAGAATAATAAAAAAGGAACAAATTTCAGGGACAACACAATCCAGTAACTTTGGGAGTGGCAGTTTTCTATCCTTTCCTCCCTAACAAAGCCAAGTTATTGGGGGGGGGGGCGCTAGGGGCGCCTTGGAAGATGGCGGATATTAACATCTATCCAGCTCGCACGAGGTAATTAGAGGCTGATTATGGGGAGTAAATCAGTCTCCCTAACATCTCTCCAGGAGGGAGAGATGCAGTTTTCACCCGCTGTTGCCATAAATCACCCCCGAGTTTGGAAGAAGGAGGGGGTGAGGCACTGGGTGTACAACCCTCGGCGAGTTTCGGAACTCCTCCGAAGCTACTTACAGGAGCGAAACTAGTTGCGTTACTTAAAAGGAAAAAAATTGGAGAAAGATAACGCACATGCTTCAATAGAGGCAGGAGGTTTTTATCTGCTAACAATTTTGCCACTGAAATGAAGAAGATTGAGACGGAAGATTACATCAAAGTACTACAGATAAGCTGGTATGTGGAATGGAATGCAACGGAACTGAAAGGGGGGGATGACTTTTTATTATTTTTGCTCTATGTGATTAACTAATAACCCTCCCTCTTAGAAGATCTTTGTGACACAGAAAGAATGAAGATTTGATGTGGAAAGATAGACCTGTGTTGCAGGAGGTTTGGTCTTGGGGAGGGCGAGCCGAAGATTTATTATTTCGATGAGATTGTGAACTGGAAGGGGCAGCCCTCCTGGATAAAGACTAATTTATGATGCAACAGGTCAGGAAAGTTAACGAGCGAGCTTTTAGACTGCATTTCATCGGAACGACAAGATGGCGATTGCTTGCTCGAGTGGAAATGCCTGGACTATTGGATGAGAGTGATTTACGAGAGAGCAGTACAAAGTCCACACAGAAATACAAATAAGACTGTTTTTTTCAACCCACTTGCGGAGCAACTCAGAGGTGAATGAAAAGGAAAATGAGCAACGACAAGGATTGAGAAGAGGGGACTGGAAATATCATTCTTAATATGAAAGCAGCAGAAATATTCGAGGATTGGACTCCTGCCGATCAAGAAGCATGGGTACCCCCTCACAAAAATTTATAATTTGGAAAACAATTGGATTACATGATATGTATTGATATAATTTGGATTAATTGGTTTGATGTGTTTAATTTGGTAATATGAAACTGAATAAAAATTATTTTAAAAAACAAAAACAAAGCCAGGTTATGTCATCGCATAGCACTATTCCCTTTCTGAGGAAAATTTTAGGAGCACAGACTTCCGGGACAGTGCCATCGACAATGGCGGAGTTCCTCTGACAGAGAGGAACCCGCTCCGTGAAAATCGGGTCTTGCCGCCGCGGCGAAGGTGGAGACCCTTTAAAAATCCCAGGCGGAGGAAGCCTGGGAACATGGGATTTGGCTAACACCAGGAGCGCCTCCCCTACTCGCAGGGAAACCCTTTTTGGGGGGTCTGAAGCGACGTGCGGTGAGTGGCGGGGTGTTTTGAATCAACCGCTATTTTTACGGAGTGAAGCCGCACAGCCGTTGCCAGAGAGTGCTGACTTTTTCCTGTGGACAACTGGACTTTAAACAAGTACCCGTGAGTAGAACGGAAAATTGGATTAAGTATTAAGAAATATTTTAATTTGGCACCGAAACGGGAAGGTTCTAAACAGGAAGTCCGCCTCCCGTTTTTTGTAAATAGATTGAAGCAAAAACTTTGTAAGCTAAAGTCTCGAAAGTCGTATATAAAGTTCTAAATTTGCTTCATTCATCACCACCAAAACCCCTCTTGGAAGCAGGAGAAAAGAGGGGGATTTTTTACTGTTTAAGCCTGCAGGAGAGAGAGTAAAGAAAGATAAATTTTCCACCGTCTCAAACCTGGGAACGGGGTGTCAGAGACAGAAATTTATGAGGAAAGTTCATCGACTGTCTTTTGACAGATAGTAAAAAAAAGAGAAATATATTGGTTCCAATGTTGCTTCTTGCAATCAAAAGAAACAAAGTATTTGAAAAGTGAAAGTAATTTTTCCTTGTTGGTCCTGCTTTTAAAAGATGGATACAAATAGAAATTGTCTCTTCTAGAGGGTGCTTCTTAATTTGTTGCCGGAGCTGATCTGGGGACCTCACAGCTGTATAATTAGGATCGTGAGACCAGAATCTAACCTTGGGGTGGGGGGGAAATGTGTTTACAAGAAGTCTTGGTACTTGCTTTTTGCAAGACAACTGTCTTGATGGAGCAGATGCATGAGAAGATGGATTTGATGACTGTTGCAGTTAAAAACTTTGGACAAACGGTGAATACCCATATAGAAACCATTCAGGAACCAGCTCAGGAATCTGTTTTGATAGGGCAAGCGCAAAGGCAGAAGAAAATGGAGGAGGTTGTTGTTGAACCTCAAATAACACAAATGGAGAGATCCGAGGCCTTGCAGGAGTATAAGCCGCTGTTCTTAAAGTTTGAATCTGGAGTGGACCAGGGGGGGGGGTCTGGAGTTGTGAGGGCTCTTAATTTTGGAAAGACTTTGAAACATGCTTTTAAATATTTTTTGGATTACAGTGTTGACTGTGGGGAATGGGACTGTGGGGAATGGGCTGATCTGCTGAGGAGAGATGGAGATACTTTTGGATTGGAGTCCTCCCGAGACCTACCCCCCAATGAGAAAGGAAAGAAAACAAGAAAAAGATCAACAAAAGATGAAGTAAAGGGCAGGTATAAACAAGAAGAAGACCTGCAGAAGGGACATGGAAAAGATTTAAGAGCCTTGGACATAAGAATAGAATAGAATAGAATAGAATAGAATAGAATAGAATAGAATAGAATCATAGAATAGAATCATAGAGTTGGAAGAGACCACAAGGGCCATCGAGTCCAACCCCCTGCCAAGCAGGAAACACCATCAGAGCACTCCTGACATATGGTTGTCAAGCCTCTGCTTAAAGACCTCCAAAGTAGGAGACTCCACCACACTCCTTGGCAGCAAATTCCACTGTCGAACAGCTCTTACTGTCAGGAAGTTCTTCCTAATGTTTAGGTGGAATCTTCTTTCTTGTAGTTTGGATCCATTGCTCCGTGTCCGCTTGTCTGGAGCAGCAGAAAACAACCTTTCTCCCTCCTCTATGTGACATCCTTTTATATATTTGAACATGGCTATCATATCACCCCTTAACCTCCTCTTCTCCAGGCTAAACATGCCCAGCTCCCTTAGCCGTTCCTCATAAGGCATCGTTTCCAGGCCTTTGACCATTGGCCTGGTCAAAGAGCACCAGGTTGATGGACTAGATAGACAAGAAAGGACTGACAAAACCCGAGACCAGGAAGTAAAGACGATGGATGAAGATTGGAAGAAAGTTTCAAAATTTATTTAGAAAAGTATTGTAAAATTAATGAGTATTAGAAAAATGTTGGAATGAAATTATTTGGCCTTAGCAGAAATGTCAAAAAGAATTATGAAAGAATATGTTATGGTTAAAAGAATTTGGTATATATAAGTTTTAAGTTTTAGAGTTTTTTAGGTAAGATAAGTTTAAAATAGATTAAGGTAATTTAAATGACAGAATATTGTGAAAGATGGAAAGGATTTGCTGATATAATTAACAACTAGAATACAAAAAGGGAGGTGTGAGGAGGTTGTTGAAATAAGTTAATGAAAGTTAAGGATTTGGGAATATTAGACTTGTTTTTTAATTGTTTGTTTATTTTTGTTTTTTGATTTAGATGTATTGTGTGTTTTGTTACTTTTTTGACTTTGGTTTTTATTGATCTGTATTGTTTAATTGTTATGTTTATCTACTTCTTTATCTCGTCTTCTCCTTCTCTTGTCTTTTCTTTCTTCTTTCTTTGTAACTTTAAAATTCTCAATAAACATCATTTTTTTTTTTTTAAAAAAAGGAAAATTTTAGGAGCACAGTTTAGGAGTATCACCAAGCGAAACATTTGTTGTTAATGGGGAAACAGTGGAAAACCCAGCCTCTGGAAGTCAACAGTGTTCACCCCTGAAAGTCACTGATTCTGGAAATGTACTTCTAGAAGAGCAATGGGATGCAACAGTTAGTCAGAAATATCCAGTAACCACCTTGGGTGAACATCTCCAGTGCAGACGAAACTGGCAGATGCCAGCACCATAAGCACCCCTATTTAAAAGACAACAAACCATGCTTATTTCTGATTATACAGAGGTGTGTGTTTGTGTCTCCCTGCACAAAGAATATCCTCCATTAAGCCTCCAGGAGTGCATTTGGATCGAAACCTGTGATTTTACAACAAAACACAAAAGCAGACATGGGGGAAATCTGTTATTTCTTTTTCCCACCAAAAGTGATAAATTATTTTAACACCAGCAGTTTGCTGCAAAGGGAAGGTGTCCTGTTTGTCCGTGATATGAAATTGGGGGGGGGGAATGGGGGCATGGATGTCTGCAGGGATTTTTACAGGGTGGGGGTATTTTATTTTATTTTATTTATTTATTTGAGGGAGTGGAGTAAAACACTGGAAAGGGAACAGGCTAATTTGTCACAAGAAGTGTTTGTATATTTTGTCTCCTATCTCAGGTTCTAAGAATGATAGAACCTTACTCTTTTTCTTTTTCTTAATGAAGGCTGGGAATCTGGGCACGAAGGTTCATTGGAGGGGGAATTGTTCCCCTTGCCCCCACTGTGAACACCCATAAATGGGGTGTCAACAGCACTAGATTGTTATAAATAAATACTGGTGGTAACAAATCCATTCAACAAACAGGTAGTTTGTTGAGTTTACAATTGTGTGTACCATTTATATTATACTGAGCTGTGGATTTGGGGAATAATAATAATAATAATAATAATAATAAATTTTATTTATATCCCGCCCTCCCCAGCCGAAGCCGGGCTCAGGGCGGCTAACAACAATAAAACAGTACAAAGGTACAACATAAACAACATTCTAAAATCATTCATTATAAAAATTAATTAATTCAAGCCACTAGCAACCATTGGGCCAGAGCTCTGCGAAGATTGCCGAGGGAGGGAGTCAGGCTGTGCCCTGGCCAAAGGCCTGGTGGAACAGCTCTGTCTTGCAGGCCCTGCGGAAGGATGTCAAGTCCCGCAGGGCCCTGGTCTCTTGTGACAGAGTGTTCCACCAGATCGGAGCCACAGCCGAAAAAGCCCTGGCTCTAGTTGAGGCCAGCCTAACTTCTCTGTGGCCTGGGACCTTCAAGATGTTTTTATTTGAAGACCGTAGGTTTCTCTGTGGGGCATACCAGGAGAGGCGGTCCCGTAGGTACGAGGGTCCTAGGCCATATAGGGCTTTAAAGGTTAAAACCAGCACCTTAAACCTGATCCTGTACTCCACCGGGAGCCAGTGCAGCTGGTATAGCACCGGGTGAATGTGATCTCGCAGCGAAGACCTCGTAAGGAGTCTCGCTGCAGCATTCTGCACCCGCTGGAGTTTCTGGGTCAGTCTCAAGGGCAGCCCCACGTAGAGCGAGTTACAATAATCCAGTCTGGAGGTGACCGTCGCGTGGATCACAGTGGCTAGGTCAGGGCGAGAGAGGTAAGGAGCCAACTGCTTAGCTTGGCGGAGATGGAAAAATGCCGCCTTTGTTATAGCTGCAATCTGCGCCTCCATGGAAAGGGAGGTGTCGAAGATTACACCCAAACTCTTAACGGACGGTGCTGGCACTAATTGCGCCCCCGCAAGAGATGGGAGTTGCCCCCCCAATCCCATATCGCCCCGTCCCAGCCACAGGACCTCTGTCTTCGAAGGATTTAGCTTCAACCGGCTCCCACGTAACCATCCAGCCACAGCTTCCAAACATCTGGTCAGTGTGTCTGGGGCCGAGTCAGGATGGCCATCCATCAACAGATAGAGTTGGGTGTCATCGGCATACTGATGACAACCCAGCCCAAAACTCCGAACAAGCTGGGCGAGGGGGCGCATAAAGATGTTGAAAAGCATCGGGGAGAGTATCGCGCCCTGAGGTACTCCACACACCAAGGAGTGGCGGGATGACAATTCCCCCCCAAGCGCCACCCTCTGTCCCCGACCAGAGAGAAACGAGCGCAGCCATTGAAGGACTGTGCCCTGGATCCCCACGTCGGTAAGGCGGTGGTCCAAAAGTTCGTGATCGACCATGTCGAAAGCTGCTGATAGATCTAGAAGAATCAGCAGCCCTGACCCGCCTCGATCCAGCTGTCTACGAAGGTCATCTGTTAGGGCGACCAGAGCCGTCTCGGTCCCATGACCAGCGCGGAAGCCAGACTGGAATGGATCCAGAGCCAATGTTTCATCCAGAAACCCACCAAGCTGTTCAGCAACCGCTCTCTCAATCACCTTACCCAGGAACGGAAGATTCGAAACCGGGCGGTAATTGGATAGATCTAAAGGATCTAATGATGTTTTCTTTAAGAGCGGGCGCACCACTGCCTCCTTCAGTTCCCCTGGGAATGTCCCCGTGCCAAGGGACAAATTGATGATATTCCCCAGGAGGGGGATAAAGTTTTATATCTACTATATTTTTTTCAAAGCCATCACCTCCAGAAGATGCCCACTGAATATTCAAATCCTGGCAATTGATATTTGAAAGGCTGTCCACTGATTAAATATTTTTTATTTGATGAATCACCGGCATTTTAATTGCTTTACCACGTGTTACCAAAACAATGAAGACAACCTTGGAGAGATACTGAGAAAAATATGAAACAACTTAAAATTTCGTAAGAAAAATCTAAACAGAGGTTGCTTTCAGAAACAAAAGACCTCTCAATAAAGTATACACATTTCCCAGCAGAGTAGCATACCAGGTCTAAAAAAATAAACAAAAGTTCTCTGAAATGTCAGTCCCACCTATTAAAATGTGTTTTCATATATTCAAATTGTCTCCCGTGGATCAAATCAGCTTTACTTGACAAATTAAACCAATTTAACCCTGTGGCCCTCAGAAAAAGGTGACAAGGACCACCTTTTTCCTGATTGTTCTGAAGTTCTTGCTGTTTGAAGGCACCTTTGAGAGGCCTCCTTGCTCCCATCAGCACTTTCCCCCTGCATGGATTGCTCCCCACTTGTCTGGGGAGGGCAGAGCACAGGGCAAAGGCAGAAACGCTAATGTCTTCATCTCATACACCTCCAGTTTTCAGAACTTGTACATGACATTCAGCCTCAAACATCACACTAGTTTGGGCCAGTATTGTTGAAACTGCTACTGGGATTGCCACCTTTGTTCAGCCAAAATACAGGACAGGTCAGCAGGGATGGGGAGGATGGAGGGGCAAAACAATATTTTTTTTACCTGGTTCTAAAATGACTCCAATGACACATGTGGTTTACAGTGCTCTGTTCAATGAAAAAAATAACAAAATGACTGGTTTACAAGTGTAAGAAAATATTGCATTTTATATGCATAGCTTTGTAATGCTATTTGGTTTGACCCAAACCTGGAAGGAGCAGCACTCTATTTGACTTTCCATGAGTAATTTCTGTCACTTCACTCCTGAACTAAGCAATGGTTTGTTTGTATTCTAAGGGATGGTTTGTATTTCCTGTATCTTTTTTCTTGTCTGCCAACTTTTTCTTTTTATTTGTGACTATGCATGTGCAGGAAAAGTGTAGTATGGGGGTGCCAGGGGGGCTGTGGGGGGTGAACCAGTCATCCCCACACAGGTGACACCAGCACAGCCCCTCTGTGTGCTCCTTTCTGCCCACCAAGGGTTGCATCTGCCGGGCAGGCTGCCCGCTGTGCAGGCAGGCAGGTAGCTGAGTGCAGCCCCACTTTGCTCCAGTGGGGGTGGCGTCAGTCCAGCAGTGGTGGCAGCAAGGGCTGGACTGGTAGATCCCCCATCCAACGTGTGCCTGCACACCCCAGGCACTGGCAATGCTGTGTTGCTGTGCAGGTGTGTGTATGACCAGCGGTTGTAGTTCAGAATTATTCCTGGGTTCAATGATCTTTTATTTTCTAGCTGTCATCTACAGCAACAGACTACAAAACATAGCAATGTCTGGAAAAGAAGTGAATTGAAAAGATTTTCCATATTTGAACCATATTACGCTCCCATATCTTTTCTTTCTTTCCCACTTTTGGAGGCGGCAGATATATTTTTTAAGCTCCATCCCTGGTGGCAGCCATTTTGTAACTGGCACCCTTGGCACCTTCTCAAAATTCCAAATGTGCCCCCAGTCCCATAGCCTTTTCCTCCATGGTTTGTCTAATCTTCGCTGACACTATTTCTTAAGATTCAGAATTCTGAAGCTTCCAACATTCAGCTTCATTGCATGTCAACAGGTTCTAGTGCTATGAGAGAAGGAGGGAAACTTCCTTCATACCATGACTGTCATATCCCCTGAGCACAGGTAGGTCCATGGGAAAAAATTGCTCCAACAAAGATGGAGAGCAAACTGAACACTTTTAAGCCTCTGCTTCCCAACCACCTCTCTCAGGTCCTTGAAGGGTCAGTGCTCTGACCTGAAGACACACAGGCCTGCAACATTCCTTGGTCTGGTGGCCTCTTTCAGGCACGGAGCAGTGATATGCCTTTGGTTTCTCAGGGGAGGGCCCCAAAGGCCCCGGTGGCACAGAAGGTTTTTGGAGATCCTTATGTCTGTATTCGGACAGGTAAAGGCTCACATCTGAATAAAAAGTAGCCTTATGAACTCTACTTACCAATGTTTGAGTGTCAAAGGCCTGCTCCTTCCTTGTGTGCTCAGAAGCAGGCAACAGTTCTAAACTCAGCATCAACCTGACAGGCCACAAAGGTTCTCAGAGATGCATGTATCCAAGCGCTTTTGAAGATGTTATATAAGCACAAAGTGTTGTTATTGCTCTGCCAGAAGCAACTGATTTCCAAAATAAAAGATTTTGTGAACAGAGCAAATGCCCCATTTTCTGGCCTAGATCACTCCAATACCAAAAAAGAACAGGGAAAAAGTGAGATTTAAAAGCTAAATCTGAGATCTGCAATGTCAGTATCCAGAGACACTTTTAGCAGGAGACCCATGTTCTCCCAATTAAAAACAACAAAAACCAAAGAAACAAGCTGGCTGTTTAGAGCTATTAAAGTATGCAGCTATTCGGAGCAAGCAATAAATTTAATATTGGAAAATACAGGAATGAAAATGGGATTAATTATTTACTGATCATGGGACAAACTTTGTGGGTGCTGTAAGTAGCAGTGTAATGGAAAATGTAGAGGTTCCCCATCCCTGCTTCTAACTCCTAGTTGTTTAACAATAGCAACAACAAAACATCCTTTCCCACCCAAAATATGATTCTGGAATGGGAATTTGTATGAAATAACACTCAGGTCAAGTCACTTCTGGTACTGAGAACCAATTCCTAGTATCAGAAGCTTCTCAGAGGCACTCTTTTTTTTTGTTTGTTCAACTTGTACATAGAATCATAGAATCGTAGAGTTGGAAGGGACCCTGGGGGTCATCTAGTCCAACCCCCTGCAACGCGGGGATCTCAGCTAAAGCATCCATGTCAGGTGGCCATCCAACCTCTGCTTAAAAACCTCCAAGAACAAGAGTCTGCCACCTCCTGAGGGAGACCATTCCATTGTCGAACAGCTCTTTTGCACTTGGCTCTGGCTGGTGAATTTTGTGGTTCTGAGGGGGAGCCTTAATTCTGCTCACTTCAATGCATCAGGCCAACTCCTCCTAGTTCTTGCTATTTTTAAGAAAAGAAAGGGGGGTATTTTTGCCTCTTTGTCTGCAAACCTGCGTGCATTTCTGGCCCAAGCAAGTGAGCGAGGGTAGGATGGCAACTTGGTTGGGCTGAAGCCTCTGCCAAGGGGAAAAGAAAGAGGAGGAAGAAATAATGCCATGCACTTAAAGTGCACCATATTTTCATGCTGATTAAGAGCTGCACTCCAGGAGGTAATGAGCAGGAGATAATGGCAGCACTTGTTTGAACAAGGAGAGTACTTAGTGCTATTCTGCTCCTATTCAGCCCCAGAGACATATCACTGCTGATGTCTCTGGGTCTAGATTGCAGCTCAAGTAATCCTTTTGCAGACAGAAAGGAAACTGGTATTTTGTACCCTGAAAAGCATGGTAGTGGCTGGAGGAGGAGAGGTGTGCAGAGGCCAGAGAAAGAGCTATGAGTGGAGGGGTGTCCCATTTGCTATCTCCTTGGAGCCCCTGAGAAACCAAACTGAACCTTCTGCAGCCTAGAACTGGCTCCATGTGTAATGTAATATAATATAATTGCTGTTTTATTGAGGGAAGGAGCAAACAGAATTTATTTGGGGTTTGCAAAATAAACACCAAGACTGAAGCCTGTAAAAAGGAGAAACTTTCTCTCTGCAAGGCCTGCAGTTCACGAAGGGGTGAAAAGTTTACTTTGACTGGACTCTGACCGACTGAAGACTCAGCAGTTGGCAAGGTTTAGCTGCAAGAAAGCAACATTTGGAGTTTGTAAGAATGCTACAGGAAGGGACTAATGAGGATTTGTATGTTTTGCTTGCCAAACAGTATCTCAGCTTTGGAATGCTTTAATCTGGACAGTAATTGACATGTCCAGCCTGTTTGTGTTGTTTGAAGTACCTTATCAAGGAAGTAGAATGTCATGTCAACCTTCCTGGCAGACAGAAAATCCTGTACAGTGATACCTCAGGTTAAGAATTTAATTTGTTCTGGAGGTCTGTTCTTAACCTGATACTGTTCTTAACCTGAGGTACTACTTTAGCTAATGGGGCCTCCTGCTGCCGCCGTGCGATTTCTGTTCTCATCCTGAAGCAAAGTTCTTAACCCGAGGTACTATTTCTGGGTTAGCGGAGTCTGTAACCTGAAGTGTCTGTAACCTGAAGTGCCTGTAACCTGAGGTACCACTTTACATCCTATCTGTAACATGTCAAATGTCTCATACATCATGTCAGTTTCTTGGCTAACAGAACACCCTGCTTCATAAATCATGTCAGAGTTGTGGACTACAATACAATATGTTCATACATCATGCAGATTTGCTTTCTGAAAAACCTACGGTATATAAGTTTTATCTGAACTGAGATCAATACTCCAGTCTGTTTAGGACAGGGGTCTAGCTGCAGCTATAAAATAAAGTCATTTCCTCGAACCCCTGCTTTGTCTTTGTTTGACTGAAAACACCTGCTACATTATGATTCAGCAAACCTTCACTGAAGAAGAATTAATTACTAATGAATCTAATTATCCATGGATTACAACTATTAATGGAATGCAAGAGGGAAATAACAAGAACTTCATATTTTTTTATGGATCATTTGAACAAATAGACTGTGTGAAAATGTTGTGAGGATTGGTGGCATTACCTTCTAAAGAGGGCACTAACTTTGATTTATTATGCTTATGGTTTTGGCAAGACAACAGCTTGTTAGTAGATTGGAAAGGTTGAAAGAAGAAAATGCTGGAAGTCTTCCCAAAGCCATGGTCAGATGCCAGTTCACTTTCAGTTTGAAAAGGCAAGATGGCGTGAAGCTGTGGCATAATTGAGAATTCAGCCCTTGAAGGGGGGGGGCATGAGGCTGAAGATGATTGATTCATTACAACATGAAGAGAAGGACCAATATAAACAAATATTTCACACAGTGAGTTACAGGATATAAACTCCGCTTGCAAATTAATGGATATGGAATAGCTAAATACAAACGAAAGTCATCACACCAGTGACTGTTAAAATAAAGAATTAAGATTGGAACTGTGGCACTTGGATTAACTAAGAGAACTGGAGCAGGACCAAGGAATAACATCATCATCTCCTGATAATCAGAACACGGGAAGTCACCCCAAATTGTTTAATTCAGAACTGGATAATTGGCTCTTTTAATAGTATTGTGATTTGGTATAGTATTAATGTGGCTTATATTGGATTGCTATTAATGAAAAATTAATAAAAAATTATTTAACAGATAAAACTGTCTCCATGTGGGGTGCAACTGAACTGTTGGGAAAAGCCACTTCCGACATAAGGAGGAGGTGGTGTTGCGGGCTCACGCCCCCAACACACGCGCAGAGGCTGGCTTCAGCCCCCGCATGAACAGGGGAATCTTTGGGGCCGTGTCATCCCCTGAGCCAGCCAATCAGCTGGCTCTGGGGGCATGGCTTGCCTCATTTAAGGCAAGTACGGCCCCGGGATCGCCCTCTTTGGGTCTGCTCAGCTGGTAAGGTTTTCCCACCTGCCCACCCTCTAAGGTTCCCCTTTCAACCTTGCTATGGACCTTGGTTGATCGCCATTAAGGGGCATGGCAGGAAATTTTTCCACTTGGCAAATTAGCACAGGCCATTTGGTTTTTCACCTACCTCGTAGCAAATCGTCACAACTCACTTGGTCTTGGCGATTAGGCATTGGTAGGGGTATTGTTATGCAGATCTGTTGGGGGGGAGGAGTGCCATCACCTCCCCCAAATATTGAAGAGTAGTCCGGTAAAGGATTCCGGGGGGCGTGGCCTCGTCCGAAGCCTATGGAGGCCAGGGTCTAAAGTGTGCCCCCGAGCGGTGACCCCGGGGGAGTCCCTAGTTGATGTGCATCAGCAGGGCTCCCCCTGCTGGTGTTAACCCTTCCCGGTCTTCAAGCAAGCAGGCTGAAGCCGGGTAGTCTGATAGGACCAATGCCTAAGCCAATACCACTCTTTACCTGTAACCAATAAAGTTGTGGCCTAATTTCGCCCATTAACCTTAAATATCTGTGTCATGTGTCTTTATTTCTGCTGGTGGGAAGTGGGAACTCGCCATGCAACTGAGGAAGCTGCATCCACTTGGGTACCAGTCCATTAAAAACAAACCTATGTAGGTGATGTCAGCAGGTTTCAGGAACTTCCTTCATTGTGAGATTTGGGGGGTGATTTGTGAGTTTGTTTGGGCCCTCAGTGAGAGCCAGCATGGAGGCATGGAGTCCTGAAAGCCAGGATGCTGAGGGGTGCTGAGTGGAGAGACACTTAAGCAGTAGAAGGAAATGTTATATACAGATTGATTTATTTGTAATTTGTGTTAAATGTTTTATTTTTTTGTAACATTCATTATTTTGGTTGTCTATTGTTGATTTAGTTTTCTGTACTCCACTTAGAGATGTAGAAATTATCTTAATAAATAAAATAAAAATTAAGGTTTTTCCAGTCCATTTGGAAATGTTGGGGTTTTTTGGGACTCCAGTTTTGTCTCTGCCCACCAGAACCATGTGGCCCCTGGAAGGCTGCTCAGAAAGGAATATGGTCCTTCAGGTGAAAAAGGTTCCCCATCCCTAACACAATTAATTATTTAAACCATTAGTTGTGATAATACTGCTACATGCTACCCATCCCCCTCAGCAGTGAGGGTGTTGCTTGCTGCTGAGTTTTGATTTCATGGAGTGAGAAAACAGTGGAGACTTGTGGTGCTTTATAATATCTGGTTTATGTACAATCAGAGGTGCAGAGCACCGTGGAAGCAAGTAGACATCTATGGCAGGTAGCAAAATAACTGTTTCGGCAAGCAAGCAGCACTTGGCTTTATATTGTCAAAACCAACTCCAGCAGAAAATTCTGCCTCTGTCTGCATCTCTCTGTCTCTGTCCAAATTCATAGTTATCACTTTCCCTCTGGGTTGGACCAATCCCCCCTCCCTCCAGTTTTGTGAAAATAGTCTCCCTGTGGAAATGTGTGTGTTATCTTGCTATTTTCTACTGCTTTTTGGAGGTGAGAGAAAATTCCCCAAAGATTTTGGGAGGCAGTTATTGCTGATCTTACAGGTCTCCCCAGAAGGTGTGACCAAAGAGATGCTGCAGAGAGAGCCTCACATTACTAACTGCATTTATTGGGATACCTTGGGAGCAACATAATGTGACATCATTCAAGGGATGCAAGAAGGTGTCATTTTCCATCCCACCTTGTGTCACATGAAGCACTGTTTCCATTCCACTCTCCTTTGTTTTCTCCCAAAAACAACATTATTTGTCTCACTGTCTGCTGTGACAAAATTGCACAAATTATATTGGCATTCCACCCCATTAATTTCAATGCAAATGATGCAATCCAGTAGGGGGGGGAATCAATTACATATCATTTGTGGAATGAAAACAGCAGCTGGATTGATTCCCATTCTGGTCATGGGATGAAGAAACCATTTCTACTCCCTTTTCTATTTTTGGTAATGTTCTCCCACATCCCTACATCAGTCCCCAAGGTGTTCCATGAAGTGTGACCTATGGGAAGCTGCAGAGAGAACATTCATTATCCTGTGAGAAGCTTTTTCAAAAGTTGAAATAGCAAGGGAGGAAAACAGAAGCCTTAGCCACCTCCTACAGTTAAGTCAGGATAACAGCATTCCCCCCTTCCTCAAAAAATAAATAAATCTGGAGGGTTTCATTGCATTCTTGTTCATTTCACAAACGGTCAAAAAAGAAATTCAAAATGTTCGCACAGCTCTATTTTTACAGACTGGACAGAGATGTCAGACCATTAAGGAATATTAACATTCCTTTGTTAAGTAGTTGATCAGACAAGAGTTTGTCAGGTGATATTCCAGTATGTGAATTCATGCTAATAAACACAGCCAAATTTCTAATAATAACATGTATTATAATGCAGTGTCCAAAATGAATTTTCTGAGCATGTGTAAATGGACACTATTCCCTGCTTTTCAGACATATGCAAGTGAATGGTGACAATCACATTTTAGGTGACTGTCAACATTTACTTCTGAATCTTGTCAGTTTTTAGACATTTATAAAATTTGTCTGGGATTGTCACCAAATTTCAGGCATTCACTGTAGCATATGTTAAGCTGATAATGGCTGCAGAACCATCTGTTGCAGCAATGGGGAGACATAATGTAAGATTATACATTTTGGGAATCATCAGTCACAACTGAGCACCATTAAGCTTCAATGGAAGGATTTAAGTATGAGAGCAGTGGGATATAAAACTCGGGATGTGCGCTGTGTTTGGTCAAATCATGAACCAAATCAGGTCAATTTGTGTCATATACAGATCAATCTGAAGATCCTAAAAATTAGCAAGGGGCAGATTGGCTTGTTCTGAATGTATTTGCAGAGGTTTGTGCAGATCTGTAGCTCAAAATAGCCGCTCAGAAAGCCAGACAAAGAGTGTGTGCAAAATGTTGCCATAATTCACTGTGAGTATAACACAGTGCAACTAATTCTGATGCATTCTGTCCACAGGTCTTAAGCGAAGCTATACCTGTAACATCTGCAATGTCACTCTAAACTCCATAGAACAGTATCACGCGCACCTGAAGGGGTCCAAACATCAGACCAAGTGAGTAACCCTTTGTTGGTTGGTTGGCTGGCTGGCTGGGTGTGACATTTTGGTGAGTAAGTCTGAGAGAGGGGGCATAAGGGCACTGCCCCCCCATCTTCAATCAGATCTATTTTGGAAATTAGGGTTGTGCCCTTGACTTTGAGTATGATCATAATGGAGAGACAGGCATGGAGGAAAGTTTTTGGATTGCATTCTCAAATACAGGAAACCTAAGATGGGTTTTCCTAGCAAGAGAGAGATTTAGACATTTAAAAACAGGAAAGTAGACAACTGCGCAAGTTGGCTTCCACTGCATTTAGAGATTTGAACCCAAGGGAAATCTGGGAACAAAACAAAAGCATGCATTTTTTGAGAGTATCTCAAAACATGTTGGGAACCAATTTCCTTGTTTACCTGTCTTTTCACTTTTCCTGTAGTTCTATTTTGATCCTCTCTCTTGCGTGAGTGAGAGAGGTTTCGAACTGCTACATGGTGTAGCTCTCTTGGAATCACTTCAGAATGTAGCAGAAGGAGCCATGTACTTGGAAGCTTTCTTTCTTCATAATGCCAGGCACATGGGAGAGAAGGTTAAGGCAGAGTCTTTCTTCTTGACATGCTAACTTGTCACAGACAGAAAGGCTGTGGGAAGGGTTGTTGCCAAAACATTAGAGCTATGTGTAAGCAGCATCTCAAAAGTTATCCACCCTGTTGGTGTCAGAGAAATCAGGAAGATCATTTCACTAAATTTCTCCAGGGGGAGAAGAGAAATACTCTAGCAGTTGCTCAGGGGTGGAGTTCACCATTAGAAAATGCCATAGCACAGCTTCTTTTTAATATAAGGTTTTCTTTTTAAGAGCACAAGCTTCATTTGTCCAGTGAGTTTCTGGGCCCAATTCAAGTCATTAGTAAAGGTAAAGGGACCCCTGACCATTAGATCCAGTCGTGACTGACTCAGGGGGGGGCACTCATCTCGCTTTACTGGTCGAGGGAGCTGGCATACAGCTTCTGGGTCATGTGGCCAGTATGACTAAGCCGCTTCTGGCGAACCAGAGCAGCGCACGGAAATGCTGTTTACCTCCCCGCCGGAGCGGTACCTATGTATCTACTTGCACTTTGACATGCTTTCAAACTGCTAGGTTCACCCTGTCGCGGGGATTCGAACCACCGACCTTCTGATCGGAAAGTCCTAGGCTCTGTGGTTTAACCCACAGCGCCACCCGCGTCCCAAGTCATTAGTACTTGCATGCAAACTCCAAAATAGCTTGGAATCCAGGTACCTAAAAGATTGCCTCCCCCAGTATCAACCATCTTGGACCGTATGGCTGGTGGATGAGCCCCTGTTGGCAGTCGTGTCACTTGGGACTCAGCTATACAGCTGCAAATAAAACGTTTTAAGTGTGTTTTAAGTGCGATATATATTGTGACACTAGATGGCCTTATGGAAAATTCAATGTATTTTTAAAAAACGCTTTTTAAAAAGCATTTTCAGAATAGTTTTTATATGTGTGCAGATTCCACCTTAGTGTTGTCTGGTTGGTGCTGAGCCATGAATGGGCCTTGGGGTTCTTAGTGGTCCCCTGATGATGGAACGCCCCTCATGGTGAGGTACATCTGTCCCTTCATTATTAGCATTCAGGGGCATTTAAAAATGTCCTTGAGGGTTGTTCATTTGATGGCTAAAATATTCAATTTCTGGCAACCTGTTTCCAAAGATTAGGCCATTCTTAAATGTTTTTAAATGTTTTAAAGTTTTGATTTAGTTTATTTTTACTGAAATGGTGATGATCCAGTGCTAAAGATTGAGTTTCCTTGGGGGAAAGAGGCAGGTCAAATGGAGGTGTGTATAAGCCCTCAGTGCTACTCTGGTTTTAATTTCAGTTGGAAATTTGGATTACAAAATACCTGGTGGAAAGCCATACATGTGCTATATACTTTTATTGTTCATTTATTTATTTTTCTCTGTTGTTAAAACCCTGCAATTGTGCAATGATGAAATTTGGGCTCGTCCCCTAAGCTTGTTTGTGTGTACAGGTATCAGGAAATGGAAATTTCTATGGTCTGTTTGGCTCTTCATGAAAACTTAAAGAGAACTTTGAAATAACAGTTTTATGTCCCCCCCCCCCCATAATTTGTAAAATCCCACTATTTCACTGTTTCATCAGCTGACCATTTTAAGTCAGCCCCCGTGGGTTTTTTAGGGAGCATGAAGCAGGTGCTCCCAGCATGGCCTGGACTGCCATGGCAGGATCCTTCACCCTCCACACCCCACACATGCACACACCCCAGATGCACGTTCCAACTCTGAGTGCCGTGAGTTGACGCAACACCACTGAGCTCCACTTCTGCTTAAGGTTTCTCACTTTGCCTTTGGTAAAGGAAAACATCACATGCACCAATAATCTTCCCTTTCTGCTCTCTTGCAAAGAAAGAACCTTTCCTTTCTTAGCATGTTCTATATTTTTTCACTTGCAATTTCCTCTGCACACCTCACCTTTCCTCAGCATCTATGAATATGAAAGGCCTTGACTAGATCCCCCTCACTGCATTTTTATTCCTTCCATTCTTCAAACAATGCAAACGATTTCTCTCTCAGCTTTTTTGCCTCTGAGCCAAAGTAGCAGTGACTGTTCTGTTAAGAGGAAGTTGACCTTCAATTCAAAGAGATTTATAAAAAATTAGCCTGCCTTAAATTGGATTTCTGGACATGAATGTGGACAGGGTTTAAAAAATGAAGAAATCTGAGCTATTATGACCTCCTTCCCTAGCCACTACACTGGTTACATAATTTGTTCCGGAGGTCCGTTCTTAACCTGAAACTGTTCTTAACCTGAAGCACCACTTTAGCTAATGGGGCCTCCCGCTGCTGCCGCGCCACCACTGCACGATTTCTGTTCTCATCCTGAAGCAAAGTTCTTAACCCGACATACTATTTCTGGGTTAGCGGAGTCTGTAACCTGAAGCGTATGTAACCCGAGGTACCACTGTATCTGCCTGCTGGTTGTGGAAAAGGGGCAATATGAAGAAAGCCCCTGATGATTCTACCATGTTGTAGAAGGTGGTCCTTCAAGTGTCTGGGCCCCAAGCTGTTGGGGGTTTAATTGACGTAATCACCAGCACTTTGATTTGTGCCCGGAAACAGACCTCGACCATTATTTTGTTGTTGTTTAGTCGTGTCCGACTCTTCGTGACCCCATGGACCAGAGCACGCCAGGCACTCCTGTCATACACTGCCTCCCACAGTTTGGTCAGACTCATGTTCGTAGCTTCGAGAACACTGTCCAACCATCTCGTTCTCTGTCGTCCCCTTCTCCTTGTGCCCTCAGTCTTTCCCAACATCAGGGTCTTTTCAAGGGAGTCTTCTCTTCTTATGTGGTGGCCAAAGTATTGGAGCCTCAGTGTAAGGAGTGTGTACAGGAGCCAGCCCTGTGACTGGTAGGGCCTTGCAGGTCTGGGGCCTTCCTGAGTTTGGCCTGGAAGGGCAAGGTGCGGCTACACAAGGTAAGGCTTGACAGAAGACTCGTAGTACCTGGTGGCAAGGGCCGGGAGGGGTGTATAAGACCAGCATTTCCCCCTGGCTCTTTACCACAGCAACACACTACCCACCTAGCTGTGCTTCGGCTTCCTGACTCTTGGACCCTTGGCTTCCTGACTCTTGGCTTCCTGACCCCTGGACTGCTGATTCCTGCTTCCTGAACTCTACCCTGGTCCCGACGTACCAAGCCAGGGTTCCGACTGCCTGTAATCCAGACCATGACAGTTTGCTGTGGCCAACCTACGTCTCGGCCACGGTGCAAGATGGACGGAGCCCGGTCTACAGATCTCACCACGGTGCTGCAGAACCTTCACACGCAGGTAGCTATGCTCCAGGTGGAGGTTCGAGCAGCCCCGGCCGCTGCCCCAGCTGCAGCCCCAGCCTGATGTGACCCCATTCAGGGGGGAGCGTGGGGCCCTTTGGGGTTTCGTGAGCCAGTGCTGGCCACCTGCGCAGCAGTCTGCACAGCTGACTTTCCCACTCCACGGAGTCAGGTGTGCTTCATGGTTAGCCTGCTCTCAGGTCTGGCACTTTCCTGGGTCACTCCGTATCTTGAGGCCAATGACCCCATGTTCAGGGAGCCCAGACCGCTAAGATGACCCTGTAGAACCTCCAGCAGGGCACTCGCCACAGAGTTTTGTCAGTAGGCTGCGGTCACCCTGTGGAACGAAGCTGCCTGTTGGTTCCACTTCTGCCAGGGACTTCATCCACGCCTCAAGGACGAGTTGGCACAGGTGACCCCCCCCCAGCAGCCCTGGCAGACTTTTTCACGCCTGTCCAAGAGGGATTCTGAGCGCCGCTTGAGGGGGCCCCAGAAGCCCAGTGCTGCGGTGGGGCTTGAGGAGGAGCCTATGCAAGTAGGTACCGCCCGCTGCTCTCTCCAGCCAGGATAAGGGTCGGAGGCGGGCCTTATGCTTGTACTGCAGAGAGGGAGGCCATTTCACGGCAGGGTGCCCGGCGAAGAGGTTCGCGTCAGGAAACAACAAGCCCCGGCTGTGCTAGGAGGGGCTCAGCCGGGGCCGAGTCATTGTGCACCCCATTTCCTGCTCCCTAGCCGCATTCTCCTTCCCCAGGGAGGCATGCTGGTCCTGGAGGCAGTGATTGACTCCGGAGCCTCTGGAGTCTTCATGGACATCACCTGTTCCACTGGTGGGCCTGGACGGGACCCCCCACTCATTAACCATGAAACCTGTCTGCTGGCCATGTTGGTGGCACCCTGGCACCAGGAACTGTTAACATTTGAGCTGGTCCAGACCCCACATTTTCCGGTGGTCCTCAGGAGCCTCTGGTTGGTCCGGCATGACCCTGCCATTTCCTGGGCACAGTGAACGCTGTGTTTCTCATCATCTTCCTGCCACAACGTCTGTGCCCAGCCCCCCCCCATGTTGCCTCCATCACAGCCAGAACCCGTGCAGTCCCACTGACCGGCCCCCAGTTCTTCCACTTTGTATGGGACTGCCCCAGACAGGGCAGGGCCACTGGATGCCAGCCTAATCCTGGAGCACTACTGGGATTTGGCGGATGTATTTAAGAAGAAAGGGGCTGAGGTGTTGCCACCCCATCGGACTTACGATTGCCCTATTGACTTGCAGCCAGGAGCAGATATTCCCTTTGGCCACATTTATGCCTTGTCGGCTCCTAAGCTAGGGGCCCTTTGAGAGGAGCTAGACAACAACCTTGCCAGGGGGTTCACTCCACGTCCCCTGCTGGGGCCACCATCTTCTTCGTTAAAAAGAAGGGCAGTAGGCTACGTCCATGTATCTACTACTGAAAGCTGAACCAGGTTGCCATCAAGAATTGCTACTCCTTGCCATTAATTCCTGAATTGTTCGTGAGGCTGAATTGTTCGAAAGGCTGGGATGAATGGAAAACAGTGTTCCGAACCCAGTATGGCCATTTTGAGTGCCGAGTCATGCCCTTTGGACTGTGCAATGCACCGGCCACGTTCTAGCACTTTGTAAACAACGTTTTTTGTGACTTACTGGACCAGTTTGTGGTCGCGTACATGGATGATATATTGATATTTTCAACGTCCCCAGAGGAGCATCACCAGCATGTCCGTCTGGTCCTGCAGCACCTTAGGTAGCACCGGCTGTATGCCAAGCTGGAAAAGTGTGTGTTCCACCAGGAGCACATGGAGTTCCTGAGTTATATCATTTCCCCTGCTGGCCTCCAGATGGACCCCCAAAAGGTGCAGATGGTGCTGGACTGCAGACCCCCCCCCCGGAATGTAAAGGGGGTGCAACGGTTCATCAGGTTTGCCAACTTCCACCACCACAGGGATTTTTGCATGTGGTTGCCCCCATCTGCACCCTGGTCCGGAAGGACGCCATGTTCCAGTGGGCGCCAGCAGCGCAAGAAGCCTTCGAGCTCCTGAAGGAGGCTTTTACCTCTGCCCCCATCCTGGCCCATCCGGGTTAGGGCTAGGGTTAGGTTTTCACCAGGGCAAAGCTGATCCATGTGTGTTTGTCAAAGAGGAGGGGCAAAACAAACTGTATTGTTTATGTTTTGTTGATGATCTTCTGATGTTTTGGAAGAATCAGGCTTTGTACCAAAGCACCCTAGCTCAGCTGAAGGAGCACTTTGACATGAAGGATCTTGGTGAGGTATCCAACTATCTTTCTCTGCAGGTGGAGAGGGACCAAGCAGGTAATTTTCTGGTACACCAAACACAGAAAATTGCTGATGTATTAACCAGGTTGAATTTGGTTGATGCAAACCCAGCAGACACACCAATGCTGAAGCATTTTCTGACACTACGCTATACAGATGCATTCTAGGCAAGATGAATTTCATTGCTAGATGCTCAAGACCTGACATAGCTGTAAGCACTAACCTGCTTAGCAGACATGCCAACAATCCTACTGTTCAGGATTGGAAAGCTCTGAAGCGCATAGCCCGCTATTTGAAAGGGACTTTGCACTACAGGCTGAGCTTCACCAGTCAGAAGACTGGAGGTCTTGAAATCTTTGCAGATGCTAGTTTTGGAAGTGACACCACGGATGGTACAAGCACTTCTGGAGTATGCTACATGTACAACCACTGTCTGTTTGACTGGCTATGCAAAAAGCAGACAACAGTAAGCCTAAGTTCCTGTGAAGCAGAACTCAATGCTCTGTCATTTTCACTCATGGATTGTGAATGGTTGATGCAACTGTTTAAGGACATCAGAGTTTCTGTGAAATGTCCTATACAAGTGTATCAAGACAATAGATCCTTGTTTGGCTTTGCTGAACTCAGAGAGTTGCAAGCAAAGAACCAAGTACTTGCAGATTAAGCTACATCATGCAAGAGAGTGTATTCAGAAAGGACTCATTCAGGTGTCCTACAAGGCCAGAAATGAAATTTGCGCTGATCTGTTGTCTAAGGTTGTTAACAGAAAACAACTTAAGGTTTATGTACAGATGTTGCAATTGGGTTGAACCACAGGTACTACAGGTTACACGGAAAGGGGGAGGATGTTAGGATATTTCCGTTCCACCTTAAAAAGGGAGCAGGTTGTTGTGTCATAGCCTGCGTATTTCCTGTTCACAGGAAGTTTATGTTTTGTCTATTGCTTTCGTTTCTCTCTCTGTGCCTGAGACATCGAAGCAGGCAGTCATGTTTTTTCTTTGTTCTGATCAATGCTGAATAAAGTTGTAAATAATACTCTCCTGAGTGCATCTTTCGCTGTGCGAACTCTGCTGATAGAGCGTGCACGAGCTCTGGAATGTGGCAAGCTATTTCTTGAGGCTCGTGTCGCTAATTGACTGATACTGCGTTTCTACGAGAGATCGATGGATCATCCGGCATCGACGTGGGGGGCATGGTGGCCTTTGTCCCCCTGGCAGTATCCCAACACTTTGTTTTTTTGATTTTGAGCTTCAGACCATAATTTGTGCTCTCCTCTTTCACCCTCATTAAAAGGTTCTTTAATTCCTCCTCACTTTCTGCCATCAAGGTCATCTGTCATCTGCATATCTGAGGTTGTTGATATTTCTTCCGGCAATCTTAATTCCGGCTAGGGATTCATCCAGCCCAGCCTTTCGCATGATGAATTCTGCATATAAGTTAAATAAGCAGGGAGACAATATACAGCCTTGTCATACTTTCCCAATTTTGAACCAATCAATTATTCCATATCCAGTTCTAACTGTTGCTTCTTGTCCCACATAGAGATTTCTCAGGAGACAGATGAGGTGATCAGGCTATATGCTTTTAAATGTGCTTGTGAAAGGTGGTGATGGGCATTATTGGTTTGTTTTGTTTTCGTTCTTCTTTTCATTATGTATTTTATGTTTTGATCTTCTGTTTTTATGCTGTGAACCACCCTGAGAGCTATGGATAAATACAATATGATTAAGTTGTAGGTTCAGAAGAAGCAACCCATATGATCAGGGGGCTGCAGCAGTTCTTACATGAGGAAAGGCCATATCGGAGGCTTTTTAGTTTGGGGGGGTAGCAAACAGCGGGTGGTGGGAGTGGATATGATTGAAGGTTACCAAAAATGATTTATGGTGTGGAGAGAAGTGTTTTTAATTTATCTGACATAATGCTGGAGTCTGGGGTCATCTAATGAAATGGACAGTGGATCCAAGACCAGAAAAAGGAAAGACTTCTTCACCCAGCACATATGATTTATGAACTTGGCTCCCACGTGAAAACGCCATCAAAAATGAGTCCATCAGTGAGCACGAGGCATGATGGCTCTATGTTACTTCCAGGTTCAGAAGCCGCATGCCTTTGAGTGCCAGTGGCTGGCAAGCACAAATGGGGAGGGTGCTCTGGTGCTCAGATCCTGCTTTGGGGCTTGCCCTGGGCATCTGGTCAGACACTATAAGAACGGGGGTGTTGAATTAGACGGGCCTTTGATCTGGTCCAGAATGCTCTTCTTACATTTAAGTTTCTGTGTCCCAACTTCACTTCATTGGTGCCACTCCTAGGAGTTGAGGAGTTTGCAATATAATGATACCACACCTAGAAATGCACTGAATAGCCTAATTCTGTTTCATTCTAATTTTGCTGCTGCTCAGTCTTAGGTTTTCCATCCTGTTTTGTGCAGATGTTTTGGAGGAATGCATGAAAAATCTCTATTTAAATTACACATTTTGCATGTATTTGTTATTTTAAATGTACATTTTCAATGTTTTTCAATGGACTACAGTTTTAAACCTAAAATACATATTTCAGACACAAAGACTGCATCACAAAATCTGGATAAGTATATACAGGTAATCCAATTTGGAGTCACATTCTGATTTATTTTGGAGTGTTGAAGCAAGCTGGTCTGTTGCAAAAAGCAAATTCCTCCTCTATTCCCAATCCCATCACAGGTTTTATATTGCTGAGAAGATAAGAAGATGCATGACTGTTGCATTCAACAAAAGCCATGAATGTGGCATGACACCAAGTTCCAGCCTCCCAGAATAGAGAGAGAGAGAACAGATAAAAGCCAATGGCATTAAAGCAATATTCTTGAGACTCATACTGCTAGGGAACTGGCATTTGCCTGAACCTGAAAAGATGTCCAAATAGGCCCTAGACCTCCATCCCCTTCCAGTGCCTCTGGGATAATGCTATGTGAACATAAGAGCCTTTGGGTCAGGTCAATGGCCCATCTAGTCCAGAATCCTAGTTTCACAGTGGCCAACCAGATGCCTGTGGGAAGCTGGCGACCCAGATCCAAGCAAAAGAGCACTCTCCCTTTCAGGAGCCCAGGCTGCTGTCTTGATAACACAGCACGCAAGTTGAAATTAGCTAGAAGATTTATTGCATTTCTGGGTTTGTTTCCTGTCTAATACCTTTTCCATACATCTACTCTTTGGGCTCAGGGGATTAATTGCTGCCTCTTCTGGTGAGGAAATGCTACCCCTTCCTGCTTTCTGAAGCTGCCTGTGCTTCTTGAGCAAGCTGACTTCTCTCCCACTCTCTGCTAACGCCTTATCTATTGCTTGTCTTCCAGTAGGAATGTGTACACACTCAAAATTCAGGAGCCATTTTATCCCTCTATTACTGCCTCCAGCAGTGGCACTTGAAAGGGGGTACAGAAGAGAAGTGGCACCCTCCTGGCAGTGGTGCTGGGCTGGAGATGTGGTAGCAGCAAGACCTGGGGATCCCCTGCGTTGCCTCACCCCTACTCCATCCCTGTCCCAGAACATGGCTTCTGTGAGGCTGTGGCTGCCACTTCACATGCACACCCTCATATGCTGCCCTGTTCCCCCGCCCCTGGATTTGAAGACACATTTCTCTGAAGAGTCTTTGGATGGGTCTTTCCTGGATGGGTCTGAAGAGCTTTTTGGTTCACAGCACAGCCTAAGATAGATTCTGGAACTGAAAGAATTAGAAGACTGTTATAATATGCACTTGAGCTCAGGGCTGGCCCACCTATGAGGCAAGGTAGGGGGCAGCACATTTGGCTTCCAAAGACTAGGAACATGTGAATGTTCCTTTGTTTCTGATATAGCTCTCCACTCCCCAGCTTCTTCCTGATGTAGAACTTCACTCCCTCCACTTCCCTTCTTTCCACGTTGGGGGTAGGCAAAATTTTGTGATTTTCTTCAGGTACCAAAATGTCTTGAGTCGGTCCTGCTGGAGCTCATGTTTGGTCTGGGCAAAATCACATTTTCAAGCTTGTTTGTGTTCCCCTCCCAGTCCCATATTCCTAAATAGGTATACTTGATGAACTTTTGAGTTTTTTAAAAAACTTACTTAGGTGGCTTCCTGCTTGTGGAATGCTCTTCCCAGGAAAGGTTGCCTAGTGTCTTTACTACATATCTTTAGGTGTCAGGTAAAAACATTTCACTTTTCCTAGGCCTTTGGCTAATTAAAAAAATCTGTAGCATTTTAAACTGTATTTGGGGATTATTGTATTTGTTTTTTACTATGTTATGGAAACCCAGATGGGCGGGGTATAAATTATTATTATTATTATTATGTATTTTTATGTTTCAAACACCTCTGTGATCTTCAGATGAGGGTCAGTATAGAAATTTAATAAATAATAATAATAATAAAGTAGTACATTAATTTTTTTAAATTACTAAAATGTCTGATTTACAGCTCCTCCTTGACCACTTGGTTTTGATGACTCATACAAGGTTTGGTGAATGGATTTCTTATGATTGCAACATCCTGAATAAGAAATAAAAATATTAGACCCTAGCTGACCTTAACTCTCTAGGAGAATGGGAAAATACATTATTATCCCCAAATTAATAATCAATTAACATCAGAAGACGGGTGAACATGCTGTTGCTGCACACCCCAACCTCTGAGCACTGCAAGATTTCCAGTGGTTCCAGGAACTTTACTCAGAGTTGGTGCTTCCTTTTGGGAATGAGGCACAGCAGAGACTGTGGTGTCTTTATGATATATGGTTTATTTACACATATATACAACCTGATCCTACAATGGAGGGGTTCACAACATAATCACTCCAAGAGGGTCTTGCTTCCCCCACAGCAGTAGATTCAAAACAGAATCAACCATCATGCTCTGATGGCTCTAGCTTGCCGCCTTTACCCAACTGTAACCTTTTCCCTTCAACTCTAAAAGCTCAACTCTGCCTTTGTCTTCTAACTCTGAGTTGAGGGAGGGGCTCATCCCATTTGCCATGTACCACAGAGCCCCATCTCTTTCCTCATGGCACGTCACCTTTTGTTCTCCTAATGGCCCATGACCCCAGGTGATTTCCTCATCACAAAACTGGCCTGGCTTATATTTTAACATTTGCTGAATCCAAAGGTTCAGTATCTGGCACCCAGATATTAACAACAGGGGAGTCTGAAATTCAGTACACAGGGGAGTCTGGCACTCACACACACACAACAATACAATAAATTAGTGAAAACTAGAATATATTTTATTAATCATTGATTTAAACATGAGTTGATGTTTAACATAATTGCTATAGTGCAATAGTCACAATTTAAAGACGGTCCATGATCATCTATATAAAAGCAACAATTTGCACAGATGACACTGGAAACATTTCGGAATTCAAACTGATTGAATTTCAAACATTTGTAATTTTTGCTTTTGAAAGTTTATTTTGGGGGATGAATTTAAAAATAATGTAGAGTGCAGTCCTCCCCCTGCATGTTTGTAGTCCTCTGCACACAAACCCTTTGCACAGGCATACCCACAGACATTCACAGAACCATGTGGTAGAGCTGATGCTTTATGTGCACAAGACCCCAGATTCAGTCCCTCATATAGTCAGTTGAAAAGACCACAAGTGGGGGGGGGGAGACCCTCACTGAGACACTGAAGAACTGCTGCTAGTCAGGCTAACCTGGAGTCCTTTAGGTGTTGAACCACAACTCCCATCACCCATGTCGATTGGGCATGGTGGCTGGGACTGAAATTGGCTTTTCCCTGCAGACAAAGCAGAGTGAGACACAGGGGCAAGGAGAGGCCATGCCACTTGTGGAGAGGGCTGTTTGTGCTGAACGCAGGACTCGTAAGCAGCCTGGTTTCCATGGGGACCAGCAGTCAGTGGACGGCAAGAGTCATGCGCCACTCCCACAATAGGGTCAGGCAGGCTGCAGAAAGTTGGAGGAATCTTCTTCCTTGGTAATAGCTGGCAGAAAGAGACCCAAGCCCTTGTGTCCTGACCCACTTTCTGAGGGGAGGGGGAGGGGCAGGCAGTAGAAACCATGCTGAAGGCGACTCATGCAAGGCCAAGCCTACTGTTAAGAGAGGCAACTGTTGCAGAGCAATATTTAAAGGCAGTGCATTGTCAGTTAATAATACTAATGCTATATTTTAACCAAATTCAGTTCTTTAATGAAAAATCTCAGGTGCCAAAATTTCTGGGGTTGGTGTTTCATTGGAGCATTCCAATGGAAACAGAAAGGGGAGAAAAAAATTGCTAATGTTCACTTATTTGTCCTGTGTCCAGTGAATACGAATGGCATTTGCTGCTGCTTTGCTTTCAGTCCACAAATAAGATATTGTATATTTTTTTATTTTGCCTTGCATTTCCTTTGCATTGTAGTATATGCGGTGGAATGTGGCATATGTAATGTCTGTAATTAATTATGTAATTCTGCCACGGTGGATAACAAGATGATGGAACATGAACTGCAGTGGAGCAGAGACGCTGCAGGGCAGAAGGGAGACTTTGCTTCTTCACACATAACTCCAGCCGCGTGATGACTGAGAAACTATCCTTCTGTGAGGCAGAGCACCGTGCATGTCATGTTCAAGGGTCACTATCTGGAATGGCACATTCTCCTGCATAGCACACCTCTATGTGCCAGGAGCCCCTTGGATTCACCACAGCAGCCAAGTGGAGCCCTCAGAACCGTGAAGTGTGCTAAGGGGTCTTTGTGGATAGAGAGTCTTCTCAGGGTACCAGGTCTTGAGGAGTGCATTTCGTTAGCCAAGTCTGGGATTGACTACCACTGTAGTTCAGGCATTAGTAACTTCACATTAGAGTTACCATACATCTGAGGAAACCTGGTCATGTCCTCTTCTGGGGGGCCAACATGCCCATCTGGGTGGATTTTTACATTTTAAAGAAAATATCCAGGTTTTTAGGGGCTTGGGGGCTTGGGCTCAGGTGAGCTTGACATGCTGTGGCTGCTGCCAGCCCAAACCGGGAGCCCCTTTCCCTGACTCGGGTTGGCAGTGGCTCGGGCTGTCATTTTTGCTCAACAAGTGTGCTGCCAAATACAGCAGTTCTTTCCAAGGATATCAGGACAAGAGGAATGAGGTGGTGGAAGGGGAACCAAAACAGTTTTATTAACAAATAAACAGCAGGCATGCAAAGCATAAACGAAAACATACCCAACAGGGGCTACCCAATCTCCCCTTCAGCTGCCCGGAGCTCCAGGAAAAAGACCCCGACCGTCGCACTCCCAGCATCAGGTCCTTTGGCCTGGGCAGAAGCTCCCCGGGCCCCTCCCACATATGGCTTTTATAGCCTGCCTTGAAGTGCACCTGGCATCACTCATGATTAACCCAGGACCCTGAGATGGAATTAATACAGAGCGGCTAAGAGTCTCCCACTACCTGCAGCCAGGCATCCAGCCAGCACTTGCAGCACAGAAGAACCCAAGAAACTATTAGTATATAAAACCCTCCACTGCTTGGAATCAGTCTACTTGCCTCATATGTGCCCACTTGATTGCTTTAATCCAAGATCATCCACTCTCTTCTAGGGATGCTTCTTTTGCAATTTTCCTCATCCTTCTAGGGGAGGAGAGCGGGAGAGTGGGCAGCAATCCTGCCACCCATCCTCCTCAGCCGCAGTGCACCTCTCGCCTGGCCGCAGCTACTCTGGAGCAGGAGGAGAGTGGGCAGCAGCTTCCCTGCTCCTCTCCTCCTCTGGACTGTGGTGCGCGGGGACCTGGGGCCGGACCACGCGCACCACCGCTGTGGTGATAGTTCTTCCCCTTCACATTTTACCCTTACAATAAGCCTAAGAGACAGAGACTGGCCCAAGCTCACCCAGTGAGCATCATGGCTCCCAATCCTAGGCCAGCAACCTGAGCCCATGGCACCACTGCTAAGAGCTTCTGGGATTTAGCTTTGATTTCTCCAAAGTCGGCTCCACTAAACAGAAAAAAAGAATGGGGGGATGCTATTCCTTAACTCACCGCCCAGATTTTTAAATTTGCTGTCAAGCACAGTGTTCTCTCAGCTTCCCCAATATACCTTTACAAGGGCCACTAACATCAATGTCTTCATAGTCTGCTTTTATGACCTTGCATTTCTAGGCAGACAATGTTTTCCTCATAGAATCATAGAGTTGGAAGAGACCACAAGGGCCATTGAGTCCAACCCCCTGCCAAGCAGGAAACACCATCAGAGCACTCCTGACATATGGTTGTCAAGCCTCTGCTTAAAGACCTCCAAAGGAGGAGACTCCACCACACTCCTTGGCAGCAAATTCCACTGTCAAACAGCTCTTACTGTCAGGAAGTTCTTCCTAATGTTTAGGTGGAATCTTCTTTCTTGTAGTTTGGATCCATTGCTCCGTGTACGCTTCTCTGGAGCAGCAGAAAACAACCTTTCTCCCTCCTCTATGTGACATCCTTTTATATATTTGAACATGGCTATCATATCACCCCTTAACCTCCTCTTCTCCAGGCTAAACATGCCCAGCTCCCTTAGCCGTTCCTCATAAGGCATCGTTTCCAGGCCTTTGACCATTTTGGTTGCCCTCCTCTGGACACGTTCCAGTTTGTCAGTGTCCTTCTTGAATTGTGGTGCCCAGAACTGGACACAGTACTCCAGGTGTGGTCTGACCAGAGCAGAATACAGTGGCACTATTACTTCCCTTGATCTAGATGCTATACTCCTATTGATGCAGCCCAGAATTGCATTGGCTTTTTTAGCTGCCGCGTCACACTGTTGGCTCATGTCAAGTTTGTGGTCAACCAAGACTCCTAGATCCTTTTCACATGTACTGCTCTCAAGCCAGGTGTCACCCATCACAACCAAGAAGGATGTGCAGAGGTTCCTAGGGTTTGGGAACTTTTATCGTAAGTTCATCCGAAACCTTGCTCACCTGACGGCGCCCATTACGGACTGTCTCAGCAGTAAGAAGAAATTTGTTTGGACTGAGGAGGCAGAGCGAGCTTTTGAGGAACTGAAAAGGGCCTTCGCCTCTGAAGGACAACTGCATGTGGATTTACAAAAAAAGATGAGAGTCGAAACAGACGCATCAGACAGAGCCATAGGGGTGGTGCTTCTTCTGCAGCCAGGGAAGGAGGAGTCAGAGTGGAGACCGTGTGCCTTTTTTTCACGAAAGCTGAACAAATCCGAGAGGAACTACATGGTGTATGACCGAGAACTACTTGCCATTCATGAGGCTTTCCGGAGATGGAGGCACCTGCTAATTGGCGCACAACATAAGGTGCAAGTGTGCACTGACCACAAGAACCTAGAGTATTGGAGAACGGCACGGGTGCTCAACCAACGGCAGTTGAGATGGGCTCAGGAGTTCTCCAAATTTAACTTTGAGATTTGTTACATGCCAGGCTCAGAGAACATTAGGGCGGACGCTCTCTCACGCAAACCTGAATATTTGGAGGGGGAGGGAGCACCCGAAGAAAGACATGTCATTCCAGAGGACCGCTGGGTGTGTGGGGCGGCATTGGTGGGGCAAAGAGAACTGGTAGAGGGAACGGAGAATGATGAATACGCCCAGGACAAACTCAGGGGTCTCAGGAGGGAGGGAGATAAACCCGGAGGGTTTGAGGAGAGAAACGGGGCGTTGTATTACAAGGGAGCATTATATATAACTGAAGGAGAGTTGAGGGGGAAGGTACTCAAGCAGCTGCACGATAGCCCCACAGCAGGGCATTTTGGGCAACACAAAACCATGTGGCTGGTTACCAGGGAATTTTGGTGGCCCAAGGTCAGGGAAGATGTGCGGGAGTATGTGAGAGGTTGTGACCAATGCCAGCGAGCCAAAGGGGAGAGGCGGGTGCCGGCAGGGTTATTAGAACCGCTACCCACACCTGAAAGACCATGGGAAGCAGTGGCAATAGATTTCATGACGGATCTACCAAAGGCCAGAGGGAAAACAGCCATCATGGTTGTGGTAGACCTGTTAACCAAAATGGCCCACTTTATAGCCTGCTCACATGCTGTCACGGCAGAAGAAACAGCTAAATTGTTTGTAGAAAATGTGTTTAGGTTGCATGGCGCCCCCTTGAGGGTGGTTTCAGACCGAGGGAAACAATTTACTTCCAGGTTTTGGAGGAAGCTCATGAGCTTGCTGCATGTAGAGGTCAATTTTTCGACTGCCCGGCATCCTGAAACCAACGGGCAGGCGGAAAGAGCCAATGGCATCCTCCAGCAATATTTGAGGTGTTATGTCAATGACAGAGAGAATGATTGGGTGGAGAAGCTGGCGTTGGCGGAATTTGCCTACAACAATGCGGAGAACGTGTCCACAGGGATGAGCCCCTTTTTGGCTAATTACGGGTGCCATCCCAGGGCTTTCCCAGGGGGGGAAGGGGAGAGATGGAGCGTTCCAGCTGCAGAACAGTTCGTGGAAGAAATGGAAGCGATCCATCGTCAGCTCCAACTTAACTTAGACAGGGCCAAGGAAGAATATAAGAAGCAGGCAGACAAAAACAGAAGGGAAGGAGAAACCATTAGGGTGGGGGACCAGGTGTGGCTGTCAACCCAAGGGTTACCATTCAAAGGGGGTTGCAAGAAGTTAAGACCCAAAAGATTGGGCCCATTTGAAGTCACGCAACAGGTCAACCCAGTGGCTTTCAGACTCCGGTTACCTAACCACATGAAGCTGCACCCAGTTTTCCACAGGTCGTTGCTGTCACCGTATAAAGGGGACAGAGAAGGGAGGGTTACTCGGGGACCAGCAATGGAGGACAGGGAACACAGTAACCATGTGGCGGAGATCCTCAATTCCAGGTGGAAGGGAGATCAAGTAGAGTATTTGGTAATGTGGGATGGGGAACCGGAGTCGGAAAACACCTGGGTCATGGCAGAGGACGTCAATGACGAGGTTTTAATAGAAACTTTCCATCAGAGGTTCCCACGTAAGTCTCAGCCTGTAGCGAGGTTCCGGAGGGAATACTTTGCCACCACCGATGAGGAAGAGGAGTTGGAGGGATTCACAGATTCCGAGGAGGAGGAGGATTCAGCGAGCCGGAACGGCGACCGATGGAGGGAAATGTTCGAGAAGTCTGAAGATGAAGAGGATTCTTTTCGGGGTTTTACCTCCTCACCGCCTAGAGGAGAGGGAACGGGAGGGGGTGAAGGGGGTCCTGGAGGGGAGGTGGATGTCAGGGAACTGCCATCGGAGGAACAGGTGGGGGAAGGGCTCACGGAGGCTGGGAGAGACTCAGCAGCGGAAGCAGGAACCAGCAGGGGGAGAGGTGGGTCTCTGGTGGAAGGGCTCACGGAGGCTGGGAGAGACTCAGCAGCTGAAGCAGGAACCAGCAGGGGGAGAGGTGGATCTCTGAGGGAAAGCGAGCAAGAGGGAGGGCGGGACACGTCCAGCGAGAACAGTGGGGAGGTTTCTGGACCTCCCATAGGGAGACCCACTCCTCGCCAGAAACTGTCACACCGCGAGTCCAGAAGACATGTTTCCGTTAAGGAGCTTTTATGCTGGAAGCAATTCCGAAAGCAACCACTGTCGGAATCTGCAAGTGACTAGAGCAGCCATGTCTGAGGGGCTCCGTCACAGACAGGGGTTTGTGAACTTGCACAGACTCTGAGGGACTACGATTTTACGCACAAGCAGCTCATCATCCCATCACATTTTGCTACGAACATACCCATAAAAGCCTTTTTTGTTGCTTTTAACCTCTCTAGCAAGCCTGAGTTCATTCTGTGCTTTAGCTTTTCTGACTTTGTGTCTACACGTGCTGGCTATTTGTTTGAATTCCTCTTTGGTGGTTTCCCCCCCTTTCCATTTTTTGTACACATCCTTTTTTAATCTTAATTCAGTTAAAAGTTCTTTAGATAGCCACCCTGGCTTCTTTAGGCACCTTCCATGTTTCCATCTCATTGGTATTGCCTGACGTTGTGCTTTTACTATCTCCCTCTTAACAAACTCCCAGCCATCATGAACTCCCTTTCCTTTTAGTATTGCTGTCCATGGGATCTCACCCAGCACTTCCCTAAGTTTTATGAAGTCGGCTTTCTTAAAGTCAAGAAATTGAGTCCTAGTATGCTTGGCTGCTCCTTTCCGCTGTATAGTAAACTTCAGAAGAGCATGATCACTCGCGCCTAATGATCCTTCCACATCTACCCCACTAACCAAGTCATCAACATTGGTTAGGACCAGATCTAAAACGGCTGTTCCTCTTGTTGCTTCTCCCACTTTCTGGACAATGAAGTTGTCTGCAAGGCCAGTGAGGAATCTGTTTGACCTTATGCTCTTGGCTGAGTTTGACGTCCAACAAATATCCGGGTAATTGAAGTCCCCCATTACTACTATCTCCCTTCCTTTTGCATGCTTGGCCATCTGTTCCAGGAAGGCATCATCTATGTCCTCCGTTTGGCTTGGGGATCTATAGTAAACTCCCACAATGAGGTCTCTGTTATTCTTCTCTCCCTTAATTTTGACCCAAATGCTCTCACTTTGGCTTTGAGGTTCTAAATCTTGGATCTCTTCACAGGTATACACATCCCTGACATATAACGCCACTCCTCCTCCTTTCTTGTCTGGTCTGTTTCTCTGAAATAGATTGTATCCCCCCATTATTACATTCCAATCGTGGGACTTATCCCACCAGGTTTCAGTGATGCCTATTATGTCATATTTAGTTTGCTGTACCAAGAGCTCAAGCTCATCTTGTTTATTTCCCATGCTTTGCGCATTAGTGTACAGACATTGAAGTCCATTAATCATTCCCCCATGTCTCTTATTTAAGGATTTTTTCCTCCCACCACTAGGTCCGCGTGCTGTTTGCTCCATTTGGTCTATGACATTTGGATGATCATCTTCATTAACTGATAGACTCCTACCTTCAGGAGCACTGTCTCCCTCCCCCACATTAGTCAGTTTAAAGCCCTCCTGATGAGGTTTCTGAGATTTTTGGCAAAAACTTTCCTCCCAACCGTTGTGAGGTGCAGCCCATCGCTTGCCAGAAGTCCATCTTCAAGAAACTGCAGTCCGTGATCTAAGAATCCAAACCGTTCCTGTTTACGCCATGTGCGAAGCCAGCTGTTCACTTCCACTATTTTCCCCTCTCTCCCTGGGCCACGTCGTTCAACTGGGAGGACAGATGAGATGACAATTTTTGCATTTAGTTGCTTCAATTTCCTGCCCAGAGCCTCGTAGTCTCTTTTGATCTTCTGGAGGCTATTACTTGCAGTGTCATTGGTTCCCACATGAACCAAGAGGAAGGGGTATTTGTCTGTGGGTTTTATGATTCCTTGCAGTCGTTCAGTTACATCTTGGATCTTAGCCCCAGGGAGACAGCACACTTCCCGAGACATCTTTTCAGGCCCACACATCAATGCTTCTGTTCTCCTCAGTAGGGAATCCCCTATCACCACTACACGCCTCCTCTTAGGTTTGGTCGGGGTTCTTCCGTGAGCTGTTCGTTCCAAGGTCGCCTGCACATTCCCTGAGGACTGACTTTGCTGCTCGTCTTCATATACCTGACCGACTGTAATGAGGGAGAGATCCTCAAATGGAGTCTGTTCTTCGTCTTCCATGCTAGGGGAGAGGACCTCAAAGCGATTGTGTATTTCTAAACAATCAGAGCGAACCCTGGGCCTCCTACTTCTTTGAGTCACGTTTCTCCATATATCTGGCTCCTGTGTTGGTGAACTATCCTCCTTCTCAGGGGAGTCCCCTGTCTTCTCCTTGGTGGAGATGGTGTTCTCTGTTGCTTCCAAGAAGAGCTCCAGCTCTCTAATTCTTTGGAGCGTAGCTACACGTTCCTCCAGTTGCTGGACTTTGTCTTTTAAGAGGGCAATCAACATGCAATTGCTGCAGGTAAAGCTTCCTGCAACCTTTGGCAAGATGGCAAACTTTGCGCAGGAAGCGCAGGCGACTGCAGCTGTTCCCTCCCCCTCCATCTTGAGAACGTGTCGTTGGGGGTGGCTACAGCAGTCCTCCATCATAAAAAGCGTGAAGACAGGACAAATAACTCCCCCCACAAGAAAAAAACCTAGGTCTCCCCCAACAAACGTTTGAGACTAGCTCCCCTAAATCTAAAAGATGGATCAAACTGTGCGTGCCGCTGCCCCGCTAGCTCTGATAAGCTCCTCCCACAGCTAATCCCCTGCCTCAACTGAAACCCTGCCCCCTCTGACCTTTGCACAGGGAGAGCAGCTAATCAGCCACAAAGAAACACACACACACACACAAGAAAACCCTTTTTGCTCCTTCTTCAACTGCTGCCCTGCAAGCCTGCCCTCCATTGCATTCATCTTCATTCGCCTTTAAAGTAAAAATCCCACATAATCAAAATATATTCCTGAGAGATGCCCTCTCTCAGGAATATATTTGTGTGTAATTTTTGCAAATTAATTTCCCCCTATATATGCATTTTTGCATGTTATTTTCACTAATATAGACATTCTTGTAGACACTTTACCCCAGCATATGCATTTTTTTTTACAGGTTACTTGGCTGGAAAACTGAATTGCAAAATTGGAAGAAGTGTGAATTTTGAAGGATAGCCGTGTTTCTGTTTTCATATTGTTTTGTAAAGTGCATTCATCTTTAAATGCCTACTTGCACCAGGCACCAGCCATTTTGCTCACGTGTTGGTTCTTGGCCCCTGTGTGGGTCGGCAGTGTGTGCCTATGCCTGCTCTGCCCTGGTAGCATCCCACCCTCTTTCCGCCCCCATTCCTCCCTCTTCTGGGTCCAAAAGGACCTGTACATTGGCAGTCACATGTCAATTGGATGCGCCTAAAATGTACTCATTTCTCCCCCAGTCTCAGGCTGCATTCAGTCTTCACATGCACATGGGGAAAGGGAAAAACAACAACAAAGAAACAGTCTTTGTGATTGTGTTGTGCCTATGATTGCATCGAGTCTCTTTTTTTGGTGTGGTGCAGGAGCTGAATGACATGGCCCCCAAACAATCTTGATAACTATATGTACAATGACACCAAGACCTACATGCAATCCTACATGTGACCTCATTGAGGTTGCTCTCTTATTTACTCCTCTTTTTTGCAGTGTTTTGTTAAAGTGCAGTGGGAAGAGACAAACAAGCAGGAAACATTGAAATGGTCCAGCAAGCTGTTTATGCCGTAACACTGGAGTTAATTTGAGATTTTAAAAGGAAATTTTGCAGAGGGGGTTTGGTGGTCACATGGCTAAAAGTCCTGCAGGCAAGGAACCTGAATGGAAAGGGCATTTTGAAGATGCTGGACCCCCATCCCCAGGTAATTTGAACATTTAATATGCCAGTTCTCCCCCTCACCAGGGGAGTGAAGCATTTCACAAAAACAGTGTGTGGGCTTTGCCACAGCATGGCCACTAAGCTTATCATTTGTTTAGGTTTGTGAAATGTGTACCTCACTTCGCACTAAGTAAGTCCCAAAGCAATTTAGAACAAAAAATGTCAATGTTACAATAAAACCACAGAAACATGATTGAAAGCGGATTTAACTATGCAATAATATATATATTATGGTGCTTCCCAAAACTCTGGAAAACAAACAGCTCTCAATAACCAAAATGATGACATGGTTGGCGCCAGGTTAGCCTCCCTGGAGAGAGCATCCCATAAAAAAGGGGCTACTACAGATAAGGCCTGTTCTTTGGCCCACCTCTCTCCAGAGAGCCCTCAAATTTTGTGCTTTCATTCCTGTTGCAAATGAGTAAGAAGCTTCTTCCTCCCCCCCCTTTTTTTGCAGCCTGAAGAACCAGTAGGAGATCATCCAAGACAGTGACATTTTACCACCACAGTTTCTTCTCCAAAGAAGAGCTATGTTGACTATGACTAGGAGGCTTTCTGGGACAATGAGCACTTCCTGTGTGGCATCATTAATGTGTAGCTAATCTTTGCTTTGGACAATGAATGGATTTTAATTTTTTTATTTTGTGGTGCATAACAAGATTCAGATGGATTTTTTTACCCTTGGAGATAAGTCTATATATATTCAACATGAAATCAAGAGAGTATGTTTAAAAATGTAAAATATATCTTCAGAGACCATTGGAATAAAATATTTTTTTCTTTTTTCATATTTATTCTTAGATTTCTTCAGAGAGTATAAGATCCTATTAAATAGTCCATGATTGTGATGTAAGTAACGAGTCTTCAGCAAGAAATAAACATGATGTCTTCACCACATTCTTCATACTTCTTGTCATCTGCACTGAGAGAGGGAGAAAAAAATGGCTCTTGACCTTTGGAATGTAGACTGGAGACAGGTAGAAAAGATTTGGAAGCATCACTTCCTGTAGTACATACTGGAGTCATGCCCCCTGGTGTCCTTCTAGAAGTTGTTGGACTTCAACTTCCATCAGTCCCAGGCAGCATGACGAACCATCATCAGGTATGATGGAAAATTCAATCCAACAACATCTGGAAAACCACAGTTTTGCCATCCCTATCAGCCCCCTGCTCCCCCCAAAACACTGTGACTTCTGGTCAAACAGGATACCTACTTACATTTTTTCCATCGAAAACAGAAATAGGAGTGGAAATGGCTGAGGTTTGCTTATTTGCTCCGTGAATGGGAATCTAATCTATCCATACAGTCGTTCTCTGCTTTTGTTGTTGCTTTCAGCCCACAAACAATATACGCAGTAACTGATTATGCACACTGCTTTGTGTTTCCTTTGCATTGAGTTTAATGGAGTAGAATGATTTAATGACAATATAACTTAACTACATGATTAAGTAAGTTATGTGATTTTGCCACAGCAGCAGTGAGATGAAGAACTAAGTTTCTGGCAAAAGACAAACTGCAGCAGAACGGAAACACTGCTGCATGTGACAAATACAGTGCAAAACAGAAAACAATGCATTATTACATCACTAAGCAGTGGTGAACCTGGGGTGTGTGTACACTATATGAGCAATGCCGCCATTTCTCAAACCTTCAAACCTTTTTTAAAGGTATTTATTACCTTTCTCCAGGGGGTGCACTTACAGGCTCCTCCAGAATTTTGCACAGCAATGGAAACAACCACCACAATGGGAACAACCAACAATTGCTAGCAGTTAGGGATGCAAGATGCATAGCCAGCCCCTGAGAAATGTCAATAGACATTGAAACTCTCTTGGCTTCTTTTGAGCTTCTCAGATGTTTCACCAAAGTAGTGACAAGAGACTTACCGTATTTTTCGCCCTATAAGACGCACTTTTCCCCCTCCAAAAATGAAGGGGAAATGTGTGTGCGTCTTATGGGGCGAATGCAGGCTTTCGCTGAAGCCTGGAGAGCGAGGGGGGTCGGTACGCACCGACCCCTCTCGCTCTCCAGGCTTCAGGAAGCTATCCGCTAGCTGTGGGAGACCCAGCTCTCCCAGGGCTAGCGGAGAGCTTGCCTGCACCCAGAAGCTTGGGGCGCACTGAGCTCCGCACGCCCCAAGCTTCGGGATTAGTGCAGCGCTCCGCTAGCCATGGGAGAGCCGCGCGGATCTCCCACGGCTAGTGGACTGCTTGCGCGCACCCAGAAGCTTGGGGCGCGCTGAGCTCCGCACGCCCCAAGCTTCAGGATTAGCGCAGCGATCCGCTAGCCCTGGGAGAGCCGCGCGGCTCTCCCAGGGCTAGCGGACTGCTTGCGCGCACCCAGAAGCTTGGGGCACGCTGAGCTCCGCATGCCCCAAGCTTCTGGTGTAGCGCAGCGATCCGCTAGCCCTGGGAGAGCCCCGCGGCTCTCCCAGGGCTAGCGGACTGCTTGCCGGCACCCAGAAGCTTGGGGCGCGCTGAGCTCCGCACGCCCCAAGCTTCGGGATTAGCGCAGCTGTCCGCTAGCCCTGGGAGAGGCGCCCGGCTCTCCCACGGCTAGCGGAGACCTTGCTGGCACCCAGAAGCTTGGGGCGTGCTGAGCTCCGCACACCCAAAGCTATTGTACTACTAACTTTACTCTTATGAAACATGGACCACTTATAAATGCCATCTCCAGCTCTTCGAAAAATTCCATCAAAGGTGTCACTGAAAATTTTTACATATCACTTGGGCAGACAGATGAACTAATGCCAGTGTAATGCTTCCATTTCATCAGTATCAATCTCTTTGCCACCATTAGGACATGTAGAATCCATTTTCTCTCCCATTGTTACATTCCATACAATAGTTATATAGTTCAAAAGAATGTTCACCTCTGAAAGTCTTAAATTCCTCTGTAACATTATTTCTCCCAAACACTTTCTCCCAAAACTTAGTAAGTGCAGAACATTGTAAAACTTGCGTTTCAAAGAAGCATTATTATATCTCCAGCAAAGGGCTACATTAGATAGTCCTTTCTTATGCAAGTATAAAGGAGTCGAATAAATTCAATATAGTATTTTCTGCTGTGTAAGTCTTTATTTAAGATCCATCGACACATTCAAAACTGAAGCTAAAACACTTTCTCACTGTCTGGGTAGTAATGAACATTCCAATCATTTTTTGAAGTCTGGTTATCAAACTTATTTATTGACAATACATATCCATAAAAAATAATCACTGACTTTTTGACGTTTCAAATGAATTATCCAATTGCTCCAGTCTTTCTGGTGTCTCAGAAGCTGAGACGGCTGTTGGACCAAACAGAGTTATTAAAAGTTGTTATAACTCAGCCAGTGGAATTTCTGCAGGCAGGCTCAGCTGTGGCTCAGCTGGCTGAGCTGAGCGTGGCAGATCCTAAACTGATATAAGTCCTTAAAAATTGAGATTCTAGGAGAGTGGCAGGGGTGGTGCAGAAGTAGGGGGCTTGCACTGGATCCCAAGTCTGTACAGCTTAGGCATGTGATCTGGCAACCTGGCCTAAGTCCACCTGGGAAAAAGGGTGGTGTACATCAAAGCGTACAGTCAATGGCAAGGGCCTAATCAGAAATTGGGCCATGCTTCTCCTGATAGCCCTGCGTGCGCAGCTCCAAAGGAGAACTCAGAATCCAGCATAACTCCTGGTCGTTCACACAGCAGCAGTATGTGGGATATAAGATGAACCTGCTCCAGTCACCTCTACTTTTTGCCTCCCGCAGTGTGGCAGGCTGCCTAGGACCTTGCATGTTTGTGGGAGGAGCTCAGGGCACCTGGAAAAAGGCACTTTGTACCCAGGGAACATGCTCCACAAACACTGGGCACCTTGAGCACTTCCAAAATGGAGAATCGGGAGTAAAGGGGGCCTCCCTGCTAACCTGTCTTTCCCAAGCTTTCCCCACAAATAGAAACATGGCAGCAGCTGCACCTTGCACACCCAGAAACACCAGCAACCACCCACAAGGAGGAGGAGCCACAGAGCCTGAAAATAAGGTCAGTTCAGGAGAGAGGGTCCTAAATGGAAGGACCAACAACACTCCCATCCCTAATATAGTGGGCTGAAGACAGCAATGAACCTCCCTGCCCCAAGGCTGCCCTGCAGCGTCCAGAAGAGCTACTCCTTTGTGAGGAGGGGTATGCTGAGGCCTCCCAGCAACACCTCCCAACCCTGCATACTGCAAGAGTGACAAGCACTTTTCAGGGGCTCAGGCACCATGGCTGCCAGGGAGGCATGTGCAACCAGGAACCTTCATTGTCACCCCACTTTGCAAGTGCCATGCAGACATGGAGGAGGCAGTCGCTACAGGTCAGACAGCAGAGGATAGGATCAACTGCTACTCCCAGGACATTCATCAGGTGTGCCAACTCCAGGGGCCGAGGTGCCTTTGGCCCCTCAAGATCTATTGGCAGGGGGCCCTGTCCGCTCAATGTTGAGGGCGCCTTTTTGCTTGTGCATCCCTTTGACAATTGCCAGAGGACCTTCCAGGAAGGCCATTAGCAAACTCCATTGGGATGCAGCGGGGTGAAGCACATTGACAATCTCAAAGAAACATGCCAAAGCGCTTTGGCAGGCTTCGTGGAAAGGGAGGACGCAGCTTCACCAGGGGGATGGAGGGCCTAGTTGGCCTGGGCATCATATGTTGCATGTGTTACGTCATGCACGTGCAATGCCCCCCCCCATGTTGGGTGCAACTCTGACACTCTGCTCTGTGATTTCGCTTTGAAGGATCTGGGTCTCATTATAAGCCTAGGGAAATGAAAATGTCTCTGATGCCTACCTAAAAACCACCAGCAGGACAAACTAACTTGCAAGAGAGTTCTGTAAATTGGGGCTGACGCTGCCAAGGCCCTGCTTTGTGTTCCCACCATCCACACCTTTCTTGGCTTCAGAAGACAGCAGCCTTGGGTGATCACCATAATCGTCAGTACTTCAAATATTCTGGTCCTAAGCCACATTGGAACAGCGCAGCCAGGTGCCCAGCTTTACAGAGGACAGCCCTTTATTTGAAGGATCTTTTGGGGATAGCTGACATGGTGCCTTCCAGATGCTGCCATGACCATTGGCCATGCTGGTGAAGGTTGGTGGGAGATGGAGCCCATCGACATCTGGAGGGCACCATACTGGCCACTAGTGCTTTATTTGAACATCAGGTTCCATGATAGAGAACGAGGGAGAGAGAGAGAGAGAGAGAGAGAGAGAGAGAGAGAGAGAAGGGGCTTGAAGCTGTCCAGCAAAATTTAGCAGCTGGACAGTATACGTCACCTAGTCACAATCTTCGCCAAATTTCGTACAGCTCTATGTCCCCTTATTGAGTGGCGCATTTACTCCTTTTTTGTTACTCCTTCTGTGTAAGTAGGAGATAGTAACTAAGGAGATAGTACAAGAATACTTGGCTAGTTTAGATGTATTCAAGTCTCCAGGGCCAGATGAACTGCATCCAAGAGTATTAAAAGAACTGGCAGATGTGATCTCAGAACCACTGGCAGTCATCTTTGAGAATTCCTGGAGAACAGGCGAAGTCCCGGCAGACTGGAGGAGGGCAAATGTTGTCCCTATTTTCAAAAAGGGGAAAAGAGAGGACCCAAATAATTACCGCCCAGTCAGTCTGACATCAATACCAGGGAATATTCTGGAGAAGATCATTAAGCAAACAGTCTGTGAGCACCTAGAAAGGAATGCTGTGATCACCAATAGTCAGCATGGATTTCTGAAAAATAAGTCATGTCAGACTAACCTGATCTCGTTTTTTGACAGAATTACAAGCCTGGTAGATGAAGGGAACACAGTGGATGTAGCCTACCTTGATTTCAGCAAGGCATTTGACAAGGTGCCCCATGATATTCTTGTAAAGAAGCTGGTAAAATGCGGTCTTGACTATGCTACCACTCAGTGGATTTGTAACTGGCTGACTGACCGAACCCAAAGGGTGCTCATCAATGGTTCCTCTTCATCCTGGAGAAGAGTGACTAGTGGGGTGCCACAGGGTTCTGTCTTGGGCCCAGTCTTATTCAACATCTTTATCAACGACTTGGATGATGGACTCAAGGGCATCCTGATCAAATTTGCAGATGACACCAAACTGGGAGGGGTGGCTAACACCCCAGAGGACAGGATCACACTTCAAAACGACCTTGACAGATTAGAGAACTGGGCCAAAACAAACAAGATGAACTTTAACAGGGAGAAATGTAAAGTATTGCACTTGGGCAAAAAAAATGAGAGGCACAAATACAAGATGGGGGACACCTGGCTTGAGAGCAGTACATGTGAAAAGGATCTAGGAGTCTTGGTTGACCACAAACTTGACATGAGCCAACAGTGTGACGCGGCAGCTAAAAAAGCCAATGCAATTCTGGGCTGCATCAATAGGAGTATAGCATCTAGATCAAGGGAAGTAATAGTGCCACTGTATTCTGCTCTGGTCAGACCTCACCTGGAGTACTGTGTCCAGTTCTGGGCACCACAATTCAAGAAGGACACTGACAAACTGGAACGTGTCCAGAGGAGGGGAACCAAAATGGTCAAAGGCCTGGAAACGATGCCTTATGAGGAACGGCTAAGGGAGCTGGGCATGTTTAGCCTGGAGAAGAGGAGGTTAAGGGGTGATATGATAGCCATGTTCAACTATATAAAAGGATGTCACATAGAGGAGGGAGAAAGGTTGTTTTCTGCTGCTCCAGAGAAGCGGACACGGAGCAATGGATCCAAACTACAAGAAAGAAGATTCCACCTAAACATTAGGAAGAACTTCCTGACAGTAAGAGCTGTTCGACAGTGGAATTTGCTGCCAAGGAGTGTGGTGGAGTCTCCTACTTTGGAGGTCTTTAAGCAGAGGCTTGACAACCATATGTCAGGAGTGCTCTGATGGTGTTTCCTGCTTGGCAGGGGGTTGGACTTGATGGCCCTTGTGGTCTCTTCCAATTCTATGATTCTAAGTAGAACAGAATGAGGTGTATCCACTGCTAGTCCTGCTTAGACACATTGAAATTAATAGACGTGGCTAATCTAAGTTATTGTTTTCAATGGGTGCAACCAAATGACATCCAGTGTTACTATGACATTTCATGACATTGCCAGTGTGGCCTTTTATTGGATTTGTTTGCAGAAGTAGAGGGCAGTCACTGAAATAAGCCCTGGGACCTGAAAGGTGGCAAATCTCATATGAACTGTCTGCATGTAATCTTTTTTTAAAAAAAAGGTAATGTGTGGAAACCCAGTGCAGTATGGGAAATGTGGTGCTTTTAAGGGAAAAAACAAAAACATCACAGAATATGCAGTGCAAAAGCCTTTGAACCAGATAGAAGCAGAATTGGGGTGCAGGATTCACTCTATAATCCTCTCCATCTCACATGCCCATTTGTAACAGTTTGGAAAGTGCCCTGTGCCATGAAAAGAATGCCTTCCTTGCTTCCAGTGATTTCATGGGCACTGGCCTAGAGATACCAGCAAGAAGAAGAAGAAGAAGAAGAGTTTGGATTTGATATCCCGTCTTTCACTCCCCTTCAGGAGTCTCAAAGCGGCTAACATTCTCCTTTCCCTTCCTCCCCCACAACAAACACTCTGTGAGGTGAGTGGGGCTGAGAGACTTCACAGAAGTGTGACTGGCCGAAGGTCACCCAGCAGCTGCATGTGGAGGAGCGGAGACACGAACCCTGTTCCCCAGATTATGAGACTACCGCTCTTAACCACTACACCACACTGGCTCTACAAGAGCTGTATATGTATAATTGCTCTTATACTTTGAACCGCACTGTACATTTACACCATGATACTTTGAATATTCAAAGCATTATTGACCAATAGAGGAACAGTTCTTAACCAGTAGCCTGCCTTTATCCCAGATTGCTACCTAGGTGGTGGGGAACAAAAACTGAGGGCTCATGCCCACTTTCCTTTGCCCCACACTTTCTTGGCGCAGATCCCACCCCAGGAACACACACACTTTGGTTTTCTGTCAATTGCTGTTTGCTCTGATTCTGAATTTTAAGAGTGGGTTTTCATGGGGAAAGTGCCAGGGCAAAAAAATCACACAGGGACCTGGAAGGGCCAGACCTGTGCCTCGAAATGCGGAGCAAAGGTAAAGCATATTTGGGACTTCCGGGTTAGCGCCTCCGGCAATGGCGGATTTCCTCTGACCGGGAGGAATCCGCTTCGTGGAAATTAGGGTCTGGACCACCACGGCGAGGCGGAGACCCACCAAAAACCACAGGCGGGAGAAGCCTGTGGACGTGGGATTCGGCTGGCACCTTTTGCGCCTCCCCTACTCGCAGGGAAACCCGGTTTCGGGGATCCGGAGCGACGTGGGGTGAGTGGCGCGGTGCTTCGAATTGACTGCTCTTTTCACGGAGCGAAGCCACATTGCTGTTGCCGGAGAGCGCTGACTTTTCCCTGTGGACAATTGGACTTTAAACAACTACCTGTGAGTAGAACGGAAAATTGGACTATGAAACATCTTAATTTGGCACCGAAGCAGGAAGGTCTAAACAGGAAGTCTGCCTTCTGCTTTTGTAAATAGACTGAAGCAAAGACATTGCAAGCTATAGTCTGGAAAGTCGTTTGTAAAGGACTAAATTTCCATCAGCTAAAAATACCAACCCCCCCTTGGAAGTAGGAGAAGAGGGGGGAAATCTTAGATTGTTTAAACCTGCAGGAGAGAGAGTAAAGAAAGATAAATTTCCACTGTCTTGAACCTGGGAACGGGGTGTCAGAGACTGACGCTTTGGGGAAGTTCATTGACTGTGAATAAAACGTTTTTTGACAGATAGTTTAAAAAGAGAAACATATTGATTCCAATGTTTCCTTTTGCACTTAAAAGGAACAAAATATCTGAAAAACGAAAGTAATTTTGTTGCCGGATCTGCTTTTAAAAAGACGGATACAAACAGAAATTGTTTCCTCTAGAGGGAGCTTGTGAAACTGTTGCTGGAGTCGATCTGGGGAATTTTACAGCTGCAGAGATTAAAGATCGTGGGAAACAGACATTGACCTTGAACAAGAATGTGCCCACAAGAAGCCTTAGTGCTTGCTCTTTGCAAGACAAGCGCTTTACTGGAACAGCTACATGAAAAGATGGATTTGTTGACTGTCGCAGTTAGCAATTTTGGACAAACAGTGAATACCAACATAGAAACCACTCAGGAATCAACTCAGGAATTTGCTATGACAGGGCAAGTTGTGCAGAAGACAAAGGAGGAGGTTGTTGCTGAACCTCAAGTAATAGAAATGGAGAGAGCCGCAGTCCTGCAGGAACATAAGTTGCTGTTTCTGACGACTGAACCTGGAGAAAGTCAGATTTGGAGAGATGGAGTACTGTTTGGTTTGGAGATGGCAAGGTGGACAGATCCCCCTATGCAGGGATGTCTTGACTTTTGGGATCTGGTTTTGGGCCGGGGGGGGGGGGTTGGAGTTGTGGGGGCCCTTAACCTTGGAGGGACTGTGAAACATGTCTTCAAATATTTTTTGGATTTCAGTGCTGACTATGGAGAATGGGCTGACCTGTCGAGAAGGGATGATATTGCCAAGTTGGAGTCTCCCCGAGATCTACCCCTCAGTGAGAAAGGAAGGAAATTAAGAATAAGATCAGCAGAAGGCAAAGTAAAGTACAGGTACAAACATGAAGAAGACCTGCAGAAGGGACATGGAAAAGACTTAAGAGCCTCGGATAAAAGGTCACCAGATTGATGGACCGGATGGAAGGGATAGAAAGGACTGACAAAACCCGAGACCAGGAAGAAGAGACGATGGATGAAGATTGAGAGAGAGTTTAAAAAAATTCATTTAGAGAATTATTGTAAAATTAATGAGTGTTAGAAAATATGTTGGAATGAAACTATTTGGCTTTAGTAGAAATGCTATAAGGAATTATGTATAAATAAGTTTTAAGTTTTAAGCTTTAGGGCTTTTTATGGTAAGATAAGGTTAAAATAAATTAAGGTAATGTAATGCCGATCGAAAGGTCGGCGGTTCGAATCCCCGCGGCGGGGTGCGCTCCCGCTGCTCGGTCCCAGCGCCTGCCCACCTAGCAGTTCGAAAGCACCCCCGGTGGCAAGTAGATAAATAGGTACCGCTTACCAGCGGGAAGGTAAATGGCGTTCCGTGTGCGGCTCTGGCTCGCCAGAGCAGCGTTGTCACGCTGGCCACGTGACCCGGAAGTGTCTTCGGACAGCGCTGGCCCCCGGCCAATAGATGTGAGATGGGCGCACAAACCCCAGAGTCTGTCAAGACTGGCCCGTTCGGGCAGGGAAATAAAAAAAATAAAAATGACAGAATATATTGAAAGATGGAAAGGATTTGCTGAGACAATTAATAACTAGAATACAAAATAGGGAGGTGTGAGGAGGTCGATGAAACAAGTTAATGAAAGATAAAGATTTGGGAATATTGGATTTGTTTTTAATTTTTTTGCCTGCTTTTGTTTTTGGTTTTGATGTATTGTGTGTTTTGTTTTTTGTTTTTGTTTTTCTTTTATTTTTAATTGACTTGTATTGTTTAATTCCTTTTTTCTTGACTATTTTTTTCTTTTTCCTGTTCTTTTTTCCCCTTTTTGTTCCTCTCTAATTTTAAATTCTCAATAAATATCTTTTTTTTTTAAAAAAGGTAAAGCATATTTAGCCACTCTATGGCAGAAGTAAGAAACCAAGGACTTCCCTATGGATTTTGTGCAATCAGCTGAAGAACCGTCACTGATGTTGTTTTGAACATGCTGCCGCCAAGGCAGGTTGTAAATTTAATATGCCAGTAAATGTAATAAATACTTGCATTTCCTGGATCAACAGCAATTCTCCAGGATTTCTCTTTCTCATGAGCTCATGTGTGTCAGAGAGAAGTGCAAGAGAATAAGAGAAGCTGAGATACAGCCCTGGGTCCTCCCCGTCTGCCAAAGTGAGATCTTTGCCCTTTGCTAGCCAGCAATGTTCTGGAGCATCATTAGGCCTTTGATCTCAAATCCTTGAAAGCCTGAGCTGCGCAAAGGCTTCCCAAGCCCAGCATCACAGGCCAAATGTCCTAATGAGAACTCACTGACCCCCCAGGGTTCTTCTTTCCAGGCTAGGCACTCTGTGGTGCATTCATGTTTAAAGCCATCACAATTCAGACTCAAAACTCTGTAAATATGTGTGGCCAGGTTCAAGAAAACTGTTTTACGATTATAAAATGCAATATCCCTCCATTTTTATGGTAAATGTCTCCTTTTTTGCATACACAATTCTCCCTCTAAACACAGGCCATCCACACATTGCTTGAACAAATTTGGGACACAGACTACCTGTTCTGCCCAACCCCCACTGAAATATTCATTAGGAACATAGGAACCTAGGACTTCCGGGGTTGACGCGATCCGGGAATGGCGGATTCCCTCCGAGCTCCGGAGGGAATCGGCTCAGCAGGGGACGGGTCTTTGCCGTGCCGGCGACACGGGGACCCTTAAAACCGCAGGCGCGGTGCCTGCGGACTGAAGACTCGGCGGGTGCCTTAAGCGCCCCCCCTGATTCGCGAAGAGCCTTTTTAAAGGCTGCGGAGGGGATACGGGGGGTGGCGCGGCACTGAGAGTCCATCGCTACCTCTGCTGAGCGAAGCCGCGAGCCATGACCGGAGAGCGCTGACTTTCTTCCTTGAAATTCGGCTGAAAAAAACAACCCGTGAGTAATTTGGACTTGGCTTTTAAGAAATTTATCCACTGAATTTGAGACGATCGGGGGATGTGCTAAAAGGAAGTCCGCACCCCCTACTTTGCAGACGATCTAGAGCAACGAAAAAAGAACTAAGCTGGAGTGCCCACCCTGTAAAGGGTGAGTTTTTTTAAAAAAAAGACAGTAACTTCCAAGATTTGTAAATTTTGAGCAGGAGAGAGGAGTGTTGGACGTTTTGTGTTCTGTTGTAAACAACCCCCCCTCCTGGGCCCGGGAGCGTCCTGCTTTGGAGCTGGTTTAAGAAGTGCAGAGTTTGACAGCTGTCAAAGCTGTCAAACGGACTGTTAATAGTGGAAAATTGCTACCTAAGTTACCTCTGGATTAAAAAGAGTTACAATTGATCTAAAATTGTTGGAAATAAAGAAACAATAACAAGACAAAGGACTGTTGGGGAAAAGAATACTAAGTAACCAGATTCCCTCTAGAGGGAATTCTGTGGAACTACAATGGCTGTGGATGGAAAGATACTGGGAGAAATCGAAAGGATGTTCTATTTGGTCGGAATCTTACAAGAGCAGACTACGGCTATGAGTGAACAATTGATGACCTTGACTTCTGAAACAAGTAGTCCTGCTGAATGTAACGAGGACCTCAATGAGAAAGAATCCACAGCTGAACCAGAAATGATAATAAAAGTAGAGGAGAAGACAAAACAAGAAAGAGAAGAAGTGATGTGGGAAAATACTGAGCAGAAGCTGACGCCTGTGGAATACAAACAAGGAGACTATTGGAGTAAATCTACTATAAATCCACGAAAGATGCAGAAGACGAAAGTGGAGGCCCTGGGAGTCTATGAAATTAAGGAATTTAAAATAAAGAAATATAATCGGGGCCTCCACATAGACTCTGACTTTGATTACTTTCAAGATTTATGCCTTGTGGAAACTCTTCAGCAGCTGTTTGCAAATATGGGAAGAGACTTTGGATTGATGGTGAAAGAACTCTTTCGAGATGTGACGACTGGCATAAAGGATTACCAACAAGACCGGCGGAGAGGGACTGAAAGAGACTGGAGGGCCTCGGACGTGAGGAACCCGGGCTAGGAACTGTTATTTTGGTCATGCTTTGGGAAGGGACGCAAACCGGGGATGGGAGGGAGGGAAAAATTAAGTTCTAACAACACTCATGATTATGGGATTTGGTTAAAAAGATCATTATTCAAGACAAAATGGGAAATCGATGGAAGGGAATTGAGGTCCAACTTAGAAAAAATTAATTTTGTTTGTTTTTATAAAAGGACTAATATTAAGATAGGGAAATGCCAATTTGCTGACATAAATTTGGAAATGGGGATGCAAGGGAGGGGGTAGGGGGAAGTCAATGACCAGGGTTAGGAAATAACATTTTCGGGAAAGTATATATGTTTGCTGTTGTTTTCTTTTTTTTTTCTTCTTTGTTTGTTTTTTGTGTTTTTGTTTTTGTCTATATAAAATGTGAAAACCCAATAAAAATTTTATAAAAAAAAAAAAGGAACATAGGAACCTATTATGGAGCCTATTATGTTCCATTAGCTCAGTATTGCCTATACCAGCTGGCAGCAACTCTCCAAGGTTTCATACAGGGCACTTTCCTAGTTCTAGTTGGAGATGCCAAGAACTGAACCTGAGACTTTCTACACACAGAGCAAATTTACTGCCACTGAGCCAAAGTGTGAACACTTCATGTTTCTTAAGAAATTAGGCTACTTTGGGGGACCACCTCAGTGGTAGGATGGCCATGTGTCATTTACAGAATACAATCCTCTCTCTGGAGATCTGTCAGATGGCAGTCCTCTATTTTAAGGAATCCTTTTTTCAGAAGGGGCTCCCTAGGTGGGGAAGGCCACCACTATCCTAGCAGCAGGTGGGCCACTATTGTTTTTCAGGAGCGAGATCTGCTTGCACAGCATCAGCTTCTGAACTGCCTGGTCCAAGCTCCTGTAGGTAGCAGGAGAGGATCTATTGATTAAATATTATACTTCCTAAATCACACTAGTGAGTTTATTCATACATCAGAGTACATTCTCCCTTTTACACAGCAGGAAGCTAGTTGCAGATTCGTCAGAATCTCTTAAATTCTATTATTCCTGGTGAGACCCCTTTGATTCCCTCCTAAAAGGATAAAGGCACAACAGTCTTTTTTAAAAAGTAATAAGAAGTTTACTCACATTCAGTTCACAGTTGGATCCCTGAAGGCAGGCTTTAGCTTACAGAAGAGGGTTTGAGTTCATCCCATATGGGAACTCATCCCACTTGCTGCTGGCTGAGAGCCAGCAGTGCAGTCCAAGAGAAGAAAAGGCATCTAAAGAGGAAGGTGGATGCGTGACTGGACATTTTGTGGGATCTGGAAGGGTCACGCTCACCTACCTGGTCACATGTAAAGGAAGGATGCTCCAAACCAGGTATAACAGGAAGTTCAACTGGCTGGATCAACATTCCCCTGCATGTCCACTCTAGGCAAACAGGAAATGTTTTACAGTGGTACCTTGGTTTACAACCATTATCCGTTCCAGAGGTCTGTAAACCAAAACAGGTTGTAACCCAAGGAATGCTTTCGCCAATGGGGCCTCAAAAAAAAAAAAAGTGGGTTGTAACCCCCCAAAAAGGGACCCGCACTTCCGGGTTTGACATGGTTGTAATCCAAAACAGTTGTAATCCAAAATGGTTGCAAACCAAGGTACCACTGTATTTGACTGCTTATGTTACATCCCACAAAAAAACCCATAACTTCTTTGTTAAGTAGATACCTCAAAGTTGCCCATCAACAGTGAACACCTGAACAGCAGAAGAGTGAGCAGGCACAAGGGTCATCTTGTCACAATCTTTCCTACAATGAGATGTATTAGATTTCTGTTTAAATTATAGTGTGTGTGTGTGTGTGTGTGTGTTAGCACTACACACTTGACAAGTGTGTATTGCAAAATTCAGAGATGCACAAAACCACGTGGACAATTCCATTCTAGGGATGGGGAAGATATCTCATTCAGTTCACATTAAAAGGTGAATTTACCTAATTCACACTTTCTAAAACAATATGTGAACAGAAACACAGTCAGACCTCAAAATCTGCACATCTCCTAATTTTGCAATGCAGATCTCCAGCTAATTAAGACATGCAAAAATCATTAGTACTGACAGTGCATATACATGCACATACTTGCGAATATAAAATACAAAAATTCATTATATTAGGGGGAAATGCTTTGTAAAAATGAGTATATTAAGCAGCTGCATACAAAAAATGTGTATAAAGAGAAACCCACACCATGGCTGATGTTGAAATGTGGAGAATGGAAGATTGAAAAAATGAGAAACTTAGAGAAACAGACATTTGCCCATCGCATCTCCGTTCCATGCTGAATGTTATTTTGGGATGTGCGAATCTGGTTGGTTTGCTTAAAAATATGGACCAGACTTAGACCCCATCCAGGAGGTCTGCGTCTCTTTTCAGGGGCTCCTGACAGGTAAGTTTGGCTCCAAACTCCACAAAGAAGTTTTTGCCTCAGTACAGCTTAGCAGAAATAATAACTCCCTCTTATTAGCCACCCACGTCTTGCCGCTAGGAAGACAGAGAACTCCGTGGCCACAGTAGATGAAAGTAACTCCAGTCTGTGATATATTATGATGTTGCTTCCCTCCAATGATTAATTTCTCTTTAGTGACTATTTTAAGCAGTTCATCTTTGTCAGTTTCCTGCTGCATCCACTTAATTAGCAACTCCTGACCTTTAAAAAGCACATTCCATAAATCCAAAGAATGTGGAAATTTAGTTTGATCTCCCCTTCTGGCAATTGCTAGCAATTTGCCAGGCTTGGACTGAACTGGCCAATGATCGCAGTCCAAGTATCTGGCCGCACATTCCTCTTCTCTTTTGGCAATATCAGCTTCCTGCTGGGAAAAGACAAGATCCTTTGGATGATCCAGGCAAGATGTTAGTCTATGTAGAATTAAAACCAATAAACTATTAGCATTGTTTACTGACCCAAAGGGAGGGTAAAAAGAACACTTTTCTGTCCCTCAGTGGTATAACTGGGGTAGGGCAACAGGGTTCCTTTGCCATGCTGGAACATACACTGTAGCACCAAAGTGAGCATCAAAGAGATGGAATGTACTTGCAACAGCATCATTTATAATCTAGGGCAGAGCTTTCCAAACTGTGTGTCATGACATGTGTCAGCTGCAGTGTGTAGGTGTGTACCCGGTGAGGAATTTTTTTTGTCACCCCCCACACACATTGAAATTATTAAAAGAAGGAAAAATAAGATACAATTGCAAATGTTATTTTCTGGTTTATTTTCTTAACATTGTGAGCATAAGCACTTAAAACCTCCCCCCCACAACTTTGTTCTCTGCAAATTTTGAAATCACATCATCAAAATCAATTCCTTTCACTACTTTGTTTTCAATTGACAAGATGTCTAAGTCAGAGAGCCGAGCTTGACTCATACTGGACCTAAGATAACCCTTGATTAATTTTAGTTTTGAAAAACTCCTCTCGCATGATGTCTAGCAATGTAAATTGAACTTTAGAGATTTAAATTAAGGCTCAAAGCAAACAGTAAATTGCCCTAAAAATGGCAATATATACATATATTTGTATTTACCTTGTATGCTGTGTGCCTGTTTCAGCAATTTACATAATCCTCTAGTAAAAATATCATTTATGGAAATAGCAGGAGTTATATAAACGGGTCTTACACGTAAATGTCAGAAAGCTCCTTTGCAACTACTCACTTCTAGGATTGCATCCTCTGCAATGAGACAGAGCAGCTTCAAGCCTATCTGCCTAATGATAGAACCACCCCGCGTTAGTTAATGTCACCCTATGCATCCTACTTCTGAATTGTACCAGCTGTTTAAGAATTGGGGCCTGAGTTTGATTTTGTGTGCAGGAATTTATTGTAAGGGAACCTTTTTGGCTAAAGAGCAGGGTACAAATGTTCTAAATAAATATATAAATCCTAACAATGGCTACTCAGAGGTCAGTCCCATTTAATTCAATGGGTTTACTCACAGTTAAATGGGGCTGGGATTACAGTTTAAGACTGCAATCCTATACCCATTTACCTTGAGGCACATCCAGTTGAACTTGGATGGGAATGAGCTCTGAGTTGTTGTTGTTGTTTAGTCGTTCAGTCGTGTCCGACTCTTCGTGACCCCACGGACCAGAGCACACCAGGCACTTCTGTCTTCCACTGCCTACTGCAGTTTGGTCAGACTCATGTTTGTAGCTTCGAGAACACTGTCCAACCATCTTGTCCTCTGTCGTCCCCTTCTCCTTGTGCCCTCCATCTTTCCCAACATCAGGGTCTTTTCCAGGGAGTCTTCTCTTCTCATGAGGTGGCCAAAGTATTGGAGCCTCAGCTTCAGGATCTGTCCTTCCAGTGAGCATTCAGGGCTGATTTCCTTAAGAATGGATACGTTTGATCTTCTTGCAGTCCATGGGACTCTCAAGAGTCTCCTCCAGCACCAGAATTCAAAAGCATCAATTCTTCGCCGATCAGTCTTCTTTATGGTCCAGCTCTCACTTCCATACATCACTACTGGGAAAACCATAGCTTTAACTATATGGACTAGGTTAGGGGTGTGAATTAGATGGGTTCATTTTGAAATACAAACAGAAACAAATTTCTCCCCCCCCCCCCAATCCTCAGAAAGGCCTCAGAGCCACATTCAGACAGTGTTCTCTTGCTCTGTGGGAGAGGCAGAGTCTTGTATCCAAGGGAGCACTAAGCAACTCATTCCACTTGTGCAACAGGTCTAATCCACCTCTAATCCCCCACTCATGCACATTTTAATCTGTCCTGGGGTCCCACCCCCCACCTCCTGCAACCCTCTGGAATACATTTGGTGAGGGCACAGGGCCTGCATGGGGGAAGGAGAGGGGGAAAAGTTCTATTGCACAGATGCAAATCTTTAGACTAATGACATGAGTGCGTTGCATACCACAAGTAATGACCAGCATCATAAATGACAAATCCTTTGGGGAAATGTGGCAATATAATGCCATACATGGCTTGGAATTTAAAGAATGTTATTAGAAAGACAATATTGCAGAGAACATTGTTCCAAGTTTATGTGAGCAGTGTCTTCATTTCCTCCACTCCGTCTTGGTTTGGAAGAGAATGTTTCATTCTTGCAGGTGGGCAGGGGGGAGACCAACCCCTTCCTCTTCTTAGATTTTTTATCAAAGTACTGCTTCTATTTTTATAATCCTCCAAGGAAAAGGATGCATACTTTATCAAAATTACCAGCAGAATATGTATAATTCCTGTTATAATGAGATCATATGGTACGGGGGGGGGGTCAGGTTCTTTTCAGATTTTCAATGTTTTGAAATCCATCATCATTGCTGTTTTTCAGACATAAGTTAGTTTAGTCTGCCTTGGGGCATCCCAACTCTCACCCAGCATTTAATCCATCTTCTATTCACCTGGTTCCAGTAGAGGAGGAAGCACAATGTGTTTGCCTAGGAACCAAAAGATCTAAGGTGGCTGAGGAGCATGTCAGCTAAAACAACATGCCCAGAACTGTATATAATACCTTGAAGAACCATCTCCTCTCATGCCTGCCTTTTATGATCTACTGCAGAGGGCACCCTCCTGCTAATTTTTTTTGCCAGACCTCCAGTACAATCTTTACAGAATTTCTGGATAATGGGCTCTCTTGGTCTTTTTCTCTGGGCTGCTAGAGTTATTGCACGGATATCATTAGTTTAATTCACAATGGGAGGCAATTCATGGAGGGGAACTTGGCAGGATAAATTGTTTCAACAAACTAGACTGACGTGTAATGATGCTCTGAGGCATTTGCTCTAATCTGGCACAAGGTGAATTCAGTCTCTGTAAATCTGCAGCTTTAAAAAAAATCATCTCTTAACCTAACTGGGTCTAACCTAACCTAACCGCTATCAGTAGCCAAGATGGGCAGGCAGCACACATGCAGCCAAGCTGATAGTGATCCTCCATTCATTCCAGTTGGATTTGATTGCCTACTTTTCAGCCAGGTTTCATAGCCATGGTTTGATTTCCAGGTATTATAGTGGTGGTGGTGCTTATGTTGTGAAAGCACCTGCAGATGTATGCAAATCAGTCCACTGCAAATGGCAAAAGGCTCAGGCTGTTATTTCCTGGTCAGTTGACAGTCCAGTGGGCCTTGCTGTGAGATATTTACAATGCAGTCAAATCAACAATGCCTGTTTGCTAGACAGGTACATGATAGGAGCTGAAGCTCACAGAGTTTTCCTCTAAGTTTGCTAGAGAGAACTCTGAGAAGCACTCCCACAGTGCCATGACATGGCAAGGGTGTAGCCACATATCATCTTCCTACCTAGCTGGGCACTTGCTCTTTGCTCCTTGACCTGGTTTCAGCAATGTGAGAACATCTGCATGGTTGAGCTCCATTGCTCAGGCACCATCTTAAGCTAGACTTAAGAATGTCTTTGTAACTGAAATACCATTCTAAGCCTGCCTGGAAAAAGTTGCTGCATCTGCTAAAATATTATTTTTACCTTTTACAAGGTTGTTTGTGTAATCATTGTTTTAAGGGGGAGAAAAGGGGGAAATAGCTGGAGAATCCAGTTTGCCTTAAAGCATCCTGGATTACTTAAACAAAAAAAGAATGCACTCTGCTGAACTCAAACATGAGGAAGGAAGGATAGCTCATAAATCTATCCTCTCCTCAGTGGCGGAGCTTCATGCTCCAGCACCGGGGGACGGAAGCAGGTGGGGGTGGGGGTGGCACGTGTCCTGGGAGCATGGCCTGCCGCCTGTAGGGGCATGGTGTGTGTCCTGGGGGCGTGGCACGCTGCCCATAGGAACATGGCGCCCAGCGTGGGCGGGGGGGGGGGCAGCCGCGATGGCACCCCGCCAAGATCGCACTCCCGTGGGCGGTGCGCTCTCCACACATGCCTCTTCCTCTGCCAGTGCCTCTCCTAGCATCTATACACATTCCTCCCTACATTTGCATGTCAAAGAACTCACACAGAGATATTAATCTAGCAAAGGAATTCCCATCCCATTTACCTCCATGTCAGGGAAAGTGTTACCTGTTTAATTTGGGGGACCCTATCACTTTGTCACCGTTTCCAAAATTGTTTGATTGCAGGGTTGCCTGGTCAAATTTCAACATATCTCACTGCTGATAAAAACACCAGGACAGGACATTCTTTTCTTGACAGTTGGTAAACCTAACAGCACAATCAAGTAAAACTTTTCCCAGTGTGAAGATATTAAACCTTAGGCCTGCATGTCAAGTTGCTTCAAAAGGCACAGCTATGGACATCAGCTGAAAAGCTGGCAGCCTCCCCTAAGAAGTCAAAACAGATTCTGACCTTTCAGTCTTTGCCACGTTTCTGCCTGCTGGGGTGGGGAATTCAGTGGCTCAAAGCATAATCTTCTCCAAAATGTTAGAATGATGCTGCCCATTTGAAATAATTTGAGCCAGGTTTTTGGTTACCAGATTTTTTTCAATTAATCTGGGGACCCTTTTTTTTTTTTGAAGCTGAGTAGCAACAGGGAGTCAGTAGTGGGGAGGGTGAGGCAAAAGACCCTGGGCCCAAGCACACATGCATATTGTATAAAGGTGCAAAGCCCTTCTTTTGCACCATGTGATACATAAATGCGCAGAGTTTTTTTAAAAACTGGGCAATGGCACGCCGCACGCCCGTGACTCCCAAGCCTTCCCCAATCTCCTTTCCCCTTCTTCCTTTGTTTTGACAGATATGGGGAGGCTCAGGAGTCACGGGCTGGCGGCTGTTGCCCAGGAGGGGCCAGCCTCGTAGTGCAGTTGGCTCTGGCTGGCTTCAGGAGCTGCTCGCTGCCGTGGTGCAGGGAAAATGGTAGGCACCACGGCAGCGGGCAGCTCCTGAAGCTGGCCAGAGCCAACTGCGCTATCAGGCTGGATCCAGGCTGCTGAGGCTGCCACTGCCGCGTTTCCGGGGGACAGATTTGCAAATCCGGGGACTGTCCCCGGGAACCAGGGATGTCTGGTAACCCTATCATAAAACCAACCACAGAAAGCAAGTTTTTAATTTGGGAAATGTGTGCTCCATTCGAACTGGGCTTCTATCTCAGAAATTGGCAGGGCTCAGAACTCTATCAAGGATCCTTTGAAGTGAAAGGTAAATTACAATGAAGTCAGTGTCTGGATTTGGAATACAAAGTAACAGTGCAAGAACAATCATCCTGTCTCTCTCCCCAGCCCACCCCCATGCATGCACACACACAATTCCCCCCCCCACTAAAAAAAACACCTCACACATGCATACACAATTCTCCTTTTAAAAACCTCACATATATACTGTTATGTATTCCGTGGTCTTTGTTTGCTTGAGCTTGAGTCTGGACTAAGGATTCTGAGCTCCTGTATTCTAATTCGATGCATGATCATAGAATCATAGAATAGAATCATAGAATCATAGAGTTGGAAGAGACCACAAGGGCCATCGAGTCCAACCCCCTGCCAAGCAGGAAACACCATCAGAGCACTCCTGACATATGGTTGTCAAGCCTCTGCTTAAAGACCTCCAAAGTAGGAGACTCCACCACACTCCTTGGCAGCAAATTCCACTGCCGATCACCTCTTACTGTCAGGAAGTTCTTCCTAATGTTTAGGTGGAATCTTCTTTCTTGTAGTTTGGATCCATTGCTCCGTGTCCGCTTCTCTGGAGGAGCAGAAAACAACCTTTCTCCCTCCTCTATGTGACATCCTTTTATATAGTTGAACATGGCTATCATATCACCCCTTAACCTCCTCTTCTCCAGGCTAAACATGCCCAGCTCCCTTAGCCGTTCCTCATAAGGCATCGTTTCCAGGACTTGGACCATTTTGGTTGCCCTCCTCTGGACACGTTCCAGTTTGTCAGTGTCCTTCTTGAACTGTGGTGCCCAGAACTGGACACAGTACTCCAGGTGAGGTCTGACCAGAGCAGAATACTGTGGCACTATTACTTCCCTTGATCTAGATGCTATACTCCTATTGATGCAGCCCAGAATTGCATTGGCTTTTTTAGCTGCCGCGTCACACTGTTGGCTCATGTCAAGTTTGTGGTCAACCAAGACTCCTAGATCCTTTTCACATGTACTGCTCTCAAGCCAGGTGTCCCCCATCTTGTATTTGTGCCTCTCATTTTTTTTGCCCAAGTGCAATACTTTACATTTCTCCCTGTTAAAGTTCATCTTGTTTGTTTTGGCCCAGTTCTCTAATCTGTCAAGGTTGTTTTGAAGTGTGATCCTGTCCTCTGGGGTGTTAGCCACCCCTCCCAGTTTGGTGTCATCTGCAAATTTGATCAGGATGCCCTTGAGTCCATCATCCAAGTCGTTGATAAAGATGTTGAATAAGACCGGGCCCAAAACAGAACCCTGTGGCACCCCACTAGTCACTCTTCTCCAGGATGAAGAGGAACCATTGATGAGCACCCTTTGGGTTCGGTCAGTCAGCCAGTTACAAATCCACTGAGTGGTAGCATAGTCAAGACCGCATTTTACCAGCTACCATACAAGAATATCATGGGGCACCTTGTCAAATGCCTTGCTGAAATCAAGGTAGGCTACATCCACTGCATTCCCTTCATCTACCAGGCTTGTAATTCTGTCAAAAAACGAGATCAGGTTAGTCTGACATGACTTATTTTTCAGAAATCCATGCTGACTATTGGTGATCACAGCATTCCTTTCTAGGTGCTCACAGACTGTTTGCTTAATGCTCTGCTCCAGAATCTTCCCTGGTATTGATGTCAGACTGACTGGGCGGTGATTATTTGGGTCCTCTCTTTTCCCCTTTTTGAAAATAGGGACAACATTTGCCCTCCTCCAGTCTGCCGGGACTTCGCCTGTTCTCCAGGAATTCTCAAAGATGACTGCCAGTGGTTCTGAGATCACATCTGCCAGTTCTTTTAATACTCTTGGATGCAGTTCATCTGGCCCTGGAGACTTGAATACATCTAAACTAGCCATTCTTGTACTATCTCCTTAGTTATTGTGGGCTGTGTTTCCTTTGCTGAATCATTTGCTCCAAATTCTTCAGGTCGGGCATTGTTTTCTTTATCGGAGAAGACTGAGGCAAAGAAGGCATTGAGGAGTTCAGCCCTTTCTGTGTCCCCTGTTTGCATTTCACCATCTTCTCCTCTGAGTGACCCCACTGTTTCTTTGTTCTTCCTTTTGCTACGAACATACCCATAAAAGCCTTTTTTGTTGCTTTTAACCTCTCTAGCAAGCCTGAGTTCATTCTGTGCTTTAGCTTTTCTGACTTTGTGTCTACACGTGCTGGCTATTTGTTTGAATTCCTCTTTGGTGGTTTCCCCCCTTTTCCATTTTTGGTACACATCCTTTTTTAATCTTAACTCAGTTAACAGTTCTTTAGATAGCCACCCTGGCTTCTTTAGGCACCTTCCATGTTTCCGTCTCATTGGTATTGCCTGACGTTGTGCTTTTACTATCTCCCTCTTAACAAACTCCCAGCCATCATGAACTCCCTTTCCTTTTAGTATTACTGTCCATGGGATCTCACCCAGCACTTCCCTAAGTTTTATGAAGTCGGCTTTCTTAAAGTCAAGAAATTGAGTCCTAGTATGCTTGGCTGCTCCTTTCCGCTGTATAGTAAACTTCAGAAGAGCATGATCACTCACACCTAATGATCCTTCCACTTCTACCCCACCAATCAGGACATCAACATTGGTTAGGACCAGATCTAAAATGGCTGTTCCTCTTGTTGCTTCTCCCACTTTCTGGACAATGAAGTTGTCTGCAAGGCCAGTGAGGAATCTGTTTGACCTTATGCTCTTGGCTGAGTTTGACATCCAACAAATATCCGGGTAATTGAAGTCCCCCATTACTACTATCTCCCTTCCTTTTGCATGCTTGGCCATCTGTTCCAGGAAGGCATCATCTATGTCCTCCGTTTGGCTTGGGGATCTATAGTAAACTCCCACAATGAAGTCTCTGTTATTCTTCTCTCCCTTAATTTTGACCCAAATGCTCTCACTTTGGCTTTGAGGTTCTAAATCTTGGATCTCTTCACAGGTATACACATCCCTGACATATAACGCCACTCCTCCTCCTTTCTTGTCTGGTCTGTTTCTCTGAAATAGATGTTATCCCCCCATTATTACATTCCAATCGTGGGACTTATCCCACCAGGTTTCAGTGATGCCTATTAATGTCATTGGGACATTAATGCGGGTGGCGCTGTGGGCTAAAGCCTCAGCGCCTAGGGCTTGCCGATTGAAAGGTCGGCGGTTCAAATCCCCGCGGCGGGGTGCGCTCCCGCTGTTCGGTCCCAGCGCCTGCCAACCTAGCAGTTCGAAAGCACCCCCGGGGGCAAGTAGATAAATAGGTACCGCTTACCAGCGGGAAGGTAAACGGCGTTCCGTGTGCGGCTCTGGCTCGCCAGAGCAGCGTTGTCACGCTGGCCACGTGACCCGGAAGTGTCTCCAGACAGCGCTGGCCCCCGGCCAATAGATGTGAGATGGGCGCACAAACCCCAGAGTCGGGCAGGGGTACCTTTACCTTTACCTATTAATGTCATATTTAGTTTGCTGTACCAAGAGCTCAAGCTCATCTTGTTTATTTCCCATGCTTTGCGCATTAGTGTACAGACAATGCAGTCTATTAATCATTCCCCTGTGTCTCTTATTTAACGATTTTTTCCTCCCACCACTAGGTCTGCGTGCTGTTTGCTCCATTTGGTCTATGACATTTGGATGATCATCTTCATCAATTGATAGACTCCTACCTTCAGGAGCACTGTCTCCCTCCCCCACATTAGTCAGTTTAAAGCCCTCCTGATGAGGTTTCTGAGATTTTTAGCAAAAACATTTCTCCCAACCATTGTGAGGTGCAGCCCATCGCTTGCCAGAATTCCATCTTCAAGAAACTGCAGTCCGTGATCTAAGAATCCAAACCGTTCCTGTTTACACCATTTGCGAAGCCAGCTGTTCACTTCCACTATTTTTTCCTCTCTTCCTGGGCCACGTCGTTCAACTGGGAGGACAGATGAGATGACCATTTGTGCATTTAATTGCTTCAATTTCCTGCTAGAGCCTCGTAGTCTCTTTTGATCTTCTGGATGGTATTGCTTGCAGTGTCATTGGTTCCCACAGTGTCCTTGCCATTTGTTTTCATCAGAGGTTTTAAATTCCCTTCTGCCAGTGGCAGGAAGAATTGGAATAAGATATTGGGTGGGGCCAAAGTGGGTGGAGCTACAGATGCCACTCTTATCTTCATTTCCCCACCCCCACCCCATCTCTCCATTCTCCTTCCAGGAAAGCAAGAGGTATTATTTCAAGGATACGTTCCTGCCAGTCTCATTTTCGGAGTGGTTCTGAAATTGCCCATCCTTGCTGCCCCTGGAAACAGAAATATCTCTAAAGGACTTTGACTTCGCTCTGCTCTCAATTTGCTTTCAGATATGCATGCAGATATGCCTTCTATCACAAATCATGGAAATTCTATTTACCATCCCTAGCCAAGTGCAAAATGTGGCCCTTTGCCCATCTGTACTTACCTATTTTGGATAATCCTTTCTACTGCTTAGATCTGAGGAACAGCAGGCAGTTCCTCCACATAAGGAGACCGGAGGCATCCTTCAAACACCAGAGCAGCTGCATAATTCATTCCCCAAAAGGCTGTTGGTGTGGAAGACTCTCGCCTGGAAATGCTGCTTGTTATTTTCCCAGTGTTTATTATTCTGCGAGCACAAGAGAAATCCACCCTGGTGGGTGTTTTAATGAATGCAAAAGCTACTGTGTATCATTCCTAAGTAGTTTTAAATATTCCTTAAAACATTTAATTAAATGGGACTCTTGTGCTTTGTATTAAAATCACATCAGTGAACGAGGGTTTCTCTTCCAGGCTCTGGTTGAACCTCTGAAGGCGCCTGCTGGAGATTTCTGGGAACAAGGAAGCTGTAGCTGATCATATCAATTATACAAATGAGCAGAGAACTGATGACGCTTGCACCAGACATCCTATTGGGAGGAGCCAGTTTTCTGAGTGCATGTTCTGGAAGTGGGGTAGTAGAGGATTCCCTGGCCGACTGCTTCAGGTCATGGTGGATGTTCTCTTGGAGACACCTAGTTTGGCTGTCCTAGGGGATTTAAACATCCATGCCAACACAAACTTACAAGGGGCCACTTGGGACTTCGTGGAAATCAAGGCCTCCATAGGACTGTCCCTGAATAAGTTTGGCCCAACTCATAGTCATGGACATGCCTTAGACCTGGTGTTTACCTCTATGGATGTGGGTGATCTGACACGAAGTAAAAGTAAAACAAAAGAAGTGCCATGGTCAGGTCACTTCTTGGTGCAACTGGACTACTCTGTGACCCTTCCCCTCTGCAGGGAGGTGGGTCCAATTCAGATGGTCCGCCCCCACCACTTAATGGATCCAAATGGTTTCCAGAGAGTGGTAGGGGATATTTTATACCACGTTGATGGCCTTTCAGATGATTCCCTGGTGGCCCGCTGGAATACGAGTTAACCAGGGCTATCAACTGTCTGGCTTTGAAGCACCCTCTCTGATTGCATGGAGCCCGGACAGCCCCATGGTTGTCTGAGGGCAGTGAAACAATCGTTGAGATGCCTAGAGTACCGGTGATGGAAACCTCATTCTGAATCAGACCAGACACAGCTTAGAGCTCAAAGCTGAGCCTACCAAGTGGCGATAGTGATGGCAAAGATGACCTTATTCACTGCCTCTATTGCATCAGCAGAAAACAGCAGCAGAATACTCTTTCAAGTGTTCGTAATTTAACGGAATCACCTGTGCCATCAGGGCCTGATAAGGCCCCCAAGATCTACTGCAATGATTTTGCAAAGTTTTTTTGCAAATAAAGTTGCTCATATTCAGAAAGAGGTATAGAGCAGGGGAGCAGGGCAAGGGCAGGGATGCAGGTTAGGGTTAGGGTTGGGGTCTAATCAATTTGCATTAGATCAATTCCAACCTGTTACCTCTGAGGATGTGGACAGGCTGCTTAGACGAGTGAAACCAACCACCTGTCTCCTTGATCCTTGCCCATCCTGGCTAATAAAAGCTAGCCTGGAAGGGCTAGGCGATGGGCTCTGCAGGATGGTGAATGCTTCTCTCTGTGAGGGAGTCTTCCCAGCCCCATTGAAAGAGGCGGTTATTAAGCCGCTTCTGTAAAAAACATATTTGGACCCGGTTGATATGGCCAACTATCGCCCAGTCTCAAATCTTCTATTCTTGGGCAAGGTGTTTGAGCGGGTGCTTGCTAAACAACTGCTTGCTGCTTACTGAGCCCAGCTTCGGCTGGGGAGGGCGGGATATAAATAAAATTTATTACTATTATTAACAACTCCAAGCATGCCTGGAGGATGCGGACCATTTGGATCCCTTCCAGTTGGAATTCAGGCCTCATCATGGGACTGAAACTGCCTTGGCCACACTGGTCGATGATCTCTGGCGGGCTAGGGACAAAGGTGAGAGCTGTTTCCTAGTTCTGCTGGATCTCTCAGCGACTTTTGATACCATTGATCATGACATCCTTCTGGACTGTCTAAAGGGGCTGGGAGCTGTGGGCACTGTTCTGTTCCTTCCTCCTGGGCTGTGTCCAGAAAGTGGTGTTGGGGGATGAGTGTTCAGACCCCTGGGCTCTCACTTGTGGGGTGCCTCAGGGTTCCGTCCTCTCCCCCATGCTTTTTAATATCTATATAAAGCTGCTGGGAGAGATCATCAGGGGGTTTGGGCTGGGTGTTCATCAGTATGCAGATTATACCCAGCTCTATCTCTCTTTTAAATCAGAACCAGTGAAGGCAGTGAAGTGTCTGGAGGTGGTTGGAGGATGGATGGCAGCTAATAGATTGAGGTTAAATCGCGACAAGACGGTTTTGGGGGGACAGGGGGCGGGCAGGTGTGCGGGACTCCCTAGTCCTGAATGGGGCAACTGTGCCCCTGAAGGACCAGGTGCACAACCTGGGAGTCATTTTGGACGCACAGCTGTCCATGGTACGCAGGCTTAAGACCCTACCTGCCCGTGGACTGTCTCACCAGAGTGGTGCATGCTCTAGTTATCTCCCACTTGGACAACTGCAACATGCTCTGTGTGGGGCTACCTTTGAAGGTGACCTGGAAACTGCAACTAATGCAAGACCACATAACACCAGTCCTGAAAGACCTACATTGGCTCCCAGTACATTTCTGAGCACAATTCAAAGTGTTGGTGCTGACCTTTAAAGCCCTAAATGGCCTTGGCCCAGTATACCTGAAGGAGCGTCTTCACCCCCATCTTTAAGCCCGGACACTGAGGTCCAGCGCTGAGGACATTCTGGCAGTTCCCTCAGTACAAGAAGTGAACTTAAAGGGAACCAGGCTGCGAGCCTTCTCAGTAGTGGCGCCCACCCTGTGGAATGTCCTTCCATCAGATGTCAGTGAGGGAACTGCCCAGTTCAATTCCATATTTTTCCTTTTCACTCCTATCACCTCTAAAGGTGAGAGCCACCATGGCGTTTTGGGTTCTAATAACTCTTTATACTTTCCCCATACTCTATTGTCAGGGAACTGCCATCGGAGCCAGAGGGAGAGGGAGGGGTCCAGAGGGATTCCGTAGAGTGTCCCGGGAGGGAGAGAAGCAGCCCATCTTCTGGGGAAGGAAATCAGTGTAGCACCAGTGGAGAAGGGGGGCAGATGGGGGAATCGGTGAGGTGGCTCCATGACTCTTCGCCGGAGACCAGTGGGAAGAGCACTGGTCCTCCGCTGCCCACACCCTGCTTGCACAGATTGGCTTCCACGCAGGGAGAGTAGGCGGCGACTAGGCGTCAAAGAACTTTTATGCTGGAAGAAGTTCAAGAAACGCCCACTGACGGATTCTGCCAGCGATTGAGACAGCCACGGGTGAATGGCTGTCTGGACAGTGAGAGCTCACCCAGGTAACCCAGCCAGTGGTGGTGCCGATTTACATACGAGCAACCCCTAGAACCATTACAGCAATCAGTCAGTCACTGACGTTGCTTGTGCGCAGCCCAGGAGAGGCAGCACGATGAGCCAAACAGGGACGGCTGGAGAGACGGAGCAACCAGCTGCAGTGCGGAGTCTGGTCGAGAGGAACTGAGACTTAGAGCAGCATGTAGCTATCCTGACGGCGTGGCTGGACGAAAGATGGGCTCAGGATGCACAGGTCAGACCCACCCCCATCGCAAGGAAGGTACCGGGGCTGGTACACAAGTTTGGTGGGAAGCCCCAGGATTACAATGCTTTCCGAACGGAAATACAGTACGCTTTGGAACTGCAGACAGATGACTTTGCTGATGACGGGGAGACGGTGGCTTACATTGTGGGGCATCTGCAGGATGGGGCGATCAAATGGATCAGGCCCCTAATGGCGACGCAAAATGATGCCTTGAAGGACCTTAAGAAATTCTTCCAGGCAAAGACTTCCGGAGGCGGCGCGAAACGAGTAATGGCGGTCCTCTTTGCGCAGCGAAGAGGGGCTCCGCAGAAAAGGGTCGTTCGCTGCGGCAAAGCGACGACCCATTAAGTTAAACCACGAGCAGAGTGAGCTCGTGGCCGTGGGATCCGGCGGGCACCCAGAGCGACCCCCAAAATGAAGAAGGGACCCCGTAAGGGGCTCCGGAAGCGCGGAGGGGAAGCGGTGCTGTGGATTCATCGCTCTTTCTGCGGGAGTGAAGCCGCGCGGCTGTTACGGATGAGCGCCGACCTTTCTTCCTTTACATTGGATTACAAATCAACTACTCGTGAGTAAGATTCACTTGAAATTGGATTACAAATTTATGAATTTGGCTGAAAGCGGGAGACGAGAAAAAGGAAGTCCGTCTCCCGGTGGTGCTTAGTGATCAAAGGCAAAGGAACTGACAAGCTGGAAGCAGTACAAAAGGGCTTTTAAATGAGAAGACATCATACGTCTGGAGAAGTTGGAATCTGAAGGGAAAGGCAAGTCACCTTTATTTTCTTGCTATTGTGTCTATTCTGTTTGGGGATCTTCTCCTCTGCTGGACCTTTAAAAAATTTTAAAGACTTGAAAATCCCCAGTCCCGGGCTTGCAGCGGGGCAAAAGGCTGTTTTGCGGATACACTTACAAAGCTGAAACGGCTACTTAGAGGCATCACTGGTGGATACAATTAAACAACTGTATTTTGCACCTTTTAAGAGACTATTGTGGCAACATTGAGAGGGCTCTGTCAGAGGGAAAAGGTCTTCTCTAAAGACTACGGTTAATTTACTTAACTGCAGGAACTTTAATGGCGACTGAAACTTTGTTTCTTCTTTCCTGAACTGAACAATACTCCCTCTAGTGGAGTTTGGGATTTACAATTTCCTGAGAACCAACTTTGTTTTGTCTCTCTGTGGTTTGGTTATTTGCTCTGAGGCCTGTCTTTCCCATGGAACTTTTGACAGCTTGACCTTGAATCCAAAGACAGGTGTGGAATGAGCGACCGAGTAAAAACAAGAGCTGCGTCGAAAGCAGGGAAAGGCAAAGTGGTACAAACAACCTTGGCTTCCCAGGCTCGCAGATCTTCAGTCCCTGCTGTTCTACAGGCTGTACCATCACCAACAACCCCAGCTGAAGAAACTGAACAGTCAACAACTGAGGATATGGCAGCTGGGAGTTCCAACACTCTTTTAGAGGAAATGTTACAACAATTTGCAATTTTGAATAAAAAAGTGGACGATCAAACTGCAAAAATTGACTTAGCCACATCCTCAATTACCAAACTCTCTGAACAGGTGGCTAAGCATTCACAAGATATTGGAAATCTAAAGGACGCTGTATCTGAAAATCAAAAATTGGCCGAGGCTGCGAACGAAAAAGCAGAAGCAGCAACTAAAGAAGTGGAGGAACTGAAAGGAGAGGTAAGGCCGCTCCATAAACATATCACTGACCAGCAGGCCTACCTGGCTTTGGTGGAATTGCGAAACAGGGAAAATAATTTGAGATTACGCTCTATCCCAGAAATTGAGAAAGAGGACTTGATTGGCTTTTTAACAGCAGAATTTTCTAAATTCTGGGGTATAAACGAAGATACAGACTTTAAAATAACGACTGCATTTAGATTGGGAAGAGTTGCCGGGAAGGACAGGCCCAGAGACTGTTTGATTATTTTAAGGACTAAACAGGAGAGAGACAAGCTACTTGATTTACATTTCAACAAAGCACTTGTGATCCAGGACAGAAGAGCACAAATTTACAAGGATATTCCTAAACAATTACTAGATCTAAGAGCTAACTATACGGACCTAGCTGGACTTTTGAGAGGTAACGGAATACCTTACAGGTGGGAGTTTCCACAAGGTCTTTCGTTTAAATACAAAGGAAAGAAGATAAAAATCAAAACGAAAGAGGATAGCCAGAAGTTCCTACACGATCACGGAGAAGACTTACAGAAAGGAGCGGCAGCTATTTGGCCACCACCAGAGTCAGGAAAAGAGTTACCACCCTCGGATTCGGACAAAAAAGAAGACACCCAACAAGAGTAACAACAGATTGACACAAGATGTCTCTGCAGCTGTATAGTTGGAACATTAATGGCGCGAATTCCCCTGAAAAACGCAAAAGGATCTTCCATATTTTAAAGAAAGAGAATCTGGATATAATTTGTTTGCAAGAAACCCATGTGACCAGGCTACACAGGAAGGTGTTAACAAATAAAAGATTAGGCCAAGAATTTATCTCATCAGACAGAGTAAAGAAGAGAGGCGTGGTGATTTACGCTAAAGAGAATCTTTCACCAAAATTTTTGTTTAAAGATGAACAAGGAAGAATCCTGGCTATTGAAATTTCGACCCAAGGAGAAAAAGTTTTGATATTGGGAATTTATGCACCAAACGAGGGGAAATCAGAATTCTATAAGAAGCTGCATGAGACACTATTGGACTATCTGGACTATTCCAACATCATTATGATGGGAGATATGAATGGGGTTGTCTCTACTTTGATGGATAAGTCACAGAATCAGAATTTGACTAAAGATGGAAGACTACCAAAAACTTTCTTTGAACTAACTGACAATATGGATTTAATCGATCTATGGAGGACGAGAAACCCCCTAGGTAAAGAAGGAACTTTCTTTTCTGAAGCCCACCTGTCATGGACAAGAATCGACCAAATTTGGACAACTAGAGGGCTGGCACCTAAGACTATAAAAATAGAAATCTGCCCAAAGACTTGCTCCGACCATAACGCTTTGAAAATGGAAATGAGATTTACTACTGCCGATTCCTTCAGATGGAAAATGAATGACAACCTGCTAAGAGATCAAGAGATTGTAAAGAAGGCCCAAAAAGCCTTAAAGGACTATTTTGAAATCAACTTAAATACCTCGGTGGAAAAAAGAACAATCTGGGACGCGAGCAAAGCTGTTATGAGAGGGCTTCTGATACAACAGAATACGATTAAGAAAAAACTCTGGAATGGTAAAAAAGATAAGATATTGGAGAAGATAAGAGACGGTGAGAAAAAATTAAGATTGAATCCAAAATCAAAAGAGACTCTAAGAGAAATTAAATTCCACCAGTCACAATATGCGCAACTGATCAACCAAGAAGTGGAATGGAGAATTAAACAAATGAAACAAAGATCATTCGAGTCGGCAAATAAATGTGGGAAACTGCTAGCTTGGCAGTTGAAAAAGAGACAAAAATTAAATTATGTTACCAATCTAGAAGTTGAAGGAAAGAACATCCAGAAACCCGGAGAAATTAGAAAGTGCTTCCAGAAATATTTTAAAAAACTATATACACAAGGATCCGAGGATGCAGCTGAGATAGAACAATTTTTGAAAGAAAATGGCCTTCCAGAACTATCTCAAGAGAAGAGATCAATCTTGAACTGCAAAATAACACAACAGGAAATTGAGGATGCCATTCAGAACATGCAGCTAGGCAAATCTCCAGGACCGGATGGACTCACCTCCAAGTACTATAGGACGTTAAAAGACTATTTGATACAACCACTAGAGGAGGTTTGCAACCAGATTATGGGGGGAGGGAAGGCACCAGATACGTGGAAAGAAGCATTCATCACATTGATACCTAAAGTGGAAACTGAAAAGACTCAACTTAAGAACTACCGCCCCATCTCACTCCTAAACGTGGATTACAAAATATTTGCGGATGTTTTGGCTAACAGATTTAAAAAAGTATTAAATGAAGTAATCCATAAGGACCAAGCAGGCTTTCTCCCAGGTAGACATTTGTTTGATAACACCAGGAATATTATCGATATTCTGGAACTTTTACAAACAAATATTAACACCAAAGCAGTGTTAATTTTTATTGATGCGGAGAAGGCCTTTGACAATATTTCTTGGAAATTTATGAAGAAAAACTTGGAAGGGATGGGAGTGGGAAGGGGGTTTGAGAATGGAATAGAGGCAATCTATTCTGAACAAAAAGCTAAGTTGATAGTGAACAATGTGGTGACAGAAGAACTTCATATTGAAAAAGGAACACGCCAGGGGTGCCCCCTATCCCCTTTACTGTTTATTTCAGTCCTGGAGGTTTTGCTGAACATGATAAGGGAGGATCGGCAGGTACAAGGAATACGGGTCGGAGCGAAACAATATAAACTGAAAGCATTTGCAGATGATCTGGTTTTAACACTACAGGAGCCAGAACCCAGTACAAAAAGAGTTTTGGATCTGATCCAGAAATTTGGTCGGGTGGCGGGTTTTAAGCTGAACAAGCAAAAAACTAAGGTGTTAGGGAAAAATCTGACGGCTATGGAAACAGAAGGGTTTCAGAAAGAGACAGAACTAAATATTGTTAAAAAAGTGAAATACCTGGGGGTGAATCTGTCTTCTAAGAATTTGAATTTATTTAAAGACAATTATGAGAAATGTTGGCTAGAAGTTAAAAAAGATTTAGAAATTTGGTCAAGACTGAAATTATCCTTGTTAGGCCGAATTGCAGCTATAAAGATGAACGTTTTGCCAAAGATGTTGTTTTTGTTTCAGGCCTTGCAGATTGTGGACAGAGTGGAATGCTTTGGAAAGTGGCAGAAGGATATTTCTAGGTTTGTCTGGCAGGGCAAAAAGCCCCGAATAATGTTTAAAATATTAACTGATGCAAAAGAGAGAGGGGGGTTTGCCCTGCCGGACTTAAGGTTATATTATGAAGCGGCGGCCTTCTGCTGGATGAAAGATTGGATTTTACTAGAAAACACTGATGTCCTAGATCTGGAAGGCTTTAACAATTCGTCAGGTTGGCATGCGTATTTGTGGTATGACAAGGGTAAATCATATGGAATGTTTAAAAACCATATTGTCAGAAAAGCAGTATATATGGTCTGGAAAAAATATAAAGACTTATTGGAAAGTAAAACTCCGAGGTGGATTTCACCAATAGAGGCCAAAGCTCGGAAAACAACCAATATGGAGGCATACTGGCCGAAATATTGGGAAATAATAGAAAACATTGGAGGTAATTGGAGACTGCAGAGCTTTGAAAAATTAAAGGATAAGGTGCAAAACTGGCTGCATTATGCCCAAATTAATGAGGTTTTTAAGTTAGACAAAAAAATAGGTTTCCAGGTGGAAAAATCGAAACTTGAGACAGAATTGCTTGAACCAAAGACCAAGTTATTATCGAGAATGTATAACTTGCTGCTTAAATGGAACACTCAGGATGAGACAGTCAAATCAGCAATGATAAAATGGGCCCAGGACATTGGTTATAATATTATGTCTGAAGACTGGGAAAGGTTATGGACCACCGGTATGAAATTTACTGCATGTAATGCTTTGAAAGAAAACATTATGAAGATGGTATACAGGTGGTACATGACCCCGGTTAAGCTAGCTAAGATTTACCATTTGTCCGATAACAAATGTTGGAAATGCAAGGAAGCTGAGGGGACATTCTTTCACCTCTGGTGGACTTGCCCAAGACTGAAGGCCTTCTGGGAAACGATCTACAATGAGTTAAAAAAGGTGTTTAAGTACACCTTTCCCAAGAAACCAGAGGCCTTCCTTCTGGGCATTGTCGGCCAGAAGGTGTCTAAAAAGGATAGAACTTTTTTTATGTACGCTACAACAGCAGCAAGAATTCTTATTGCCAAGCATTGGAAGACCCAAGATTTGCCCACACTGGAGGACTGGCACTCGCAATTGATGAACTACATGGAACTAGCCGAGATGACTGCAAGGATCCGGGACTTGGGAGAAGAAGCAATGGAGGAGGACTGGAAAAAATTTAAAGACTATTTGCAAAAGTATTATAAGTTATATGAAACATAAGATGTCGTATGATTGGGAATTTAGCTCCAGTAACGAATATTGAATATTTATGAAATTTGATAAGATTTATGAAAGAACCAAGATTTAAATGGGTAAAAACGATATTATGGTATATTTTTAGAGTATATGGTGATCAAGAGACTTAAATCTAAATTGCAATTGAAAATATAAAGAAATACACGAAATAAGGGTATAATTTGCTGATAAATTTATTGTCAAGAATGCATTGTGCGGGGGGCGGGGGAAGTCCAATGGAAATTTGAAATAAGTCATTGAAGTGGTCGTGTTTCTTTTCTTTTTTATTTTCTTTCTTCTTATCTTTTCTTTTTATTCTTTGATTGTTCTGTTATTTCTGTAAAAAATGTAATAAAAATTATTATAAAAAAAAGAAAAGAAAATGGAAATGAGATTTACTACTGCCGACTCCTTCAGATGGAAAATGAATGACAACCTGTTAAGAGATCAAGAGATTGTAAAGAAGGCCCAAAAAGCTTTAAAGGACTATTTTGAAATCAACTTGAATACCTCGGTGGAAAAAAGAATAATCTGGGACGCAAGCAAAGCTGTTATGAGAGGGTTTCTGATACAACAGAATACGATCAAGAAAAAACTTTGGAATGGTAAAAAGGACAAGATATTGGAGAAGATAAGAGATGGAGAGAAAAAATTAAGACTGAATCCAAAATCAAAAGAGACTTTAAGAGAAATCAAATTTCACCAGTCACAATATGCGAAATTGATTAACCAAGAAGTGGAATGGAAAATCAAACAAATGAAACAAAGATCTTTTGAATCTGCGAATAAATGTGGGAAACTGCTGGCTTGGCAGTTGAAAAAGAGACAAAAATTAAACTATGTTACCAACCTAGAAGTTGAAGGGAAAAATATTCAGAAACCGGGAGAAATTAGAAAGTGTTTCCAGAAATATTTTAAAAAACTGTATACACAAGGGTCCGAGGAAGCAACTGAGATAGAACAATTTTTGAAAGACAACGGCCTACCAAAACTATCTCAAGAGAAGAGATCAATCTTGAACTGTAAAATAACACAACAGGAAATCGAGGATGCCATTCAGAATATGCAACTAGGCAAATCTCCAGGCCCTGATGGACTTACCTCCAAGTACTACAGGATGTTAAAAGACTATTTGATACAACCATTAATGGAGGTTTGCAACCAGATTATGGGGGGAGGGAGGGCACCAGATACGTGGAAAGAAGCATTCATCACATTGATACCCAAAGTGGAAACTGAAAAGACTCAACTTAAGAACTACCGTCCCATCTCACTCCTAAACGTGGATTACAAAATATTTGCGGATATTTTGGCTAATAGATTTAAAAAAGTATTAAATGAAGTAATTCATAAGGACCAAGCAGGCTTTCTCCCAGGTAGACATTTGTTTGACAACACCAGGAACATTATCGACATTTTGGAACTCTTACAAACAAATATTAACACCAAAGCAGTGTTAATTTTTATTGACGCGGAGAAGGCCTTTGACAACATTTCTTGGAAATTTATGAAGAAAAACTTGGAAGGGATGGGAGTGGGAAGGGGGTTTGAGAATGGAATAGAAGCAATCTATTCAGAACAAAAAGCTAAGTTGATAGTGAACAATGTGGTGACAGAAGAACTTCATACTGAAAAAGGAACACGCCAGGGGTGCCCCCTATCCCCTTTATTGTTTATTTCAGTCCTGGAGGTTTTGCTGAACATGATAAGGGAGGATCGGCAGGTACAAGGAATACGGGTCGGAGCGAAACAATATAAACTGAAAGCATTTGCAGATGACTTGGTTTTAACATTACAGGAGCCGGAACCTAGTACAAAAAGAGTTTTGGAATTGATTCAGAAGTTTGGTCGGGTGGCGGGTTTTAAGTTGAACAAACAAAAAACTAAGGTGTTAGGGAAAAACTTGACAGTTACTGAAACAGAGGAGTTTCAGAAGGAAACAGAACTAAACATTGTTAAAAAAGTGAAATACCTGGGGGTCAATCTGTCTTCTAAGAATTTGAATCTATTTAAAGATAATTATGAGAAATGCTGGTCAGAAGTCAAAAAAGATTTAGAAATTTGGTCAAGATTGAAACTATCCTTGTTAGGCCGAATTGCAGCTATAAAAATGAACGTTTTGCCAAAGATGTTGTTTTTGTTTCAAGCCTTGCAGATTGTGGACAGAGTGGAATGTTTTGGAAAGTGGCAGAAGGATATTTCTAGGTTTGTCTGGCAGGGCAAAAAGCCCCGAATAAAATTTAAAATACTAACTGATGCAAAGGAGAGAGGGGGGTTTGCCCTGCCAGACTTAAGGTTATATTATGAAGCTGCGGCCTTCTGCTGGATGAAAGATTGGATTTTATTGGAAAACACTGATGTCCTAGATCTGGAAGGCTTTAATAATTCGTTAGGTTGGCATGCGTATTTGTGGTATGACAAGGGGAAAACACATGGAATGTTCAAAAACCATATTGTCAGGAAAGCAATATATATGGTCTGGAAAAAATACAAAGACTTATTGGAAAGTAAAGCTCCGAGGTGGATTTCACCAATAGAGGCCAAGGCTCGGAAAACACCCAATATGGAGGCATACTGGCCGAAATATTGGGAAATAATAGAAAACATTGGAGGTAACTGGAGGTTGCAGAGCTTTGAAAAATTAAAGGATAAGGTGCAAAATTGGCTACATTATGCCCAAATTAATGAGGTTTTTAAGCTAGATAAAAAAACAGGATTCCAGGTGGAAAAATCGAAACTTGAGACAGAGTTGCTAGAACCAAAGACTAAGTTATTATCGAGAATGTACAACTTGCTGCTTAAATGGAACACTCAAGATGAGATAGTTAAATCAGCAATGATAAAATGGGCTCAGGACATTGGTTACAATATTATGTCTGAAGAATGGGAGAGGTTATGGACCACCGGTATGAAGTTTACTGCATGTAATGCTCTGAAAGAAAACATTATGAAAATGGTATACAGGTGGTACATGACCCCAGTTAAGCTCGCTAAGATTTACCATTTGTCCGATAATAAATGTTGGAAATGTAAGGAAGCTGAGGGGACATTCTTTCACCTCTGGTGGACTTGCCCAAGATTGAAGGCCTTCTGGGAAATGATCTATAACGAGTTAAAAAAGGTGTTCAAGTACACCTTTCCTAAGAAACCAGAGGCCTTCCTTCTGGGCATTGTCGGCCAGAAGGTGCTAAAAAAGGATAGAACCTTTTTTATGTACGCTACAACAGCAGCAAGAATCCTTATCGCCAAGCATTGGAAGACCCAAGATTTGCCCACACTGGAGGACTGGCAGACGCAATTGATGAACTATATGGAACTAGCCGAGATGACTGCAAGGATCCGAGATTTGGGAGAAGAGGCAATGGAGGAGGACTGGAAAAAATTTAAAGACTATTTGCAAAAGTATTATAAGTTATATGAATCTTAAGATGCTGTATGACTTGGAATGTTAGCCCCAGCAATGGAAATTTAACTATTTATGAAATTGGATAACATTTATGAAAGAATCAAAGTTTAAATGGGTAAAAATGACAACATGTTATATTTTTAGAGTAAATGGAAAATAAGAGATTTAAACTTAAACTGCAATTGAAAATATAAAGAAACACACGAAATAAGGGTATAATTTGCTGATAACTTTATTGTCAAGAATGCACTATGTGGGAGATGTGGGGAAGTCCAATGGAAATTTGAAATAAGCTGTTGAAATGGTCGTGATTTTCTGTTCTTTTTTCTTTTCTTTCTTTCTATTTTGTTCATTCTTTTGTTTTTTCTGTAATTTGGAAAAAATGCAATAAAAATTATTATAAAAAAAAAAGAAATTCTTCCAGGCAATGGATGCGATGTACTCCAGCGAGGTGGAGCAAAGTGTGATTCGGCGTGAACTGATGGGGTGCAGACTACTGGTCGCATTTTGCGATGTTAGTCCCCCGGCTCGGGTGGGATCTGAACGCTGAACCGATACAAATGCTGTTTGAGGAGGGTCTGTCCCCTGCAGTGAAGGATGAGTTGTCCCGGGTGCCCCGACCACGGTCGCTGGATGAGCTCACCAAGGCTGTGCTTGCAATCGGGGTACGCCAGGAATCGCGGGCTAAGGAGAAGCAGGAACTGCGAGGGGAGCGTTTCCATGACTACCGCATTCCTGATATACCAAGACAGCCTTCCCAGGCGGCAGAGCCAATGGAAATTGATGGCACGCGAGAGAAAGGTTTCAAACTCCAGTGAAGGTCGTAAAAGGGAGGGAAAGGAGTGGAAAACTACCAAGAAGTGTTTCCTCTGTCAACGACCAGGACATTTTGCCAAGGTCTGCCCCCAAAGAAAGGCCTGGCAAGGGATGGTGGGGGTTGCTGGGTGCGATGAGAAGGGGGAGGAAGGGCAGGCGCAGGGAAACGACAACGCCTGGCTGCCAACCAGCAGGGGCTGCAGCCAGGCCGGCAACCAATAGAAATGCCCCAGCCTGACCCTCCCAAGGTAGCTATAGCCATAGAAGTGGTGCTAGAACTCCCGAATGGGCACCCCGTCAAAGTTGAGGGACTGCTGGATTCGGGCAGCTCATGTAATTTCTTCAGCAGAGACTTCGCTCTGGAGCACCAACTCCACTTATTGCCTCTAGATTTTCCCTTGCAAGTGACCACCATCGATGGCAGGGAACTTCGGGGGGGGGGGAGTTACACACCAGACCCCGCCAATGCGAATGAGGGTTTCCAGGCACACGGAGACCATTGCCTTTCACGTGGCCACACTGGCAGGACCCCCAATAATACTGGGGATGAGCTGGCTGGCACGCCATGATCGAGTAGTGTCATGGCATCAGCGGTCAGTCACCTTTGGGTCAGCATACTGCTTAGAACACTGTCTGGGAGGGGAGAACCCAAGAATGACGGTGGCCAGGGTGGCTGGGCTGGCCGTGGAACACAAAGGGGAGGTGCCACCACAATATGCTGATCTGAAGGAAGTCTTCAGCGAGAAGGAGGCAGATAGACTACCCCCCCCACAGGCCCTTTGACTGCCAAATTAACTTACTCCCAGGAGCGCAGTTGCCGGTGGGTAAGCTGTATGCCATGTCCGACCGGGAGATGCAGGAGTTACGGCAGTTTATTGACAAGAACCTGAAGAGGGGGTTCATAAGGGAATCAAAGGTGGTGGGGGGCAGTCCGGTGTTCTTTGTGGACAAAAAAGAGACTAATCAGCCCAGATTAGTCTTGGCCCTCAACTTGGTGTCGGAACCCGTGACCTTCCCTATGCCCAGAATTGATGACATTTTAACACGGGTCAGGCAGGGGAAGATTTTTACCAAGCTGGACCTCAGGGGAGCATACAATTTGATTAGGATAAGGGAGGGGGGTGAATGGAAAATGACCATGTTCACCCCCCTGGGGGCTTTTGAGTACTTAGTTATGCCATTTGGATTACAATCGGGCTCTGCCTGCTTTCAAGCATTCATGCACCACGTGTTGGGATCTCTGCTGTACAAGAATTGCGTAGCCTTTTTGGATGACGTCTTAATCTATTCGGACAATGAGAAACAACATGTCAAAGATGTCAGGGAAGTGCTACAGAGACTGCAGAAGCATCAGTTGTGGGTCAAGCTGGAAAAATGCCAATTTCACGCCAGAGAGGTAGAGTTTCTGGGGTACAAGTTGTCAGACAAGGGCCTAGCTATGGACCCAGGCAAGGTGAAGGCAGTGCTGGAATGGAAAGCCCCCAAAACCCGGAAGGATGTGCAGAGGTTCTTAGGGTCACAACTTCTACAGGAAGTTCATAAAGAACTTTGCGCACTTGAAAGCGCCCAGCAATCCTTTGAAAGGCTGAAGAAGGCGTTTGTTTCGGAGGAGCAGCTCCTGCACGTTGATCTGGAGAAGCCCATGAGACTGTAGACGGACGCGTCTGACCGAGCCGTTGCAGCCCGGGGCCAAGCAGGGTTGGAGGCCGTGCGCCTTTTTCTCAAGGAAGCTGAGCAAGTCTGAGCAGAACTACACCGTGTATGACCGAGAACTGCTTGCGATCTATGCGGCGTTTCGGTGATGGAGACATCTGTTGATAGGGGCGCGGCACAAGATCCAAGTTTGTACTGACCACAAGAACTTGGAATACTGGCGGACCTCGCGAGTGCTCAACCAGAGACAGATTCGATGGGCCCAAGAGTTCTCCAAGTTTTCCTTCGAGATCCGATACGTGCCGGGAGAGGAAAACGTAAGAGCAGATGCTCTCTCCCGGAAACCGGAGTACATTGAAGGAGAGGGACCGCCAGAGATCCGACACGTGATTCCCGTGGACCGATGGGTGTGAGGGGGAACGTTGGTAGGGAAACGAGAACTGGCAGGGCTTACTAGGGACGACGAGTTCGCTCAAGCGAAAATCAGGGAACTCCGGGATGGAAGGGAAGACCATGGGGGTTTTGAGGAAAAGGAAGGGCTACTGTACTATAAGGGGGCACTGTATGTACCGGGGGAGACCTTGAGGGAAAAGGTACTGAAGCAATTCCATGACAACCCAACAGCTGGGCACTTTGGACACTACAAGACCATGCTGCTAGTCACCAGGCAGTTCTGGTGGCCAAAGGTGAGGGAAGACGTACGGGAATATGTACGGGGGTGCGACCGATGCCAGAGGGCAAAGGGAGAGAGGGCTGCCCCCGCAGGGTTACTGGAACCCTTACCTACACCGGAAAGGCCCTGGGAGGTGGTGTCCATTGATTTTATGACAGATTTGCCCAAGTCAAGGGGGAAGACAGCAGTCATGGTAGTAGTCGATCTACTAACAAAAATGTGCCATTTCATAGCCTGCTCACATGCGGTGACGGCAGAGGAGACAGCCAGGTTGTTTGTGGATCACATTTTCAGGCTGCATGGGGCGCCCTCGAGGGTAATCTCAGATCGCGGGAAACAATTTACTTCCAGGTTCTGGAGGAGGCTCATGAGCTTGCTACAGGTCGAGGTAGGCTTCTCGACGGCGAGGCACCCAGAAACTAACGGACAAGCAGAAAGAGCAAACAGTATACTCCAGCAATCCCTACGCTGCTATGTCAGCGAGAGACAGAACGATTGGGTAGAGAAACTAGCATTGGCTGAATTTGCGTACAATAACGCTGAACATGTGTCCACAGGGATGAGCCCGTTCATGGCCAATTATGGGTGTCACCCCAGGGCTTTGCCAGGGAGGGGGGAGGAAGAATGGAGTGTACCCGCGGCAGAGCAGTTTGTAGAAGAAATGGAGGCCTTGCACCAGCAACTCAAGATGAACTTGGAGCGGGCCAAGGAAGTTTACAAGAGGCAGGCGGACAAGCACCGTCGGGAGGGGGAGGCCATAAGGTTGGGAGACTGCGTGTGGTTGTCAACCCAAGGGTTACCCCTCAAGGGAGGGTGCAAGAAGTAGCAGCCGAGGCAGCTGGGTCCTTTTGAGGTAACACAGCAGGTGAACCCTGTGGCATTCAAGCTCAAGTTGCCTAACAGCATGAAGATACACCCGGTGTTCCATAGGTCCCTACTTTCACCGTATAGGGAGAGGCGGGAATTTCCGGGGCTGGAAGGAGGAGTCACCACCCACCCACTGGTAGAGGAGAGGGAACACCGCAACCAAGCCACGGAAATACTCGATTCAAGGTGGCGAGGTCGTCAGGTGGAGTACTTGGTAGCGTGGGAGGGAGAACCCAGGTCAGAAAACACGTGGGTCCCCGCTGAATCAATCAATGATGGCTATCTGGTGGGAGAATTCCACAGTTTGTTCCCGGATAAGCCAAAACCACTAGCGAGATTCTGGGAGGAAGAATTTGGAACCACAGACGACGAAGGGGACTTTATGGGTTTTCCTGCCTCCGAAGAGGAAGGAGGAGAGGTGTCAGAGGGCGAAGAATCAGACTGGGAGGTCCAACCTGCAGGAAGAGATAGGAGCAGGTGAGAAAGCTGGTTTTGAATCCTCAGAGGATAGTGACAGCTCCTTCAGGGGATTCCCCGCATCGCCGGCCGAGGGAAGAGACGAGGTTGAATTGGAAAATCGCGCCGGGGGTGGAGAGGGTCCTGGGGAGGAGGTGGATGTCAGAGAACTGCCATCGGAGCCAGAGGGTGAGGGAGGGGTCCAGAGGGATTCCGGAGAGTGTCCCGGGAGGGAGAGAAGCAGCCCATCTTCTGGGGAAGAAAATCAGTGTAGCACCAGTGGAGAAGGGGGGCAGATGGGGGAATCGGCAAGGTGGCTCCATGACTCTTCGCCGGAGACCAGCGGGGAGAGCACTGGTCCTCCGCTGCCCACACCCTCCTTGCGCAGAAGGCGTCCGCGCAGGGAGAGTAGGAGACTAGACGTCAAAGAACTTTTATGCTGGAAGAAGTTCAAGAAATGCCCACTGACGGATTCTACCAGTGATTGAGACAGCCACGGGTGAATGGCTGTCCGGACAGTGAGAGCTCACCCAGGTAACCCAGCCAGTGGTGGTGCCGATTTACATACGAGCAACCCCTAGAACCATTACATCTATATATTGATTTTCTTATAATATGATTAAGAAATCCTCTGTGGACTTTCACCTTTTCATATCCTAGGTAGGCATGGCTCCTGTAACGGTTGTCAAACCCTTCTAAGTCCAATATGTCTACATTTTATAATATCATCCATTCTTTTAACCAGTTTAGACAGGCCAAATAATAATACAAATTTAGATCAGGTAGTGCCAATCTACCTGTATTTTTATTATCTATTAATAATTTGTGTTTAATTCTTGGTATTTTTATATTGCCAAATAAATCTTGATAAATCTGTTTGCCATAATTCAAAGCATCCTACCCCTCCAATAATTGGTATCATTTGAAATAAAAACATCATTTTAGGAAGCACATTCATTTTCACTACTGATATCCTACCACAGAATTTTAGTTTGTTCCAAATTTCCAGATCCCTTTTAATTTCTTTCCAGATTTGTATATAACTATCCTTAAATTAGTTGCTGTTTTTATTCGTCAATGAGATTCCCAGATATTTAGTCTTACTCTTATTTACTATCGTCAATCCTGAAATCTTCTGTAATTCTTCTTTTTCCTGTACAGGCATATTCTTTGCTAGCATACTGGTCTAGTTTTTGTTGAATTTAAATCCTGCCACTTTTACAAATTCAAGGATCCTTTCTATTATTTTTTGTATGTGCCCACTGTTATACCTTTTATGTCTTGGTCTTTCCTTATTGCAATTGCTAGAAGTTCTAATACCATAATGAATAATAAGGGTGAAAGAGGGCAGCCTTGCCTAGTCCCCTTGCTTATCTTAAATTCTTCTGTTACCTCATTATTTAAAATCGGTTTGGCTCTCTTATTTCGGTATATGGCCTTGATACCCCTGCTGAAATTTTCCTCGAATCCTGTGCTTTCTATAGATTTTTTTCATAAATCTCCCAGAGATGTTGTCAAAGGCCTTTTCAGCATCTACCAGCATCAAGTTGGCTTTTAAAAAAATCAATTCTTGCTTCCAGATAGTCTAAGATATCTATTATATCTCATGTTGCTATGCACATGTCTGCCTGGGAGAAAGCCTGCCTGATCCTTATATATGATTTCATTCAATACTCTTTTTAATCTGTTCGCTAGGATATCAGTGAATATTTTATCATTATTTAATAATGATATAGGTCTATAATTTCTGATTGACGTCAGGTCCATTCCTTGTTTAGGTATCAGAGTGATAAATGCTTCTTCCCATGATTTTGCTTCCTTCTTTTAAAATTCCATTCATAGCTGTTTTCATTGGTTCTGACAATATATCTTCTAGTTTCTTATGATACGCTGCCGACAGGCCGTCTGTACCTGGAGATTTTCCTGTCTTTGCTTTTGAAATTGGTTGTTGCACCACCATCATTGTTATTGGTAAGTTTAATTGCTCAATTTTCCCATAAGCTATCATTGGAAGTCTGCTCTGTGCTAGGTATTTTTTCATCTCTTCTTGATCTCCCTCTTCTGCTTGATATAGTTTCCTATAATAGTTTGCAGATTTTTTGCAAATTTCTTTGGGTTCTTCTATTGTTTTTCCTTCCTCTATCAATTTCTCTATTATTGTCTCCTTTTGTTTTTTCTTTAATTGCCAAGCAAGCAGCCTGCCTGGTTTTTGGCAAATTTAAAAATATTTTGTCTTAATATTTTTATCTTTTATTCTTTTTCATAATTCAAAATCATGGAAAGCTGCATTTGTAATATCTCACGGTATTTTTTTTTTTTGGGGGGGGGTATTCCTGCTTTGGGTTTTTAGCCAATTCTTTCTCATTCTCCCTTATCTCCTTGAGAAATTTTTCCAAATTCTTTTCCCTTTCTTTTCTTTGGATTATATTTTGCTGGATGAAGAAGCCTCATATTACCACCTTACTTGCATCCCAAACGATATTAAGATCTGTTTCCTGATTCAAATTGTTTTCAAAATATTCTCTTAGGGTTGCCTTCGCCTTTTCTAATATTTTCTCATTATTTAGGATGGATTCATTGATTCTCCATCTTCTTGTTATTTTCCTTCCTTCTCTTATTTCTGATGTAGTAGGGTTGTGGTCCGATACTGTTTTTGTTTTTTGTATATAAATATTTATTAGGGTTTAAAATACAAATAGATATAATAAACAATATAACATATGTCCTAACATAATTTCACATCTTCTTTGGACTCCCTCACATCTCCCGCTCCCACTTTCATCGTTACAAATTTTTACCAGCAATTTATCATCTTGTTTGCATTCTTATGTCCCATCTATTTATTTATAGTCTAGTAAATCTCCAAAAAGTTTATGTTTTCTCAATCTCACTTATCATCCTGAATCATCTAATTTAGTGGTGCTCAATTATCTAGCATCCTACTTAACATTCAATCAGATTACAGTATTTTTGTAGATAAATCTTGAATTTCTTCCAATCCTCTTCCATCCTCTCCTCACCCAGGTCACGGATTCTGCCGGTCATCTCAGCCAGTTCCAT